>NW_027211697.1:1200000-1800000 GCF_022749685.1 Semicossyphus pulcher
TTACTCATTGGCATCTCTGCTGAGTGACATGCAGTGCTCTTGTTTTCTGTGTGGAGTTCATTGAAGTGTTCAAAGCAGGCCTCTGAACCAAGTGATGCATCAGTTGCATCTTGCTGCATAAATTTGCATATTCATGGGGAAAGTAATTTTCTTCAAGTGCTAAAAGCTTTGCAAAGAATCTGGAGGTCATTAATGTCCTTTATCTGAAGAATTATTAATTTATTAATTAATCTGCTCATTTTAATTAATCAGTAATTAGAGCAGGTATTAGAAGATTATGCGGCTCATTATACTGGATCAGACTGCACAGCGATGCATCTTAAAGCACTGAGCGTCTCATCTGACGTATTGCTAAACGCTGCTTGCAAGTGTCTGCAGAGCAAATGATTAGTTAGCACTGGATGTTTTCATGTTTTCCGGCTAAGATGCAGCTTTTAATTGCTTTTATTCTTCCACAATTATCCAAACAAAGAAATCTGCCACCTTCGCCATAACAACCGCTGTTAGAAATGCAAGGACAGACTACTTCTGCTATCACGCATGTTGGTCCTTAAAAGCAGTCCTGCCTTCCCAGCATTCCTCTTCTTTCATGACACAAACTGAAGGTGAAGGTGTTTATAGTGACAGAAGATCAAAATAGAAAACTCCATTTAATAATAGAAACGGTCATTCCTCCAGGGTGCAGAAAACAAGCAGCCCTTGACACGTTAAAGACGCAAGCGTTTCGCCCGTGTGGCCTCTTGTCACTGAAGATCTTAGTCGAGGTCGCTGGCGGTGCTTGTTGAGGCAGAAGCCGGATGCACCTGATCACAGAGACACAGCAGCACCCGGCGAGCCAAACAAGCGTCTTGTTATTCTCAGTGATGAATGAGAGCATGATCTCCTTTGTGGGAGTTTGTTTCAGCGTGCCTTAAGGCTCTCTCGGCGACTGCTGCTCCGTTTAGGAGCATTTCTAAATAAACAGAGATGCTTCTCTGAGCGAGGAGAGTTATTCAGCTCTAAAGGCCATGAAATGTCCACGAGTCCAATGCATGAGTGATTAAAAGTTCAACATTAACCTTGTGCTTTTAAAAGGTTTTTTTGGAATATTAGTTTGCAAAAGTCAAGGTTTGATTTTTTTTGTATTTATTAAAGTAAAAAAGGTTTTTACTGGAATACACCGCGTTCCAAATTATTACGCAAATTGTATTTAAGTGTCATAAAGATTACATTTTTTGTTTTTCAATTAAACTCATGGATGGTATTGTGTCGCAGGGCTCTTTGGATCACTGAAATCAATCTCAGACACCTGTGATAATTAGTTTGCCAGGTGAGCCCAATTACGGAAAAACTACTTAAGAAGGGCGTTCCACATTATTAAGCAGACGACCATTTCCAAGCAATATGGGAAAGAAAAAGGATCTCTCTGCTGCCGAAAAGCGTGAAATAGTTCAATGCCTTGGACAAGGTATGAAAACCTTAGATATTTCACGAAAACTTAAGCGTGATCATCGTACTGTTAAGAGATTTGTGGCTGATTCAGAGCACACACGGGTTCGTGCAGATAAAGGCACAATGAGGAAGGTTTCTGCCAGACAAAAACATCGGATTAAGAGAGCAGCTGCTAAAATGCCATTACAAAGTAGCAAACAGATATTTGAAGCTGCTGGTGCCTCTGGAGTCCCACGAACATCAAGGTGTAGGATCCTCCAGAGGCTTGCAGTTATGCGTAAACCTTCTATTCGGCCACCCCTAAACAATGCTCACAAGCAGAAACGGCTGCAGTGGGCCCAGAAATACATGAAGACTAATTTTCAAACAGTCTTGTTCACTGATGAGTGCCGTGCAACCCTGGATGGTCCAGATGGATGGAGTAGTGGATGGTTGGTGGACGGCCACCATGTCCCAACAAGGCTGCGACGTCAGCAAGGAGGTGGCGGAGTCATGTTTTGGGCCGGAATCATGGGGAGAGAGCAGGTCGGCCCCTTTAGGGTCCCTGAAGGTGTGAAAATGACCTCTGTAAAGTATGTGGAGTTTCTGACTGACCACTTTCTTCCATGGTACAAAAAAAAGAACCATGCTTTCCGTAACAAAATCCTCTTCATGCATTACAATGCACCATCTCATGCTGCAAGGAATACCTCTGCATCATTGGCTGCTATGGGCATAAAAGGAGAGAAACTCATGGTGTGGCCCCCATCCTCCCCTGACCTCAACCCTATTGAGAACCTTTGGAGCATCCTCAAGCAAAAGATCTATGAGGGTGGGAGGCAGTTCACATCCAAACAGCAGCTCTGGGAGGCTATTCTGACATCCTGCAAAGAAATTCAAGCAGAAACTCTCCAAAAACTCACAAGGTCAATGGATGCAAGAATTATGAAGCTGCTATCAAATAAGGGGTCCTATGTTAAAATGTAACTTGACCTGTTTAGATGTTTTTGATTGAAATAGCTTTTGATTTCAGTAAATATGACCTCCTAATGCTGCAAATTCAAAAGATGAGCATTTTCAGTTCATAACAACCTATAAAATGTTATAAAACTCTGTCGTGCGTAATAATTTGGAACAGTGCATTTTAAGTTTTTTATTTTTGAAAAATACTGTTATCATTGGGAGGTTTGTTCAATAACATTCGAATTCATTAAACTAACGGTTGATGACTTGAAAATTATGCTGCCTGTCATTTGCATCGACTATTTAGGAAAATCTGAGAAAAATATCATTTGCATAATAATTTGGAACACAGTGTAAGTATAACTGTATATAATAGCCCATGCATGCTTTGTAGAGTGTGATACGTCATATAGTTGCATATTTAATGCATTATTCACATGTTTCTTTAATAACTGCTAAATTATTGATCAATTGCACGCAACAGGTGTCTGCGTCAACCCAAAGGTGGAGCTGTGTTCCCAAGCAGGAGTTTAATGATCTAAAAGCTGAGGAGGAACACGCAGAACACACACAATTTCCTGAGTCGTTTCACGGCACAGCAGGGAAACAGAGTGGAGCCAGAACGTGTGCCGGCTGTCTCGGTGCAAATGGAAGAGGCTTACACGCAGCAGAAACCTGCTACAAAGGCACAGATAGTTTCCACATCCACTGATTATATCCAAGAAGCTTTTGAGGAATTTTCACATAACTGAATAGCATGGTAACGCAACAGTGTGTGTGTGTGAGAAATTCACTTGTTGGAGCAGATGGTGAGTGAATATGGAGTGACTCATCGCGAAAATATGCATCATCACAACTTGAAATGTTCGACGGGTGGCACAAATGGGCCACAAACCACACGTAAGTGAAACTATTTTCACCTTCAAACTTGTTAGATGAGTTGGCACTGCTATTTTACGATGAGTCAAGCTGCAGAAGGAGAAAAAAAAACATCTTCATTTGGGAATATTCAGAACAATACGACACCCAGCTGCATGAGAAGCATCCAATTTAACAGTGCATTTAGCTCTTTATGAATATAGATATTTACACCTGTTCTCAGAACCAAAGTATGCCTTTGGATGTTATTATGGACATTATACAACATACAAGTACACAGTGGAGAAATAATTACAGCAATTTACAGAGTGGAGGCTAGAGGCTCAGTGAGAGCTCTGCAGCTCAGTAGGTATGATTAAGTTTTAAGTGTACTTGACACCGATGGGGGATGGAAGTGAGACAGACCGGCTGAGTGCAATTCTTTTTTTATTTTATGTTCAGTCTTCAACAGATGAGATGCCTACGACAGATTAGACTGGGTGCACAGTGAAAAGCTGAAGCTTTTGTGTAAAATACACACAAGAGCACATAGTGCTCACGTAAATGGGCCTTGACTTCAATGAGACTGAACTAATCCATTTAATATACCTTTGAACAAAGTGATGAGTCAGGGAGCTGAGCTCCACATCATCAGCTTCAATACAGTGGAGATTGATTCACATAAACTGAATCATTCCACTTTTGATCTATGTTATTTGTTAAATTGGATTTATATTAAAGTTGCTTTTATAAACTGAGGCTGCTGCTGAAAGGGCCGTTGTTTGGATCAGTCAGCGAGCAGAAAGCAGCTCCTCCTCTGAACTGGCTGCAATTTCCCGTATTTTAGTGAACAGCCAATGCAGCCACTTAAATTCTGTTCACTGAGGGTATTTATATCATGCTTTTTGTTGTAGGAGTTAATAATGACAACTTAGGCTGACTAACCTCTCATATTTTCAACAGTGGATCCTTGATTCCAGACAGAGGTCCACCAAAGCGGGCGTCTAATTTCTAACCTACCACCGCTGCCCACTCCTTGTGTCAGATTTTATTAGCCTTAGCTGGCTAGCCTAATTAACCTAATGTAATTTAATGTCTCCAGCTACCCTGTTTAAGACAAGAACTTCTAAAAGGGCTTTTAAATATGCAAGGATGCATGGCTAAAGCTACTGTGCATGTCCCACCATGCACCAGCTGCATGTCTTTGACTAAATGAAGAGAATAGGGCTAACTTTATTGTCCAGCCAAGGCAGGCAATCGTCTTAAGTCAGAAAAATAAAAACACAAACATTTCCGCAAGATAAAAACTTAATATCCAGAGACCAAATATTTCTTGCTTTTAAAATAGTCACTGTATGCACACACTCGGATACAGAATCATTATATTGTCATAATGCACTTGATTTCTATTGTCCACAGGTAGTAATATGAGCATTGTATCCACAGCAGGATAAAGTTATAACCAGCTGTGGAACAAAAAAATTAAGTTGTGCACACTTAAAAACACATTTTTCTGTTTTCTTCTGTTTAACAGCAGAACAGCTTCTTGTGTTGGTCTGAAGCAGACGTTCACAGATATGTAAACTTCAATGACTGTAGTGATTGTTTCAGTTACGTCTCCTTTCGCCGTTCCTCCTCTACGCTGCTAATCCGGAACAGATCGGCTGCAGGAGACATATTTGTCAACAGAGCTGTCAATCATAATTTTTACAGCATTAAATAACTAATTAAAACTAAACTTGTCAGAAACATGAACACTTGGACATAAATCAGCATGATAATAACTAACTATAATGACAGAAATCATGTTTGAGAAACATTTATTTGGCGTGTATTCTGTTTTTATAGTTTGACTCATGTCCCATCTGTTAACATGGAGGAGGCGGGCTTTATGACCTATACTGCAGCCAGTCAGCAGGGGGTGCTCAAACTGTTTTGGCCTCACTTGTAGGGAGCTGTCATGTCGTCCATCTTTTTATACAGTGTATTGCTGTGTTGGAAATGCCGCACTATACTAGCAGTAGGTACTAATTTGGCCAAATTGTGGTATGTAGTATGCAAACAAAAGTAAAATGTGCAGTATGCCAAAAATACCCGGATGTCGTACTGATTTGGAGAAAATCTACCTCCCTACTGTATCCCACAATGCAAAGCGCTGGAACGTCACAGCGGCTGTTGAAATGACGGACAGCAGAAGAGGGCGCTATAGCTGAAGAAGCGGTGGTTATTGTTTACTTCCACCTGGCGTAGCATACTGCAAAATGAATTTGAATAGCTCCTCCATACATGCTACTGCCGAAAGCAGTATGCAGTATAGTATGTAGTATGTAGTATTTCGAACACAGCCTATGTTCCAAGGTTGCAGTTCCTTATGTGGGGGCGCACATCTTGTTATATAACAAAAAGAAAATTGGTTTCTGCTATACTGCGAGCAAAACTGTACCTGAAAATAACTCTATACGAACTGCATACTAAGAGGCTAGTAGGTGTCAAATGTTAAAGACTGAGCTGGTTATATCAGAGGTAATTTTTCTTCTATTCTTCCTTTTTTCCTGGAACCTGTCAAGTCCAAAGACCTGGGTGGACACCAGAAGAATACTGATGCTCGGCCAGAGCATTTATGGGTAATGCTAATTTTTCTACTTCTGCTTTAATTAACCACATTGTAAGTTTTGTGCTCTGTGGCTTTGTGCTTCTGCTTGTAATTACCTCTGCTTCTCATTTCGCCATCACAAGATTCATAGTTCAACAAGCCCAAGGACATGGGGGATCTGCCTCCACACTGCACAGTGATAAATAAGAAGCCAGTTCAGCTCAGTCAGGGGTGAGAGGCTCCTCTAGGCACAGGCACATTTATATGACAGGCTACATTTTTGTTCTTCTTCAGAGAATTATTAAAAGAGTAAAAGGATATTTAACTTTAACAGCTTTAACATGGCATGGCATATTGTCTGTTTTTCACACTTCAGCCCCACAGTCGATTCATGGTCAATTCAACCAGCCCTGTTTGGAGCTGTGAGTGAACAGAGCAACCTGGGTCTGAGCCATAAAGAATATTTGGGGAAGTAATCTAAGACTTTCCCTTTAATATCCTCACTCAGCCATGTTTTGTCCTCCAATGGCATCAAGATATCTGAATTTAGAAGATGGAGGAGTGGCTTTTTGTTCTGCAAATATATTCTAATATAAAGAATATGGGAAATTATACCAGATAAATGCAGTGTGTTAATAGACTTGTGGCCTGCATCCCGGGTTACTAGTCGTCTACCGTTTCTAATGGTGTTCAAATGTACGTTTAATCAGCGTGACCAGCCCCGTGATGGTAAATTTTGTAAACCAAACTCGCGCATCCTACCTCTTGTAGCAAGACGCACAACCTCACCGATAACGGTCCGCTCATGTGGCCACAGCATTAAACAGCACCGGGGACGAGGTTCCGCCAATAACGGGAACACATTCACTGAACAGCAGCCTCGCGTACCTGTCCTGCACGTCTGACTCAATCATACTCACTGACCTGACGTGCAGCTGTCTGTCCCATCATACCTGTGGGCAGTCCCCCAACTCGTGACAGGATCATGATGACTAAGTTGATTACCCAACGACACAAGCCACAGCTTCCCTATCAGTTTAGTTTTGTGTATACTCTACATTTAATTCTAAGCATCTTAGTGCTTCGCTACACACAAGGGGCTTGGCTGGTTACAAATAAAGACAGGTAATTTAATTCTCCGCTTATAGGGGCCCCCTACTGTCTATAGGGGCCCTCCGCATATAGCAAGAAACGGCCCTGAGCTAAGGTAACCCTTTCAACTCAAAGTGTCAGAGTGTAAAAACGATACTGTTGTGTTAAATGCACTGCTGGGAAGCCACAGAAGCTATACTAGCAACATGGCAGGCACATGTGCTTAAGCTAATCGTTAGCATGCTAATATGCGCAAAATAACAATGCAAACAGGTATAATATAATCTTTTTATCATTATTAATAATAGTTTAATATGAAGAAAAGGGACAATGTACATTAATCAACATTCAGAGAATGTTGCAAATGCACCCGAGTTAAGCTAATCTAAGCTAATCTTATATTAGCTTGTAGCATGAACATTTGCTGATTAGCACTTAACACAGAGGTACAGCTGAGGCTGATCAAATAATTTCAAGTCTTTGGTCATCAACCAAAGAATGTGTGATACACTAAAATGATGACCTGTTGAAGTGAAAGTAATCCTGACTCAGACTTGAATCTCTGTACCAAAAATGCCTGCTAATCCGTTTTGAGACAAAACAAACCAGTCAACCTAATGCTTCGGGAAAAGCTAGAATACAATCAAAGTCTTTACATATTCCATAGCACTGCATTCAGCAGTGTGACCAAGCAAAATCTTGAGGATTTTTCCCATTTTATGAAGCACAAATGCTGCAAATCGAATGTTTTTCTTCGATAATGCACCATGTCTGTGGTTGCCAGTTAAGGAAACCTTACAGGCTGTTTTTGAAGGCTCTTGGGGAAACATATGGTCAAATTATTCTCCAATAAACCATGACAACATCAAGAAGGTTTCAAGTGAACATGATTGGCTTTCAAATCTTTATGAGTGGCCAGAGTGGCATAGCAAATGTTTACACAGATGGTCAGGAGCTGGGGTTTTCATGTGTCCAACCAGATGCCTCTTCCTCAACAGGAAGTATATGTATCTTTGACATTTGCGTATCAATATAAACTCAGAACTTGCTGGAAGGATTATGTACATCATTAGGCGTAGGAAACACTCAGGATCCCTCAGGGAGGCTGGAGGACATTGCATCGTGTCATGATTTTTGCTTGCATCTGCACACACAGTTAATCACTTCTCTATACAGCTCTGTAGCTCTTTGGATTACTCTGTACATTGCGATGTCTAATCTAACTAGTATTTCTTCAGACTTTTAATAATGAATCAAGCTTGAGTCTTCAAGTGAGCAGCTGAGGCTCTGCTGTGCTGGGCTGTGACCTTTTCCCGTGTGCAATCATTCTGCACTATAGATCCAATATTAGGTACATTGTGTTATTCTGTCTGAGGCCAAGGGCAGATTTCAACAGCTTCAGAGGTGTACGTGGGTTTGTGATGTTCTCATCAGACGTAGGTGTCTGTAAAAGATACAAGGTAAAGTGAGGCTGAGGTTATAACTTATACAACAAGAAGAAGGTCCAACGTACAATTCCCTTCATCTTCCCTCAGCTTGGTCTTCCGTCTTCCTGCGTGTTAATCATGCAGAAGCCGTCATTTGTTCAGGGCATGATGAGCGCTCTCCATCTGTTGTTTTGATGATGTTTAGTTTGAAGTGGTTTGCGCTGTTTGAGGGTAATGAATGCTTGCTTTTCCTGACGATTAATCAGCTAACTGGGTTTGCTGCACAATTCCCCTGAAGCGGAGCATTCTTTGTTCAGTATCGGTGTGATTATTATCGATCTCATTCAAACCTAACTCACAGTATGTCCTCTAAAAAAGCCTTCTGTAAGGCACTTTCAGATCCATATCATCATGGCCTTAGCGTCATTACCTCCAGCTGCGCCTAAGAAAAGTGATCTCAGTGGAAGTGAGTGCTGGAAATTACAGTTTTATTGCCGTGCACTATGAGAGTTGTTTCACTGACCAATCAACCTATAATCCAAATGGCTTCTGTTGTCCCCAGATCGGCTCGATGATGGCATCTCTCTAGCTTCAATGCTTGGTTTTTACTGCCATGCAGCTAGCACAATATGGGTTCCCTCTCCCACCTGTCAGTTTTCAGTAAGTGGCACTGCTAAAATTGTAGTTGGAAAAAGTGTCAACTTCAACCTGCACCAAAGGCAAAATGCGCTTTAAAGAAGAAGTGTGTTTACAGAGGCTCTGCACTGCGTCACACTTTATTGCTTGTGCCTATAAAGACTGAAAAACAACCCCCTGGAGAGCACACCCCAAGTTACATTTGTTGTCCTCAACTCTAAGTACATACACAGCATCATCTGCAACAGTTTCTATGACAACAAGGGGATAATGAGATACAGTAGGTAGCTGACCCATGGTGGTATTTTGCAATGCAATACGTTTGTGTTTCATCTGCAATAAAACCTTGTCGTTCTTCTGCGATGAGTCTTCTGATGAGGTTTGCTTTGATTCAATCATTCATCAGACTCTCCTCTGACTCGCTGTCCAGAGCTCATCGCTCAGCTTGCTCTCAGTGTTTGTACAACTGAAGCATTAAACAGACCGACCACTGATGACAGATTTCCTCCCACACCACGGCCTTTTAGTAATTTGCCGCCTTTTCAGTTCAGCTTTCACATGAGGTTTAATGACACAAGACTAAACAAGTACAGCCAGGCTAATAGTTCTGTGTGTTGGGCTTTGAGTGAAAGGCTAGCATCATCATGCTAACATGCTCACTGTTACAATCCAGAAACATTTGGCAGGTGTAATGTTCATCATGTTCGCTATCTTAGTCAAGCGTTTTAGCTTGGTAACACCACAGACTAAATACAGGTAAGGTCGATTGGAATGTCCCATATTTTGCAAGAACTGGACATGTCAAAATTTAGACCTAATGATGGCAGTAGACGGAAAATCTGGACCCTTTAAGACCGTTCTCTCAAAACAATAAATATTGAGCTGAACCCCCAAAATCATGAGAAAAACATCTTCTGTCGACCAAGAATGTCCCAACAAAAGTTTGTGCTGTCTAGTACACGTTGAAATCTTTCACAGAATACGTTTTGAACTCCTGTTGGCACTAAAGGAAAATGAGTGTTGCTACTCATAGAGCCAACTCTCTCGTATTCCTATTCATGAATAAGTCCTTCAGCACCGGCTCTTCTCACTGTTAGTATTCACCAAATGCACCATGTCAAGTTGTGTCTTAAAACACCAAGGCTAGTAATGTATCTCTCCTTTGTAACAGCCCCGCGGTAGAGTTGTTGTTGAATGAGCGAGCGGTGATTTATTCCCCGAAGACAACCTTGCAGGCAGCCCACGCAGTTTGAGTGGAAGTGTGTGTACACAATGTTCTCCAGCATTTCATCTCATAAAAATCTTTGACTAATGCTCTGACACTTTTTTACTGTGTCAAAGTTATTAAAAGCGGTACATGTTGAGAAACAAAATAAATAACGTGAGTCATCCAGCAGGATCAAAAGGGACTTTGAGTTTATTGAGGCGCTCAATGAAGAATTTTAATACTATCATCAGTCTGAGTGGTGCTGTTAAAAATACTCACAGGGTAAACTCCTCAGATCTGTGCAGGCTGTGGAGAAATTGGTCAATACACCTTTTTATAATTGTAAGACTCAGACCAGGCGGGGTTAACACTGGTGTAGCGCTGTGTGCTTCATATTGATTGTTGTTATAGACATATTGGCTGCTAAAGGGGAAACTGATTAATGTAAAGACGGACAACCCAAGCCAATGGAATGACTACATTGGCTACATTTATCAATCAATTAACCAATCAATTTCTATGTATATAGCACCACATCTCAGTACTGAAAAATGAAAACAAGTGCAAAAAACTGCAGTTCCTCGAGTGTCCACTTGAGGCTCCAGAAACCAAGAAATACAATTACGGCAGATGAGAAAATGCCCATTTTTACCGCTGGAATAAACATGTTTACAGCCTGTTAGGAGTCGGGAGTTGTCAGCTTGTCCCCGATAACCACGGACCATATTGATGAGAAGAAAGCATGTGTCGTTCACCTGCTGCTATCTCACTGGGCGAGGGAGCGGTAAGTCCGCCACTTCTTTAGTCTGATAAGTAAACAACTGCAGACAGAAGTCTACCAAAAGAATCTCCTCTATGGGAAACACGAAGTCAAACTAGCTCAATTACAAGCTAATGGATTAGCCACAGGCACAGACAGCTTTTTTGCATTTGTCGACCCCTCACTCCTCTCCAGCACCGCCCATTCATCCAAATATTGTCACTTCTGGCTTCAGAAAACCAACATGGCGGCTACATCCATTATTTATACACAGTCAATAGTTCCCTCCGTAGAGTCCGGCTTCCTCCCACAGTCCAAAGACATGTTTTAATTGGTTCATGGGCTACTCTAAAAGTGGCCGTAGGTGTGAGTGTGAGCGCGAAAGTCTCTATGTGTCAGCCCTGTGATTGATTGGTGATTAATCCAGGGTGTACCCCGCCTCTCGCCACCTTTGACAGGATAAGCGGTACAGATAATGGATGGATGGATTTTATGTTTTAATAAAACATGCTGAATTTAAAAATACAAGAAAAAGCCAAAAATCTTAAATTCCACAAAAAGGTGTAACCAGAATTGAATATTAATTTGAATAGCTGAACTTTCTTCATTAATCATCTCATGACCCTCAAATTTATCTTGTGACCCTTTAGGTTATTTGTAAAAGTTTATGTTTTATTTTTCTAGGAAAACCTTCAAGCAAAGCATCTGAGACCATCTCCCCCACTGAACGAGGCCAATTGATCGGCCCGCACAGTGTCGGCTCTTCTCTTTTATTCCCCTCTCACTGTGCGCGGCAGGTTTCAGCTAATGCTCCAGTGATCACCAAGGTGTGCAGCACTTCACCTCAAATACATCTCTCATTTCCTCTGAGGCGGCTGCCCTGATTAACGTTACGCCTCGAGAGGGGACCAATAAGGCGAGATCACATGGCGCATACAAACCATCACTCTCGGTCTAATTGATTCCTACTGTAAACCATCAATATGGAGGGCTTGGTTCCTCACGTGGCAGCAGACGGCTAATTAAAAAAAACGAATTGAGCCATTCTTTCAGAGAAGTTGGATTTAGAAGTTAACGAGTCTATCAGTATTTTTGTCACACGTTCATTACAAAAGCTTTTTGATTGCGCGTCCACACTGAGGCTTTTATTCACAGAGTCAAGTGCGCAATGGTTTCTCTTCATTGTGCTTTTATCAGCCCTGAAAATGTGTCTGTGCATGTCAAAGCGTCTCTGCAGAATATTCTGAACAGGGAATGAATAAAAGATTTTCTTTCCAAATGCTTTTAATGTAAAAAGGATGTTTAATGGAGAAAAATGATGTTGATAGACGCCTTGATTTAGAGACAGGGTTGGAGTTCATCAGGGGTGTGCAGATCAATCAGTTTTAATGAGTTACTTGTTGCTGGCAAACAATGAACAAACAGCTGCTCTTCAGTTACCTTCAATTTGAAAAATTCTACAGAGAAATCTTTATTTTATTCGCAGAAGAAGACAAAGTGTACTTATGTTTCTGTTTCCCTAAAGCTGCCTCTAGTCGCAGTGCCTTACAAGCAGTGCATGTCAACCACTCTGTAAAATGTCATGCTACTCCCCGAGTTCTGTGTGTGGAAATCAATCCTGTGTTCTCACCATGCTTTCAAAGTCATCCATCTGCGGTTTCCATGGAAACCTTCACTCGAAACAACACCCCAGAGGTATTTCTGAATGTTAATTTGCCTAACGCTGAGGCCAGAATCCATCATTGTCCAGTCTCAGCGTGTTTACGTCAGCTAAATATCCCACACACAGAATGTTAAAGGAAAAGGTGGCCCTGTTGCATAAGGAGCCGATGTAAACATGGATTTTATCTCAACTTGAATCGACCTGCTAACTTTGTAAAATGGTGTTAAATATGAGATGCAATGCAATGAGTAAAAGATACAGTAAATTGCCTCAAACATGAGGAGTAACTTTAGCTCTCTGCTGGTAAAAGTAGATCAAAACTAAAGAAAAGCTGTCAGTGTGATGGATGACATACTGACAGAAGCAGAATATATCGCTGTAATGTGAAGTAATGGATGGAAAAACATGTTTTTCTTTTTCACAGGTGGTTTCACAGTGTCAAAATGATGCTCGGTCCTGCCGTTCGGTCTGACCCAGTGTCAGGAGCTTGACGGATGATAGCTGACAGTAGCTCAGACATCATGTCTGAGCTTGTGTTAAGTACAAGAGGAGGCAGGAACCTGTCGGGGCTGAAGGTTACAAGGTTGCACCTGAACGTTACTTGAATCAGGATTCAGGATCCGGGGTTTACAACTGAATCCGTATTTAAATGAGGTAAAGTCAATTTAAACCTCATGAAATGTGCAAAATATGTCAGGAGTCACATAACATATAAAACATAACATAACATAACAACATATAAATACACAGTTTACCACAAATATAACCTTTGGTTGATGTCTTTGTATCACACCTCTACAGTCAGGCATCATTAACGTCGGTACTGTCACTATGAATCACATCGCTAAATTAGCAGACACTGACACTGGTCCTGCCTGCTATCCTCTGTTGCATGAGTCATGCTCGCCTCTTGTGTTTTCTCTTTAATTGACTAAAATTGAATTGAGCCTTTTCTGATCCTTTGAACATTTTTATTTACCTCAGACACGCTGTGATTTTAATTCTGTGGGCTTAATCATTTATTTCTTGTTCACTCGGGTCACCACTTGAGGATGTACTGTGGCATTTAGGGTTGATATAAAAATAGAAATAATGTCACAAAAGGGAAGATACAGGAAGCTTTAAATAAACTCATTATACTAGAGCGGGGACGTTTTCCAAGGACCCCCTCATGTGCTTAAACATAACACCAATTAAGCACATGCTTTATATCATTTGCACTCTTAGATGCCGTTGGAACTATTTGTATTGTAAACCATATCAACCTAAATACTTCAGACCTGTTTCATAGTGATAAACAGAAAAACATTTCAATTTGAATCATGTTAACACCACTTATATACTTTAAAACAGAGGCTCATTTAACTTGACAGCATTTATACTTAAAGCTTTCAGAAAATGAACAGCAGCAAGCCAGCCGCAGGAACAGTTTGTTGTGACCTGAGTGATCTGAGTGATTCATGACAGATTGACGTGATGTGTCACAATCAAATCAGTTTATATTGGTCCAAAGCTGACGTGAGAGTAATGGACACAATATGCTTGTTTCATTGGCGCAAATGGTCCTCAGCTGTAGACATGCAGCACAATTTTATATTTCATTATAAATTTGTTAGAATTATTCTGCGCACCCCTAGGCTATGGTTTGCGGACCCCCAGGGGTCATAGGACCCTACTTTGACAACCACTGTACTGGAGAACACAATGGAAAATAATGATAAACATTATTTGAAGGATTTTTCAATGGCACCTTTAAACTGGACACATAGTCTCTTAAATAATCTTTCAGGGGAATAATTTGTTCTTATTTTAGGCCGTATATGATTTATTGATTATTATTGTGTAATGCATAAACAATGTGGCCACCCCAAAAAAAGGCTTACAAAACAGCATTATTCAGCATATTAACCATCCTATTGTTTTATCCACACAAGTAGCCAACTTATAGGTATAACAATACAATCCTGTCGTCGTCAGTGTACCAAAACATTTCATTTATCAAAGATGTTTTTAACTCATCATAAAAGGAGAATACAAAAGAAATATGTTTTTAAATCTGCCGACTCCAGAGTCTCTTCAAGAGCCAGAAAGGATTCTTAACTGTTCTCAACTGAGCATAATAAAGTACGGTTTAGTACCATCATTTTAAGTTGTATAAATGTTCGTAATCTAGGTTTTAACATTTAATCTTTTCTGATTGTGTTCACGCTGCTTATGTCTAAACCAGCTTCCTCAAAAGCAGCATGAAGCTCTGTAGCCCATGGACAATTCTCATTTCACATTTTCCCCTTTATTGATCCACCAGTCCGACCCATGTTGCCCTGAGCAGCAGCGGAAAACGCACAGCTCTGTTGTGTTCAGCATCTTAAATGAAGCCCCATATATACCTGCGGAGAAGCTCAGGGAAACACATGCATCAAAGAGCTGCGTGTGAGAGGAATACCCAACATCTTTATATGTTCAGCATGTTAACAACACGCCCCTTATAAGCTGCCCTTTTGTTGCGTCTAAAAAGTTAGTTCCACTGTTTTAAGGTAAGAAAATATGAGAAAACGTGTTTGGAAATGATTTACAATGATGTAAGTTGTTACATGAATACTTATTGATCACTTTCCAGACACAACAGAAGCTAAATATTAGAAGTCCCAGCAGGCGCCCACAGTGACGTCAAACGGTGGCTTTAATTTTGAAACCATGGCGCTAAACTAACACTACCCACGCATTTAACCTCTAACACTGACAATATTATTACTCCCTCGCCCCGCCTGGAGTGATTGGCTGAATTAAACCCTGCTAACAGCAGGCAACGGTCCCGCTCACTAAACAATAAGCCGCGTTACAGCCTGACGCATGTGCTTCATTTGAAAGCAGGCTGATTTAGGAGATATAAAGGTTATTCCTCCTGTTTGTGTTTGCTGCAGCCCCTCGCCATACCTTCCTCTCGCAATCCTTTCCTGCAGTGAAGTGTGAATATTAAAGGGAATGTGGAGGAGGAGGAGGAGGAGGAGGAGAAGGGGTATGGGGGGGGGGCGGAGAGACAGAGTAAGATACCAGCAACACGGGCAGATAGCGGTGAACACTGGGAGAGCAGAGGTGTCAGTGTGAAGAGTATGAGCATCTTAACAGAGGAGGTCTGCTGGCGTTTCTTATTCTTTATCTGAAGCTTTGGATTCTATCCATCAGTCCTCAGCCTGGTAGGTTTATCACTCTATATCTGCATGCTGCTGGTTCTGCTGTGTGTTCTGAATACCAATTCTTTGTATTCGTCTTCTTACATGATACAGACATCTGTTTGCCTGGCGCGTAAAGTTTGGTTGTAAATCTTAATGTAGCATCTTCCAGAAAGGGATTCAATATCATATATTTTATTCTATTTCATCTGCAACATGTAGTGATGCAATCTGGTGCCATCTCTCTGCCTGCTCATCATTTTTTTTAATGCTGACGACCCTGAAAATGATTTCCCATAGAGTCTGGTGTAAGCTGCGCTTCATCCCCATCCTCCTCCTCCTCCTCCTCTTCCTCTCAGGCGTTCATAACTCTTCGTTTCTTTCCCAAAAATCATCCTCATATCCCCCAGCCAGAGTCTGCAAATTCATCCACCTGTCAGGTCCCGCTCACTGTATCACCAATTCATAAAGCTCCCCCTTTGTTTCTCTGATCCCCCCTGAGACTCCTGCACATGTTCTGCGCTGCCTGGAATCTTAGCCTTGATATTCCTCTGCAGTCGGGAATCTACCATCAGTCAAGCCGGTACTCCCTACTGGAGAGAAAAGAGGAAATCAGCCACATTGTTGAAGAGGCTGCTAAAGGAGAATGCCTCCACAGCAGACGCCTCTTTATAAGGTTAATAACATTACTTTAGCTCTAGATCCAATTGAGAGTGTCATTGATGTGTTTCTGTGTTTTCTCTTCCTTCACGATCAGTCACGATTCTGCAGACAGACGGACAATTTGTGCTCTAAAGTTTAACAATGTTTAATAATTAATTTGATGATTCAACTTGAGGAGGGGGCAGAAATAAAACCATATTTTGGTTTTTAATGCTCTATATTCGCAGAAGAAGACACAAGTTCTTTGACTGATTTTGTTCAACATTTCTGACGAGATAAGAGCAAAAAAAACATCTACAGGTTGCTTTGTTGCAGTCTGGGCTTCTCAGTGCTGCAACAACTGTGTTTAATAAATAATCACATGTATGCCAGAGATATTGGGTATGAATAATCATGCGGATGTTTTTCATATATATCGCAAGAATGTGAATTTTGGAAGTATAGTTAGTCACTCATGCTTCTAAATAGATCAGGCAACTTTCAGGCTTCAAGGTTACTCCGTGAAAAATAATTTTCACATCTTCTTTGTAGGCCAAAAAGCGTGCCTGAGCTCGGCATAGCATGCCAATGACAAACGTGTGGGTTGTTTCCGTATCTTCAGTCCCTCTAATGTCTGGAAATTTCAAGCACAGCACAGTTTTTTGTGTTTGGTGGTTATCAGGAGGAAAACAGAGCTGGATGAAAATATGTGTTTTTGCGCCGAGTTTCCTCTGCTGCCATTCTGTCTTGTGCACCAAAATGCTTCAACAAAAGTGCGATTTTTAATGCAGGTTATTGTTTGAAGGTAGTATGACAAGGATTTCTTTTATAACCATAGATCTGTGGTTTCAGAGCTGTCAGTGTTGAATGGACAAGTGACGTTTGAAGTCAGGAAGGAGAAATCCCTCATCTTTTTAAGACAGCATGAAGCGCTAGTTAAAAGACACTTGAGTAGATTTTACATCTGCTTCCAGCTTCCTGTCATCATCTTCTGGATGCCACTTTCATATTTCAGATGAGCAGACGCATGCTACGGAAAGAAACTCCATTTATAACTAATAGTCTTACCATATACTTAGTCAGATACGGTTCAATCCCATAGATATCAACCAATTCTTAACAACAACAACACTCTCATGCACTGAGCACTCGGGGGTTTGCAGCCTCAGCTGCTCATTTCATCTGCTATTACCCAGAATTGAACTCTTTGACAGGCGGATGAGATTAAATTGAATGTTTGGAAACATGCTGCTGCTGCTTTTGTCTCTTCGCTGTGAATCATCAAGAGCACCTATTTACTTTCAAGCCCCAATTTTGCACCACTCGCCATTCAGCAACACGGCAATTTGACAACAACCTGAGAGTACTAGCTGACGTCACTGGAGATGTAATTTTCCCAAAACTGCTACACCCTATATGTAATAATTTGACATTATTACCGCCGCTGGCCATAGATAGATGATGTGTTCTTGGGTGAAATGTGCGTCTGCTCTTCCCTTTTTTTTCATATGACAGCACTCAGACAGCTCCGAGTTTGAGACACAACTCCTCGCAGTAGAGAGGAGTGCGAATGAATCTCCTGCTCTAAGTGGCTTCGTCCACTTACCTGGAAACCTTACACTTCATATTAGGAGCTTACAAATTACCGCAGTGTATTACAGGACTAAGTGGGAGCAAAGCTTTAAACCTCCACGTTCCCACATCTTCGGCTGTGGCAGCAAACCAAGAAAAAAAACACAGAAGATTTCCATTTAAATTTAAATCTTTACATCTACTGCTTTGCAACCTCCTTGTAATTTAACCGTGAACATACTCCCTGGAAACGAACGTCAGCAGCCAATTAAAAACAGAAAGAGCATCTCTTTTTTGTCACTCTTTTTTTGACACAACTCGACTTGGAATTAATTGAATGAAGAAGTCTTGTGGTGCAGGTCAACACTTGTCAACCTTTAAGTCTATTTTCTAAAGTTGCAAAGATTAAGTCTCATTAAACCCACCCTGAGAGAACTTCTTCGTTATTGTATGAACACTCTCTGCCAGTGCACGAGCCCTGCTGTTAATCATACTGAGTTGGAAGGTTTAATTAAACACTAAGTACTCAGTTGATTTTATGAGATTTTTAAAACAGCAAAAAGCTCTAGGATTGTGATTTAATGCAACTTGCCTTCTTCTGCCGTTTCAGATTTTGCAAGATGTCCGACTTTGAGGATTTCACCAAGCCAGGCGGGCAGGCCAACGTGTCCGAGAGCTACCAGCTGAACCCCACCAGCGTGATCGTGTTGGTGGTCTTCTCCCTCATCTTCCTCCTGGGCACCGTCGGGAACAGCCTGGTGCTGGCCGTGCTTCTGCGCAGCGGCCAGGTCGGATACAACACCACCAACCTGTTCATACTCAACCTGAGCATGGCAGACTTCTTCTTCATCATCTTCTGCGTCCCTTTCCAAGCCACCATCTACTCTCTCGAGGGCTGGGTGTTCGGATCCTTCATGTGCAAAGTGGTCCACTTCTTCATTAACCTCACTATGTATGCAAGCAGCTTCACACTGGCTGCTGTCTCTGTCGACCGGTACGAGCATCGCATACCTGAGAAAATATGTATAGAACGTTTTTCCCACCAACCTGCCAGGCCTTTACAAGACATTTTTAACACGCATTCACAATTTTTAAATGATTCTAACGTATTTATTGGTAACACAACGAGGGGAGGATTATTAGCTTCCTGTTGCTAAAGGGTGGCTATTTTCTTCTGATTGCATGCTCAGGGTAGGAAGCTCAAACGCTGTTTTAATGCTGTAGCCTACTGCTGTGTTTCAGGTTGAAAGACTTACAAATTTAGGGTATTTTAAGATATTATCATTTCACCTCTTCCTGATTAATACGAAACAAATGAGACATTTAATGTAAAAATCCAGAGGGACATTGTGCCATATTTCAAAGTAAAAAAAACATATTAGATGAGCAGTTACCTAAGATTAGAAAACAAACATTCAACCACTTCCTAGCTAGGAAGTACACTCCTAGCTAACATTTTGTTAGCTAACATTACCTTAGCTAACTCTAACATTGCTAACATTATGTTAGCTAGGAATTTATGCCTTTCCTGTTGTATCTTGTAACACTACCATACGTTAAAATTTACTTCCATGTCCTAGCTTACAGTAAAGTAAGTTAGTAAGTGGCTGAATGCTAACGTTAGCTGTTGTCTGACTTAGCTAACAGCTAGGTAATCAAATGTATAGTTTAAACTTGAAATATGGCAATATTTCCTTTCATATTTCACTGCTCATTGTTTTTTTCAGTTGCTTATCAATCTGGAATCATTGTAAGGATAATGATTAGTCAGATACCTTGAATTTATTATGAACAACAGTCCAAAAGCAACAGCTTTTTCATTGACAATATGAAACAAAGAATAGCATCAATGATTCACATTTTAGAGGCTGGAAGCAAAGAATGCTTTATGTGATAAACGACAAATGATAAATTCCTTTTCAGTCTTTCAATGTCTCAAGTATAAAATAACTTCCTCATGACTCATATCCCTGTTTTATTAAGCCTATGATGCAGTTCCTGCCCTCAAAATTATCTTTTTTTCTATTGTCATTATTATTTCATCATCAGATTGTATTGTATTGTATGTATTCCTTCAGGTTTTTCTTGGTTTCATTGCCGTAATGGTGCAGATGCAGGCAAGACAGTAATGACGCATTTAGTCATTCAAGGGCACGTATTTATTTCAGTGAATGAACTAAAACTTCAGAGTATGAATCAGTAGGGGATAGAAATGATATACTAGTGATAAATGAATTACTTTTCTAGTGTGCACAAAAGGTTGAAAGCTGTACAGAGCTTTTAAGTTACTCTTAAGCAATGCTTAACTTATTCATATTCACTGTTAACAACAGGGACATTGGCACTATTTTCTGGGAGTGGTTGCTGTGTTAAATGCATCAGTCTGGTGCACTTTGAGAGCAAAATTAAGAGCCTACATGTATGAAGAGCTTTGTGCTCTAGTAAACAATTGAAATCATCTGACAAATAGCTTAAACTGGACACACTTTCGCTGCCCAAATGTAGACGACTAGTTTAATAATAGTGAATCATCAGTTAAATGTTACATTTAGCAGCCTTATTTTGAAATGTTACCCCTGCAACTACTCTCAGCGATGGTGTTAACATTTCTAATAAGATGGAGCAGATTTTATGAGACAACAGAGTATTAAGTCTGAATTTAAAAAGCTTTTATTTCGCCTACTCTTTATCTCTTCCTGCTGTGAATTCCCTTATTTACAACTCCGCCGCATACTTTCACAGTTAGATCATTTAAATTCATCACAAATGCATTTTCCCATCCCAAGATTGCAAACAACCCCAGGCACATCGAGAACAGCAAAACCCCAAAGGTGCGCATTAATGGATTAACTCAAAGACCCATCAGACCTTACGCTACGCTGAATCTGTAATAGAATAGCTTATGAGAAAATAACACATTATCCCTGGCTGAGAATGATATCCACAGAGTGTAAACTCCAAGCCATCATTATAGATGTTGTACAACACAGTCAGCCCAGTCAATAAGGACTGAGTAAGTGTGCAGCTGCCCTCTGCTCATACTGGCTGTGTTTACACCTCAGAGGGTTCAATAGATTCTTCACCCTGCCAGCCAGACGTCTCTTTCTCAGTCAGGAAAAGAGCAGGGACATCTGAGTCGAGAGGTCATTGATTTTTAGACCGTTTTCTTTCTTTAGTTCTTTTGAACCACAGCATAGGACGATAAAAGTAAGCTATTAGGCGTTATTGTTTCTTATCAGGGAGTCTTTTTGCACTTCTAGTCTTCCTCTTTGCTTTTCAATTGGTCTCTTACTTAGTCACATAATCGTCATAAACACAAGAAGCAAAGTATCTCTTCAGTAATTGTACATCCCTCAGAGAGCAACGTGCATACTTAAAGACAAACAAACCACATAACAATAACGTCTGCAGTAATAGGTGAAAAGCAGTGTGGTGTCAGATGAATGGAAGTGATCGGTGCCATAAAAGCATCAGGTTCTTTTTTAATCATAGCATGCGGTGCGTGGTGGGGTTTTATGTCTTTATTGCTGACCTGCTAAGAAATATCAAAGCACAGCACCAGCATGTTGTGTGTGTCTGTCTCCTATTTGGCAAGCGATTTATGCAGGATCATTCCCTGAGGTCTTTTTTTATTCGATATAACTCACAAACGGCTGGTGGGAACCATTTCCATCCAACACAGAGTCTTAAGTGTGAGACACGGTGTCTGTAGCAGAGAGTGCGGAGGTGGAGGGTGTTCCCCTGATACAATCACACTGTGGAATCGTTATGACCTTTTCACTCCCTGGATTTTACTTAAATTAAAATCATTGCATGCAAATTAAAGTAATAATGGCCCACTGATGAAAGCCATTGCATTTGCAGTATATAGTATTGTTCTGGACTGGGTGTCTGAGGCGGCTTTCGTGGAAAAAATCACAAGCAGCGCCCAGTTAGTGACGCGTTTTCCATCACCCAGCAGTGGTTGGTCTGCCAGAGAGGGTAGGCGGAGCTAAGCGGCTGCTTTTCCGGTCTCTGCAAGTGTTGCGAGTAAACAGTAATCTACTATGGCTGAACAAACAAAGAAAAGATAGATGACTACAGATACAACTTCAAAAATAAGTGAAAATCCAAAGAAGAAGAAACAAAATCGACGCTCAGATGAAGGCAAACAGTCTAAAAAGGAAAGCGACCGGCAGCGAGGAAAATTAAGAGTTACAACCGGAGCCAACCGTGGACGTCTAGGTATCCTGGAGGTGTACGCCCACAATTGCCATTTATCGGCATTAGTTGCCGCCAAATAGGACGAAACTGAGATCTTCGATTATTACGTTTAAAAGAAGGACATTATGAATTTGATTGACATCTATTCCCTGATTCATCTCAGATTGAATTAGTTCTGAGAGTAGACGTTGCATGCATTCTTTCAGAATCCCAATTTTCAGAAAATAACACCTCTGTGCATGTAAGAAGGACATTTATTATTATCATTATTATTATTCAGTGAAAAGGCTCAAATCATTTACTAAATAAACAAGATAAAGTGAAACAAAAAAAACAAAAAAATTTTCAGCCTGGAATAGTCATATTATTTTAAATTTCCATGGACGTAGGTGCTGTAAGAAATTTGGAGCTGTTTCGGTATCCCTCTCCATCAGCCTACAGGCGAGAATCGAAGAAACTAAACGGCTAATGATCCAGTTAACTGGCCACTCTTTAGCTCTTGTCACAATCTTCACAACCTTATGTGAACACAGATGTTAGATTAGCGGTTAAGATTTTAGTATGCAGCTTTCATTGTGAAAGAATGTAGAATAATCAGCATACTGTAGCTCATGTTCCTGTGGTTTGTATAACATGCCAACGAACCATTATTCTCTCCGTAGGTATCTGGCCATTCGTTATCCGCTGCGCTCCAGAGAGCTTCGAACCCCGTGTAACGCAGTGGTTGCTATGGTGATCATCTGGGGCCTCTCTCTGGTCTTCGCCGGTCCTTACCTAAGCTACTACGACCTGATCGACTACGCCAACAGCACTGTGTGCATCCCCGGCTGGGAGGAGCAGAACCGGAAGGTGCTGGACACGTGCACCTTCCTCGTCGGCTACGTCATCCCTGTGCTGATCGTGAGCCTGTCGTACACTCGAACCATCAAGTACCTGTGGACGGCCGTCGACCCGCTGGACGGCATGTCGGAATCCAAGAGGGCCAAACGCAAAGTCACCAAAATGATCATCATCGTCACCGTGCTGTTCTGCATCTGCTGGCTGCCGTACCACGTGGTCATCCTGTGCTACCTGTACGGAGACTTCCCCTTCAATCAGACCACGTACGCCTTCAGGCTGCTGTCTCACTGCATGGCCTACGCCAACTCCTGCGTCAACCCCATCGTGTACGCGCTGGTGTCCAAGCACTTTCGCAAAGGCTTCAAGAAAGTGTTCAGCTGCATCCTCAGCAAAAAAGGCCGAAATAAGGTTCATGTGGTTCACGTTGCCAACACGGTGCCCGGGTTTGAAGCCGGGTCCACGGAGGTGTCGCAGATGAACGAGGAGAATGTTCGACAGAATGAATGCGAGATGATTAACAGGCCGATCGCAGAGCCGCGAGAAGCCACTGTGACTCTAAATTTGCCCTTTCAGCGGCAGACTTGACGAGTGATTCAGCTCGGCTGACAGGCTCCGTAATGATAGCCTTGAAAGACTTTGCAGCTATTATTTTTTTAGAAATGTGCAAACTTGTCGTCATGGTATTCACACTTTCGGTGGCTAATGGAGGAGAAGAGAAGAGGAGATAAAAGGATTCATGCACACAAATTAAAAGAGTATAAAGGTGTATAGACCTCAGCGATCACAACCAAAAAAGGTATTCATATCATTTATCAAAACACTTTTTTCCGGTTAAATACACAGTCAAAGATACACACTCATTCAGAAAGGTTTCCTGTTTCCACCATTTGCCTTAACCATGGCAAGCACTTTGGTATTCAGTGTCCACATTATTCCAGCACTTTTTCAAGCAGCATAGAATGTGTTATAATGTAACAGCATGTTTCACCTTTTCAGCAGTCCCAAAGACATTCAAAGGTCACAGAAAGGGGTGGAATAATGAAAGTCAGTTGACTTCAAACAGAGTTTGACTCAGAGTCTGAAGGAACAAGTGGTGATTCTCCATCCTGTGCCAGTCATCACAGCACCACAATATTTCCACCCCAACGTTTGACTGTAGGTTTTATATGATGTTACTTAATGTGGTCTTTTCCCCACATAAGCTCAATTACAACCTCAAAATCTGACTTCTTTTCAAAGTGCTATAAAGTTGTCATTGCAGGGCTTGGCTCTGTTTTTGTATCTTGCATGCAGATGCGGTTCTGTCTAAGATATTACTGCTGTTATATTTTAATAACATGTTTTATGACATAAAAATCTTTCAGAAAGATGTGTTCAAACATGGTATTCTGTTATATTTCAGCATTTGAAGTCTCATAACTTGTATTGGAATACTAAGGCAAGGCAAGTTTATTTATATAGCACATTTTCAGCAACAAGACAATTCAAACAAAGCTCAAGAATCAGGTTTGAAAGGTACGACGGAGTACTAGGGCCATGTTAAAGAAAAATAAGATTACAAGAATAAAGTCGTAATATTATTAGAATTAAGTTGTAATTTTACGAGAGTTAAGTCGTATATTTAGGCTATTGTTAGCCTATATGTTATTTTGAAGTGGACTATCAGAAGAGGAGCCAACCAACTGCTTAAAATGATTAAAATCACGAGTCATTTTCAAATAAAATCACTTTTTCAGAGTCCTGAAACTTAAAACAAAGTGGTGCTGATGTGCCAAAAGATTAAGTATTTCATATTTGCGAAACCTATACTAAATATAAAGGTCTGTAATGTGCTTGTGCATTACTACATAGGAGATCTTGCATGTTCTCGGGAGGTAGATATATGCTATGCTTCCATGCTACCGGGTGTGTTCAATAAACATCCGATTAAGGTTATATTTAGCCTCCTGTGCAATTATTCACAAGCATAACTTGTAAGTTATACTTCACACGTTCCTCATTTTAGTGCAGGCCGCTGCTCTTATTTATTGTCATAAATTACAACTTTATTCTCTTACGACTTTTATCTTGTATTATTCGACTTTATTCTCGTAAATTACGACTTTATTCTCTTACGACTTTATTCTCTTACGACTTTTTTTGTATCATTTGACATTTTTCTCATAATATTACGACTTTATTCTCTTACGACTTTTTTCTTGTGTTATCCTACTTTACTGTCATCAATTATGACTTTATTCTCATTAGACTTTTCTCTTGTAGTATTCGACTTTATTCTCGTAATATTACGACTTTATTCTCTTACGACTTTTCTCTTGTATTATCCTACTTTACTGTCGTATATTTCGACTTTATTCTCTTACGTCTTTTTTTTAATCATTTGACATTTTTCTCATAATATTACAACTTTATTCACTTTTGACTTTTTTCTCGTGTTATCCGACTTTTTTCTTGTAATATTACAACTTTATTCTCGTAATATTACAACTTTATTCTCTTACGACTTTTTTCTTGTATTATTCAAATTCATTCTCGTAATCTCAGATGTTGTTTTCTTTGATGTGACCTTAATACTCCTTCGTAGAAAAGGAAGTACATTTAGCATTTGATTAAAAAATATATGTTTTTTGACCCATAAGGAAAAAAAACCTTACTTTACTTGTATTTTGCAATGTTTGTATTCATGGCATGTTTCTCTTTGGTGTCAAATATTCTATATTTAAAAGACTATGTTTATCAATGAGTGCACTTCAGAGTTGTGTAGTTTAAAAGCTGTGTATTTTGTGTAACTCTCTTCAGTATTTCTGTCTGTTTTGCTGTAAGCTTGTGTCCTACCTCAGAGCTGTAAAAAAGGAATCTCTTCTTGCCTCGTTGCTGTTGTTCTGTTCACATTGTGTAAGATGCAATTTTCCCCTTCAGAAAGTCATTTCCAGACAGAACACCCTCCTTTGCACTCACCAATTTCCGTCCAGTGTGTTCGTGATGTTTGCCCTTTGCATCGACGGTGTTAACTTAAGTGTCTCTGTTTGTTCTGTTTCATAATGTTTGAGTTTTCAGAATAAAAGCCTGTACATTTTGAGGATACATATATATTTCACTATTTATCAGAGGGCTTTGGAACTCAATGCCAAAATAAAATATTTTCTGCTGAGATTTTGTAGTGAAGGTTTAATTCACTTCAAAATGTAATCACCTCACATTGATCAGTCAGCTTCTTTATCATTCTGGATTTTAGATGAGTGAAGGAGCCATTATCTTCTAATAAAAGTTAATTAAAATAGCTCATCTCTCTGCAGAGTCTCATTCATTGTTTGCGCTGCTTCAGACTCACAGCAGCACTCGACACAGAAATTGAGATGGCCTCTACATGCACACGATAAAGTCATATATCTTGTGCTCTCAAGACTTCAGCAAACATAAAGTCAGTCACTGCACTGTATATTTTTAGCTCCTGCACAGCTACGGTACAATGCTTACATAAAGTATCAGTTCTCATCATGAATGTCAGAGCAGAGATTGGCCTATTCCCCCCTGTGTATGTTGCTGTACTTCCTTTCTTTGTGTGATTGTTTGCCCGGCCCTTATTGTTCACACCTGTTCTTGATTGTCTCACCTGTGCCTGATTAACCCTCACCTACCCAGTGCTTCCTCTGTTTTTTTTCGTCAAACTGTCTACTCTTTCTCCTTGTGTGGATGTTTCCCGTTTTTTTCTCTCCGTGTTTTCTGGACCATGTCAGTTTTCTTTTAGTCAGGGTTTGCGTCGGGGTCGGGGTCGGGGTCCTGCTCCAGCTGTCAGGGTTCCATTCTGCGATAACAACCCGCTCACTATACATTATCCCTTACTTAAAAATATAATCTCAAGATTTTCATGGAAATAAATGTCTGTTAAGTCGCTATCTATCACCGAATGAGGTATGGCCCACTGATGAAGGCCTTTGCATTTGCAGTACATTATTATTATGGGGTTGGGAGAGGGTAGGCAGAGCTATGCGCCTGCTTTTCCGGTCTCTGCAAGTGTTGCGAGTAAACGGTAATCAACTATGGCTGAACAAACAAAGAAAAGATCGATGACTACAGATACAACTTCAAAAATAAGTGAAAAAAAGAAAAACAAACACATTCGACGCTCCAATGAAGGCAAGCAGTCTAAAAAGGAAAGCGACCGTCAGTGAGGAAAATCAAGAGTTACAACAGTTACAAAGGGAGCCAACCGTAGACATCTGGTTAAGTTGGGAAGTTAACTCAGCAATTTTGTTTCGCCAAAGGTGCCGCTATAGAGAACGCAACTGAAATCTTCAAGATTAAATCTTTAAACGCCTTCCTATAAGAAAAGGTTTTATGAGAGTGTTGGAGAAAGTTAGGTGACTAGGTCAATAAAGTCATGGTGGATGGATCAAAAGTAAACGTGCAACTGTGCCTGGCACATACCACATGTTTACTACTGTATCCAGATGAGGAAGCCTCACTATCCTTAACTAAGTACTTGCTTTTAACCAAACCGTGACCTTACCTTACTGTAACCAACTTGTTTCTGTGCCTGAACTGAACCAAACCCACATTGAATTTTTACCAGCTTTGGAGACACTGATAAATGCTGCTGTCCTGCAGATTGGAGCACCAGAGCAGAAGATGCTTCTGTGTGCAGTTCAAGAGGGCACGGACAAACACATTAATTTGTCACAGGATTCAGAGCACTTGTTGTAGCAGGGGAAATGCTTCTCGAAGGAAACAACAAAGCTGTCGAGCTGTTCGCACACAGAAGATTGTTCATGATAGGTGCTGTTTTGAATGAGATTTTGGGGGAGTTAATAATGTCAAGTCTGAAAATTGATGATCCATATGTGTTCCAGAATATACATTCCTGATAAAATGTAGAATTTGCTTCTTATAGTGTATTTATTTGCAGCCTGTTTTCCTCTGCAGCGGTTTTAAAATTCAAATGAGAGCAGATTCCTCAGAGATTACAGCCTCTCTATGAGGTGAGAACAAAGCACGAGGCTTTAATAATTAAGTGCTGGTTGATAAAAAAAAAAAAGCACAATACATTGAATTTTCAAACTTTTTAACGAAGTTGTTCTTTTCTATTGGATTCCTGTCTGCACAGCCGAGCGAGACAAAGTTGGAATACGATCAATAAGGCACGGTTCTGTTTAAACAAATAGACAATAACTACGACTTACACAGTATATATTGAGGCTTTGGTTGAGCCATGTGATAGATGACTTGAGAGATGTGTCAGGCTCATAGGTAAACAGCACTGTGCATCAGAGGCGTAAGGTGGGTCATACTATACAAACATCTATTATAAGAGGTGTGCAGTCCTTAATGGAAGACTGGAGAAAGACACAGCTGAAATCTATTGATGCCCTTCAAATTAAAAGCTGCACAACCGACATGTGTTGTTATTAGTGTGATAGGGTACAGGATGTTTGGTTCATGTCTTTCACACATTGACATCGATTTGTTTTCCAGTTCTGGCCGGTTCCGAACATAGAATAAGGAAAATCACAAATTCGCACCTCAAGAGAGAAAATAGTGCCAAAAAAAGGGCCGTATATGAAATCCTGGTACAATGATTTTGTGTTGAAAATGGATCACCATGACCCTGGCATCTCGCCGGAACTACTTATTCTATGTTCAGAACCGGCCAGAACTCCGACCACAGGACTCGGTGATTAAGCTTATAGCTTTGCATCCACTACACTACGAGCAAGTATTTCATACAACTTGGTGTCCAAAAATCCGAACTATCACTATAATGTCCAGTCCAGGTTCGGTACACAGGTAATCACAAGCAGTAATCTGAGAGGGGCAGGCTAAGGTCATAAAATCACTAACTAGGAAAAAATGCTGAAACGAGGCAACACTGAAGGAACAAACGACAACGAACTGTCAACAAGAGGGAAGACACACAGGGTATACAGAATATATACAGGGGTAATCAAGAGGAAACAAGACACAGGTGAGTGTAATCAGGGCTGGGTTCACACATGAGGTGCATGACACAGGAAGCAGGGATCTGAAAGACAGAGACAAGGGTGAGATTTCAAAATAAAACAGGAAATAAGATGACCTTATGGAACACACAAACATACATTGTTGGTTAATTTTATTTTTTCTCTAATTATAGTGTACTAACTGACAGTGATTTATGATCCTAATGTCAGTGTTCTGTAATTATGTCCACTTTGGCCTTCCGTAGCTCAGACATCAGATTACATAATAAGACACATTAACGACAACAACAGCATCTCCATTATCCGAGGAGTTCGATGTAACACCACAGAGGGAACAACGCTTCTACTATAACACACTGTACGCTCAGATAACTACATGTGTATTTACAAAGACGGGGACATTTAATTAGACGTGATTGTAAGAAAAGAAGTGTTACATCATGAAAACCTTCACAGCGTGTGTGTCGGTTCTATGGCTGCTTTAGATACCACAATGCAATAAATGTCAGGGGGTTTACTATGATTATATTCTCCCTCTCCAT
The DNA here is from genome assembly GCF_022749685.1 of Semicossyphus pulcher. Lineage (NCBI taxonomy): Eukaryota > Metazoa > Chordata > Actinopteri > Labriformes > Labridae > Semicossyphus > Semicossyphus pulcher. The sequence goes on from NW_027211697.1 coordinate 1,229,536, forward strand.
AGAGACAAGTTATTTGCTGCTGTATGGGAGTATCAGACCGTTTATCCTGCTCTGCTCTGATTGGTCGAGTCTGATTCTCACCATGCAGATCACAAACAACTAAACGATGATGACTGTGTCTGTGTTCGGCTTTGAGATGCGCATTTGATCGTGTAAGATAAATCAGAACGGCGTGGAAATGTGTCAGATCTTTAAAAAAAACAGTATTTAAAATTTAATGAGCTTTGTAGATGCAGCTCTAATTAACATCTACAGAACGGGAAAGATGTGAGGAAAGGATCAAAGGTTGGGACCTTTCAAGTCTTTCAAATCCCCCAAAGGTGCTTCACACTACATGTCAGCACACGCACATTTACACACTAATGTCATCATCACCTTTATACTTTCATACCCCGTGGCCATGCTTCAGGAGCAACTATTCAGCATCTTGCCCGAGGATACTCGATAAGTAGTGGAGGAGCTGGGGATTGAGCGACCCCCAATCACCCCCTGAGCCACAGGCGTGTTTTTTGTGCTGATAAATGTTATAACATGTCACATGATATGACCTCTTTTGACATGATTATTTGTAGGATGATGCTGCAACAAATCTGCACCATCAATTTTCTTTACTGGTTGTGACACTGATGACTCTCTGCTACGTTGCTGCTCCCTCCAAATGAATGGCTTATTACCTAAGGGATCATGAGGGTTAAGTACCTAATAACAAGCATTTAAAGGGATCCGTGAGAATCAATATTCAGGTTCAGTTTTTCACCTTGTGTGTTTACTGTGTGAGCAATTCGATGATGCTAATTTTACTGATATCATTTTTATGATTATGAGTAACTTTAAATGAACTGTATATGTATGAATCTGTAGCGGCATATAGCCTAGCTTCCGTGCCGGCACTCCGGCTGGTTTCTAAACACCGGGGCCGTGCTGACCGGCATCCACTGTATGTAGTACACTTTTGATTTCATACAACCCCACTTCAAACAAACCGAACTAACCCTCTAAAGGAGCAATTCACCCCTAGAAAAAGCCACTGTCAGTCAAAGCTGGTGTTCTCTGTAACCGATAGAAGCAATAATATTTGAAAATGGCGCCATAGCTGTGGAGAAAGTTGTACAAACAGCTGGTGGTTTCGCCCATTCTACATTCCTACAACACCCAGCGTGCATTGCGCCCCTCCCTCTGAAAGGAACGGCCCAGCGAGAGACGCTGGAGTGAAATACTACCGTTTCGCTGCGGGCAACGGCTCAGAGCGGTACAGAATCTGAAATAAGACGAGAATATACCGGTGGATCTTCTAAAACATCTTCAGGTCTGCAGTCTAAATTTCAAACCTGAAGATTTTTAATGAGACATGACGAGACAAGACGAGACAACAGAGGCTGGAATCCTAGATTGAGGAAGTGTAGTGTAGCGAGCTCCCTGGCCTGCACCAGATGACGCGTTTTATGCAGTCTGGCGGAAGTTTTCCAGGGCCCACTGGAGGAGCAGATAGCGTCCTCCAAAGGCACAGAGCGTTGAAAATCAGCAAACCGGCCCTTTAAGACTCCACAGGTAGTCAGAGAAGCTGTACAGTATCTTTGATGCTGTAGGTAGAAAATACACAGTAAAACCATCTGCAGGTGTTACATACATTAAAACCAAAACTATTCTGTGAATGTATTATCTATATCTTCGATTCAGTTCTACAGAGTGCTTTAAAGCTTTGTACCAGCATGTTTATGTCACCCTAAGAGGTTGTTTTTGTTTTCTAACATGCGCCTGCTAATGAAACCGTTCAGCTAACTAACACAACATGGCAGCAGCAGCGCTGTAGCCTTAATTGCTCCACACATCCTGTCTATCTAATCAGCTCTCTCTAGTATGAAATGTTGATTAGTTTGCCACCAAAGTCAGGGTATAAGCAGCGCAGATCCTTGTAAAGTTACCGCTACAGGAAATTGATTTTAGTTATTTATTCCACATCAATATGCTAACAGCCAGAGGATAAGGGAGCGGTGTCTGTGGGGCTCCATTCCTCCAGTCTGCTCAGGTATTCAGCAGGATTTCACAATAATGTTCTTCTTATCCAGAGGAAGTCCTTTCATTCACTGTCGGCCAAACAGTTTTATTTGAATAAGATCTGTGAGAGGAATAAAGAAACAAATATTACCAGTAACGTAAGAGCGCCCTCTTCAGTTTGTGACCGACACTGCGGTTCTTTTTTAAAGATTCACACAAATACATCTTCCATATTTGAAATGCTCTTGTGTGTGCTGCAGATTCTTCAAGCTTAATCAATGGAAGTCAATGACACTCAGAGCTCCAGCGCTGGTTTATTGCATGTATTTATTGTCCAGGTACCTTAAAACGGTAACCATGCTAGTTAGTGAGCAGAAACAGGTCAGGGGTTCTGAATGTGCTGCTGGCTGACGACATTTTCAGTTGTACATATTTACATAGAAAGGTGACAAAAACAGTGACAAAACAACAAGAACGACTTTGCAAAATAAAAAAAATAAAAAAACTCTAAACAAAAAAATATATAAAGCAACTCTCTGGTAATCATGTCCCCATATTTGTCTGAAAGTCACTCTGCAGACATCATTAGCGTAGCGATAAAGGCACTCTGATGTTTATTATATACATTTCATTGATCTTAAATAAGGGAAGCTTACTTTTGGGGCCTTCACAGTAGGAATCACAACAGATTTGATACTCTATATTTCAAACAATAAAAACTCAAAACAAGGATAATTTAACAGACAAAGGACCTCAGGAGGCTGATGAACTTAATATATTAAACTGATATAAGTTAGGAATCTAAAAAAAAAGGCAGCATTATACGAGATATTTCTTACACTTTGTTTCAATGCAGCAACACGTACCGTACAGCACTCTGGTTTCAAGGTCCACGTCTGTTTCTGCTCGTTTTTCCACAACAAAAAAGGCTTTTATTGTTGCACATTCCTCCCTATCGACTCCTGCATAATCAGGAGGCGCGGAGAGAAAACACAGTGGCCTTGAATTGCAACGTCATAAACCTCTCTTAGCTGACTGTGCTGTGATTTTTCATTTCAGTCTGCCCAGTGCAAAAGTGTCATTTACATTGTCGAATAGCGCCGGATGGGGATGTCATTTAGCTGAGACAGAACTATTCGTTTCACAGCTTCGATGTCTGAACATAAAAATATATAGAATATCAAATAATAAGTGCGGCCGCCAGAAAAAGGGGAATTTTATTGTGAAAGGGTAATTCAAGAGTGCGCCTACGTCTACTGTTTCTCTTTGGTGTAACGTGATCTATTTAAAGTAGATCATTCGCCCTAAATGATTCGATCCTGCCAGGCACAAGATGCAGCTGCGATTAGCTAGAGAAGGCTACAGGTTGGAGATATGCTCCAGCTCATTCTTAACTGATCGATCATCTAAGCAGTGATTAAAAGTGGAAGATGAAATCTTAGAGATTAGAGAAATTAGCATGTCGAAGCTGGAAATAACATTATTCAGTCAGGTGGCGCTCATGAATATAATATGTACTGTTAAAGGGTACTTACAGTGTGTTTTAATATGCCTATGTGATATTCATTACATGTATCCATATGCTAACAACATTCAGCTGCCTTCTCATTCAAATGCTGCGACATGACCTCTGATGAGCAGGCTGAAGAGCCTCTCTGCTCTGCATGAAGCCTGCAGCTGTTCTTCCCTGTCTCATGCACTAACCTGTGTTGCTGCAGGGAAAATTAACCTCAAAAATGTTGCGTTTCAGTGTTAAACTAGAAATCATTTAAAGAATTGGCAAAATGGCACCTGAAGAGTTATCGTTTAGGAAATTTTCATGGCACTGACCATTTAAAAAAAAAGGTCTACTTTTTCATCCACAATCAGGATTGATTATCAAAGTTATAAAACATTTAGAAGAGGCTTTTAAAAGCCTGACTGTTCCTGTGCAGCGTCTAATTACTTTAAACATTCTTCTAATGTTACATTTTCAAAGAGTTAATTGAAATAAATGCACATTTTGCATTTGGGCAACAACATCATTAACCAGCTTGCATAGATATTCACCTTGCAATTTCAATTTATATCTTTTTTTTTTTTTTACAGATTTATTTCTTCAACTGTGTTTTTAAAGGCAATTTCTTTAAACTTTAACTGGGGCCAAAATCAATACAGTAGAAGACAAGTGCACGTAAACATAGCTGTCGGCTACATTAACATGCAGTACACACAAAATGACCAGCAAAATAAAACACCCCATACGCAGTAATGCAACAGTCCTACATTAAATAGAGACAATGAGATAATGTCAGGCAGCATACAACTCTACTCTATGGTCATTTTTTAAGGCAGAGTTTGAGCTGCTTTTTTCTTATATGCTGCATTTTAAATTAGTCCAATAAAATGTTAGCCTCATTATGAAACTTAATTAAACTAAACATTCTTAAAAGTTCTTTTTTAAATAGTGTTGTCGAGTCACTGAACCTCGAGTTTAGTGTTCAAGTTCGAGTCACCAAAGAAGAATACGAGTTGAGTCCGAGTCGAGTTCCCGTTACCTCAGTCCACGTCCGCGTCCTCAAGGTTAAATTATGTTAAAGGCTACTAAGCTGAGCTTTAACTCTCATCTGTGAGTCCTCATGTTTATACTGTACCCAAGTCTTACAGGGTGTGATATGGTTAAAACACGGAGCCAAATGATCAATAAATTATTGTAAATTATGTCGAGCAGTGCGGCTTTCCAGATATTTTCTTTATTGTGTTGTATTGATGAATGAATGTCTTCAACTATTTAGTTTAAAAGATTAGAGAAGCTGTTTACAGTAAATGTTTCCATGCGTGCAGTAATGTCACTGCAGCAAATATCATGGGACATTTAAGCAGCAAAACTAAAAGCTGATTTAAACTGTTATACATTGACGGGACAGAGGAAACTCCAGAGAGAACTGAATACACTTTGAGCATCTAAAATAAAACTTTAATCAGCTCTGATGGAGCTAAAGATTTTAAAGGAGGACTGTTTCACTCCAAACTTTTGGATGTGTATTTCATTTAATTAGAATTAGATTCGGACTGATCCTGTCGGCGTGTCTAGAGATTTAAACTATCAATGAAGTTACAGCGCTGTGCGTCATGCGTAAAAGCGAATACCTATGACTCCAAATCCTGTCAATGATCGAGTCTGAGTCCAAGTCCGAGTCATCAGTGCTCGAGTATAAGTCGAGTCACGAGTCCTGAAAATCCTGGACTCGAGTACTACAACACTGATTGTAAAGGGGCTGTTGGACTGGGCTGCAGGAGGCTGTACAAGGGTTTCATTGTTCTGGTGACAGTTGGTGCTTCATGTTGACGTCTACACTGAGACACTGTCAGTGGTATAAAATACAATGAAAGTGCAGGCTGACTTAATGCCACAAAATAAAGTACTGATAAGTTAAGCATTAAAAACACTAAGAATAGCACACATATTAGAGTCCAGAGGGCTCCGACAATGAATGAGGAACAAAACAAACATCAGCCCTATCGTAAGGATTTTGATCGTCTTCATCAGGGGGACGCTCCTGCTTCAATAGGATTAAAAATGAGCATTTTAAATAGTTAAATAGATATAAAATCTTGTTATCTTTTAGCACAAACTGTACACATCCTGTACCAAGACATAGAAAAATTACGTGTCGTTACATCATATCAAAAATATGTAGCTTTAGTAGCAATTTTGTTCTTCATTTATCTAGTTAGCTTAACAATGCTACATTACGCTCCACAGAAGTGAATGAGGTCTTTTTTTTTTCTAGTCCAACATCACTGCAGTGGTGCTACCGAGCCTCACAAGTCATCAGCTGTGACCGCTGCTCTGCTCCTCACCTCCCACTTCTCTACCGAATCCATTTCCCATCAGCTCCTCCGGTTACCTTTCAACACTTCCTCTTCGCCATCCAATCGGCCTCGACTTCTCCACTCATTTCTTTTCAACATGCACGCTTCAGTCGATTCTTTCCACTTTCCCGATGATCTTCTCCTCAAAGATGGGCAGGATCGCGTCATCTTCTCGTACCTCTTCAAACACCACGCCACAGTCAAACTCGTCGCTTACCTTCTTGAAATAATACCTGAAACGGACAACGAGCAAAGTTAACATCTCCACATTACTTCCCTCACAACACCAGACAACTAGAGCTCTAAAAACATTTTAAGGCAACTTGTGGTTTGACTGTGAGGAGTTTTATTTCCACAGACATGAAAAAGCAGCACAAACCTCACCTGTAATTTCCTTTCTTTGTCAGCAGTTCTTTGAACTGACCCAGTGTGACGACCCTCCCTTTGACAGACGTCCTGTACGGTATCAGCTCCTCGCAGAAGTAATACGCCACAGTGATGTTCTCACAGGGCAGCTTTTTAGTGGCTTTATGTCTGCAAAGGGAAAAGACAGAAAAAGACTTAGAAAACATGAATCTTTTCCACTCTTTTCAGATTTATGTACTTTTTTTTCCTAACATATAAGGACAGACAAGTGTGAGGGGAATGACAATCAAAACATGCTCATATTTTTACACAGCTGTGGAAAGGATGACGATGGTCAAATTACACAGTACTTAATAATGGAAAAGAAACTAAAAAGATCAAAGCACTCAAAGAAAAGAAATGAAGATGACTGTTATAAAGAATGAGACGAACATCCATCTGTGATACGAGCAACACCACACTTGGAATTTGAGTTAAACTGTGAACCGAGGTCGACTGCTCGTTCATACCGTTTTACAAATACGTCTCATTATTCTGAACAAAAAAATTCCTGACATTAAGAACAAATCTGTCTAATTGATCTGTGTAATTACATGGAGAGAATCAGATAATGACACAGGCTAATTTCCTCTAGCTGTTGTTCACATGACTGAGTGCTAATGACTGCACAGGTCGGGCACTTATAAGTTGTGAAGAAAGATAAAAATGAAGTGTCAACACAGAGGCTATCAGAGGACAGTTTATATAGGTATAAAACAAAAATAAGCACGGTTTTAAAAAAGGACATATAGTTAAAAATATATTGAAGGGGAACTAGTAAGTAAAATAGTAGAATATGTAAAAGGCTCAATACCACCAAAGGAAAGAGGGAAATATATTTTGTGCTGAGTTGAACTTTAAAGATGCATGCAACTGAGTCTAAAGGGTGATCATCAGTCATGGCAGCAGCCTCTGGGTGTGCCAGGACGCACAATGAAGTAATGTTATCCTTAGTCACCTCAAATGTTTTATCCCTGGCTTCTTCTGCACCCACTTGAATTACATAGATTGTAGCACTGTAAATAACGTAACCTCTTCGCAGGCTGATACTCTCATGAAGTTACTAAAAGTTTCACATATTAATGCATTTTGTCTCAGCAATAATATGGTTCATGCAATGTTTTAATTTAGTACTGAATTAAAGGTTGTCCATAGATGATTAGTCAACACATCACTGTGGGTGTACACTCACACAACCTAACATCCATCTGTCCTCTAACAGAAGACGACATGCAGGAGGTGGCTTAAGGGGACATTTCCATGTCTCGCTATTATGCAAGAAACTTAGATTAATATAGTTCTTGACATAATATAAGTTAGAAGTTTGAGGGGTGGGAGTGGGGATGGTTGGAAGTTGGGCGAAGACACTGCATGAGGCAACAGAGACAGGTGAGATTTAACAACAGGAAGTTAGTTATCAACACGGTCTGCAGTCAAAACCTCCCTTAATGGCAAATAGCTCTAATTTCCATAAATCACAGAACTCAGTCAAAATGCTAATTGTGAACTAGGACTAGCTTATCTGGCAAAATTTTAATGGTGTCCATTTTCTAAATTGTATACAAATATAAGCTTAAAAACAGGTAACTCAATGAATCTATAGCAGCATCATACTTCCTGTTGACATAATGTTGTCTTGATTTAGTCCAAGGGGGAACAGGCAGTATCACACCTGGAAAATCCTGAATGTAAATCAATGTAGTAAAGAAATATTAATAAATCATTGCTTATTCTTACTACAGTTCTAAGTTTCTTTGCTTCACTGGTATGTTTTGCAGGTATTGCTTCACGAATTAAAATATAAATACTGTATATTCCAATCTTCTACTTCCTCCTTCAGGCACTTTCAGGCTTGGACATAAGAGGATGTGAAATGTTCAGTCAGCCGTGATCCCTGAGTCCTCACAGGTCTGACCTGAGGCTCTCCCCTCTGGCAGTGCACCGTAATCTGCCTTTCATCTGCTTCACACAGCTCCCCTATTCCCTTCCATCTGCTAAGTACCCATGTGAGAGGGCAGAGGGACATCCAACTGAAACTTCATACGGACTTCAAAAACCCTTTTCCCAAAAACAGGAAGCATACACTCCTACGTCTGTCAGCCCCTCTCTGTTCTTCAATGAGAATCATCAGCGAGATGGCAGGGTGGAGATATAGCGTAGTTTCTGACATGGTGTCTTTTCTCTTGAGTCAACAGTTTAACCATTTTCCTTTAATGAGTGGCCGTAGTACAGGTGTGAACATGCACCCCGGAGTGTTCCAATCTCGCAAAGTACAGGCTGTGTTGGGAAAATGCTACTCGCCTGACACCATGCTAGTCTTAGCATCTCGTAGCACTGTTGGAGCTAACACCTTAACCTGATAAAGAGTTTATGGATGCTGGCTGAGTCTGAAATGACACCAACACCATTAAAACAAACTCATGGATAGAGTGTGGGATGCGACATGACGCTATGACTACAGAAACAAAGAGGAGAGAAATGCTCATTACTGATTACTAAATGTCTCGTTCAGTGGTTCTACAAACACACACACAGTCTTGGGAAACTAAACTAACATTAATGAGGATGGGAGGTGAGGTGGGTTTGCCGTGATCTATGGGGAGTTTGGAGAAAATAACTGGACATACTCGGGCTCGGAGAGCTCGCTGTCAGAGACGGCGGGCACCACGCTGAGCGGAGGGAACAGTGCAGGCCTGACTGCGGTGCGACCCCTCTGGATCACCTCCATCACATACCTGAGGGACCGAACAACCCCAGCAGTTAGACAAAGAACTGCACTAAGGAGCACACAGGCTAGAACACAAACGGGTCTTGCCCTTTGGATCAACTTAAACATATTCTGTTGAAACTGAAATGATCAACAGGACGTTTGACTCTGATGCTCAGACAGCTGCGCCTTCTTACCTTTGCTTGGGTTGTAACGTTCCAGACTTAATCTTCTCTTCCTCGAGCCGCCGCCGCACCTCCTCCAGCTGGATGAGGGGGCTGGGAGCTGGGTTGGGGGGCATGGTGGGATCCTGGATGAACGGGTGAGACGGCTGCACGTTGTTTCGCACCTCATGGCCCGTGGCCCTCTTGGACCCAGTCGTACTCCTAAAACATAAAGACATACATTTTGAATTGAAACATTCAAACTAAATGAGGCAAGTGTGTTTTTTTGTTATGTTTGCTCTACTTTGTGGGGACACAAACAAACAGAAATACTGTTGTGGAAAAGGAAAGCTTTATTTTTAGGTGACTCAACCAGTAATACTTAAGACCGAACACAGTGTAACAGGGCTGTTTGCCTGTGCATGTTAAGATTGAAGATGCGCGCACTAATGTGAAAACGTGTCATCACTGACCCGTACGGGCTCCTCTTGTGCTGAACCATTTCTTTCTGTCCTTCCATCAGCCACAGAAGGATCTTCTGGTTTTTCTCCATCTCCTCTGCAGGCGCAGGCGTGTCATACGGCCGCACTTCCTCTCCTTTCTTCATCGCTCTTTTGCACTGTGTGCCTCCTTTGCTGCTGTATAAAGGAAGAGAACAACTTGTAAGCAAAAAGCATTTTAAGACAGAAAGAAAAGAAATGATTCTGAGTGCGTACCTGTACCCTGTGTGCTCCATGGGGTTGGATCCCATACCATCAGCGTAGCTGCGAGACTTTGATCCACAATGACTCGCCTCCATGCTCCAGGGAAAGCTGCTGTGCATGGCCGCCTCAGCCTCCACCTGCTCTTTGGGCTTCCCGACGCCAGGGTGATGCATGTGGTGAACGTGTTTGTGGTGGTGCAGGTGGCTGCTCTCTCCCTTCGGAGCGTGCCTGGATGGATGTTTGCCCTGGCCCGAGGACGGTCCAGTCCCTTTGCCTCCCGGGAAACCGTCCGGTGAGCGTGACTTGGGAGAGTGGCGACCTGTGCCTGGCGACTGGCAGCCGGGGGTCTTCATCACCCGCTGGACGTGGTCGTCCAGGATGCTCTCAGGGTTCTCCTCATGGGAGTCTCCCATCAAAGCACCACTGTAGCTGAAGTCAGCATAGCGGGAGGTGTAATTCTGCGGATAAGCACCAGGGGGGAACCTGTGACTGGATAATGCTGCGGCTGTGGACATGACTTCATCACCTTCCTCCTCCTGTAGAGCAGAAACACACAAAATAATACATCAGGAATAATCTGGAATAAAACTCTGGAGGACTAAATTCATATTATAAAAACAGAGTACGAACATCTGAGATATATTACATCCAACAAAGATACCAAGCCATGTACATACTGTCATCCAATATTATTCTTTTACAGCTAATTTCCTCACACATTTGAGACAGCTGAGCATTTTTCTGTGCATATGATGTTCTCAGTTCAACCTGTAGATGGCAGATTTTCTCTCTTCTCATAAATACTGCAGTTTTTTTTTAAAACTATAATCTAGTTAAGTGTGTACTTTACCATCTGTCAAATCAGAAGGGTGGGAAGCAGTTTGCATGCATACTGCACATTTGTGTATTTGTTTCGTGTACTGACAAGTGCAAGTGACGCTGTTCACGGTGGGGACAAGAGGATACTTCTATTAACCAGAGAACACAGAGACATTACAGCTGGAGCAGAGCTCTCAGTAAGTGGAGCTTTTAGCGTTGGTTTCACATCAGAGTCATTAGAAGAATGATGACTGTAGACGTGGAGTTGTCTCAGTGTTGCCTGTGTAATGTTGACATTCAGAGCAGCTAGCTACAATGTAGAGATAAATAAAAGAAATGTCAAATCTAGATGCTGACCAGGCCAGTCCGAGAAAAAAAAAAACCCACAGCAAAGTGAGCTTGATTTATGTCAGAGCTCGCCACAGCACTCTCTGAGCCAAACAGCTGATTGAACACATTGCACGGCATGCGTAGGAATACGACTGTTGTTTGGGCAAAAACATAGTCCCAAAAGAAAGAGCTGTCTTAAGTCAGGGTGAAGTGGTGATTATATTTTGAAATATAGCGTGGACCAAAATTTTTATATGTTGGACTTTACTTACAAGGCTATTGTATGTGTCGCACAGCCCCATGTACCATGTACAGCGCTTAGCTTCCTTGTTGGTACTCCTGCCAGTACCTCATACAACCCCCATTAAAAACACATCAACTATCCCTTTAAGACACAAGAGCCTAACACCATTATTCCAAACATCTGAATAAATTCAATTCTAAATCCAATATTTTCTCTACTGAAGCTGCATATTTTACATGTAGTTCATTATATTTATTTTTGATTTTAAAAATAAATGGCGAGAAAGTGTTATAACGCAGCCGGAGAAGTTTCAGCAGAGCTTTTTTCCCCGTCGTGTGTCCTGCACAAAGTTAGAAACGCTCTGGCAGAGAGAGAAAGGAGGAGAGAGAATAAAGAGACGGCGTGGAAAGACAACAGTAGGTAGGGGCTTCACTTTTATCTTTTAGCCAGCTCGAGCACAAACTTTTTATGTCTTTTGTGTAAATAATTAAATAAACCTTCAAAAATATTCACTTTTGAAAAAAAAGGGCCGTGCCAACGGAGTTGACCTGTGCTCACCATCAAACGAGACAGAAAAGAGTTTCTCGTCCTGCTGTGCCCACTGCTTTCTTAAACTCATCGATACTGTAAAAGATGAAGTATGGAGCCAAAGATTTTCTGGCATGTCTTTAATAATTCATCCATCTCTTTTTCTCTGCTACAGCTCCAGATATGTGTGCTAGCTGAGCCCACTGGAAGTTATTCGTGGAACCGAGACATCTTCATTTAAGGCCCATTTCAACATGAAAACCACAGCAGATACTCGACATCCCGTGACGTACTGCAGCTTTACTGACAATAGCGTCTTTTCGGGAGTGTTGCCTAAATAGTCGCATGCTTTGTTTCTTTTTAACACTAAATAAAAATCAAATTCAGGGAAGCGATGCTCACAAATCTTTTCCCATTGATTTGTTTTGTGAACAGCAGGCTGCTTCTCAGATTTCAGTGAATCATCCACTTCATAGCTCGGCCTCAAGGTGCATCGCGCTAAGTGAAGCTTTTATTTCACTGGTAGCAGACTGTGAATAAGCTGCGGCACAAGAGGGTAACTCACTCACCTCCTCATGAAATAAAACTTTTCTCTCAAAGTAATCAAGAAATCACAACCAGGAAGTGCTTTTTGTATTCTAATTTTATGCTACAGAAACTCTTCCTGCATCATTTCATCTTTAAAAGCTCTGATATCCGAAGTTTACATTTCCTTTTCTCGATGCACAGAGTGTCACTACATGAAGGCAGTCATTTCATGCTCGCCTCCAGGTTTAATAAAGCGAACCACTCGCCGTGTGATGGCAGCTTCTCTCCTTCTGGGTCCAAACCACCTAAATTGTCTGCCTTGAGACTTAATACTTGGCTCCGTGTACTGAGGGAGATTTCGTTTGTGGTGGCAGCGACCATTTCATCGCCGTTCAAGTGACATCAAACAGGCGGCACGCTGTTCCAGGCTTACAAGTGGCCGAGTGTGCAGGTGCTCCACGCGATTCATCGACAAAGCCAGACCGCTGACAGGCCAGCGATGGAATTCTCCAAGTGATTCATACTGCTTTTTTGTTCCCCGTTCAGATGGCTAGCCTCATTAATTTTATTAAGGCCAGACGGATTTAAGTCGGCTTTGTTCCTGGAAACTTTAAGCCCGACGGCCAGACTCACATCTCGCTTTGGTGGTATCTCACACACATATCTGATTCTACTCAGTGTACAGTCTGCTTCTCAATACGCTACCATCATTTATTTAACAGTTCTTTTATTAGAGCAAATCAGTTATTCAGGTGAGAAAAGACTTAAAAGCCTAAACCAGGGGCTTCAGACAAACCTTTATTTGAAAGCAGGAGAATGCAAAAAAGAGAAAACGTATGTTTAAAATGTTTGAATCGTTTCAAGTTAACTCTGTTTCTGTTAATAAAGTTTTTATCTGTCTAAAGATATACAAACTGACAGTGTCAAAACTTTAAATCACAAAATATTCAAAGGCCGTTGATACATTTGCGCGTACAAAACAGCCAAATTAACAAATGTTTAGCAATTACAGCAATTCAACCAGATCCTCAGGGATGCTATGAGTGAGACAATAGTCCCATGGCCTCTTAAAAATCTCCCCATCATCATTGATTCTAACATCTGTTCATAGGATTATTTCTAACATAAATTCCATCCATTTTCATAAAAGGAGCAATTTGCCCCTAGTAAAAGCCACTGCCAGTCAAAGCTGGTGTTCTCTCTAATCGATAGAAGCAATAATATTTGAAATTGGTGCCAAAGCTGTGGAGAAAGTTGTACAAACAGCTTGTGGTTTCGCCCATTCTACATTCCTACAACACCCAGCGTGCATTGCGCCCCTCCCTCTGAAAGGATCAGCCCAGTGAGAGACGCTGGAGTGAAATACTACCGTTTTCCAGTCAAGGACATTGATCGCTGCAGGCAATGGGTCAGAGCGGTACAGAATCCAAAATATGCCGAGAATATACCGGTGGGTCGTCTAAAAAAATCTTCAGGTCTGAAGTCTACATTTCAAACCTGACGATTTTGAACGAGACATGACATCGGAGTCGGGCGTCCTAGTTTGAGGAAGTGTAGTTTAGCAAGCTCTCTGGCCTCCGCGAGGATTTTCCAGGGCCCATTGGAGAAGCGGATAGCGTCCTCTAAAGGCACAGAGCGAAATGGCATTTTTTTTCTACCATAATGGCATTAGCTCCCCATAATAGCATGATAGGACTGAGGTTGAAAACCGGCGCAACTGGCCCTTTAAGATCCAGAGAAGCTGTACTTTTTTCATGATCTGAGGATCACTCAGGTAGCCGTGACAACCCTACCTTTAGTCATATTTTGATATATTGGACATTTCTGTTTGGTCTCCAGGTATGCATAGTCTTGGTGATATAGGTATTTTTTTTAAACCTATGTTTTTTCTATGTATTCTAATACTTTTTCCCAAAACAGGTAAATAAGTTTACTCTCCCAAATTGTTTTTAAAATAAGTTCCTGTTTCCGTCTGACATTTCCAACATAGATTATTGGTAAGTAAGCCCATCCTATGGAGATAAGGTAGCACAGGCTCTGGGAAATTATCATTTTAGTTTCCTCTATTTTATTATTTTCCTTGTGATGATGTCGTTTATCTGGAAAATAATTGAAAGATTAAACCCACTATGAAAATAAATGTTAGCTGCAGACCTTAACTGCCCCTCCTTTAGGGATCCATACTTCAATTTTCCTCTCCCCCCGGCCACTAATATTATTCACTTACTGAGTAGAAGCAGCTGAGAAAGTCTCTGAGTCAAAACATTTTTGTTCCTGTCCCTTTCCTGAACTCCCTCAAGAACTCATTTAGTCCACAGGCAGAGCTCTGCAACGTGAACCTCTGCAACAGCTTACTGCTTATTCACATGTTAACCCAAATTACCTAAACAGTGGATCTGCCTGTGCTTTTAAACAGTAGGCACTGGCCGAGGAAATAAAATGAACATACCAATCGTACTCTCTTCAGCCGCTCCTCCAGCTTCTCCTGAGCCTCTCTCTCCCTCAGTACGCCCTCCAGCCTGCTGATCAGCTCTGCAGCAAACCTTTCCGGCTCCACGTGGATATCCTTTGGAATCCGGTTTGTGCGCTGGGGGGAAGAAATGTCAAACTGTGAGAGCGCTCTGCGAATTTTTGCCACTGCCAACACAATATGGGCAGTTTAACCACGCTGACCCCCTTACATCCTGTCAGTGACCACATGAAGAGACTCAAACATGAGGAGGAAACATTCAAGTAGACAGTGTCAAGTGTTAAACATCCAAAGGGAAATACATTGATGTCACTCTGGATGTTCATGCCCCATCTTAATGCTTGATTGCACGCATGTAAAGTGCTTTAAATTGCCTATATGTGTAAAATGTGCTGCGCAATTGAACTTGACTCGGACATGAGAGACTTCCTCTCCTGCAGGCACAAATTAATGAACTACAATCATCACAATTAAACATCTTTTATCTCCTGATTTGGAAGCAGAAAAAGAAGTTGAAAACGAGCCGACACTTCAAAAAATAACTCTTGTCAATCTTGTTGCCAATGAAGTGAAGCCTTGATAAATTTGTCGGGGCAGGGAAAAGTAAGAGTTCTGCTTCTGGGATTTGTGCTTCACTATACAGTCAATTCATGCATCCTAATAGGATGCTACGTGTGGAGTTTTAATTTGACTCCTTTCTCCAAGGCCTAATTAGGGCCGGGTTTTCCTACCAAGAGACAGCGTAAGCTGCAGAGGGAGGCATCAGGCTGTCACAGGGGAGGAATCATGTCTGCTAGGCTTCAGCACACACAGCTTAGGAAAGCATCAAGCTGCATTTAGACAGCCTTCTCTTTCACCATCAGCTATTCTTATACTCCATCACAGGCCCTGCGACACAGCAGAGCTTAAATATGCACATCTCCAATGTTGGAGCGGAGAAAAATACGGCGGAGACAGACAGTTAGAGAGAGGGTGTAGAGGCAGAAAGTCAGAGGGAAGGGAAATAACCTATGAATAACTCACTGGAATATGAGGTAGTGGCACTCGCCCATTTGCTTTGGCACTTTCGTGCATCTCCCGGCGATTCTGTTTGCGGTATCTGCAGGGTGGTACCCCATCTCTGGAATTAACAACAAAGAAATGTTCATGAAAAATGCTCATGAATAAACAACACAGGCAGCTTTGAAGTGCAAAGACTTCCGCTGCGTTCTTGCCTAAAATGAATAAGTCTTGATTAATCAGTACAGCGGGACGGGCATTCTCACAGGTTTATTGTGTCCCTTTTTCACCACAAGTGGTCTGGCAGATTACAGCTACATGTTAACACATCCATGAGTCAGTAATTCCATGTGGTATTGGTCATGCTGGGTTTGACACTCTCCTGTGCAGGGAGCTCAGGACCAATTAGCTGAAATCAGCCTCTCATGCTTTCAGCTTCAAACATATTTGGGTCCAGTTGTGCAAGCTTTGTAGTTCCTGTGGCATTATACCCCTGTGCCATCTCTCTACCTAGATAACAGTATTTTGTAAATCATCTTTTACCAGAACATTCAACTGAAATACAAATCCTGTGCGAGTGATCGCAGATGGTAAGAACAGTGCCTTTGGCCTGTGCCAAAACAAGAAGAAATTAAGAGCTATGACAACAAAGAATCGCTGTACAGACATTAAAAATAGGTCCTTTTGTCACAATTGCAAAATAACTAAGTAGGTTAGCGTTTGAATTTTCTGTATATTCTATAACACATGCTTTTATGACTGCTAAGAGTTAGCTATTAGAGACCGTTTCTAACAGCTTTAACGAGCAATAAGGCAATTTATAAGCCGATTCTGTCTTTGAGCAGTGCTATACGCCTTCCTTTAAAATAACAACTCGTAATACTAAGTATAGTATTGACATCTGCCTTACATTTGGGTGTTGCAGCCAAAAATGCAGCCAGGCACAGCCTTTACAGGGTAACACCTTTATGAGAAGATACTTACACACTGCTGTCGGTGAGGGAAATTGTGTCTGCGTCACTGGACATGCTCTGCTGCTCACTATCGATGGCGCTGGTTGCAGGAGCCATATCGTAAACGAATTTGACGGAGTACGGGTGGAGGGGCTCCCGACTCGGTGCATGCCTGCAAGAGAGGAAGAAATGCAGGAGATGCTGAGAAATATTATTTAGAAATAGACAAAGATATGACTTTGTAAACAAAGACAGTACACAGCCCTTTGGTGCAATCCTTAATATATCACAAACAGTATTGTTTTATAAGAATAGTTAGTAAATGTAAAAGGAAATATGTCTGAGGTTTGTATGTACCCACAAAAAACTGCCTTCCATGTATGTTTCTCTAACCGATTACTCGTCCCATTGCTTAAACGGTTAATCCCGTTGCTGTGGCTGGTGAAAGAGCGGTCAGAGAGGACGGCAACGATAGCCCACCTCTGTTCAACAAGGCGTACAAACATTACAGAAACGTGGTTCCAGCGGGTTTTACAACACTTGATAAGGCCGTGCTTTGTGTGTGCCATCTCATCCTGCTTCAGGTGGAGAGCCTGCATCGACAGGGCGCTGTGGTGAAAAGGCGCCACAAGGTGACTAGCCGCTCCCACGATGCGCTCTAGGTTAGGAAACAGCCTTGAAGCCATGACTGATGGCCAACTGGAGCGTCTCACAGCATTATTTAGCTACAGCCGGCTGCGTGCGATTCCTTTGACATCAGCGCTGAATTTGCAACGTTGCTATGATTCTTTTTAGCACAGAAAGCAACAAGCATGATAGCTTTTAAAATAACACTTAAAGGCCTACATGACACAGGGAACTTACATAGGACTACAAATGATTATCGATTAGATGTTTTTATTTAGCAACATGTAAGCTCATTTAAGAAACATGGAATGGATGTTTAACATGCTAAATCAAGGGGATCTTGGTCAAGGTCGTGCATGAAATAAATCACCAACAAAGTATACAGGTGTTTTCTAATACACCATCTATTGATGTATTTTAACAGCCTTTGCGTACACAACAATTATGTTACAGGAGTATTGAAGCGCAGGGTTTAACTGCTGCTCTTTATCTGATTCACACTCTTCAAGAACGACACGGGCAGGCTTCATTTGACACCATTTACATTCTGAGTCACTGACTTCACTGAACACACTCCTTCTTACACATGAATTAAAGATGTCGGGCATCATCTCTTTTTATTCAAATTGGAATTCCCCGAAGCGCATATCCAAAGCTATTTCCCTGTTTGGAATGCAGAAGCCCCCCCCCGCCAGAGTTCAAAATGAAACCTTTGTGACCGACTGATTTTCATTAGCATCTACATTCAACAACAGTGAATTATTCAAGCGGCAGGTTGGGGAAGGGTTGGGGACAAATAAAACATGCGGTCTGCAGAGAAAGAGTTTTAAGCTGCGATTGTACGAAACGACATTTGTGATGATAAGAAGTGAAAGAAAAAATAATTGCACATAATTGGACAATCATGCATCAGACTGGATTTGGAGTAACGACAAATGGATGATAGGAAAATAGAAATGATATCCAAACCCTCCCAGTAACACAACTGCATATTGTCTTTGTCTTAACCATGCAGAAGGAAACGACACTTTCCATTAAAGTCTTTTCTTTGAAGAGAACAACTAACAAGTTGAAAACAAACCTGAGCTGTCTCTCACATTAATGAGTGTGTAGGTCCTTCCATTAAAGGCTCATCTAAAGGACTATTTAATGTGCTTTGTTGCCTGTCTCTGAAGAGATCAGACACGGCTGATGCAGAATTTAGTTTACAAAAACCCAACGGGTGCAGCTAAAAGGCTTTTTAAAAATGAAGCACCTTTTTGTAATTCCAGCCAAATGCTTGATTGTTGAAATAATGATGTGAAAATAAGCTCATAACTGTGTTTCAGCTGCTGTGTTTCACTGCTTTTATACACTGTCCACATCCGCACATGCACATGGCTGAGTGCCTGCAGTAATTCACTGTGTTGACTTTTTCCTTTTGCTCATATCTCAAGCAAACATTGATCCTTAACAAAATTGCCTTTGGTTATGTTTTGCTAAAATCTTGTACTAAAAAAAAAAATCATTTGATTCATCTTAGGTTCTGTGGGTATCAACCCAAGAAGCCGAAAGCCAACACAGAAGAATCTAATGAGAAAACCTCAACTAGAAGTAAGATTTTAGATCAGTGATTATATTTTAGAAATCATCAGCCCTTTCTGGGACTGGACTCCAGGGAGGTATTGTCTGTCTCTCAGCTGATGTTCATTCTTGTCCTTCCTGTGCTGCAGCAGCAGAGGTCAAATAATGGGACATCCTTCAGTTGTTCTGTTGAGGTGACACACATTATTACAACTTAACCCTCAACACCCTTTAGTGCCTCGGAGAGCCTGACATTTTTAAATCCTACCCAGAGTATCCAAAAGAAAGGAAAAAAGCTCCCAGCAACACCCACTAGCAAGTCATTGTTTATTCTTATAACTTTGCTGTGTGGGATGAAGTTTGGGACAGGTCTTTCTTATCAAGTTGAGGAACTTTTTTGACTTCACTGAAAGTTGACTCAAGAAGCAGACACAGAGAGATGAGAAAAAATTCTTATTTAAAGGGCCAGTTCGCCGATTTTCAACCTCAGTCGTATCATGCTATTATGGGGAGCTAATGCCATTATGGTACAGATTACAGAGAACACCAGCTTTGACTGACAGTAGCTTTTTCCAGGGGCGAATTGCTCCTTTAAGAAAGGGCTCTCTGTGAAATACAGCAACAATATTAGGTTCTACTGGGGTCTTAAGGGTTAAACAATAACTGCAATAACAATAAGGTCTCAAATCCCTCCATTAGATTTGGTCTAACAGTAAATATTGTTCCTTGCAACCTGTCAACACACCTAAGATGATTCTATTGGACTTTTTTCAAAGCCAGTGGCTTCCTCCTTTCCTGATGATTAACCTGCATTACATAATAAGCTTAACAAGCAGTGACATTAGCTTAGTTGTAATGGGCAATTACTTTCATCGTTACACTTTATTTTTCAAAGAAACAAGCGTAAGCATGTAACTAATGCTAATTCCCTTTTCCATTTGTTTAACATGATTACAGTTTCTCATGCAGGAGGTTCACAAGCATGTAAACAAGCATCCACAGTCTCATTACTCTGAGCCTCTTAGAGTCGCACCGTGTCTGTTCTGTCATTTGAAAAGCTCATGTGTATAAAGCTGAGCAGACACCGTCACAATTATTCACATCATTTTAGCCTAAAACTGGTCGCGCCCCGACTCATTTTAGAATTGGGATGATTTTTTGTCATGTAGGTAAATCATCAGTCATGCAGTTTGAACTTTGAACTTGAACTTCCCTGATCAGATAAGTTTCAGGCATGTCAGAAATTTTGGTCAGGTGCTTTTAAACTTCACTGCAGGACAGACAGACCACAGTCTGCATCTTCCAGCCATTGTTTACTCTTCATAGCTTCCACTCAAGGTAGAGCTCCACAAACTGAAGCTGCGTGTCTCTTTTTTTTGTTTACATTTCTGAGGAAGCAGCCATCTTTTTTGAATAATCTTTATTGAAATTGTCACTGGACATAACCATAACCTGGTGTTCTGTGTTAGGAGCAAAGTGGTCCATTATTCCATACAGTGTGAGCATGAAGTCACATGTTTATGTAGAAAGGCTGGTTAAATCAGAGCCCGTAACAATACAAACATACGTGTTTTCCCATACTGATACCTGCAAGTGCAAACATTAAATAAAACCAGAATTACAATCACTGAAAAAAGGGAGCCCAGACTTCTCGGATGGCGTGTTAGTACAATAAGCCACTATCTGATATTTACATGGAAAAATACTCAAATGGCATTAACAACACAAACAGAGAAGTTAATTAACTGAGGTGACAACTTGCTGACAGCTAGGTGTCATTCAAAGCTGCCACACCCCTTTTCATGCATAATGAATACAGTGTTCAAATTCTCCCTGTCAGCTAAAACCACAACAAAGTGTCGTCTTGTTTTTTTCTTCAGGTCAGATTTGCTTTGAACGCTTTTTTAACAACAGCCCGCTTTAGAAAGAAGCATTACGACTGCTCTGTTATATAATTAAGTTATAAGCCTAAATCAATTCAAACAATGTTCATTACATTATTTACAGCTGTGCTGTTTCTACTGACAAGACAAAATCTCTTCAATGACAAAGGCCTGTTGATACTGACAGTATGTTCCTGTTAGCTGTTACATCATGGTGACATGGTGAAAGCTGCACATAGCTTAGCTTCTGTGTTGGTACTCTAGCTGGCTTCTCCAAACAGGAGCTGTGTTGACTGTGATCTACTAAACCTAGCAAGGTTTCTGTTATCAGGTAAAATCTTTTGTTATAATGTCCGGTAAAAAAATATTGTGCATGTTCAACAAAAAAAAATAGCGTATCACTGATTCATTATAACTCCATCCCCTCAGCGCTTCAGGAATATGCTAAACCAGCCATGTGAACCATTATTGGTCATTTTGGATTTACCGGCGAGGATGAGTCACCAGCACTCATCGATGCCACGAGCGCACGGGATGCCAGCTCTGCGATGACAGTGAAATATATCCCTATTAATAGCCTATATATTAACTAATATTAGTACGTATAGGATGCAGTGGAGAAAGTGGTCATTTGAGCATGAGACATGTTGTTCCGCTGTAAATTTAAATTCAGTGAAGTGTCTGAACTGAACTGTAGACAGGAGTCCCTGTTCACAGAGACAGACAGAGTGATCGCTGTCTCATGCACGCCTCCTCCGCAGGTTGAAAGTGCAACAGTTAAGCGCATCGTGTAGTCATGTTTGGACACAATAATTGTAGGGACAATTCAGTAATTCCTCTACCCAATTTTACACCCTTGATATAGCCTGCCTATCAGGTGTTTTTAAGTGAAATAAATGCAGATAATATTTGACCGTAATTTCACCCATTTGACCATAACATTGAAAGCTTCCAGGACACGAGGACCGGCACAAGATTACAAGATCATTCTTTGTTGAAATATCAGAACATGCCCTAAATGTATCCCTACGACCTGTCCCAGGAGAACAGAGATCATTACTCAGCATCCAGGTGTTTGCTACAACAGTTTAAAAAGTTTGTACTGTAACTGTCCCGTGCAGTAATAAAGCATCGGGTTAAAAAGGTTAAACGGTTAAAAAGACGACTAACCAGATTTACGAGATTCACAAACAACCCAAAAAGATCCGTCATCAAAGGAAACAGGCACAGAGCAGGATAAATGCTGGACATGCAGATGAGCAGCTGCAATTTACAAGTTAAGTTTGGCCATGAAGCAGAAAAACAACTGTAGATTGAACATCAAACTGACTTTGAGCTAATGTTTTTCATCAGCAACCAGCGGGCCATCAGCAGATTGGGCATTGCATGGATCTTAATCCAAAGTAAATCTATTTAGACATCTCTCTTTGAGGCTAAAAATGCTTTTCAAAGCCGAGAAGAAATTATATAAACGATTCTGACACACACATATCTGGCCAACACAGTCAATGTTTTTCTTCCTTTTTCCGAAAAGGAAACCATTTGCCCATAAATGCAGACCTCATATTAAAGAATAGAAATTAGAGCTCCTCCTTAAACAAATGCAGCATTCTTTCATTACAAACCTGTCTAAAGAGAGCACGATTCCCACAGTACCTGCATAAGAATAAAAACTACATCCTTCTAAGAACAAGTTAACTTCTGCAGCCTCTGACATTTCCTCTCCACCAGGAGTCAATACACCATCTCCCTCTCATCTGAGCTGTCTCTTGTGCTGAACTCACACTCTGTTCTCACTTCAAACTGGAGGCAGCGCTCGTGGCATTGGGGGGGGGGGGGGGGTTTCAGGTTTATTTCTAATTCAGCAGTTTGCAGAGAAAAGGTGTGTTAGTTCGGAGCTCAAAGTGAAGCTTTCTAGATCGCTGAGAGGATTTACCTGTACTCGCGACTGTCCTGGAATCTCGGGCTGTTGGCGACACGCTGCGATGCCGTCTCCATTAGCAGCTTCTGGGTTAGCCGGTTGCTCGGTGTGGGGTCGCACTCGGGCTGCTCCTCTGGCTCTTGCTCGCATCTCCATTCCTCATATTCATTTAAAGGTGGTAAATAACCCGACAGCCCTTTTCCATTCCCTGAGACAGGGCTCTGATTGCTGTACAGCTTGGGGCTCTCTCCTCCTGTCCGTGTATATTCCAAATATATGTCAGACTTTAGAAATAAAGGATAGGTGTTTTCCTCCAACATTGTCTGGATCTCAGTCTGAGCCTGGTCAAACATTGCAGGATCAATTTGGAGCTTGACGACGCAGTCTTTGATGAAGGACTTGGTAGCTGGTTTGATCTGTCTAGAGACTATCCCATTGTTGTCCAGGATGTATTTCTTATAGATAGCTTTAGCCAGTTTAAGCTTTCTGTCCTCATTTCCAAGTTTGCGAAAGCCGCTGCAAGCAAACCAGAAGTCCAACATATCTGCGCAGTCCTCCTGCTTAAGGAACGTCCTAAACAGCTGGATGCCATCTTGGTCATCCAGGAGAGAGTGAAGAGATTCTGCCCACTTTAGGTAGGGTGGTGTCGGGGAAGCGCTTCCCTCCGGCTCGTAACCCAGGTCTAAGTCAGGTCGCCTGGGTGTCGCCACGGACGCCTCACATTTGAGGCTCTCGCTCTTTGAGGAGAAGCCGGGGTTGCTGTACTGGCGTCCATCGCTGCACACCAGCTCACCTTCTTCCCCCGGCACTGGAGGCCTGGGAGCATCCTCAGTAAAGCTGCCACCCAGGTCTGGTAAGTAGTCCCGTTTGTCGCTTATGCTCATAGTCCCAGCATCCACAAACCACGTCCCCGTAGAGCCCGCACTGCAACGCTATCAGATCCAGACCTCTACTTACGCCGCTGTAAAAATACTCCTGCAATAAGGGAAAATATAGAATGAGACGCAGCTTCATCACATCATTGAGCAGTGCTAGCTTTGACACAGCACTACTATGAGAATTGTTTCTATACTTATTATCAGATTAAACGCCAAATATGCGGACAAACAGTTCATTGCTGGAGATTAATTATGTACTGTAATCGCCATACGCTCGGTTACAAGAGCGCTGGATCCTCCAGGGAGATTTTCAGACTTTTGCACAGTTTGCATTTGATCAGATTTTCATGAAAAACTTATGACTTTGCCAGTTTCCGGCTGAAAATTTATGCAAATTATGCGAGAATCTGGAGGATTTAAAATTATGAGACAAGCTTTAAAATCAGAAAGTAGCTTACATGCAGCAGGTTCTGCATGATAGGCCGGTGATGTCGGCTGTTTGGGGTTCCAGTAGGAGGACTATGTTATTACATTCTTTGCAATGCTGGTACAGTTAACATATTATAGAATAAGGTAATCAATGTAATAGAATAACTTTGGAATTTATGATGACATCAACTCAGAAAGCCTTTACCCAAAAACACACAAAAAAATATTCCATGCACTTGACCTTATTTGACCGCATATTCTGCATAACATCTGAAAACCTGTGCAGAAATTGAAAACTGGGGTCATTAGGCTTATAAAGCGGTTTTATAGTCTATAATTGTGCAGCACTGAGTCACATTCAGAGTTATGTGGGCGTGCTGTGGTAATCCAGGCCAAGAGTCGTGGCTTCAGTGCAGTCTGGCTGTGAAGCCGCTCTCTATCAGGCAGTAGCATGAATATGGTGAAGCGTTAATGTATCCTCTCATTTGTATGCAGAAGCATATCATTACTTTACACAGCTACTCCGGATTCATCCAAATGAGTATGAGTGTTTCATCACAATGGTTAAGTCACTTGAGGTTTACAATATGAACTCAATAACAAAGCAGCCTCAGTCTCTCTAGTATTAGCTGATATTAGCATTACTGCAGATGATACGCAATTGATCTTTGGATCATATTCTCTCCTTATTCCAATCCCTCTGCTATCATAGAGCAGTGTGAGCTGCAGAACAGCCGAATGATTTTAAGGATTGAATGTCTAGTTCAAGGACACATCCTGATCCCAGAGCTTTGTTGCTGAGCAAACACATAGCACTGCTTATACGTCCACCTCTACAGACCAATACAGCTTATGATAAAGCCTGCAGATACAGTGTCAGGGACCATTTTAGTGCTGGTTTCCTTACCACAGCGAAATAAAAACAGCTTTTCTCTTGACTGATTAAATTCACACATCCATGCAGCAGGCAGTGTTTTTTTGACAGCCGTGGGCAGGACATCATGGTGCCCAATAATGGCTCTATCCAATCAAAACAAGAAGGGAATTCACAGGGAATGTGCTCTGTGCACATGTACATGGCTTTTAGATTTATAATTTTAAAGGACTGACAAATAGGTTGCCATCACGTTCCCTGTAGGACACACCCACTCTCTTTCTTGTCCAATACAGATATCATTTTCGTGATTGAACAAAGACAGTAAAGAGAAGGTTGGCAACAGTGTATTGTTGGGAATTACGGCTCTTTAAAGCGAGCTGGATCTTTCGAACGGCTCTCCGAAAGGAACGCAGCCGTTATGTCCGACGTGAGAGAGTGGTCGGATTCGCGAACGCCTGCACTACATTCTCCCGTGTCAACACACGCATATTTCACATTCTGCACTTTTAAAATGTAAGAGGAAACAGCAGAATAATGTAGGAAAAATGTATGATTTGCCAATAATTTACGATACAACTGTATGACTACAGAGATGTCAACAACAAAAGAAAAAACACACTTGCTGGAGGGTTATAATGTTGCTCACTGTTGGCACTATGTTGTGGCGACATTATTCCGCTGCACCTGACCTAGTACAGCGGAGTTGCAGTTGGAAAAAGCTGTCTGTGGTAATTCAGCATAAAGGGGAGTGGATCTCACCTACGACCCGGTTCCCGTCGTTTGCACCAAAGAGCCGTTCAAAAGAATCGCATCGTTCGTGAACGTCACAACACTACAACGGTGCATTTCTCTGCACTATCCTGAAGTGTGGGCAGCACGTGCACTGTGCATAGGTGTGCTGAGCAAACTGCCTATAATAACCACATCATTTGTGATACTCCAATGCAAGCATATTTCATGGCAAGAAAGTGAAAATGCTAAGTAATTCACCTTGAAGTCAAACTAGCTTCTATAATGTTCTATAATGTTCTATAATGGCTACCTGTATCGGCACGAGAGAGGTTCGGTTAGCGCGTGCATATTCAAATTAATGGTTAGCGGTCACAGGTGTGTGGTTTCACAGGAATATTTAGAGGTTTGGGCGTGATTTTAGCCGGTCATGGCTCGGTTCAGGAAAGGTCCCTTTTATCCTGAAACTGTATCCGTTTGTTCCTCTGAAGTGAGCCTCTCATCACATTCATGTCTTGGCCTCTCCAGAATGAGCAGAACAGCAGCGGCGAGTGGGGGAGGGGAGCTAGAAACAAACTCCGTACACACACATATACACACACAGTCACACATACACACACACACACAGCCAGGCCTTTCAGCAGCCGACCGACAAGTGCACAACTTTGTCACACTACTCACCTATTAATATCTGTCCTATCTCCGCTAACAGCCGTTCAAATAAACCAAAAACATGACGACCGCAAACATTTCCCCTCCCGTCAGAGGACACAGAGGGAATCCCACATCAATTTCCGAGCAGATTTACAACCAGCGAAGCGATGGCACATATCTCCCGACTACCGCAATCCCAATCTGAGCTGGGAGAGGAAAAAAAGTGACACATACTTAACCGGTGGAAATCTTCCTGCTGCTTCCGGCTGCATCGGGCATTTGGACCGGCACAAGTCGCCGTGAACAGTGTCATAGTTGAGAATTGCAAGATTTTAAAAATAACAAAGAAAACAGTCCGCTCTCCACCTCTCCATGGCTGTCTCTCACTGTCTGTGCGGAGCCAGCCGAGGCTACACAGACAGCAAGGATGCACAGCGCCTCGCCCGTTCACTACACAAACTACCAGTGTTTAGTGTTGGTACATGTGGTACACTGTTTTTTCCCCTCTCCAACCCTATCAAGAATTAAAATACATATCTTTTAAAAATTAGGTTGTACTATTCCCTTTCTTGCTTTTTTTGGGTAAGTCAGCAAAACATTAATATCATATAATCAGAAAGAACAGGGTATTGGCTACTGGCTAATATCTTTTTAAATCAAATATTAAGTCGTTTGTAACAGAATTCAAATAAATAATCCCTATTAAGTGAAAAATAAATCAATATATTTAACATTTTTATTGCAATCGTGTTCAAAGCAATTAATTGGGGTTGCTGTTAATTAGGGATGCACGATATTGGATTTTTTGGCCAATATCCGATATCGATACTGATATATTAGGCACATGTTTTTTTGCACCTAATAGCAGAGAACACCGATAACGTGTCGATAATATCGTGCATCCCTACTTTTAATAGCTAAGGATAGACTGTCTTGTGTATATGCTGTATTCAAATAGTAAAAATGTTGTACAAGTGCAAATTTGACTATTTATCATGTCAGATCAGACCACATAACAAAACAGGTGTGCAGAGATTTTGTATTGCATACAAAAAAAGATGCAGAGACACATTTGTCCTGACTCTGTGTGAAGACTACAGTTTCAACAACAGCTCTACCCTGTAACATAACCAGACATATAAAGTGCATATCTGATATTTGAGTGTGACAAAAACAATGCATCAAAGGGAAAGGGTTTATCGAGCAGGTTGGACAGCTTTGTGCTTTGGAGTCAGAAAGTCTGCAGGATTTCATTCCAAACTGAGATTGCACCAGATGACTGATTAGGTTATGAGAGTAACACAGGCTAAAGGTGCTTTCATCAGTTCAATCGGCGCATGGCCCAAGTTCAAAGTGTTTTTACCACCAGGAAGTTTCACTAAAACAGCGGACAACCTGATAAATACCAACGATAATCGTAGGGAAATTCCATCATACCAGAGATCATGTCTTTTGATAGTTCACTTCAAAGCATAATGGATTACTACCAGTACCTATCACAACATGCAAGATGAAGCGCTCATGATCAGATTTTACAAGCTTTTAGCAATATGTGAACAGTGAATTTTATTTCAATATATACATATTGCCATGACACATAATTAATTTCTTGTGACATGCCCCCCTCAATCACATGCATTTGTGATGCATTCAGTGTAGCAATAATTTGCAACAGCCTGCAGCAATCCTGCTCTGAATGAAGGTTTTTTAAAAGCCTTTTGAGATATATTTGCTCATGTTTTGGTGTGTTTATCGATAAAACCAATACATGTACAGTGAAAACCACCCAAGCAGTGACATATCTCTTCTGTATAAACAGCACAGTGGTTAAAACAGCCATCTACATGCCTCTTTGCCAGTAAGACAAAGTTTAATTGTTTACTTTGACTGGTCGGCCTGAGAATAAGTCACAAAGCCGGCACACAGAGCTGCTATAAGTTTCATCTAACGTTGTAACAACTACTGCTGATGCTTTGAAACAAGACATTGAATGCAACAATATCTCAACTTAGAGTATCTAACGACATTTTAGCGGCCCAGCTTGAATCCACCTGACTGTGTCATTACTCAACAGTATAAACAATAAAGGGGAAATTGCAGCAATAAAGTTGATTGAGCAGTCATGCAGGTTTACTGACTCTCACATGAAAGGCCAGAACAACCATAAAAACATGAACACACATCATAATGAGCATGAATACATATTTCATAATTTGGCTCATCATGTCACCTGAATTCCGACACGTACCGAGAAACAAATACTGCTTTTTTATAGCGCCAATTCTCTTCTCCAACATATATTGTGTTCCTATTATTGTGTTTACAGCGACAGCATTTCAAAGTTCTCATAATGGATGTCAAAGGTCAGGATTTCTTGTACTAAAAACATATCTTGGATAGGTTTGGGTAAGTGATTTTGTCACTCTGCCATTATAATCACACACCAACCACACACTTCTTTCTTCCAAGCAACAAGTCTGTGGATCAACTCAATCGGTTTATGACAGATATAAAACTCCCCAATCTTACTCACAGCACATCCTTGTATATTGAACAAAAACACAGAGAATAGGGCTGTCTCCATGGACGATGGGTGAAAATGTAGCTTTAAATGCAAATGAACATGTTTACCTTGAGTTTGATTGTCTTCCTCGCACATCCTCCTTCAGTACATCCATTTATCGAGCAGTCCATTGCACGGTTATTTAACACAGCGAGCTGCAGTAATGGTAACATCCCTGTCGTCACCTTGACACGAGCAGGCTTGGCCAGAGCAGAACGTCGCCATAGTAGTTTGTCTTTGCCATCCATTTGGTCCTGAAGAAGAAGAAAATATTTGTCAAGAATGGTTTATATTACATATTTTCCTATGTCGTGCAAAATATAAAAGAAAATGAGAGCCCTTTTTTACTCAACAACAGAGAAGGCAAGCTAATCAAACATACCAACACACTTCTGAGTAGCACTGCTAGCTAGCTTCACAGTTGAGAACTGTGAGCACTGTGAAGCCTCAGCAGCCAAACTTTCTGAGTTAATATGATGCTGCAAATTAAGAAACTGAATTTATCATCATCTATGTGAGAGTTGTTGCAATGCGAGCACCATCAACCAACTATCCAACTATAAACAGCCTTAAAACAGATGCACCCTGATCAACCAAAGCTAGGACAACTCGTCTGATATTGACAGACTTCTAACACTCAGAGATTCAAGGATACATCACTTATTAGGAAAATGTAGATCAATTGTTGTGAAAGCACTTTAGACCCACTTGTAATCATTAATCTTAAGCCTACTGGGGATCTACTGAACTGCATGGATGCAGCACCTTGAACTACCAGAGCTGCACCCACTTCTTTGTTTTGTTGTAAAGTTTGACCATACTGATTAACATGTTGTTTCTATGGTCTTTGGGTTTTGGAGCGAATGCATTTACTGGTCCTTAGTCAAAGCAAGGATACTGTGGATGTTACAGTTTAAATGACTCATCTGCCAGGATTATCACACACAACTTTTTCAGTTTAGATACAGCCTTGAATTTTAATAACAGCTAATTATGAAGTCACGTAATTAACCACCAAAACTAAAGAAAAACACAATGGACCCAAACTCAAAATTATATGTTAGACTTGTAGGGCGATAATAATGAATAATAATGCATGTTGGTTTCAATGGGCTGCCTGCTGAATCATTTCTAACAGTAAACTGTATTCACAAAAGGTTTTAGAAAGGCAATAACAGGAAGTTGCGTGACCAGAGGGTTGCTAACATGAATCTCCTGCACAGCTTGAAAACGTCTGGGTGAGCAGGGTGAATGAAAAATATTCTTATCTTCCTCAGCAACTACAAACAAGAAGCCCTGAAGCACGTGGCAGAGTGGAGCTGCTCAGCGGGCAGAGGAACAATAGAAGACGTTTCGCTGTTCAGCTTTGAGATGAGATTGTCCGATCAGACCTTTTTGTTAATTTATTGTGCATTTCTTTTAACAGTGATTGTTATTTCTGAGTAAAGCAAAATGGAAATTCTCTTTGTTATTATAACCTTTGCTTCTAAAGAAGGTTAGCTTCAGTTCAATTCTTTTTTGGGACTTGATACTATCATTTTATAAAACATTTTTCAGCTGCAGTTACCAGAGGACAACTTCATGTCCCCACACTAGTCCTTTCACTTGTCTTTTGTTCCATCTGTCAGTGTGGATTTAGACTCCCTAGTAGGCCTTCCCTAAAATAGGCTTATCTCTGTTGAAGACTTACTGATGAACAAAAGCCCATTAAGGCGTTTAAATGAATACTCCCATTCTGAGTCTCACAATAGAGACTTCTACTTTTCAAATTGATTGTGTGCAAAGAATTCGATAAAAGTTAAGTGAACAAAAGAAGCAACAAACATGACGAGACAAATTTCAAAAACCTCCAACTTAAAATGAAAACCTGCATCAAGCTTACGAAATTGAGACAATCAAGTCTTCAAATCATTAACCAAGTTACTTACATCAGAGGGTTTCAATGAAAGTGTGTCAGACATATTAAAGTTATTCTCTGAGAATGATCCAAATAGTAACATCAAAGACTGTCAGAAAATGTATTCTGGAGTCCTGCTGATGTCCTTTGTCCTGGCTGAATATGTCATGGCTAACAAGCCTTGGAGTGGATTAGGCACAGAGGATTGAGCAATTTGCAGACTTTGAGTTTATTTTGCTGGATATTCTTGCTCACAGAGCACCGTATTCTCACAAGAGGGAAAATCTTATTAAAACAGCCCATATTTCCTATGGTGATATAATACCAAAGACAAACATCCGTAACCATGTACCAAATGGCGAAAGTACATTGTGAGACATCGGCTGGCTTGAAAAAAAATTCAAATTAATTTAAGCATTCAGCCTGTCGGGGTCTTCAGTAGTCTGGTCATGGGATGCACATTCACTGGTCAAATCAAATGATGTGCTTCGGTTTTGATGAGAGGGAGGACAACAAAACCAGTATGGCACTGACATGAAAAACGATAACAGACATAATAGAGCGATAAACAACACAAAGGAAAGTTACAGGTAATCGTAGTTTTCGTCCTCAGAGATTCAAAAGCAGACATCATACCTGCTGATTTACCTTACTGTGTTGTTCTTGGTTTTGTTGTGTTGAATCGCAGACTACTCCCACTGCTTTTCTATGGATCGAGTGTAGTCCTTCGTAGTCTGCAGTGAAGACTGCCGCCATCTTTAATCACAACAGAGTCCATCTGTCGATGGTTCTTCCCTTTCTACCCTCTCTTTCTCTGTTCCAGTCTCTCTGTTCCAGCCCTCTCTGTTTGTTGTGGGGGGTTCTTATTTTCTATCCAACATCAAACCACCATATCGACAGGCTCATGGGCCGCCCAGTAGGGGAGCAGCTTGAACATGCTGCATTGGCTGTTGTCCTTTTCAAAGCCGCAGATTATCTGAGCACATTTATTTTTCTCAAAATGATACAGATACCCTACAAAAATAATATTTCTGCTCCCCAGGCCTTTATTTCAACCAGCCTGGCCTCCATGATTGTCCCTGAACGCATCTTTTCCTCAGATGTTCTGATTGATGGAATTTGGAGCTCTCTTTGATTGAGGCCACATCTGTATAACTACTTTTAAATATGTCAATAAACCACTTTTGATCAATTAAAGCAATTTGAATTTGATACAATTTTGTGCCGTTCCATCGAATGTAAAGTAAAAGGAATATCTTCTTTTTAAGCAAAGCTCAGCACCAATTCTTTCATCTCACCAATTAAAACTAATTTTGACCCGAGCAGCCTTTGAGTACATTTACTAGTAGGCAGACTGTCTGCTTTCATCCAGCTCATACATTTATGCATTTTATTTAAAGTGATGCTTCCTTTTTGTTCATTCTGGTCGTTGTTTTGATTTCTAAGCTTGAATGCAAAGCCATATCTTGTTTTTTGTCACTGTTTTGTTCCGCCAAACTCTTCCAATGAACAATGAGAGGAGTTGAATTTCAAAATGGTAGATGCTCTCACCTTCCTCTCCTGCTGTGTGGCTCGTCGGATCTTGTTTCTGTGGTCCGCCATGACTGGGCGCAGTCCCCTGCCTGCCACTGTGCAACACTTTCTCATACTCATAAACCTGTTTCTGATTCTTACTAGTGTGTTGCTGAAAGATGAGCATCTTTACTTTACATTGCAGCTCCAGCCGTGCGACCCTATTGGAGGAAAGAAGGACCAGATGATT
This sequence comes from Semicossyphus pulcher, assembly GCF_022749685.1. Lineage (NCBI taxonomy): Eukaryota > Metazoa > Chordata > Actinopteri > Labriformes > Labridae > Semicossyphus > Semicossyphus pulcher. Next base: position 1,262,020 of record NW_027211697.1, read on the forward strand.
GTCTGCACAATCGTATTGTAACTATGGTAACAGACCCAACAGGCATGAGTGATGTGCCCCTAATTACTTCGTACATGGAAGAAACATAGATTAAGCCGTTTTGTGCCATATAAAATTAGTTTCCTATAGATTACACATTTTTGCACCAAAGGCGTGACAATGAACTGCACTGCAAAGTGATATTTTAATAAAAACCTGCTTCATGAAGTTGTGAAAGTAGTCCTGTGAATGAGGAGATTCATGTAATACAGAGAAGAAAGAGGGATGAAAAGAAATTCTGGAGAAAGCGGGAGAGAGATGATATTGCCTTTGTTAAGTAGCTTTATCAGCTGCTTACCTTTCAAATAGATTTCACACTTGCATGTCTGGTTGTAGTCAGGGTCAGAACCAGCATACCCCTCTCACAATGGCCAATTTTCTCCTCACTGCACCAGCAAGGACCCACTGTGTCGGCTGCCACTTGGATTAGTCTGGACTGTGATGTATATAAACACACTTTATTTGCAGATTTTGACTTACGAGTTATTGGTAGTGTAGTGTGTATATGTAGTGGAGCTAATTTCAAAATGAATATTTTTGGCCCCCAAAAATAATTACATAAGAACAGGAGGATTGAAATCAAAAGACATGACAGAAAAATGCTCTTCATAAGTTGTGTTGTTCAGAATGACAGCAGAAACATATTACAGCAGTGATTCACCAAGGTACATGTGTAGAAATGATGATTTAAGAAGAATGTATCGATTAGGTCAGCTATAAGGGTACATTTAAAAATAGTTAACAAGCAAGCACAGAACTCTGAACAGGCAACATTAGCTAGAAGTTATGGCTAAAACCTTCAAACTATTAGCTAAAAGTAACAACTTAAAAGTTCTAGCTAGAAGCAATTGCTAAACAATTGAAAGAAGTAATGGATAATGAAAAACTATTTAAAACCTGTTTAAATAATAAGCTAATATAATGGTTAGCTAAAGTAAAGATAAACTGGTGAAGTATTACCCAGTTAAATATTCAGCTTAGGTAAATCGTTGAAACAGTTAGCTAATGGTTGAATAGTTAGCTTAGGTAAACTGTTGAAATAGTTGTCTCACAGTTAGATAATTAGTTTAGATCAACCATGTTAGTAACTGGCTTAAATAGATAGCTTAGGTAAATCATTTTTATAGTTGCTAACAGTAAAATAGTTAGCTTGGGTAAACAGTTCAAAGATTAAGCTAAAGTTATAATTGTTAAAATTATTAGCAAACTCTTAAATAGTTAGCTTAAGTATATGGCTGAAATACTTAGCTTACCATTGAAATTGTAAGCTTAGGTAGACGGTTTGTAATAGTTACCTAAAGTCATGGATTAATGGTGAAAATTATTAATAAACACTCAGGTAGCTTAAGTATACGGCTGAAATCAATGACTGTATATATAGATGGACAACGCGTCTCCATCTACTCCCATTGTACGAAATTGATGCCAAAATAGCCCCTGCGATAGGCGCTGCTATCTTGCGATGGCGACGTCATATGGAGCCAGGGAATACGCAGTAGAGATCGGCGAGTGGAGCGGCCGTAGCCACTTCCCCTAACCCAAACACACACTTAACTTACCGAAAAAACAGCAAGGATCCTGCACATCGGCGTGTTTAACAGCAGAGAAGCTTCTCTGTGTTGGTCTGAGGTTAACGTTCACAGTTATGGAAACTTCAATGACTGTAGTGATTTTTTAGTTACGTTTCCATTCGCGGATCGTCCTCCACTCTGCTCACCTGGAACTGATTGGCTGCAGGAGACGAATTTGTCAGCAGAGCTGTCAATCATCATTTTGACAGCATCAAATAACTAATTAAAAATAAACTTGTCAGAAAAATGAATACTTGGACGTAAATCAGCATGATAAGAACTAGCTATAATGACAGAAACCATGTTTGAGAAAAATTTATTGGGAGTATATTTTGATTTTATAGTTTGACTCATGTCCCATCTGTTAACATGGAGGAGGCGGGCTTTATGACCTATACTGCAGCCAGTCAGCAGGGGGCGCCCGAAATGTTTTGGCTTCACTTTTAGGGAGCTGTCATGTCGTCCATCTTTTTATACAGTCTATGGCTGAAATACTTAACTTAGTCGTAAGCAATGCAATTGAACTGTGCCCTGGAAGATCGTCCTCACTTTGGAAAGCAAAAATGGTTGTTGGAGGATTTTGAACAATTTTCCTAGTATCTTTGATATGGAATTGAAAACGGAGAAATAGTAACCTGAGAGTTTCAGGTAGAGTTGGATTACGTCAGTTACACATATTATCAATCAATGGATGCATCCTTAAGATGCAGACTTTAGAGAGCTGAAGCCTGTGCTGTGTGCTACTTTGAAATAAATCAGGCCACGTCTGGCACATGAGGAATTTACTGTTGAAAATATATCTGACAACTCAAAATCTGAAAATTGTACATTTCGTTCTGCCTGCCATGCCTCACTTCCTGCGTCAAAAGATGCTGTCTAGATAGATGGTTTCAAGTACAAAACAGATAGGGTGATTGTAAGGCTGTTGAGAATAGGGTGTCTACCTGAGCACAGTGTGTTCAGTTCAAAGCGTGATGTAAGTTTTTCATTTAGAGGAAAGTTTGTGTAACTGATGACGGCATACATTTTATTAATATTAAACACATATGGCTGTGGCCATTTCTTCCTTAGTTGCCATTGAATAAAATATTCCATAATGTTATAGCATGCATAACCCAATTAACACTAATCATGCATATGTCTACTTTACATTACAGCTGACTATTGTGCACAGAATACATTTACTGAACTGAACTACTTTGAGTTGAAATACACACTTAATAATCACATGAACTTATAGTTAGATTACGCTAACATGCTTACAGAAATATGAAGCGGCAAAAAGAGCCCTGCTAGACTAGAGGAGTGTAGCATTTTGCTGGTTAGTTATCAGAATTCAGACATAGAAAATGTACTTGAGTTGCACTCTTGTTTGCATAACAAAAGGGCGAGCCCTGTACAGAAAAAAAATGTGTCTGTTAAACAAAAAAAAGAAAATTCTCACAGATTCAGGGCACAGGAGTATTCTTGCACAAGCACAGCAGAAGTACGATGATTTTTCAAAGCAATACACCAATAAATTATTAAATAGATTGGTGCAGTGATACTTGTTATTCTCTCAGGGAGAGAGCTGCTTCGTGCTTCCCACATGAACAAAAATGCCCCAGATCCATGTGATCTCTGACTAGAACATATTATATCTCTCATCTTGTGATCTTGCAGGGGTTTATGATACAAAAACACAGAGGCTGAAAAGAATCAATTCCATGTAAGATCATAAAATAAACTAGAAGCCCCTCCCAGCAATTTTAAATTCCCTCAGATTGACTCAACAATGCGTATTGTGTTTATCATTGATGGTGCAGTAACCTGCTCTTTAAGACACTTTCTTTGATAGAGCTTCATCTTAAGGGCAAGGAGAGCATGAATTCTAAATTAGAAAGAAAAAACAAACATCCAATCCCTCGAAGGATTACAGCTCAAGAGTCAGCATTCACACTCCCACTAAAACCTTGGGACATGCAGATCTAGTGTACAAATTATCATTTCTGACACTGGTGTGCAATATACATAAATGTGATCTAAAATTATTATTTTAGGTAAAAGTAAAAGATAGTGAACATAACAAGAATTTGCATTTTCACATTTCAAGGTGCTCTAAATTAAATCTATGGTTTATTCAAGGGAGCCACTCTTAGTTTGTCTGCTGACAACAGGTCAAGGTGAGTTCTCCACATCAGTGATTTTCACTCCTAACTAATTCCCAATGGAATTAAGTCTTATTCATTTTTCAAACAGCCTCTAGGATATCTGATCCAAAAACAGGGGGGGGAAGCCCCCTGCAGGAGAGCACTCATCTTTGATGTTTTGAAAAGACAGACAGAGAATAGCTGCAGTCGGGCCTCATGCATATTGTATTGCTTAGAAAATGATTTATAAGCAGTCTATAGTGGTTCTCATAGTTATCAGCTATGCAAGCTCAATGTCAGTCTGTTTAATACTAATTCAGACCAAAAAATCTTGATGTTACTACACAGGTAAGCTTAACTTTAGTTTGGTCCCCAGAAGATTCTTATTATAGATTATTTTGACCTTATGACCTTTTATCTAGCCACATTCTTGGAACAAAATTTCCCTAAAACCAAACAATGACAAGGTATGTTTTGTTTTGTGTCTCTCCTCTTACCTTATTGAGTTCTTAAAAACGTATGGTGGTAACACTAGAGTGGCTAAATCCTTTTTTTAGCAACACTTCTTACACATCCATCCTTATAGACATCAAGACAAATTGGTGGTTAGAATAATGTGAGTTCATGCTTTTAAGAAGATGACCCTGTACCATCATGGACAATCTTGAGTAAATGCTCAGCTTTGCACATTTAAATATGATAACACTGACTGCTGTGAAATTTGCTAAGCCTGAGTTTGGGGCCTTTTAAGTGCAATGACGTAGTGGCTTTACTCTTATTCTCAACCTCAGGGCAAACGACTTCTAATATACTAAGAACAGCACACTGGTAAGTGTTGCTTTCTATCCCACCCTACACATTTCTGTGTTGTGTTGTGATCATTTCAGTCTGTAGGTAGCGATACCTTTTGATAACAGCCTCCCCTTGTGGCCGAATCACAACGATACATCGTAGTTTGTTTTTGCAGCTCGTGTGGCTCGTGCGTATGTCGGAGGGAGGACGTCGAGCCTCGGCGGTATATTAATGATAAAAGTTGACTTCCTGTACACTCTAAACCCACTTTGCGAATGCATACGACATGACAAATTGATGTACAAAAAGGATAATAGCATGGGAAACAGCGCAGGCGCGGTGGCCAAGTGGTAAGGCGTCGGTCTCGTAAACCGAAGATCGCGGGTTCGAACCCCGTCCGTGCCTTTTGAGCACAATCAAATCTCTGGGACGGTTTTCTAGTGCACCTCCCAAGCCTGAACTGTTAGCAAACGCTGTACCATTACAACACAGTGGATGTAGGGAGTAAAAGAAACAGTGTACGTCTGACAAAGACGGTGAATCAGGCCTACTGTAACAATAACACGTTCTGTCATACCTTTGGGAGAGGTTCCTTTGTATGTCCCTGTATGCATTTTAGTGTAGATATAAATAAGTCACTACCAAAGACAAATATTGGTCTTATATTCTTCTAGGTAATAAAACAAACACTTCCTTCTTCTTCTTCTTTTCTTTACTTTCATTTTACTTGTTATTAGCCTATGCATCACTTATTATGGTCTGAAGTCACTCAACCATTCAACAGTTTAGAAGATGGTAAACTGGTAAGCTTCCCAAGATACTCTCCAATGTTTTTATTTTATAAGATAAAAGTTATTATTTATTATGTTATTTATTTAATGGTTAACAGTGTCTCATGAACCGTGTTTCTGTCATGTGTAAATAAGGCCCAAAAATGCTACTGCAGGATGTGGTTTATTCAATTTGAGACAGTATATTCCTGCAAACACCTTGGTTGTTGCCAGGATGTTTGTGTGAGCATTTTTCACAATTAGATCAAATATCATTCAATAATGTTTGTCCCAATACTTAATATGCAGCTCTCCTACAAAAGGTTGCTGTAACATCACATTGAGATAATTGAATTATAATCATTCATACCCAGCTGACACTGATCTAGCAGACTAGCACCGTTTCCTGGGTAACGCTCCATGTTGCAGCAATAATAATTCATATCTGGTTCGTGCTGCTGCAGCGTATCGTCAGGTTCCATCTGTTGAAGAGGCTCTTTGTAAAGTGTGGCAGGAAGGAAACAACATGAAGCTGCTGGAGTCAGCAACATCCACACTGCTGGATAACCTCAAACTACCATCGGTGTGAGCTGAAATGCTGCATTTAGAGGAAAAATCAAGTGTATTGTCCTTGTGTAAAAAATTCGAACCATGCGAACACAGAAAATGCAGCAAGGAAAAGAATGTGGAAAAGATCAGACCAGAGGTTGTGGAAAAATCTACTTGGATGAATGTTTGCACTTATAAATGGCCGATATGCATTGTGAAGTCAAGGACACAATGATTGACATCTTTTAGCAAGCTCATGCTACAGTGAAAGCAGCTTGTTTCCATGGCAACTTGTATGATTTTTTAATAGTGTCAATCATAATACAATAAAAATAATTAAAGCAAGTTTAAGCTAATGACCACCAGTTCCTCCTTTCAAAGCGTCAATTTAAATTCGAGGTATAGCAGCCGTATAAGTTTCTGCATTCCTTAGGTTTTAATGATCAAACTTTTTCTGGCTTTCCTCAGTGTTTCTGCAGCACAGGGTGGGTGGGCTGCGTGGTGCAGGCTGTAGGAAAAACACTGAACATGTTTCCCCATAGAGTCTGTCAGAGCTGCCCTTCCAATTAGGAAACAACACAATGCAGTAAATGTGCAGACCTAAGCAAAAAGAAAAAAACATAAACCTCGGGAAGTGGAGCTAATTGGCCCGATGTCACTTGAAGCAAAAGTTAAAACTTCTTCACCTCAGTCTTTATCCTTAAAATATTCTACACCATATTTCAGCACTATATTTCAGTGTCTCTAAACCCCTTAAGGCATTTTCTGCATGTCTCCTGTCTTTAAAATCTCATCTAAGCTGCCCCCTGGTGGAAGCTTTAGGTGAAGAAGGAATAACAGGAAAAACAGAGGATATATTATGTAAATAAGTGTGTATAGATTTTGTGCAGCATATTTAAACTTTCTTATTGATCAGAGAAAGCAGTATAATCATTTCTTCATATCTAAATCATTATTATCGGTGACCTTTCTGATTGAAGCAGCATTCTTTGTTTTAATCTCCTTTATTTCCTCCTCTTCCACCTGCAATTGAAAAACAACAAAGAAGAAATAAAATAGGAGGAGGAGGACAAAGAGGATCTGTTACATGCCGTATATTGGCAGCAGGTCCAGATCTGCTGTTGGCTGCACACACATTGATTTCCTTGTGTGTGTGGGCGGACAGTGTTCTGAACTCAATACACAATAAATGCGAGGGGTTGCCGCCCATTGACTGCATTCAAAGTTGTGAAGTTTATAGTAAAAATATAGCTGAACAAATCCTGCACGACAGACCTGGGAAGCATTCCATCAAATCAAAACAAAGCCCCCTGTGTGTTTGTGACCAACCGTACACAATACTCCTGAGCGCAGCAGATCTTATGCTGGTGAGAAGTCATACTTTGTTCCACGCATGGTGGTTATTGTTTATGATTTTAGCAGTTTAAGCCAAGACTTCATTGTGCGCCATCTGGCTCTCGGCTGGGGAGCCAAACAGTTGATTAAAGAACGTAATTAGCGTTGAACGGGTTCTGTCAGCTCGGCCGGCCAGGATGAAAGAATGCGCTCATTCATTGTGACAGCCACGCTGTCATGCAGCATTTCCTCAATCACAGGAGTTCCTCAAGAGCGTCACACTACTCCAGAAATTATCACATGAGGTCAGCTGAGTCATTTTGGAGTGGGATTTGTACTTCAGCAGCGGGTCATCTAGCATAGCTGGCCTATTATAGAGCAAATTCTCAGCAGATACAATGAGATAACCAAATTCAACTTCAAGTGTTGACATGTTTTTGGTGAAGAACGCAGCAGGATGCTTCTCTGTTGGCATTAAAGATCTGGCAGAGTAGTAAACTTTTACAACTTTTAAATTAGAGGGTCAAGTTTAACAGACAGGGGCGTGACTACAGTAGGAGTGTTCTGGGGTGGCATAGGCCCACACTGAAGTTATTGGCCACCCCAGATTCCACCCAATAATTCTGAACTATGATTGGCTATTTTTAGAGTCAGAGGCGGGACTTGTTTTCAAAACAACTGAATGGGCTTGGTTGCAACAGGCTTCAAGTAGTTTGTGGCAGTGGCTTATGTGATACAGCCTGTTTATTGAGTCCTTAACGAATTAAGGATGGAAGATTTAAATGTTGGCACTTTATTGTGTTATTTTTTAATTTTTAAAAACAATACACAAGACTTCCACATCGTTATGAAATCCTTATGATACCTAGTGCTTAAAGGGCCAGTTCGCCGATTTTCAATCTCAGTCCTATCATGCTATTATGGGGAGCTAATGCCATTATGGTAGGAAAAAAAAAGCAATTTCTCCTTTATGCCTTTGGAGGGCGCAATCCGCTTTTCCAATGGGCCCTGGAAAACCTTAGTCAGACTACATAAAACGCGTCATCTGGCGGAGGCCAGGGAGCTTGCTTAACTACACTTTCTCAATGTAGGACGCCCGCCTCCGATGTTTGCAAGTTGAAAAAAACATATACTGTAAAATGTAATCATTTGTTCCGTGAGGTGCCTTGAAACGCTGCCTGCTCTCTTGTTTTCCCTCCAATACATTCCACATTCATAATCGAGTCATGTCTCGTTCAAAATCGCCAGGTTTGAAATGTAGACTGCAGACCCAAAATATTTTAGACAATCCACCGGTATATTCTCGTCGTATTTCAGATTCTGTACCACTCTGAGCCATTACCTGCAGCGAAAAAAGGTAGTATTTCACTCCAGCATCTCTCGCTGGGCCGTTCCTTTCAGAGGGAGGGGCGTAATGCACGCTGTGGTTGTAGGAATGTACAACGGGCGAAACCACGAGCTGTTTGTACAACTTTCTCCACAGCTATGGCGCCAGTTTCAAATATTGTATAGACATAGTGCATAAGTCAGCACCCAAGATGGGCCACCCCAGTCAAAAAGTGTGGATATGCCCCTGCAAAGGAGTTCAAGACAAGTTGCTTAGGGATCCTGCAAAGACTGAAACACACACATGCTGTATGATGCTAGCAAGTGGTAAAAGTGACAGATCAGAGAAAGTCAAGAGAGGAAATCCTTGAAGAGAGGAGTATGCTGCCAGAAAACCCCTCTGAGGAAAAACCTTGTAAACCAACAGGGAAACACAGGAGCATGAATCATACAGAGTCTAGCAGGTTCACAAGAAGGCTATGAGAGTCTTTTCCTTCACGCTTATATAAGACGATGTGTTGACATGTAAACACTTTGAATGAAATACATTACCTATAATTTGTAGCCAGCACAGCAGTGCAGGAAAACCTTCATGGCAGTACTAAAACATTTCTTTTTTTAATTAAAGGGTTAGAGGTCAGACAACACACACAAACAGGAAAGTGGGACTTTAAGCCACTCTGTCAGATGAAACGTATGACTTCCATAACTTCAGAGCTCATACAGGCTTTAGGTTGGACACAATCGGGCAAGTGTTTGTGGGCCATGACCCAGATTCTTATTTCCAGTCCTGGACTTTAGACACTGCACCCCGACATCATCTCCCATTTCAGTCCACACTCATGAGCCGTGCAACCGTTCAACAAAGACGCTGTGTTTCCTGTGTGAACTCACAGACGACGCTCACAGTGGGACGGCAAGTTTGTGTAGGAACATCTGGGAGGACTTTATGTACTTTTATACCAGTCACGATGGTGGTGGGGACACTGTTTACTGGGCGTGAGTGGGGAAATGAAGGCTTTGACTTGACAGCGTTTCCAATTTGATCTGAAGGAGGTTCCCAGGCCAACCCAAAACCAACTGTGGTCGACCAAAATAGAGTCATTCACTGCTTGAAAAACATGAAGAGTCAATAAGAGGCACCTCGTTTCTAGGAACTTCAAAATAAAATCTAAATAATAAGTAATTCAATTATTATTATTATTATAAGGCGCAAACTATCTTCTTATTCCTGTGTGAAGAGTTAAATTCCTTGTATTGTCAGTGTGTTTCAAGTTCAGTGTTTGTGAATATGGCACCATCTACAGGCAATTATCTAGACTTCACATATTTGACCCCAGGTGATATTTTCCGTAAAGACTTCCAATGCAAAAGTTGCAAATATGAGAGAAAAAGGGGAAATACTCAGCTAGATCATGCATATAAGAAGTGTGCTTACACATGAAGTCATAATGTTTAAAAATAAAAAGGGTACATGACTTCACCAAACTGCTATTTCGTGACTTAATGTTTTCTGTCGACCTCATGGGAAAGTTCCTTTAAGCACAAAAATCTGTCACTATGGTGTGATACAGTCAAAACCTTAAAAGGTGCATACGAGTTTTCGCACATTTGTAACAGAAGCATTAAAACTTAAAATAAGGTCTGAATAAGGCAGGAAAAAATGAATGAAACTTGTGTCACAGCAGCTTTAAAATAGAAAAGCAGGGGAACCACACGTTTGGCCATTAGCCCACTAAATTTCCAAATAGCTTTTTTTAAACCCCAATGAATGAAGCGTAGTCACAGACTTTACCAAAGCAGAACAAGTGGTCAGCTTCAGAGGTGGGCTATAACGCGGGCAATCCCCTGCTCAGTACTGGAACAAATAAAACTTCTGTTGCGTTCTGTTCGGCTATCTGATCTTTCACGCTGAATAACATTTGACCTTCCGGCTGAGCCTGGACTGAGTTTCTGCAGGGAAATGCTCAGGTTGCATTTTTACTGTGGGAACCTGCTGCAGCTGTAATCCTCTTTTAAATCTTTGATTACAACATAATTTGAAATCTACAAAAACACAACGTTTTACATCTCCAACTTTATTATGTTGGTTTAACAACAATTTAATACAAAAGAGCCTGATATAAAAGATATAAAATTAAAACAATCCACCATGCAATTTTCCTCTGATATCACGCTCAGGACTGGAAGCTTAAATGCTGTTTTAATGTTGAACATCTGTGTTCCAGGTTTGCTAATCATTAAAGGGTCAGAAAAGTGACAAATTGCTACAATTTGACGGCCTCCTAATTTATCAGCAACTTGAATCACTTGGACTGAAAACTTAGAGGAATATTGGGCCATATTTCAGGTGAAAACAACATATTTAATGTAGTTAGCTACGAGAGCTACCTTTAGCTGCCAATTGACAACAGCTAACTGTGGTATTCAACCACTCCCGATGTAACACCATCATTTCATAGTGCTACAAGATGTACATTTTTGCTAGTGATGTAAGCTTGCTAAAGGTAATGTTAGCTAGGAATTGGTTGAATGCTAACTTTAGCTGTTGTGACTTAGCTTTCCTAAACAGTTGACAAATGTTTCATAACTCATTTGCTACCGACAGCAAAGTCACAACAGCTAACGCTAGCATTCAAGCAATTGCTAGCTATCATTACTGTTAATTAGCTGACATTAGCATTAGCTTACTGTAACGTTAGCTAGAAAAGGGTGGAATGTTAGCTGTTGTCTTACAGTAGCTAATAGGCAATATGTGTTGTTTTAACCTGAACTAGGCTGTCCTGATGTCCCTCTGCAGATTTTCACTTCATTGTCTTTTTAGTTAGAAGGCAGCATTATAACAGCATTAAAGCTTCCCAACCTGAGTATTAGGTCAGATGAAAATGGCTGCCATCTGAATATGGTGAATAGAGAAAAAAATGCATTTGACTGTACAGCAATGACATTAACTGTAACATGTCATATTTACAAAAGGCACACGAGTCAGGCATAAATATTACACATGGGATGTTCGTAACCACAGAAAAAGTCGGGCCAAACAGCATACTTCCTGATGAAGGGTGCTTTCCTCAAACATTTAGCAGCGTTTCTGTCACACTTGCACAGCAGCTTTTCACATTTGTCGTCCAAATCATCTGCAAAACACAAAATGTAAAGAGGATTTTCATTTAAAATGTATATTATTGAGTGGTTTCGTCCTTTAAATTGTGACATTTGTTCAGATTCTAAGCTTTGTTTTGTTGACTTTATACATTTCACATCCTAATGGTTTATTTTACACACTTTCTCTAAAGTGATCCAGCAACTATAGAGTAACTTACAAAGACCAACGGTGGAAATTACTGCCTCCACTGTTTTTAGGAACATGCATATTTGTAGATCACACACAGCCTCACTTTCAGGTATCTGCTATAAACATCATATTCACATGCAACAACTAATAAAAACAGCAGACCTGGATTCATTTAAATTTATCAAACACCTAAATCTTATGTATATGTGCGCATAAAAAATGCAGTACCGCACTCAGCCGTCCTGTCCTCACACGTCCATTGATACTGGTCTGTTTTGGTTTGGCAGCCCAGACGTTCTGCATCGCCATAACAGCAATCATGTCTGTGACAACACCTACAAACGGGGAGATTAATAACAGAGTAACGGTTTTATTTTGAAGGCTGAACTAGACAATACACGGTCGAGAAAGCAGTGGATGGATCGACCCAGCACTGTGGTTTGGCTATTTTGACGTGAGGGCAGGATTACCACATGACTTTTCACAACTGATAGTTAGCAGTTAGCTGGTTTGAGGGGGTTCAGGGTCTTGCGGCGAGGAAGGAAAAGCAAGAGATGCCAATTAGGACTTGGGTGTGGAATGTTTGGACCTATTTTAGAGTAGCCATTGGAGCATGTGAAAGTGCTGAATTTGGACCTGATTCCTGCCTTCCATCCCATCACACAGCATTTGTGGTTCAGACGACTCATTGGGAAGCGGAAACTGTGTGTACTCGTGCGGGATGGGGGATGACTGAGAGGAACCAAAGATGAAGAGGGGGGCTAAACATCACCATTGCATTCTGAATTATATCTTTCACATGGCATAATATATAGGTAGGAGTCATATATAGAGTGTGAACTGAGTATACACACTATCATCAGATGTCCAGGCGTGATTTTCTGCAACAGAAACAGACTTGAAATTGTCACATTTTCATCTCACCAGTCTGCTCTGTCCCGGGGCCAGCCCTGACCTCCCAGGCCGCAGTAGCATCCGTACATCATGTACGACAAAGCAGATCTCCCTGTGCTGCACTTGATGGCACCAGCCAGCTCCAGTAAACCTCTTTTTGTCCGCTGGGACCTGCGTGTCGCCACAGAGGACGCTGCCACTGCAGAGAGAGACACAAACAAGGCAAAAGGAGGAGGAAGAACCATCAAGTCTGTGTTTATTTTACACCCATGATCACTGAGGTTCCATCCACATCCGGAAGTCTTTGCTGTATCATGCTGTGTTTGACACTGTAAAGTTTAGTCCACCCTTTGTATACACAGCTGTCACCGCATCAGGTGAACTTAGGCAGACTATGTTCCAACTGTCAACAGGGAGGCCTTTCTGTTATTTGAGCACCACTGACATCAATGATGGTTGAGCAGTAGCAATAGAGTCATAGAATTCTACAGCAACATAAACTACTGTCTGTAAAATTATCATACAGTTGAATCAACACTTTTTTTCAAAGAATTTCAACACAAAGTGAATATTATTCAGACAGCAGAACACAAGTAAATAGATTTGACTTTCCCCCTCTTTTTTAACCATCAAGTTCAGACGTGAAATGATTGGAAAACAGAAAATAATAAAGTTTGCACGTGCCGTCCTTGACTAACACCTCCACTGTGCATAAGTAAATACAGTTCCCCCTCAGGTCTGTTGCATATCTGACTCCCTCTGTGTCCTTAAAGTTACTTTTCGGGTCCTTTACTTTTCATATATTGCAGCTCCACTACAAAGAAAAAAACGTCAACTCACCAGAAAAGAGGAGAAGTATCCGGCAAAACGCAGTCATGACATGCAACAGGCAGCCGAGCTCCACTCGTTAAGTATCACTCACTCTCACTCTGAGAGTATAGCTTTGAGTGGAGAGCTTTTTTTAGGTGTTTGAATAATCTCCTGAGCATCACCATTGGCCAGAGGTTAATCCACTGTTTGTAGGACTGAACGCCCCCTAGTGGAGACAGGCTGGAGGTGTTTACTGCTTTGACAGGTGTAAAGAATCAGTGTCTGCAGGAATGTGTTTTTTTTTCACCTGATATGATAGGTTGGTTTACTTTCAATGTATACAACATATTTATCTACGTTTTAGGTCATATTCAGCTTATGTTATCATAAGTTTTTCTTATGGAAATGTTTTTCTTGTCTTTGTCTGGCCTCGGAAAATCCCAGACGGGGAACTGTAGGATGTCGCACCAATTTTGCGCCACAAGATAGAAAGCTTCTCTCTCAATGAAACACACGTAAAACTATATTAACATAAATATGGGATATTATTGAAAACAAATACAAACAAACCTTCTAAGAGCATACATTAGCTTAGGTACAGAACATTTTAATGAGTTTAAGAGCCAACCGGTGCTCAACTCGAACATCTTTAGGTTAAGAAAGTTCCGCCTCCTCTCAACAAATGCACCCAGACTTGCAGATGACGGTAATTACACTCTAATGATATAGTTCTCCCTGCAGACTCCCGCCTCTCACTCGTCTCCTTCCCCTTTGTGAATAAACATGTCAGCAGGGCGAAAAGAACAGACCCTACCTCCATAAAACACCCAGGACATGCTGCAGCTATCATTATTGTCAGTATGATTTACCCAGCAGCACTTCAAGTGTCTCAGCTCGGGTTGTTTATTTGACAAATTGCAGGCCTGATTTGAAACTGGCATGAATTGTGTCGTATCACTGCATTTTTATCTTTTTATTATGTTTCCTGGATGTATATTCTCAGCTCTGTGGCTCTGTATTGTCATTCACAATGCGGTAGGCTAATGTCAGGGCCCTTTCATCATAAGAGACACTCGCTTTGGGTGCTGATAACGGGGGACATATTCACTGTTTGTTTTGATTCAGATGTTCGGTGATGCTTCTGCACAGGGAGAGATAAGCGCCTCCTCCTGGCAGCTATAATGACTGCACTACACAAGAGGAGACACGCCCCTCCATCTCTGCTTATCTGATGATTTTCTGCTCAACCAGTTCGTTGCCATAGCAGAGGCAGATTATAGATCATATAAAGTTGAACACACCTGACTTTAAAAAGAGGAGTGCCAGTGTGAGGCCTGCTTCACATGTGCAATAAACTGAAATAAAAGCAAAGTCTCTGACGGTTTCTGTCGTTCAATACCTGACATTAACCTCCCAGAACGCTGAGGGTGAGATGATACGTGTTTGGAAGTAAGCTGGTACAAACACACACAGTCCAATTTTTCAAAATAAATCATATAAAGCTCTTGATTTTGTTTTTTTCACAATATACCAGATTTAGAGAAAGACATTAAGTCCGCAATTAATGAGAAGTAAGAATAACTGTCTGCTTCTTTACCATATTTTTTCACACACATTTTTCACACAACTAATTATGGAGTGAGAATGAAAATAAAAGTATGAGAATGAGTTTCTATTCCCTCCTAAGTATCTAAAGAGGCGTGTGATGTTGATGACGGAAGGCTGTTTGGTAAGTTTATTTCTATTATCATCGTCAACATTCTTGTCACAGGTGTGCTGTTATCTTAAACAGCACATCTGAACTCTTGTAACTTAATGACCCATCAAATAAAAAACGAAAAAGTAAGGAAATGTGACACTTCTTTGTTTGACTTGAGGGCCACCTAAAGCCTGCCATTGTTGTGGTCCTTTGCCTCAACTGTATGAACCACACTTGCACATCTACAGGAGCACAGGACGTCAGAGGCTTGATGTGTTGAGATTGAAAGAGAAAAAGAAAAGAGAAAACACGGAGTTAAGCTAATTATGGTAATTCTAACATATATAGACTGATAAATGTATTTCTTGAAATAATGGTAATTAATTGTGACATTTTTATTTATTATAGCATTTGATCATAATTACAGTGGGATGAGGAAACTCTATAGACGGTCTGCCTCTCAACCAGCTAACGTGAGTGCTACTTGAAAATCCACTCATTGTATACTATCTTTATTTTTTTCGCAAAAGACAAAACAATAATGCACCTAGTGTTTCTCAAAGAAGAAAACATTTTATGCCCACATCTTAAACGTTTTTAAGTTATTTATATCATATCAGAATCAGCTTTACTGGCCAGGTAGGTAAAGATACAAGGAATTTGACTCCGGTTTAACTTTCAAGCATTAAACATGAAATATTAAACTAAAAACTACAAGCCTACCTTAGACATTAAACTAATATGTATATGTTACAAGACACAATAGTGCAATGATGAGGAGTGCAAAGGATGCTGAAATAATATGATAAAAATGTAATTATGTCATAGATGGGTTCATTCATGAGGTAGACAGTTTTCCAGTATTTCAAGTAAGATATAATAACTATAAAACGAAAATAATAATATAAATATTTAATGTTAAATATTATCATTTATTTCATCTTAACATTAGAATATTGTTGGTTTATTGATCCATGCATGATAAAAATGCGTTTTCATTCTTACCTGTAGGGGGCAGCACTACGCTGGAGCCGATGTTTGCTCTACCTCAGGAACCGTAGAAGAAGAAGTTAAGGGCGGCCTTCAGCGGATACAGCACATCCAGTCAAGTTATTTTAGCTATAACGAAAAATCAGTTTCCCTCCTTTTAGGTAACCGACTTAAGGTTTGTTTGGAGTACAGATCCATTCATGTAAGTACGAACAGCTGCCACTGTTAAATATTTTTGTGATATTAACCAGGTCTAAGGCAGGAGCTAAACATGTACTGCTCGCTATTGTTTGCGTTGGGGAACTAGTTCCACTTGGACATGCCTGTGCTTTGTTAGGTTCAGTCTACTTCCTACAAACTTAGTCGGGTAACGTCATACAGATGGTTAGGTTTGTGTGACTCCGACACCGGAAGGAACTGTTGAGTTTTGCCAATTTATATTATTTGCGTATTGGTAGTAGTTAAAGTATGTGAGCGACGAATCGCTAACCTTAGCTAGCAAGTGATGATTGCTAACGAGAAGTCTACACTTGGCGGTCCCGAGCCGAGGGGAACACACACGTGCGCTAAATGTCATGTGTCCATTATCGGACTACGAGATGCTTCCTCAGTCATAAAAATGAACTCGCTTGATATCTTTATTTATAACCTCTCTTCCATCGTGAAATATGAATTTGGCGATCAAAGCCTTTATACATGGAAATGTCCGCAATATAAAGTTAATTTTGGATTTGTGAACCAAGACATTATTGGCGTACCCAACTGAAGCTAACACAGTCACTATCTTATTATTACAGTATTATGTGTTGATGTAATCAACATTTTCATTTAATAATTATATAGTTTAACTGCCAGAACAGTAGCTGGTATAAAACATTTATATTTGGCGGTATATTAGGTCCTAAAAATTAAGATCAAAATATCACAGCAAAATCACAACAACAAAGATCACAACAAATACCTGGTGTGCTCCCATACAAACTCGTTAGGCAGCCAAGGTGGCTTTGTTTTTATTTTTGTCTTATGTAAAACTTGAAACAAGTGTTTTTGTGTTAACTAAAACGCTAAACGCTGAAATATTAGTCAGTGACATAGAAATGACGTCCGATAATGGACCCCGTGCTTTCAGATGCTATGTTAAAACAGTTTCGCCTGGCCAAAAAGTATACCCTTTATTGCCCAAAGCTTCTGATATGTAGTTTTTAATGTGATACAAAATACAATACAAGGCTAAAAAACTGTTTAGTCAACGTTATCAACTCGCGAGCTAACATAAACGTCCAGCCCTTATTTCCGGAACCACACGTTTGTCGTCATCACTAAATGCGGAAGCGATGAACACAGAAGGCAGGCGGGCTGAAGCTCGTGCAATAATAAAACGCCGGCAACACCGAACGTCAGATCTGTCGGTTAACCAGTTGGACAACTTGTGGATGGTGATTAATGAGAAGCAAGGAGTGTATTTATTTGTCATGTGTGTGTGTGTGTGTGTGTGTGTGTGTGTGTGTATGTGTCTGTCTTTTTTTTTTTTTTTGCCAATTTAACAACTCAGTTTATGTATCTTTTTCATCATTTCAGGTTCTGACTAAGGAGTGGACAATAAAACACGCAACATGTCTGGAGCGTGTCAGGACAGAAGGAGTCGCTGGCAGGAGATTCAGAAAGGCCTACAGTTCATCCAGTAAGTGTCACAGTTTAGGTCACTGGTTGATAAAGTTGGGAACACCTGAGTAACCAATCTTCACTTGTTTCATATCTCTAACCCTAATAAGTACTTGTGTAAAGTGTAATGGCTGTACAGACACCGACCAGCGCTTGTCTGCTGCCTGTGTTTGCTGGCCTGTTTTAAAGACAAGGTTTAGGTACCTCTTTAGACTGCAGTATGCAAAGATGATTTGTCAGCTTGCCGACAGTTTCACAGCTGATTACAGGCTTTATTTGGTTTTGTTTTTAATATTGAAAACATGATCTGTATTCCTGAATCAGGCAGACTAGCAGTACTTCCACAATTTGTTTTGCTGCTATGT
This sequence comes from Semicossyphus pulcher, assembly GCF_022749685.1. NCBI lineage: Eukaryota > Metazoa > Chordata > Actinopteri > Labriformes > Labridae > Semicossyphus > Semicossyphus pulcher. The sequence goes on from NW_027211697.1 coordinate 1,280,246, forward strand.
TGCATTTCATGTTATTTCTATTTTTGAAACGAAAGTGAACCTTAACATACCAATAGCGTGTTTTCTATTTGACTTTAAAGGTATGCCAAGCACAGTAGTATTTTAAGTTGTCTGTCATTTTAAAGAGACTTTACATTTTAAATAAACTTAAACCTTAACTCTAAAGACTAAAAAAGGATCCTATAAATGCCCTGCAAAGAAAAGCAGCAGTGAACAGGAATTATAGTGACAACTTTATGCTATTTACTGGTGGCATATTAAATGTAACTTGTTTGTGTACACCCCAACATGATCTGTGTAATCTGTAAGGTATTGCCGTATTCACAACTGTTTTGTCCATTAGTTTTCTTCTCATGAACAATAATCTTAACTAAACATTGTCACCCTGAGTGTGCACAAAAGAATGAGAACAATGCAAGACAGCATTACCAGGCATAAAGAAACCGCTTCACAGTGATTACTGCACAAGTTTCCATCACAACGCTTAATGACGCAACATTATAAATTACAGCTAATTGAAGCCAAACACGTCGTCTTCCCGGTTTATCAAGTGACTTAAAACTGTTGTTGATATTAGTCTTTACGCAAACTGTAGACCTGTTTGTGTATTTTACACACTGTTTATTAATGTCTAAAGTTTAAAACATTTATTGTTTCATTGTGTAGATTTGGAAACATCACCCATATAATTTATAGCTGCTATTTTTCCAACGTAAACATAGCTGTAATAACTTAACAAACACACACCTTCCTTTCTTTAGTTTTAACGACAATGCCACAAAGAATATATTGTTTAAACTGAGGTCATTCAGATCAACAAGACATATTAATAATAATATTAAAAATATTAATACAAATAATAAAGCATTATTTTTAAATGGTTTGGATAAATATGAATTATAAGACTTGTGGATGTACTAAAATGCATCTTGAAAATATTTGTTAGATGTATCAATAAAAATTTGATTCTTTGTATTGAATATAAGTTTACTGATCAGCCCACTTTATATTCTCCTCTTTATCTGCCAAGGTTTCTAACATGAACTTATTTTTACTTTCAGATCAACCCTTCCATTTCCTGGAAGTCAAGATCAGTATGAGGTAAGCGCTGTTAAAAATAGCTTTCCAACTTATAACAACACGTGTGGGACATGGAGTTAAACTGAAGGGATGAGGGCTGGGGTGCATGCGAGTCATCCCGTGACCTTCTTTTTCTTAATTAAAGGTGCCTGCATGAGGACAAAGATTGTCTTCACTGATGTAGTTCTTTTTCATTTTACAGGTGTTCATAAAGGATCTGGTGTGGAATCTTTTCGGGGAAGGAAACGACGTGTTCAGAGAAGGCGACTGGACAAAATCCATCGAGATGTACATGGAAGCCCTGAGTATCGCCGACTACGCTGACTCCGAAGAAATCTGTGTTCCAACAGGTTTGCTGGAAAAGCTGTATGCAAATCGAGCTGCTGCGTACCTTAACATTGTTCCGGTGAGTAGATGGTGACCATCACACTTGACTCCATCCACTTTGAATTCGCTCTCCCTCTGACCTCGCCAAACATTTTACATATGCAGTTAAATAATAGAGGGACAGTCCAAAATACAACAAGCAGTTTTAGTCTTGTGCTAAACAAAAGAAATGCTGAATAAATTTCATTAGTTATATTGGAGCTGCACTCTCTGAACTCTCTGAATCGTACTGCATCACTCTGCACTTTTACCGCCCGTGTCTGTGCTTTAGTGTCTATATAAAAGCCCATATTTGATTAACCTCTTAAAGTCTCAGGGCCTTTTATATTTCTCTCTGAAATATTGACACACCTCTTGTCGACTGCCTACGTCAGGTGTAAGTGTCATTACTAATAACGCCTGCAGTCTGTTTGTGTGTACCAGCTCCAGGTGCCCTGTTATCATGCATGCATGCTCACTGGCACACCCTAATAGAACAGAGGGGTCATTCATCTTGTACGTCACACTTGCGCTTTGCTGCCTTTAAGTCTCTTGAAAGAATCTGAAATTCTACATATTTTTCAAGAGAATGACTCACAACACTGTTAAAATGTGATTTATAATTGCAACCCTGTAAAACAGACTGTGCTGTGTCTGTGCCACAGAGTGAGCTAAGTGCTGGAATCTCCCATTATATACTTTATTATGATCCAGACTGCTTGGAAGAAATGCTGGTATAAAGGGAATGACGTCAGAATAGTGTGTGCACAAGAGTTTCCTTTCAAAACACACAACAAACACTAGTGAGGACGTGTAGAGACGGACAGAGAAGGTGCATGAAGAATATTTAATTCTTCATCTCAGACTCCACAATTTGAGGCACTGTGTGACTGCAGTTTTACAGTCTTACAGGACAGGAAGGTCAATTTGATAGAGTGGGGTGGGGCTGACCTCCTTAATTCTGTGTTTTTATGAGGTGGTTTATTTAATTTTATGTCCGTATCTATCTTTCATATGTCACAGGATCAAATAGTAACTATGCGTCTTGTTTTTGTTAACGCTTGAGGTATGAATTCCTGTCCTCAATACTGTTCAAGCTTGAAAATCAAGCATCAAAAACTGATTTAAAAAAACAAAGTTACAAGTCTAAAGGAAGTGTAATTCATATCTCCATATTTATGTGTAGGGCTGGGGCGACTCGTCGACATAATCAATAATGTGCGTCGCAAAACAAGAGGGCTGATCTAAGAGCTGGAGCACAGTTATGCACATGCAGATATGGATCTTGTCCCTCACTGCTGGCGGTCTCCTAAGGCGCCTCGTTCTGAGGAGCGCTGGTTTGAGCCTTAAACGTTTTGAATGAAGACCCGGTACGATGTTCAATATAAGCTTAACTTTCTCTCTGCTCGCTCGTATTTACTGTCACTCTGCTGCTCTCTCTCTTACCTGCTCGACCACTCACTCAATGCGCACGTCACAACCGAAGACAATGAGAGGAGAGGAGGGATGTGTTCAGGTCCAGTTGGGAAAAATTTAACTCGATCTTTTTTATAGAGGCGAGGGTTAGATATAGGCCTCTATGACATACAGTGATGAAATGAATCTGTGTCATAGCGATCCTTTTGAATCTGAGGTCCAGCATTTTTGTATAGTCTATTATTATTATTTATTATTAATTTGATAATTATTGATATTACACAGCGATGTGGAAATTGGAGACTAAAAAAAGTAATCCTAAAAACTAAAATCTTCAGAGTAATCCATAAATTAGTAATTTGATTAATTGACTAATAGAAAAAATAATCGTTAGGTGCAGTCCTATTTATGTAGTCTCCATTCGGTTTGTTTGGATATAGTTCTGTATTTAGGGAAATTATCTTATTCGCCTTGCAAAGAGTTCAGTGTAAAATCAATACAAAATCAACATTTCTGTAGGCTAATGCAGGTTAGCTTAGCTAGCCCAAGAACAGGGAATCAGGGAAACTAGACTCGTCCTATCCACTTCACCTCATCTGTTTTACCCAAACCGAAACACGTGTAAAAACGACTGCAGGCACGATCACAACACCCTTCTGTGATAACTGTGACATCACATTTCTCTCTGCTCTGAATGAGGGGCAATTTCACTTCCTAGTTGCTCACAACCACTTCCTGGAGTTTCTGAGGATTGTCTGGAAATGACTCCTCCAACAAAGACTCATCGATAAGGATTTCTCGATTGGATCCGATTCTGATTCACATGGTCCCGATTCGATTTCCCTTTCACTTAAGTATCGATTTGTTTAGGGGTATTTCAGTTACAATATCAGTGCCTCTAACCTGGTGCATTATCAAAATATTTAATGTTTACAATAAGAATTGACCCAAAAGAAGTTGCATCATGTACTTTTATTTAACATGACAAACACACAGCAGTCAACACAATATTAACAATTTTCTGAATTAGACAGCTTATGAACTTTTTTTTCCTGTTTCAGATTTGTAGTCTGTACGTCTGGCACACACGTTTTGATTAAACGAACTGGGCTTCAACTTGCCATGAGATCTCATAGTCATAGATCACACACAAAACACATGAGACTAAGAGTTAATAGAAAATACACTTGCAGCCAAAGCCGACACTAACGGAAAGTAACATAAACATAAGTGCAAAACTAACTTACATATTCATGACACACACGATAAAAAGAGTCGGTCAGCGATCACTGATGTCTCCGTAGTTGGTGCAGTGAACAAGTCCGGGCATGTCTCCCTCACTGCCGTGTTTCCGGGGGATGCGCTGAGTCGTGTTGCGTTCAGGAACACTCAGAAACGTGAGTGATCAGACACATATTTTTAAAAATCGATCTCGGGATTTTTTAATGGATATTGGGTCATTCAAATTAAAATCGATTTGAATCGCAAATTGTTTTTTGAAACCCCGCCCTAATAGCCAAAGCTGTCAGTGTTACCAATTGTTGCCTTTTATTTATCAGGTAATTTACCAGCCTCTTATTATATAAGATTAAAGGAAGGATTGTTACCTTAAATAGGTTGCAATAACCTTGACAACATATTGTGGTGATTTGAGGTTCAATGAGATGTGCAGTAATTCGGTTTTCATGAGATAAAAAGATGAATAAAAATGCATTAATGAGGTAGAAAGTTGATGAATTGTTTATTGAATGTGTGAGTTGCATCCCTAATGAATGGACTTAAACTATAGACAACATTCTTTATATTTTACTATAATATAATTTAATATCACATGATGCAAAGTGATGGTTTGTAGGCTCTGCTGGATCGAACTTCATTGGACAGATAAGGTCAAAACAAATGACTCAACGGCGCCGAATAACTCACTAAGAGGTAATCTCCCCATTTCATTAGCTCAGAAATAAGTCTATTATTACACACCTTGAACACTTCCCTATATTTCAAAGTGAACAGAGGGATTTTGAAAGTTGCGACACAAAGGAATCCCCTGAGAAAACATCCATTTGGGTAAAATTGCTGCTTTCAGAGAAACATTGTGTCCCTCTCCCCACCTGCGTCTGCCAGCTTTAAATCTTGTTACATGGCACTAAAAACACTCTGCTGTCTCCAGGGACAACCCCACCCATACCTTCCTCGACTCACCCAACATGTTAAGTCAATTTATGATCAATGAGAAGCTCCTTTGTTCTGTGTTCACTGCAGCACTCTGGTCAAACTCATGTTTCTGTTTTTTCCTAGGGACTGTACGACCAAGCATTAGAAGACTGTGAAAAGGCTCTCCAGTTGAACGAGGGGAACTACAAAGCGCTGTACAGGAAAGCCAAATCGTTGAAGGAGTTGGGGAGACATCAAGAAGCCTATGAGGCTGTTGCCAAATGCTCTCTAGCAGTGCCTCAGGTAAGTGTGTTTTACATTACCCGACACCGATTCTAATGGTTTCCTTAAAATATGAGCTCAATGACATTTAGTTTTAATTAAGTAATTTCAGGTAAAGCTGTTATAGATACCACTTTGATGTAATCAGCAGGCATGTTTAGTTTGTGTTCGTCTAATCTCTATTTACAGACTCTACATAGAAAAGTAGAATCTGTAGGCAGGGACGTGGGTTTTAGGGATGGCAAGTGTTCTTGTTTCCGTTAGTACTACGCTTGTAGTAAAAACAGTCTGTGTGGAGAGCACACATAATGCGCTGTAATGACATCCCGGCTCCCTTCAGCGGCTATCTGAAGATGATTTATCTTCTTATTAATCTCTATAAACAGATATCTGCATGCTAACAGCTAAAAATCCGCTTTAGATCTTAAATTCAACTTGAGACAAATTCCCTTGACACAGTGTCACAAAAGCTGTTCATATTTCCAGACTTCTTCGAACACATCAGAAATGATCGATCCGACCACCGTTCAACAAACAAGCATTTTAAAAGTGCTTTTCTTCTCCTCTTGAGGACAGACCTGACAGAGCTTCCCGCTTGGCGGGAAGTCGAGTGTCACTCTGATGTCGCAGGAAAATGTTGTCAAGATGTAGACGACTTCTCTTTATGTCTTAGTTCAATAAAACACTGACGATTAGAGGCAGTTTACGTCAACAACACTGATTTAGACATGTGGCATCTTCACAAAGTTGAGAAAAATAAACGTACAAGGACTAGTGCTTTCAAAACTGGCAAAAATTGACATTTGATTATTCCTTCTAAAAAAACACAGGTTCGAACTATTTGAATATCTATTAGGACATACCTACACAACGAGAGACAAACTTATTTGCAGAGATATATGTATTTAAACATGCCTTTTTAATAGATCACCATCTTCCTACACCTTCCAAGATAAACAACCAAAATAAAGGGGTGCTGGTTTAGCTCAGTTGGTAGAGCAGGCGCCCCGTGTACAGAGGCTACAGTCCTCGACGCACTGATCACATGCTCGACTCCCGGTCCCAGATCATTTGGTGCATGTCATCCCCCACTCTCTACTCCCCACATTTCCAGTCTCTCTTCAGCTTTCAATCTTTAAAAAAAAAATGTTTGTTTACGGACATTCAGTGCTCCGAGCGAGCTGTGGTGTGACAGGTGTTAACATAAACATGTCTTTTAAAAAGATCAACATCCCTACACCTGTCTGTTCTGCTGGGGGTGAGAATCTCTCTCTCTCTCTCCGGCCGGGTTGGGATTTGAATTCTCCGCCGTCATTTCCACACACCACACGGTTGTTGTATTAGCTCATTTCAGCTGGACTAAAGTGAATTATTGACATATATCATAGTATAAAGTGATGTTGTGATGCATTCAAAGATGCTCCGTAACCAAGAGAGTGTGTGCGAGGACATACGGGAGCACGCGAGACAGCCGCAGTAGTGCTGATTCTTTTTATTTCACATCAAATATTTATTTTTTTTCCTACAATTTAACTATATTTTCAAATGAGAATAAATTAGAAATTTGTCGACAGCCCCAAAAAGGACCAGATCAGTGCACGCGCACACAAATGAATGCCTGCAGGTTTTGTAAAAACAATCTTGATATTGATAAAAGCATATTGGAAAATATTATGTTTCCTCACGTTTATAAAATTCCAAAATACTCTGAAACACATTTTCTACGCTTTTGTGCACATAACAAAAACTGCCCGAAGATAAAATCGTGTCTTTTTAAAACACTGTCATCTTTCCCCAGGATGCCAGTGTCACACAGCTGACCCAGGACCTTGCCAAAATTTTGGGATTAAAAATCCGTAAAGCTTATGTAAGGAGTAAGGTACGTGTGGCTCAGTAGACTACTTATCCTAAATGTTAGAATTTATGTCATGAAAAAATAGAACCTGTAATCTCAGTTTTGTTGCTTTGATACTGTCTGAGAAACAAATGAGAAATTAAATAAGCTGTTTTTTGTTCCGTTTCAACAGCCTGCCTTGAATGTTATGCGAGGATCAAATTATCAGGATGCATCGTGTGACAAGGTTAGCAACATGACATTTCCAACAAACTGTCTAACATATGTCTTTGTACTCTCCCTTTAAAGTGTTTAATGAATTTCTCCTGCATTCTTTCAGTTTTCGTACGACTCGTGTTCAGTTGAAGATATAGAAATTGGTGAGTTAAAACTTAACACAGCTTTGGTTTGATAATTAAAGGGGGGTTAGGAGAAGAGTCACTCATCCTGTTTTTCCCCGATGTGTTCCAGAAGTGCCTCAGGCGACCGAGGACAGCAGCACCGTGTCTCCTGTCCCGGCTCCAATTCAAACCCCGGCGGCGGTGCTCCCGCCTCTAAATGAAGCAGTGGATGAACTCCCCGCCATCAACAGCATCTCATCTGTGCCCGTGTCTGAGCCTCCGGGCTTCGAGTCCGTTTCCCTGCCTGTGTCTGTCCCCTCGTCTGTTACTCTTCCTGTGCCCACATTTGTTAACGGGTGCAGGAACAGTAAGCCTTGCCCGATTCTCGAATCCAGTCAGGACTTTGACGCAGACATTATCGGGGACGACTTGGACGATCTGCTGGATCAAGCTGGTCCCGAGTCAGCCATGGTACGTGGGCAGACGAGATGAATTAAACGTGACAAGGTGTTGATTTCTGAACATGCCTGACTTTTCTTTGTCTTTTCCTTCAGGTCATACCCACAATGAAGGGGCCTCTTCCTCTGCCAACCAGTATTGCCTCGGGCAGCTCCATGTCCAGTCCATTCCTGATGCCATCTCACATCAACCCTTTCCTCCACAGCAGCACGCAGCAGTGCACCGTCACTCTGCCCCCGCTGTATCACAAATCAGGGACTAGCACTTATTTTGGCATGGACACTTTTGATGCCCTTACACCACCGTTGGACTCCCTGGATAGTCTCAGCATAACAGACTTTAAAACAGGTAGACTACATTGTGTCCTAGCCTCCTTACTAATGTTGCTCTACTTACATTTAAATTAATCCATTTGTGTTTTTCTCCCCTCTCTCTCAATCTCAGATTACGCTTCGAGTCCATTCATGCCACAGGTAATCTTTGTTTATGGTTTTATTTATTGGACGTTATCTGTATAAACATGTACTAAGCTTATATTTTTCTTGTTTTTTAACAGCTGAACATTAATGCCACCCCTATGGGAATGGCTGTGGGTATGCCTGAAGTGAAGGGTCTCCCTGCTGCTGTGGATTTAGCGAAGAACCCGTTAGCTGAAACACACGAATTCAGACAGGCGTGCTCAAGCTGCTACGTCAAAACAGGTGAGAGAGTGTTTTCACAATCCAGTTGTGTGTCTGTGTTGTTGTTGTTTTTTAATATATTAATTTCTTACTCTACATCCTCAGGGCCTGGTGTGTTGGATTATGCACTTCATACAGAAGAGCACAAATGCAAAAAGGACGCTTTACTGGGCAGAATCAAACACTCGCCAGACAAATCGTGGAAGCTCATTCGGCCCAGACCAACAAAAACGCAATATGTTGGACCTTATTACATTTGCAAAGGTAACATTTCGACATGTGTACATTTTCTTGGTCAGAAATAGTTGCATTTGCTTTCATATTATGTTTGTCCTAAAAATGATCACAATGTCTGGTTTCATGGGCGTGATACATTTGCACCATTACTTCCTCTGTGCTTTATTTCTACATGGCTTCTATTTCCCAACCTTCCCTTATTTATTATTCATGGAATTCAGAAAGGAGTATTTGTCTCCTTATTTCAGACACTTATATAACATCTACACTAAAGTCTTCCCAATGTTGTTTCAGAGGTGGCCGTGGGAAAAGAGTGCCTGTACCCCGGACACTGCACATTTGCATACTGTCAGGAAGAGATTGATGTGTGGACTCTGGAGCGGAAAGGGTTTATCTCCAGAGAACTACTCTTTGATCCTTACGGGCCAAACTCCAACGTCAGGTTGACTGTCCCAAAAATCTTACAGGAGCATCATGGGATATTCATGTTTCTGTGTGGCGTGAGTATTTGCAGCGCTGTTTTTAATTACAGTGAGAGGAAAAAATGCTCCCCTAATTGCAGGGGTTGACAATAAGCACAATTTCCACTGGCCCTGAAATAATTTATTTCGGTAATATTTTAAGGTTAAATTTTGTTTCTTTTTATGTAAGGGTTCTTATTACTGAATGTGTTCAATTGTGGAACTATTATAAACTCATAAAAATAGACCAAAATAATCATATGGGTATAAATAAAGAGGTCTAATTTTTTAAATGAAAGCTTACCGGCGCCTACTTTCTGTCGGCACACACACAACCTCACTCTGTGAGTGCGCTGAAGGTGTAGCTTTTAAAAGTAAACACTCTCACGTCCGCTCCATGAACGGTCCGTTTATGTAGCCACAGCGCTAACGTGCACCGGGACGAGTTGCCGCTGATAACAGGAATATACCAATGACTGTATATATAGATGGACAACGCGTCTCCATCTGCTCCCATTGTGAGTAATTGATGCCAAAATAGCCCCTGTGATAGGCGCTGCCATCTTGTGATGGTGACGTCATATGGAGCCAGGGACTGCAGAGTAGAGATCAGCGAGTGAAGCGGCCGTAGCCACTTCCGCTAACCCAAACACACACTTAGGATCCCGCACGCCGGCGTGTTTAACAGCAGAACAGCTTCTCTAGAGACAGAGCTGTCAATCATCATTTTGACAGCATCAAATAACTAATTAAAAATAAACTTGACAGAAGAATGAACACTTGGAGGTAAATCAGCATGATAAGAACTAGCTATAATGACCGAAACCATGTTTGAGAAAAATGTATCGGGCGTGTATTTTGTTTTTATAGTTTGACTCATGTCCCACCTGTTTACATGGAGGAGGCGGGCTTTATGACCTACACTGCAGCCAGTCAGCAGGGGGCGCCCGAAATTTTTTGGAATCACTTTTATGGAGCGGTCATGTCGTTCGTCTTTTTATACAGTCTATGGAATACACACACACTTAGCCACCTCACGTAACTGCCCGCCTGGCTCAATCATCCCACAGGAGCATATTTACAGTTTTACTCTGCATGCACAGCGGTGGGAAGTAAATCGGTGATGGTATTGAAAGCGGTATACCACCCACCCCTATCTTTTCCACTTTTTTTCATTGTCCAGTGCACTCTGCTCCCCCCCCCCCCCCCCCCCCCCCCAACTGTTGCCCTTTTACCCTGGCATTTTACTAGTCCGCGGTAGCTTGCTAACATCAGTTAGCGTGTTCTAGAATGACAGTTGGTCTGTCGCGAGTGCAGCGACTAGCAGCTCGGTAGCCAAAGTGCCTGCAGTGATGCTGACATCGGATGCAGAATACCGTGGGATTCTGTGTAGAAAGTAATCGGTCCCGTCCATTGGGACTGTGAATCTCGGGAGGGCTACTATATTGTGCACACTGTGGATCCTAATGGCACACCGGGCCAGTTAAATGCTTTATCTATTGGCCCGGGGGGTTACTAACATACCTTCGGGCCACCCGGCTAGTGCTTATGTCGAGCCCTGAACTGTAAATGTTTATTTCCCCTTAAGAAGAAACAGTCCTCTGTTGTTCTGGCAACAGTTGATAGTCCACAACTTTTACAAGCAGGTAGTTTATCCAAACAAGAACTGAAGGCCATTTAACACAGATATGTTAATGGGAACAGCATGGAGTGGTGCTCTTCGTGTATCTATCAGGTGGTATGTTGCAGGCTAAAACAACTCTCATCAATCTGCTGTGTTTAACAGAATACTAACATTTTTCAAATACATGTTTATTTCAGGTGTGCTTTGATCACAAACCCAGAATAATCAGCAAAACCAACAAAGATGACGCCTCACTTTGCTCTCATCCAGTGACAAAGCACGACTTTGAGGTTCATAAGTAAGTCATTAAACATTTTACATTCTGAAACCGTCATTTAGTGTGTGCATTTATAGTTTAGGTATTCTACCAAAGCAAGACCTTGAGATAATGAGAGCAAAAACATGTTGTTGTCCCGTTTGTCTGTCAGGTGCCTGGTCCACATTTTGAAGGAGAACACAGTTCGTTATTCCAAAATCAGACAGTTGAGTTCTCAGTGCCAGCTGGATCTCTGTCGGCATGAAGTCCGCTACGGCTGCGTGCGAGAAGACGACTGCTTCTACGCCCACAGCCTCGTCGAGCTGAAGGTCTGGATGATGCAGCACGAGCTCGGTAAGTCTGCATTAAAATACTCCAACGGGCCTGATGGTGTTGGAACACAGTTAATCTAATCTGTTCCTTATTTCCCATGAGCGGACGAGGACACCTGTGCAGTATTTTACACTCCTTAAATGTAGTATATTACACATTTTTATTCCCCATCATATAGGTATCACTCATGAAGGTATCGTCCAGGAGGCAAAGAAGTTTTGGAATGCAACAGCTTCGTTGCAGGGGGCTCAGGTAAGACCAGCATAACGACTTTGTTCACTGCTTTCACACGTTTGTTGCTTTCTGCTAGCATCAAATAAAATCAAAACAGAGGCATCTCTGTTGCTTTGTGTTTATTACAAATACTTTAACCTGCATCTCACATTTCCCCAGCAGCTTGCTTGTGTTCAGAGAAGATTCGGGCCTCCAAATCTGAAGATGATGTTTGTCTGCGGCCAGTGCTGGAGGAACGGCCAACTAAGCGAAGCTGACAAAAACAAGAAGTATTGCTCAGCCAAGGCGAGACACACGTGAGTGTTATGCAGCTTCTCACACACGGATTTCAGACGGGCTGTGAATAAATGAGTAAAAAGATAATAAACTCCGACACACTCGGCTTCTGTCTTCTGTCTCAGGTGGGCGAAAGACAGGCGGGTGGTGCTTGTAAGTTCCCATGAAAGGAAAAAGTGGACGACAGTAAGACCGCTTCCAACCAAAAAACCCATCCCGTCTCAGTTTGAGGTATGTGCCCATCATTATTTCTTCTACTTCTGATTAAAGCAAACAAGTATCCAGCATAGTCACCAAATGTTTTTATTCTTTCTCAGATTTGCATGCATGTGACAGCTGGCAAAAAGTGTCAGTACATTGGGAATTGCACGTTTGCTCACAGCATAGAGGAAAGAGACCTTTGGACGTACATGAAGGAAAACAACAGTGAGTTTCCTCGAGGAGACAGGCCCTTTCACTTGGTCGAATTTAATTAGTCGTATTTAATTAGTACATGATGCGACAGAAGTAATCTCACACACTTAATTCCTTCCCTTCCTCCCTTTAGTTCCAGATATGGATCAGCTGTATGAGCAGTGGCTGCTGTCTCAGAAGCCTGGCTGGGGTGACGACGCCTCCAATAACTCCGTGAGGGAGAACGGCAAACAGATCCACATGCCGACAGACTACGCTGAGGAAGTGGTGAGTAAAAGAGCTCAGGAAGTATGACGACACGTATACAGACAGTCTGCAGTTCTGCAAAGCATTGTTCGAGCAGCTGTGAGGAATGTGGATGTCGTCTGATAAAGAAAAAAAGCAAATGGGCATTATAGCGATCTCTGCTGAATGATGGTCCGACTCTTTTACATCATCCTTTTATATCTTAAAATGTGTCACTCTAGTCCTTTAAATGTTCAATTATGTTCGATCATAACCTTGACATGATGTATTTTAAACCTACAATGAAAATGAATTAATCTTACGATTTATATTGTCATGAATTTCACTATTTATTTAACCATTAATGCACAATTTTCCTTTTACAAAAGACAAACTCAAAGAGGACTGCATATAAAAATAATTAGATATTTTCACATTTTGTCCCATAGATCTTAAATACAACACGAACAGTGATTTATAGTCTTTCTCCGTTAAACCCACGTGTTAATTAGTGCTAATTGCTCGACATGCGGTTCTATGGTGCACACGGCTACTCTAGCATCTTTGCTAACATGCATTAAACCTTAAATTTAAAACTATGGAAAGATTTTTTGCATTGTGTCATTATTAAGCTGCTAAAATAAATAATTACCATGTGCCCTTATCGACCAGGCGCTGATTAATTAAAAGTGCCGTTATCATTTAAATACCTAGCAAGACATGTACGCCGTGTCTATCGTTCTGCTTACCATAAAACCTTTTCAAAATAAAAGCATCAGTGTTTTTAATGTACCTAAAAGGAAATGTATACAAAGCTTTGAGAAAGGTACCTTCAGAATAATTATAACTAATTATTTTGGTTACTTGCAGGCATGAGGGAGAGATATAGATTTTAAATGTGATATTTTTTTCACTGTTTTTACCTGTTAAATTACCTTTACTTTATAACACAGCCTTGAAAAAGTGTGATAGACAACTTAGGTGCTTGTTTTTAAACTATATTCCTGTTTATATTCTATATCTAGCTTCTTTATGCGTCCTTCATTATCATGATACTCCTAAATCTGGAAGCATTATCAAATAACAACCTGTGATACATTGTTATTGATTAATATAGACGACATTTTCTTTATTGTATTTTTTTGGCTATATCATCCCCATCTGTTTGCATACGAACCATCTCTAGTTTTGTGTAGGAACAGGTCAATGAATGTAGCAGTACAGTTAATTTCCTTTCCTAGTGTGATCTGTTATGAAATATGCGCATCTGTTGATGCAGTTAAAACTATCAGTAACTAATGGTTTAAAGAAGAAACTGGCGTTAATTTGTCCTCTGTTTCAATGAGATTTCTCTGTGTGTTCGCAGGCCGGCAATCACTGTTGGCTGTGTGGTAAAAACTGCAACAGTGAGAAGCAGTGGCAGCAGCATATCACTTCAGAAAAACACAAAGACCGAGTGTTTAACTCTGAGGACGATCAGAACTGCTGGCAGTATCGATTTCCCACGGGCACTTTCAAAGTTTGTGAGAGGTAAGATCATCAGCCACAGAAAGCTGCACGTCTCAGCCCGATTCCAGCCCTTTTTGATGGTTCCTCATTTGATCTTGTGTTCTGACAGGTTCCTCAAAAGCACGTGCACAGAGGACGAGTCGTGTAAGCTGGCACACGGGGAGCAGGAGCTAAAAGAGTGGATGGAGCGCAGGGAATTCCTTTTGATGAAACTTGCCAAAGCCAGAAAAGACCATCTTATAGCACCAAATGACAATGACTTTGGAAAATACAGTTTTCTCCTTAAAGACATTATTTAAATGTGATGGCAATATTCATGCTCACTTGCAAATAATGCAGTATTCAAACAGTGATGAGTCAGGTGATCCTTGAGGGGCCTCTGAGGTGACCAGGAAGTAGCCTGATCCTGGCATGATTTTAAGAGGATGTTCAGGACCGGCCCTCTGTTTGGTGGCTGGCTTACTTTGGTTCGAACAGGTGTGTTATCGCTAACAGCAAAAACTGAGTGTGAGACACTTGATGCTTTTGCTATGCACCATCCAGTAGACTATCTGAGAATGGGGGTGAAAACAGCATGTGTAAACCATGTTCAGATACTTACAGTTGACCTAAAAAGTACTTTCTTTTCATAAGCAGTTTGTATGTTAATGACCTTTACCCTTCAATAAGTTTCAAGTATGGAGTACTTAAATTGAGAGTTCAGTTGACATTCTCACTTTTCCATTTATCTAATAGTGTTACCAGTGTAATGGGCACCACACCAAATAAAGCCTCTTTTTTAATCTGTGTTTAAACTGCTATGTGTCTTTTTAATTACACATCTGGAATCAGTGGTGGAGGAAGTATTCTGAACTTTTACCGGAGTAAACCCAGTAAAGCTTTTGTTGCGATAATATTGTCTATCAGTATTCTTACTGATGCGTAAGCAGCTTGTAGTTGGTGAGGGTAAAGCTTATCAAAAGCTCATCACAAAATCTGTAACAGTATGATTTTGCTCAATTAATTGGCCTGCCATAATATGACTATATCATAGCTCATTAAACATAATAGGAATAGAACAGAAAAGGTGAGAGTGACCATAACCTGGGGGGTAGGCCTACACGATATGAGGAAAATCTGTGATGTTGGATTACGTTGTTCAATATTGCTATGATGATATGACATGCGATTACTATTAGAATTGGCATATTATCTATAACTTACGGTTCCTATGTCTGTAAGCACCTGCTTCTTAGCATGTGTAACACAGGGCCAGTGCTCCTAACAAGTTGTCCCTCAGAATAGTTTCAGAGTTCATATACCTGGGCGGCCCTCTTGATAAATCAAATGTTCCCATGAGAATCTGAATACACGATATGTGTATTTTTTTTTTTCATTCATCTTAAAAATTGCAGGCATTTGCGATGTGTGCATAACGCATGTTGACATCGCAATGACGATGAAATTCGGATTCATCGTTCAGCCCTGTCTGGGGGCATGACATAAGAAGTAATATTGGATCATTGCTTTAGATGATGGAGTAAAAAGTTTTTAAAAATTACTCAAATATAGGGAGTAAAAGTGTGATGCTCAAGTATAGAGCAAGAGTCTAAAAATTCACCATCACAGGCAAAAATTAAAATATTTTCATTGTGATTTAATTTTTAATATTTTGTCCTTCAAAAACAGTTTTTTTCAAACATAATTTTAATTGTCATTTCTGATTCAGAACAATAAACGTTTCGTTTTTAGGAAACAACGGTGGGCAAAATATTTGAAAATCTCACTCACTTTTATTTGATAATTGTCCAACCATCTGGCATCTTTCATTTTCTAAATGGATATCAAAATGTTACAAGGATGCTTGTATAAATTTACGAGCCATTTTCAAAGATAAGTTAATGATACAAGATGCCCTGGTGTTATTTTCTCCCTGAGCATCAGCATTTCAAGTATAGCATTAAAACCCACAGCTTCACTTCATCTTTAGATGACTATTTCAATTCAAACATCACACATCAAAATATAAATACTGTTTTCACATTTGAGAGTCTTTGCCATGTTTGCATCATTACTGCTGTCAAGAATCACTTTAACGCCGCATACCCATCCTGACACACACGACAGCAGCAGGTCGTTCTCTCTGCATTCAGGCCAACAGCTGCTGCAGCTCCTCCACCTCCAGCTTCCACATCCGTCTGTGAAGCGCAGCGAGCTCCGAGAGGTCTGCCATCTTCACGGCGCGGATGACTGGCTCCGGGGAGACGGCCAGGATGACACCCATCACCATGACATATTTGCCTGTAAAAAGGATGCAGCAGGTGGTCGATTGTGCAGTGACAGTAGATTCAAGGAAACGAGGACAGCGATGCGGGGAGATGAAGCGGTTTCTCAGATTAAGTTATTCATGTGCAATCAATATAGTTTTTTTCAAGCTGAATGTTCCTGCAGGAATTATAGGAATTTAATGGCTTTGGATATGGCTTGTAGTAGTTTAAATGATTATTGTTAATGTTATAAGTTGCACATGTGCTTTCCCTTTTATTCAATTATCTGCATTAAGAGAGGTCTATGCTCCTCATTCACCAATTTTGCTTTTGTAGCTTCTTTTGGCTTTAAACAATGAAAGAAAGTACTTCAAATATTTTCACTAAGTTTTATGCTTCATTAGGCGCAGCCAAATTTCCAAACATTCAGACGATGGCACAGAGGATGCTGGTGTTGTTTGGCTCTACGTATGTGTGTGAACATACTTTTAGTGTGATGAACACCAACAAAGCACCCCACAGATCCCAGTTGAGTGATGAACACCTCAGATCTGTTCTGAGAATTGCCACAACAAAACTAACACCAGACTTTGATGCACTGGCAAAAATGGGAGATCAGCAACACTGTTCCCACTAAAAGCGAATGTAAGTATTAACACTGTAATGCTTTTTTCTCTTTATGTTTGATATATATGCATCGGGTGCTAGCCCGACCCATCTGTCAAATTTTAAGTCAATGTGGCCCCTGAGCCAAAAAGTTTGCCCACCCCTGACCTTAACAGTAACATAAGCTCTTAATACGAGTTCAGTAACAAACCTCAGAGTGCTTTCTTTACCTTGGAACAGACATGGTTTTCCTTTGGGAATGTTGTTGACGCCTTGAACAGCAAAGGTCCCCGTCTCATCTATCAGCAGGACGGTGTTTCTGTCCAGCTGGACCTCCAGTACAGTTCCCTGCATCCACACCAGCGAGACCAGCAGAGATCGACCCCTGCCCAGCCTGATGACACATCCATCCTCGCTGTCAGCGGCCCCCCGGTTTTCTGCCGTCCTCAGCTGACCGGACAACACTTTCACGGGCGGCGGACGTTTCCTGTCTACGTCTGTTTTATTCATTATCAACGTCTGCTGTCATTTAACAGCGGCCCAAGACTGGAGTTCGTTATACCCGCCAAACTAGCATGACGTTGTACCGGAAGTAGGGGGCGTGTTTTTCCGGCAGCAAGATTCCAATTTCCGGTCTGGAATCGTTCAAAGTAAAAGTATTACATCTAACTTTTAAATACAGGCTTTGTAAGACTTCATTCAAATATTTTTCGGAAGAAGTTTTTTTTTTCTTTTTATATATATATACTTTTGCCATTCATGACAAAAAATTATTTGCGAGTTTGCGATGAAGAAATATAATAATAAGACCCCAACTAAGAGTTACTGGAATGGAAATCCCATGTGTTTAGAGAAATAGCAACAGATTTAACATATATATTTTCCATCAGTCTATGCATCTTGATTAACAAGCAAATTACAAGGATGACTAATGTTGAAATACTGGTTACTGCAACTAATGCAATTGTAATAATAATCTAATCAGCAATATGTGTCAGGACCTTAAAATAGCTGTTCATTCAACACCCCTATGCAACTAAACAGAGTTTGAGCAGTTTGACAAATAACATTCTTCATTGACCCACTGTGCAAAACTTTGGATCCTTAAAAGATACTGAACAATAATGTAGACAAAGTGTGAGAGGAAACAAAAAAGGCATACATTTCATTAAATAAGTTTTATTTCTTTAAGAATAACTGAAGAAAAGTGTTAGCAATTTCTGTACAATTGTTTCATTATTTTCCCTTGGATTTGCGGAAAACCTTGAACGCTCGACAGGGCTGAGAAATGTTACGCTGCCACATAGTGAACCTTTAACCTAAAAACAACATGACTAGTCCGTAGGCATCCGAAGGCTCCTTCCAAAATATTCCAAGAAGTTCCTTATAAGCCTCAATGTCGACTCCAGTTTCATTTTTTTCATTGGTTCCTCCTCTCGATCCCAGTTCGTCAAAAAAAAAGAGGCACATTAGAAATACTGCCATTTCCCAAGGACTGTGTCTTTGATTGCATCGACAAACTGTGCAGGCACCCAGTAGACCCAATATTGAGAAGCTTCTGTTGGACCCAACTGAAAAGCCTACAAAGGGGAAAAATGGTAATCACATGTATTTACCTATTTTAAATATAAAAAAATAAGTTCAGCTGCCATAATGTGAATGAATAATTAGATTTTTATGTTTGAAACATACAATGCTTTTCAAAGAGCTAGTAGCTGGATATGATGTGCATAGTATACTGCCTCTCATGAGACCTTTCAGGGAAAAAAAATAGTTCCTCTGCAGTATATCGCAGCCCAAGTAACTACTCCAAAAGCCATTCTGAAAAGCAAACCTTCATGTTTCCTGCTGCTGTTCAAAAATCACTCACTTGCTCCTCACCTCCTTCTTTCTGACTTATAAAGTTGAAGTGATAAAGGTAGATCAATTCACGATGAACAATGACCGGCTTACTAGTTTAAATTAAAAGCTCCCTTTCCAGTGATATTTCAAATCTACTTTATCTCCTCTACAATGTAACAATACATTGATTTAGAGCGATACAATATAAAGGCAAGTCCAAGCTTACCTACACGTTGAGTTTGTGGGAGGTGCTACTCAACCTCAACAACAGATAACTCCCTCAAACTTCCACTCATACAGTAGCTTAGATGTTAAACTTTATGAATAATATTTGTGGGCAACCATGCCATGAAATTCACATCAATATTCCGTCAGTTGGATGACTTTTCTGGTCTTGTTTACTCCCCACCATGTACAGGATACCAATATACAGTGGCTTGCATAAGTATTCATACCCCTTGAACTTTTCCACATTTTGTCACGTTACGACCACAAACATAAATATATTTTATTGGAATTTTATGTGAAAGACCAACACAAAGTGGCACACAATTGTGAAGTGGAAAGAAAATTATACATGTTTTTAAATTTTTTTCACAAATAGAAAACTGAAAAGTGCGGTGTGCAAAAGTATTCAGCCCCCCTGACAATACTTTGTGGAACCGCCTTTTGCTGCAATTACAGTTGCAAGTCTTTTGGGGTACGTCTCTACCAGCTTTGCACATCTAGAGACTGACATTTTTGCCCATTCTTCTTTGCAAAACAGCTCAAGCTCAGTCAGATTAGATGGAGAGCGTTTGTGAACGGCAGTTTTCAGATCTTGCCACAGATTCTCGATTGGATTTAGGTCTGGACTTTGACTGGGCCATTCTAACACATGAATATGTTTTATTTGAAACCATTCTATTGTAGCCCTGGCTTTATGTTTAAAGTCGTTGTCTTGCTGGAAGGTGAACCTCCGCCCCACTCCCAAGTCTTTTGCAGACTCCAACAGGTTTTCTTCCAAGATTGCCCTTTATTTGGCTCCATCCATCTTTCCATCAACTCTGACCATCTTCCCTCACCCTGCTGAAGAGAAGCACCCCCGGAGCATGATGCTGCCACTATCATGTTTGACAGTGGGGATGGTGTGTTCAGAGTGATGTGCAGTGTTACTTTTCCGCCACACATAGCGTTTTGCATTTAGGCCAAAAAGTTCAATTTTGGTCTCATCTGACCAGAGCACCTTCTTCCACATGTTTGCTGTGTCCCCCACATGGCTTCTGGCAAACTGCAAACGGGACTTCTTATGGTTTTTTTTAACAATGGCTTTCTTCTTGCCACTCTTCCATAAAGGCCAGATTTGTGCAGTGCACGACTAATAGTTGTCCGGTGGACAGATTCCCCCACCTGAGCTGTGGATCTCTGCAGTTCGTCCAGAGTCACCATGGGCATCTTGGCTGCATCTCTGATCAGTGCTCTCCTTGTTCGGCCTGTAAGTTTAGGTGGACGGCCGTGTCTTGGTAGGTTTGCAGCTGTGCCATACTCTTTCCATTTTCGGATGATGGATTGAACAGTGCTCCGTGAGATGTTCAACGCTTTTTGTAGCCTAACCCTGCTTTAAACTTCTCCACAACCTTATCCCTGACCTGTCTGGTGTGTTCCTTGGACTTCATGATGCTGTTTGCTCCCCAATATTCTCTTAACAAACCTCCGAGGCCGTCACAGAACAGCTGTATTTGTACTGAGATTAGATTACACACAGGTGGACTCTCTTTAGTCATTAGGTCAACATTCGATCATTCAGCAATCATCAGGCAACTTCTGAAGGCAATTGGTTGCACTCAGAGAAATGGGGGCTGAATACTTTTGCACACCGCACTTTTCAGTTTTTTTATTTGTAAAAAAAAATTAAAATCATGTATAATTTTCTTTCCACTTCACAATTGTGTGCCACTTTGTGTTGGTCTTTCACATAAAATTCCAATAAATTTTATTTATGTTTGTGGTCGTAACGTGACAAAATGTGGAAAAGTTCAAGGGGTATGAATACTTATGCAAGCCACTGTATATGACGCTTTTGGTAATTGCATTTATCGGAGAAAGAGAAAAATAAGTGATTCAGCTGAAAGAGTCATAACTAAGCAGTACGACATTCTCCTGAACTTTACATTTGCTATGACACATCCTTTTGTTCTTCTAAAAACAGACCTCGAACTCCACAAGACAACCTGATTCAATTAAGTTATTCGTTCCGAGACTTCTGTTTTTCTCTGACAATGAAGAACAGAAGTGCCTTCAGATAGAAAGGTTAATGCAGAGAAAGCACTGACATTTCCCGCTCCACTGCGGAGCCCAAAACAGCACACGATGGCCCCATCAATCTGATGCACCCAAACTACAGTGACTGCGGCTAAACAGAAAATCCTCACTTCCACAGAAGAACTTGTGTACACAAAGAACAGCTGAATTAAACACACTTTGGTTTGAAGAATTTCAACAAACTAATCATAACATAATCCACTTGCAGAGCATTTGGCATTTATAGTGTGACATGCAGGTAGCAGCAAAAGCAGTTACCATCATGTGATAGTCCTCATGGCCTTCAATGGGTTCAGACACTACGTTTTTAATGGAGCCCATGGGGACTTTCTCCGTCCTCTCTGTAGAGATGAACACATAAAAAAAAGGAAGAACACTTAAACATCAGTGTGTTTGTTTTGCAGTGAATTTAGCAACATAAGATCAGCTGTAACCTCACCCTTTGTTCCAAGCCACAACTGATCCTGCTCCAGTTTGAATGTGAGTCTAACTTTTCCTCCGGACTTGTTAAACATCCCGGATAAAGGCACTGTTGGTAACCGTTCCTGTTGGTGGGAAACGCAGTTAAGTCAGTTATTAGAAGTATAGAGTTACATCTCTGAAAAACACCTTTGGACTACTCAATACAAAACAAACTAAAACAAGGATCCTGTCTCACCTTTTTTCCTTTAATAGCTGTCATTATGTCATCTGGTTTACCCTTGTCCAAAACTTTCCTGTGTTGCTGGAATAACAGAGCAATTTTAAAATCCCGTATATAAATATTTTGCTCTCACTATTCTGCAGACACGTCATTAATCTTACCTTTTGACTGCATAAAGGCTCCTTCTTGTTTTCTTCGGCTTTGACTTCCTGCTGAACCACCTCTTTAGGTGTATTCACAGCTAATACATCATTTATTGTAGATCCTACCACCATTATTTTTGCACCATTTGTGACCTTTATTTCACGTAGCGTCTTGTCCTCTGGAACCAATCCTTTGTACATCACTTTCTGCATTGCAGGTGGAAGACCTAGGAATAAGAGAGAGAGCATGTATTAAGGTTTAACTCTTTGCTGAATGCATTAACCCTTTCATGCATGAATTATGACAACCTCAGTCAGGATTTTTTCCCTAAGTGTTTTTGTTACTCTTTAGACATAAAAAAAAGGCCTTTCTATCACGCTCTGCATCTGACCTCTACAAAACATAAAGACATGAATCGTTACTCTCATGATGGAACTAATTTGCACAAAATATTGGTACATTCTAAAAATCAAAATTTACATTCTAATAACATAGATTAATTGATTCACAGCCAAAAAAGTTACTGCAGATGAAGTATTTTCAAAAACAACAAAGTCGCAGTAATAGTATGAATTGTAGTTCAAATATAGCCAGCGATGCATGATGTCCAATTTAGTGGACAGATGATTAATTGCAATTTCCTCCCAACACAGAATCAATACTTGGAAATTTCAATAATTATATTACTCCTTAGTTGTTACTTGATGTCCCCATATTTTTTTTACCTGCAAGGTTCTCTTACAATACAAGAAATGGACAGATATTCCTTCGCTGC
The DNA here is from genome assembly GCF_022749685.1 of Semicossyphus pulcher. Lineage (NCBI taxonomy): Eukaryota > Metazoa > Chordata > Actinopteri > Labriformes > Labridae > Semicossyphus > Semicossyphus pulcher. The sequence continues at coordinate 1,302,984 of NW_027211697.1, forward strand.
TCTGCACTTCTGGCCTTCCGTCGGCCATCTTGGTTTTGAGAATTTTTTGTTGCACTTACAACGGCTGGCCAGACGGTGGCAGTGTATGGGACGATACACTAGCGTCCACTGTAGTGGCTGACGCGCAACTTTGACATCAAAACTCATGCATATAGAAGAAAACAGCTTTTGAATAGCTGTCCACTGTAGTGACCACTATGCATGAATTAAACAACCATTACGACGTTGAGTTTGTGTGGTCTCACCAGTGAGTGAATGGATGCTCTCCTTGAGTTGGGCTCCGGTGTTATCAACAGGAATTTTCAGATCATACTTTTTCTTGTTCCAGATAATCTTCAAGTCCACCGTCTCCCGCTGGTCGTCTGCGTCGTCCCCATTGCTAATACTAGAGTCCTGAGTTGTGGTGTTTCCTGCATCTGTGGGGGACGTAGAGTCTGTGTCACCTTTTTCAGCACCTTCACATAGTGGTTCAGCTTCTTTTGGCTTCGCCTCGGTTTCCATTATGACTTCCTCACCTCCTGGAAGAGGATTAAAAGATTGATTTAGATGCATAAGAACATTTTAAATAAAAGTGCAGAGTTGTTTCTCAGAATAGAATATCCCACATTTTCCCCACATAGATAACAGAAAAACACATCTGGTATGTCCTAATAGCCAGCATGCAGGCATGTCTTATTGCAAATATAACATTTAAACAGTGTATAGTACGTGCAGTGCACACAAGACTGATATGTGTGTTTCTAGGAAACCTTTGTGTTCTTCTTTTTGTTTCGTAACCTTACGAAATTCAGCCAACTTAAGTTTCTGTTCTGTATGAAAGCAAAATGTATTCTGGTCTGTAAATAATAACCATTTATTAGGCCATTTATTTATATAAAAAGCGCTGTACAAGCAATACTTATACAATAACACAATATAAAAGGTAATCCATGCGCTCAAAAGGTGTAGGGTCAAGCTGAGCTTATAACTCCTGACCCTTTTGAAATACATTAGCATTTTTGTGTAAAACTTAACAGCACACATTTTATACACAGCGCAATTATGAATTGAAACATACTGTAAATGTAACAAGAACGCAATGTGCACGGACCTGGGTGGATTCCAAATTCTGACTAAACAAAATCTAGGGGAAAACCCAGCTCATCTTGTGGTTTCATTTCAACAACTACTCTCTTCCTCTCATTTTCAACAACTTATATATAGCCTTTTTTTTTTACTTTATACATAGCTTGAACCATGTTAAAATCTACCAAGTAAAATGATTCTGTATATATTTTATATATAATTAAATAAACATTGGGTAAGTTGGTTGTTTATAAGTAGTTTGTTTACAATTATCATGGTTGTCTTTTTAGAAGTTTGAAAAAAATAATTTAATTGTTATATTTATATTACCAATGCTTCTCATTGAACGAAACTTAAATAGTGAGATGTGACGGTTAGTCCGCGTTTATAGTGTTATAAAAATCTAGTTTCGCTTTTCCTGCTCACCCCCTCTCTTCTCTCTCTCGTGGTCATTCTAGCACTTTCCATCGCTGAATTTTCTTAATTATTTTTTTTTAAAGACAGCAATTTTAACGTGTGTGTTTGGTGAGGGGATATATCATAGAGATCCACCCCTGAACGTAGACAGACAAGGTTTCCGAACCATATGTCCTCGCAGAGCCTTATATCTTGTAAGTGAATACGGTTGGCCTTACTGGTTACAAACTGATGAGGTTAACGTAACATGCTGACTGTAGATAATTCGTTGTTATCATTCATAACCTCACCACATTCAGTTAGCTCTGTAGAAGCTCAAGTTAACCATTTATAACCGAACACGGCTAAAATCTTCTAATATTAACTTTAGTCCTACACAAATACAGCAATATTTGACTGATGTTAGCACCGTTAAAGCTAGCTTGCTACAACACTGGTGGACCTGTCAAGAATAACGATACGGAGATACGTAAATTTATACAACATCGCATTTACAGCGTGATATATTAACATGTCAGTTACTGACATGTGTTATTTCATTAACCACCTTTAGGGTGAATGCAAAGATATGAAAGAAATACTGCTATATTTTCTCAATACCCACCATCCTGGGTCGCCATGATGATTGTGTACAATCTGTTGTAGGTTCTGGCAAAGAGATAACAGAGAGCAGGATGAGATCTGATATTCAGGAAGCCAAAGTCGACCATAACGAAAGTCGTCTTTACACCTACATATACGCGTGACAGTGTAGCAAACAGAAAAAAAACAATACATGTTTTCAAATAGCTTAACTAGTGTAGATACACTTACCGTCACATCAATAAAACATTACAGTTTTAGTTAGCCGCTGGACAGTTAGACAGAATGGAAATGCGCATGCGCCCTAAAAAAATAGCTGAAATTATATATGTTCTATTTGGGAAAATATATTATAATTATGATCAGCCAAATTCTGTTCCATTATAATTAAATAAAATAAGTCTAGCCCAAAAACTGAGTTTTTAATAGGAATCATTAAAAACATAAACTGTAAAGTGTAACAACATAGTGGCGTTTTGGCAAACCCGGAAGTGAATAGTATGTACCTCTCTTGCTTTGTAAAGTTTCTTCGTTGTTGTGGCAGCAGAGGAAGACACCGAGAGGTGGCACTTTACTCAATTGTGATTGGTTGAGTTTTTCTTCTTTCTTTATATTGTATGACGTTCGGGGGTAAAATGAAGCATTATCGCCTACTATTGGATTCTATGAAACATTTCCAAGCGTTGCAAATTAAAAATTTAACACCAATTCGCCACCCTCTCTCTCTTTCCCAAGCTCAAACCTATTTAATCTTTTAACCAAAAAGCAACGGAGGAAAGTCTTTGATGTAACAACAAGGTAGAAATCTCTTTGATAACCTTTGGAGACAATCGTATGGTACCACCCACCTATAACCAAAATGTTTTTGTGCTAACTTCAATAGAGGGATATGCCTTTTATTGGCAGAGCAATTTGAATTTGTACTATTGCAGACTGAAAGAAGTTATCTCACCTATTTTAGAATTGAATTACACTTCACTTAATTAAGTTAATTAGCTGTATGTATCAGAAATGACACAAGCACCAAAAAGTAAGCAGGCTGAACCTTGAGATCAAACTCTAAGACTAGGCTATTTGTTTTAAACTCTCTTTGGCCTACTGCTCTAACAACACAGCTCAATTTACATTTGCTTTGCTTTCCCTCCATGATCAGTCACAGACATTGTATGCACCTCTGTTTCGTGGTTCTCGTCATCATGTGGGAATAGCAAGCATGTGATTCTAATCACAGTTTTGAATCATCATGACATTTCATGAGATTAACAGTTAATCAATGATCATACTGAAATTAATGAAAAACACGCTGAAAATAATATCTAATATCTATCCAGGCTATATTTGCTTATAAGACTTCTTATGTCAGCGTCTCTGTGTGTAACAGTGCTATATAAATACACTTAACAGTTCAAAAGTCTTTATCCTCAATGGGACAGTTTTCCCTTTTAAGTGAGAATAATCCTCCTGGTAACCTCTGGAAGGCAGCAAAGCTTAATGAGTGTAACTGACAACAAAGTGCGCGAGAAGAAGAAGCTGCGGGAGAGGATGAGGGCAACCATGACGAAGAAGAAGAAAAGGGAAGACCGCAAAAATTGGTTCTAATAAAAGTCACAAGTTGTCATGCGTACTTGGTATGATAGGAGGGAAGTGCTCTTATTACAGTGCAACACTGTTACTATCCTCCACTACACCTCTCCCTCCTTTTCCTGCTGTCTGCGCATTAAACTGTAACTAACTGTCAGCTTTAGTGGCGTGACTTTGTTAACATGAGAGTCGTTAATGGAACGGATTGTGAGTCTTATCTAGTAGTTTAACCGACAGCACAACATTAAGTCAGCGGCAACACAAATAAAATGTATTTTTAAGGACGAGTTGAGAAAACGCCATGGCAGACATAAGGACTTTCAACGTTGTGATTCTGGGTTTGGGATTTTTGTTCATTTTTACCGCCTTCACCACCACGGGGAACATTGAAGTAAGTTAGCAAACTTTATTGCCGAGTTTTACACATTAAAACAAGCTATTCTTCTACTGTAAGTCACTTGTTTTACTTGTTAGGTTAGCTTTGAAAGCTCGTTTTCCAGTAGGAGAAGATACTTCACTGAGTGGAGTTTTTGTTTGTTTTCTTAATGGACAAACCACAATTTGTGACACTTAACTCGAGATGATAATCCCATGTTGCTTTACACACAACTGTTACCTTTATGCACAATTAGAAATACTGTACATGTTTCATGGATTCGGTGGGGATAACATTTTTGTGTGTGTGTGTGTATGTATAACTTTATCCCAGAGAATTAGTTAAACCTTAGTACAGAGAACAATGAACTATCGAACTTTTTGAATGCTTGCAGGACACGATTTTGTTATCAGAACTTTAAATCTTGAAAAAAATCCCAAGCAGATGTCAAATAGGCAGTAGGAAACAGGCCAATCAGAGCTGAAAGTCTGTGCATCTCGTGTTTCTAATTTTCTTCAATGGTCAGTGAAGTTATTAAATCGGATGAATGCCTTCAGGACACAATTATGACCCATTTTGTCTGCTATGTGCTTCAGAGTTTTTTTCCCTCTTATTTTCAGCAAACAGTGGTGAAAAGCCTGGAAAATAACACTTTCAGTGGCAGTGGGTACTACAGGTAGGTCATGCAGGTTTAAATGCTCACATCATGATGGAGAGAAAAAGGAAAATCATGCTGTTCATTAAAAAAGTAAACCGGTAATATTAGTCATTTTCTTCTTTGCCTCTTTCACAGTCTTGGAATCATCTATGGAGTGTTTTCCTTCTCCAATTTACTTGCACCAGCAGTGGTTGCAGTAATTGGACCGAAAATGACTATGTTTTTGAGTGGCCTACTTTACAGGTAAACATTGTTATGGTGATTAACAAACAGGATGCTGACAAAGAAGCTGAAACTGATCTCCATGCTTTCTGTGTAGCGGATACATCGCCGTGTTCATCATCCCCTCGACATGGTCCTTTTACCTGACCTCAGTGCTGATTGGCATCGGAGCAGCCAGTAAGTTCCACTCCAAAGAATGTTCCTGTAACAACATATCAAACTATTGTTAGATTTGGTTACAGAAGCTACCACTGTTAGTTTCTCAAAAGCATGTTTTCACCAACAACCATGCGAGTTAAGGAAGTGATTATATCTGTAAAGGAAAATTTGAGATGCCCTCAGAGGGAGATTAAGAGGATAACACTGTTATAGATGCCTGGCACATTCCTAAAATGACATGAGATCAACTATTTCTCTCTGCAGCGTTCTCTGTTTTCAATTATCCTCTCCTGATACCTGATGATTAAGATTTCTTATTTCTATAATTATTAGTTACACTGACTCAAATTTTATAGGATGCATTTCATCTTGCTTACTTTTATGCTGCGTTCCAGAAAACTGGGAATTCGAGAACTTCCCAGTAGACATTTCTGACTGTGATTGTCATTGAATCTATATTTGCATCACGATTGATGTATCGTTACACCCCTAAATATACCACTGTTGCCTCACAGCTAGAAGGTTCCTATTTCAAACCCTGGTTTGGACGAAGTTTGCGTGTTAACCCCATGCATTCGTGGGGTCCCTCTGGGTGCTCCGGCTTCCTGAAAGTAGACAGTGACACATTCAAATGTCTTATATTGTCCAATACTCCATCCATCCATAATCTATACTGCTTATCCTGTTCAGGGTCGCAGGGGGGCTGGAGCCTATCCCAGCTGTCATTGGGCGAGAGGCGGGTTACACCCTGCACTGATCGCCAGTCAATCCCTGGGCTGACACATAGAGACAGACAACCTTTTACACTCACACCTCAAGCAATTTGGAGTCACCAATTAACCTAACAAGCATGTCTCTGGACTGTGGGAGGAAGCCAGAGTACCTGGAGGGAACCCACACATACACAGTGTGTCCAACACTCCAAAACCCCAAGAGTTGAAGAGCAATTTGACATAAAAACAATTTGTTGTCAATTAATTTCCTGTCAGTTGAATAACTGATTCATCAACTTTCACTTTGAGCTTTACAGTTGATTTATAATGCAGTTTTCATTTGGTTTGGCATCAACTCAATCACAACTAGCAATCAGCATTAGAGCAGGATACATGTGTAAACATCAGGGTGAGATAGTGCACTCGGTTTCTGCAGCCGGCACGAGCTCAGTTTCTCTGTTAAATTCTAAATAGTGTTAAATCATGCAGACAGGGAGTACCGTGACTGGGATGTGTTGATGTGCACAAACAGTAGATCCCAAATTAGACCTTAAATTGGTGTTAGGAGCTGTCTCTGTAAATACCGTGCAGCACTTTGAGCTTACTCACAGATTTTGAAGAAACAGCCGCCCTCCATTGAGCGTTTACTGGAGAAAAATGGGGCAGCTTTTAATTCAGCCTTGAATCACTACAGCGTGATGAATTCTTATCATGTCCCAGGGCTTCTGTGTGGTTAGATGCATTACTAACCATCACAGAAAGATAATTTCTTGCTTCACGCGGGTGATTAACTGACTGGTTAATTTTTCCCCCCCTCAAATGACCTCTCTATCCTGCAGTGCTCTGGACAGCTCAAGGACACTTTCTGGTGGATAACTCGGAAGCGTCGACCATCAACAGGAACACGGGGATGTTCTGGGCTCTCTTACAGTGCAGGTATGCAGCAGCAGTGCTTCACTTTCAATCCATTCAGTGGTAATAGATTCAGCCCTGGTACCATTATTTTCATGCATTACTTCATTTAAAATTTCAAGGTTCATTTAAACCACACTGTATTTTAATACTCAGATTATAATGATGTGATTCTCTCTGGCTGTAAGTGAATTTAATATTCTTTTTCTATTTTGGAAATCTGAAAATCCTCTTACATTGCTGTGTAACCCAAATCCAAGGCTGCTATTAATTTGTCCAGCATTATATTATTTTAGTGACTCAAACCAAATCCCTGTGTTCTTTTTCTCCTTTTGTTTAATGCAACTCTTCCTGTTGATCAAAGGTAAACTTAACTGCAGCAGCCAAATTTTCTGTATATATTTTTAGCCTGACAGAGAGAATATATTTAATAAATTATGTTACAAACTGTCATATCTCTTAAAATACAAAACAAACACCCAAGCCTCCCAAACAGAGATCTGCCGGTGCGACTTTTGGCCTTTTCATCCCTTGTATTTGGTGTTCTGCTCGTGCACACTGGCTCCGACAACTAATTTGTATTTGTTAAAATATGCAAATTGATTTAGTATAATAATTACATTGGCTGTCACCTGCGCCAAAGCTCACAATAGGGCAATGCTAATCGGACTCTGCAGCGCTGATCCCTGCCACAGTAAACTTATGAATCAGTTCTTCTCAGCCTGCAGACACACGCGCAGGGCGCAGTTACTGTTGTCTTTATGAATAACCCCTGTTATCCCTCACTGAGGATTTGGAACAGACTAATTGCTCATCTGCATTTTCTAGTTTAGGTGATATTAAATTAAAGCCCCAAAATAGATCACAGTGTTTTTATAGGACGGCTCTGTTCACTATGAAAGGCGGATAAACAGCTTAAAAAGCAGAGCGAAGCATCCTCAGAAGCAGACATGAAGGTTATTATGTTACATTTTTGACCAAACTCAAGGATGTTACACTTCCTCTTGCTTGCTTTTTCTGTCAGTCAAACATGGCTTCATAGATGGCTCTTAATCAAGTGATTTCATCTTTAATTACACTGATTGTCCTGATGAGAGCACTTTAATTAAAGGTCAGAATTTTAGTCCTACTCCAGACACTTGAATCACAGAACTTGCTGTGCAACAAATTACATTAAGAGCCTGACAATAAGTCCAAAGACTGACGATCTCTCTGGACTCTGATTGGTCAAAGATGTCACTGCATCATTTGCGGTCACATGTTTGGTGCTTCTTCTTTTCAGTGTTTTATTATATTATTGTTTGTATCCTGTATTGTTCAGTGTTTTATTGTTGAGGTCTTAATTTTGTGTTCGTAATGTAAGTTTTCATAGTGCACTCAAGAGTGCACTCTCTTTCTGTGTATATGAGGTTGACTTTTATTTTGAAGGCCCATCTAAGGACGAGCTTGCAAATTAGATTAGGCTATAAATGCCGTAGCATGTGGGATTGATTTACAGGCTTGTTGCAATACAAGTTAACAGTTAATACATGAAAAGAGGGCAAATAAAGACAATGCAAATAGAAAAGATAAATATAGAAGGGTAAGAGGGGGTATTATGCTGTTTCACATCTTAAGACATATCATTTTACAAAGTTGGATGTCCATACTAAACATGGGTGAAGTTTCAAATTTGTTGGTAAAAATATGTTGGAGTAATCCCCAGGCTGCTGTGAACGCCAGGTTTTAGACAGTTTTTTCATCAGGCTTCGGAGAGCTGGCCAATCAGAAGAAAGCGGGCTTGTAGGGGCAGGGGTTTCTTAAAGGGACAGAGCTGACTGGGTCGTTTCAGGCAGAGGCTGTATGAGGGCCTGCACAGAGCACCAGTGTGAGAAACACGATGAGTTTTTTTAACTGTAAATGATGCTAAGCTACTCCACATGTCTAAATATAAAGCTTGAAATTAGCATAATACCTCCCCTTTAAGAATCCACAAAAAATGGGGCATCGGTGTAGCTTAGCGGTAAAGATGCACGCCCCAAGTACAGAGGCTCAGTCTTTGAAGGAGCAGCCCCATGTTCGACTCCGACCCTCGGCCCTTTGCTGATTGTCATCCCCACAAAGCTTCAAAACAGAGTTTAGTGAAATAATGCAAAGGGTTTAATAGGTCTAAAATTGGTCTCTTTAAATTTTATTTCATAAACATATCTGAAAACATAAAAACACTGACCACTGGAGGTAAAGAGTTTTGATCTAGCGGGATGCTCATCATTTACTCACCTTATTGACCTCTTCTGTTTTCTTACCAGCATGCTGTTTGGCAATCTGTACATTTACTTTGAATGGAATGGAAGAACAGAGATACCAGGTAGGGTTAACCGTGACTCAGCACTTTCATGATTACAACAGCAAAATGTAGCAGAGGATTATATGAGGGATTGGCTAATCTAAATATGCTCTAGCCTAATGCTGTTAATATATCGTGTGTGTATTAATTAAGGGGTTTAATTTAATCTCCCTCTCTCAGACAGCAGCAGGAAAAACATTTTCCTGTCCCTATTGGTCGCCTCCGTGCTCGGTACGCTCAGCTTCCTGGTGCTGAGGAAGAGCCATCACGAAGAGGAAATGCTCTCTGAAGAGGAAGGGCAGGCGCTGCTCTCAACTCGCATGATGTAAATGAGTATCCCTTTGATAATTACACATATTTCACTGTGGACTCAAAAACCCCTCAGAATATACAGGCTTAAAGTGAGTGGAAAAAGGCCACAAAGGGTATGAACCTCAAGGGATGAATAAAACATGACAGAAAATGTTAATTAAGCTTTCGTACAGTCGACTTTGACAGTTTAACACCATAGCACCTAAGGAATGATTCTCTTTTAAAGAGACTCATCCTGAAATTTGAAGAGATTTAAAGATTACTAACCTCGTCGTTTTACAGTTTTAACCTTTATCCTTTACAAAAATGAGGACGATTGTTTTTCTTCAGATTCATGCAGTTTTGACAAAGTCGTAGAGTTCAATAAGGCAGATTTGGGGTGCTTGAGGGGGGACTCTTTCTTTCAGAGCGACAGCGGTTAAAGGCCCACAATCCTCCAGAAACGGCCTTCCACATGATCTCAGACATATTTACATCGAGTCAGTCTCTGAAATCATGAAAACAAATTAGAAATGGCTACAAAGTCTGCTGAAAGTACTCAGTACTCAGATATAGATATTCTAACACTTGTTATATCAGCTTAGTGAAAGACATGACAAGACTCAAATTACATCATATAGAAAGCTTGCTTTGACAAAACCTGTTCCCTAAGCCTGCGTCTGCCTTTTTATTGCGGCAGCAGATTGTGTTTACAGTCTGTTTGTGGTGTCTATTAGATGCAGGTATTTGATCCCTGCTTTTTTCTCTCAGTCTCAGTGTCCAACAGCATAAAAAGGAATCCTATAGGGAGCCATTATTTGCTGTGAGAAACACATTTCTGAGCGTGTCTGGAATCCTTGTGATCTTTATGCAGCTAAACTGTCCTTGAGATAAAGTACTTCACCTATCCCTCACTTTAGGGAAGTTATGTCATTGTTTGTGTGTGCAGTTTATTTCAATTAATTAATCTCACTTTTGCAGAAGTTCAAATTGTTCTGTTTTTTTCCTGTTGTTTAGGTACAAGCACAGAGCCAACACTGCCCTGCAGGATGCCAAGTCTGAATTCAGTGAGTTTCATCAGTGCTTTTGGAAAACAACATTAGACTATTTCAGGTGTTTTGTTCAAGAAGTACTTGGCACTGCTCGTTTCTCTTTGTATCAGTCGCACTCACTGTTTCTGTTTGTGTCCATATAAAGATATAGATACATAATGAATGATATGAATAACTAATTGCTAAAGGTGTGTCCTGAACTTTATTCTAAATTCACAAATTAAACAGTACACACACTAAATACATGATTTCCCATAATGCATTGCAAAAAGGAAATGGAGGTGTTGCTCACAGCTAGGTAAAACATTTGTTAAAACATTAATTTCCAAGTAAACCAACCACTAAATGATTCGTATGTAAGACATATGTTGTCGAATTAGCACCTGGAACACAACTCAAGATTCTACAGCTATTGTAGCAGCGCCTAGCTTGTTAGCATGCTAACCTTTGCCAATTAGCATATAACAAAAAAGTACAGCTAAAGATGCTAAGACGATTTCTTGCCTGTTGATGGTACTGGATGAGAAGTTGTACGTTATATTTCTGGATTTTTAATCGTAATTTTTTTTAATTTGAGTTAGGGGGTGTGAAAAGCCTTCAGTTCTGCAAATCTGGTGTTTTTACTGCGCCTGCACGATCAATTGAAGTAATTGTTGGCCAAAAAGACTTAACCTTTGGTTTTTAGTTTCTGCCTTCACTTCAAACTTTTATCATGGTAGAGTACTAAGCTTCAAACTCTAACATAGATTTTTTTTAATATTAGTGCAGAGTATGTTATGGATGAGGGTACATTTTTAAAGTGTTTGACTGACTCTGTTATTCAGCCATATTTACTCCGCAAGCTGGTGAGCTCCTTTGTCAGTATAGCCAGCACTGAGGAATTAATAACTTCAGTTGACCACATTTACCATCCTGACCATGAATGTCTGTCGGAAAAATTTGGGCCAATGTCGCGGATTTCGTTGGATAAATTAAAACTTGAACTTGCAGATGCTGCTAAATAAAAAGTCAAGGGCTCAACAACATCAGTAGGAATTCTCCTCTGTAGACCATGAATGTCTGTATAAAGATCGCAATCCATCTAATAATGTGAAGATACTGCATTTCAGACTGGACCGTAGTGGTGGACTAGCCAAGTGACTGACATTACTATCTATTAAGTTTAGCTGCTAGCATGGTTATAAATGCACATGCAATAGAAGTGATACCATGTTTTTACCTCGCAGTGTGACATTGTATTATTTGGTCTTATTGTATAACTCCTGAGATACATATTTACAGCTACTACAGTTATTTTCAGTTTAACGTGGCATACAAAAATCTTTTAACGTTACGACAGAGCACACAGAGAATGCTTGTGCTGTACTTTTACTCAGATTACATCCGTTTGTCATCTGGAAACTCAGCTGCACTTGCACCCGTTGTCAGTTCAGCCTGAAGTAGTTTGGATGAACAGATTTGTCTTGCGGGTATCTGTACACCTGCCTGAAAGGCATCAGGTTTATCGGAGATGCACACCGATGTATGTCAAGAAGGTGACCCAAGCATGTGTAAACAAACCGAGTAAGTTTGGGTGTCTCTCTTCACCTTCTTTAAAGAATATTTTCTTATCTTCTATCTGCGTTGAATTTAAACTGTCACAGGGTAATGGGGCTTTTGCATCTTTCTCTGAGCTCAATCCAAAGGTAAAATATATGTAAAAGTTATACGGAATATAATATGTGTTTATTAGCAATTCAAATGAATGTGTCTGTCCCCCTGTTTAGAAACCATCCTGCAGCTTCTGAAGGATAAAACCATACTGCTCCTGAGTCCCTGCATGGCATACAGCGGTAAGTCGTGTGGAGAATGCATTCGTGTAATAAGTGTCTATGCCTCCTGTGACGGCTTACAGCTACACCATGAACTCCTCGTTCTGCAGGCCTGGAGCTATCCTTCTACAGCGGAGTGTATGGGACGTGCATTGGAGCAACTGCACACTTCGGAGAAGCAGCTAAAGGCTTGATTGGGATCTCTGGGATTGTGGTAGGAATTGGAGAGATTGTGGGTAAGTTTATAATCCTTTATCAGAGCATGTTTAGGTCATTTAAGGTCACTAAAGGTCATTTTTCATTTGCTCTATCTCATCAGGCGGAGGCTTGTTTGGATTGGTGTGTAAGAACAACCGCTTCAGACGGACCTCTGTGGTGTTTCTGGGGATGGTTGTCCATTTTGTTGCTTTCTATTTGATATTCCTCAACATCCCTAGTGATGCTCCTGTCGTCTTTAAAACCACCACCCAAAGGAGCCCGTATCTAAATCCAAGGTAGCATTTCTCTAACAATGAGGGAGATTGAACATGTCAAAGGCCAGTCACAATTCTGTTTGGTTTTAATAAGCACTACATTTCCCCTCTCAGCGTATCCGTCGCCCTGCTGTGCAGCTTCCTGCTCGGACTCGGGGACAGTTGCTTCAACACTCAGCTCTACAGTATACTAGGCCGTGTTTATGCAGAACAAAGCACGCCTGCTTTCGCCATCTTCAAATTCATCCAGGTAATCCTGAGTTGCCAATTCTCTGACATTGTTAGCAAAGCTGGGGTAAAATGTTGTCTTGTCAGGTATGAAATATATTCACCTGAAGCGCCATTAAAAAGGAGAAGAATAAAACCCACACGCACCTTTTAATCTCCTCCTTTGCTTCCTGCAAAATTGGACTCTAACAAGAAATAAACCCTGGATGTTATTTTCTCTCAGCTGAAGTGAAATTATATTGCATATTTTGTCTGCTGCAGCAGAAATATGTGCTCTGTGAATCACTTGTTTTGGGTTCTTCTTGGTAAAACCTGTATTCAATGGCTGCATGCATAATGCAATGCTAAAACTTAGGTTAGAGCTACATATCTACATAAATGCAACTAAATTGTTACTCTCTCTACATATTTCTAACTTTCCCACTGGTCAAAAAACCCGCTAACACCCGGATTTTTTGCTTAACGGGAAAGGTTACAATCGGCAATTATTGGCAATTATGGGAACACAAAACACGGGTCGACACAAGGGGTCGACCAATTATCGGCGCCGATATTCGGCATTTTGACGCATATCGCCATCGGCCTTTTTTTTTTTGGGTACCGGCCTCCTTGACTACTAATAATCGGTATCGGTATCGGCCCTGAAAAAAACATATCGGTCTATCTCTAGTCAACACGCTAATCTCCGCCCCCTTTCCAGCACGTTGCTATGCTCCGTCGGTAACAGTCCTCAGCTACAAATTCCACCCGTCTCCATCCAAGCAGCGCTCGAACATCATTCCGAATTTCTCAGCACTAAGTTTGATAATCAGACTGAATGAATAATAGATGCAATAAAGACCTAACCACCGTAACATCTTCACTGTTTACTAAACTTGTTTTGGGCGCGTTTGTGACGTCAGATGGTGACGCAGCAGAGAAGAGACTGACAGGAGTATACTCCACTGGCAATGGGAAAAGAGAAAATCGGCATTTATTAGCGGATCTTCCTCAGTCTGAAAAACCCGCGTCAACGTGTTAATTCCAGTGGGAAAGGGGTACAAGATGCTAATGTTAAACTATGTAACGATGCTAACTTACATCTCTTCTCCAGTCTGTTTTTGCAGCCGTGGCGTTCTTCTACAGCGGTTACCTCCTCTTGATGTGGCAGCTCCTGCTGATGATCATCCTGGGCTTCTCTGGAACGCTCTGCTTCTTCGTGGTGGAGAGGACGCAGAACATCTCTGCAGACTTGCAGGAATACTAAAAAAGTTCTCCGTAACCAGCATTGTTTTATCGCACAGACAACCATGTGGTTAAAGACTGAGACCATCAGAAAAAGAATCCTGACAGGTTCCTCTAAAATCTCATGTTAGTATTAAACACTGATGCTCACACGCATTAGGATAACAAACATCCAAGCTGCCTTATTAAAACATTTTAATAGTGTTAAATGGTTTTCAATCAGATTAAACTTTGTACACTTTCTGTTTTAATACCCTGATAATAGAAAGTTAATAATTAACATTATTTTCTGTTGCACATTTGCACTGTTGGTCTTATTGGTGGATTCTAAAAATAACCACTCACCTTAACTCATACTTATCTTTATTGCTTCCAGCTCAGGTCTGTTGTTAAAGAAAGAGTAATATTGTTAAGACTATTTTATGTATCTAAAAATGTTACTTTAATACTTTATAAGATGTTCATAGTTTGTCAAAATAACTGGAAGGTGTATCTACTTCGATGAGAGGACAGAGAAAATAACATAATATTGTACCTGTCATGTTCAATGTAATTAATGCCTGACAATCATTGTTCTTAACTTTTGTAAATTTTGCATGTTTTTAGTGGTTTTTCCCCTCATTTTTATGCATTTTTTAATGAATAAAGCTTTATGCATTTACAGCAAAAAAAAGAGAGTGGGGGACGACATGCACCAAATAATCGGCACAACGGATGTCGAGCTGTAGCCTCTTTTCACGTGGTGCTTGCTCTACCAACCGAGCTAAACCAGCGCCACCATCGAAACTGGAGCTCAAGTTCTAAACTGAATTTCAGTCAGACAACCCACGTTTGTAAAAGTTACAAATGTTTATTGCAGCTCCTGTTTGGCATCAAGGCTCCGACCTCGTCACTACTCACAGATTTATTTTACATGCAGAAATTTGGGAGTGATGCCTGCAGGTGGACGCTGGGGCTGAAAGCATGAGGGCAGCGACAGAGAAGAGGGAGAGACCGGAATCTTCCGGCTTCAATAGACCGCCACATTGGGAGGAAGTGATTGTCAGGTGGTTGTGGGATGATGAACGTCAAGTGTGAAAGGCGTCGCTCCTTTTTCTAGCAGTTTCCAATAACATGTAGTTAACATGGTGTACATGTGAAACACATTCAAGACCCTAACTGCCTTAACTGACAACACCTGACACAAAAGGTTTGCATAAATGTAAATGTATGTTTATTTCCTGAGCTCGTTCTTATTAATTAAGCTTCCTTCAGCACGCTAACACTTAAATATAGCACAACACACACTCCCAGAGCCGTATATCCCCAGCTTTATGATGCATGTTTACTGAATTATCAATACTGTAGAAACAACTGCACCTGTTATTTGTTATATCTGCTTACGCTTCAGATTTAAGTGGATCGGGGGTTTTACTCACAATACGGTTTCCCGTGTTCATCAAGGAATCTCTTTACTGTCTCACAAAACAAGATAAATCTGCAGGATTTAATCCTGATTTGCCAGATTTATTTAAAAATCCATGCGGCCATTAATCAAAAGAGGAGCAGAGGAGAGGGTCGAGGTGGGAGAGAAAGGGTTATAAGCCCAGAGGTCCCGCATTACTTCACTGGTAATTGAGTATTGATCACATTATAATGAGTGTAAGCAGTTTTGTGTGATCTTAAGTCAATTGTGCCACTTACTTGACAACAACAAAGCAATGACGGGCTAAGTGAAGTTTACAGTGTTTACTTACAGAATTAAACTCGGGCATATTATTGGTTTAGAGAGAAAACCTTGCGAGGAAATTAAGCAGGTTGGGATGAGTCTATTACCTGAACACGGGCAAGTCTAATGCATCACCTGCTCGTTATTTGACAATGATTCTTAAATGGAAATCCTAATGTGATAAAGAAATATACCACAGTTTATCTGAAGCACTATTGTTGGAGGTGTCAAGATAAGCAAATTCATTAAAGAGGGGGTATTACGCTGTTTCACATTTTAAGACGTATATCCAATGTTGGATGTCCGTACTAAACGTGGTTGAAGTTTCAAATCTGTAGGTAAAAGTCTCAGTTTGCAGGCTGCTGTGAACGCTTGCTTTCAGAAGCCCTTTCCACACTCGGCTTTTTTGCTTCATGGGAAATGTCACAATCAGGATTCAGGCCCAGTTAAATGACTCTGCAGTAGACCCGGGTAAGTAGATGGAAACATAAAACCCGTGTTGACACGCTAATCTCCGCCCCCTTTCCGGCACGATGCTATGCTCCTTTGCTAAGTCCTGGGACTCCTTTTCATGACAGCTACAAATTCTGCCCGTCTCCGTCCGAGCAGCGCTCAAACATCGTTCCAAATTCGTTGCGCCGAGTTTAATAAACAGACTATAAAGACCTAACACCTTCACTGTTTACTAACCCTATTTCAGGCACGTTTGTGACATCAGACGGTGACGCAGCAGAAAAGACACCGAAAGCAGGATACTCCACTGGCAATGAAAAAAGAGACAATAGGCATCTATAAGCGTTTTATTCCCGGGTCTGAAAAACCTGCGTCAACATGCTAATTTCAGTGGGAAAGAGGTAAGACAGACCTCTCCAGACGCTTCACTTTGTGATGTCACAAAGTGGAGGAACTCTATATTTGGGCATCTGCCCGAGACACAGCAGAACTTCCTGCCCTTGCCACAGTTCAAAGACACGCCCACCCAGCAGCTCAGTCCGCCTCTGAAGTTTTTTTCACTTCACCCCTCTATTTAACAACTCTGCTCATCAAGTTGGTTAAGACTGTCTTGGAGAAAGTGTTTTTTTCGCTGTGAAGAAAAGACATCAGTGTTTACTTTTCCAAAGGACAAAAGCACCAGACATTAATTTAATTCGAAAAAGTTAAGTTTACTCTTTGCCGACAACTCTGTAACACAGCCACAGGGTAGGAGGCGTGCCTCACACACTGAGTTCTGCCCCTCGGCAGGCTTTGGAGAGCTGGCCAATCAGAAGAAAGCGGGTTTGTAGGGACGGGGTTTCTTAAAGGGACAGAGCTGACTTTAGGCAGAGGCTGTATGAGGGCCTGCACAGAGCACCAGTGTGAGAAAAATTTGTTTTTTAAATGTAAATTATGCTAAGCTACTCCACAGGTATAACAGAGTGAAATATGAAGCTTGAAATTAGCATGATACCCCCCCTTTAACTTGAACTATTGAAATGCATTTATGAGAACATATTTAAAACATTTACAAGAACTTTAAACTGTTTCTAATTTTAGAAACCATTGTATGTTTTACATTTGCAACAAATATCTCAAGTTTGTTTAAGCACCATCCATCCATCCATCCATTTTCGATACTGCTTACCCTGCTCAGGGCCGCGGGGGGCTGGAGCCTCTCCCGGCTGTCATTGGGCGAGAGGCGGGGTTACATCCTGGACTGATAGCCCGTCAATCACAGGGCTGGCACACAGAGACAAACAACCTTTCACGCTCATCTACGGGCAATTTAGAGTCATCAGTTTACCTAACGAGCATGTCTCTGGACTGTGGGAGGAAGCTGGGGTACTTGGAGAGAACCCACACATGCACAGGAAGAACAAGCGCACTCCACACAGTGCCACAGCTCCACTCCACAGCTGGGATTTGAACTAGGAGCCTTCGAACTGTGAGGTGACACAGCTGCACAACCGTGCAAACCCAACTTTCTCACCCATCTTGTCATAATCAAGAAAAACAACACATTAAAATCACTTTTCTTCAGCGCCTTTGTCAAGGGAAAATAATCATACACACCTCTTCACCTTCCCCTCAGAAGTATTCCGCCCTGTGCATTCCTGATTTCCCTGAACACTACTTGAGCAGTCTGAAAATTGGGTTAAAAAGCAGATCAAATGTGAACATCAGTGCGGATTTCCCTAATTCTGTCACATCCCACATACTTTATGGTCCTAATTAAAGGTTCTGATTGAGGTGGACCTATGGGATACATGACTGCGGCTTGTCGTACATGTGAAGTGAAGTGCTGTCTTCAGTAGTCAGGTGTTGTGTTTTCGGTGCTCGACATGAGTCGTACTGTCATGGTACCTAAGCAGTGAGACAGTTTTTTCATTTCAAAGTCGGTCTGTGCCCAGGGGATTAATTCATTTAATTTATTAATTTCCACGTGTGACCTGCTTGATTGCCTCAGACTGTCAGTTTAACCACAGATCCGTGTTTATTACTGGGTTCTCGTACCTGTAGCTCACTGGGTTATTAAATTTGAAGCCTCATTTCCATGAATTATGGAAATCACACATGTGAGGGTATTTGTAGGAATAAGGTTGAGAACACAATTAAATAAGGCAATTTGAAAAGAGAAACACATCCTATCAAATTAGACGGCTAACAGCCCTGCGTTAATGATATGCAGGATGAGATGAGCACACACAGTTTTAACTGCTCGTTTGTTTGTTCTTTCTCCTGCGGGTAGCTTTCCACACAATAGATTCTGCTGCACTCATCAGCGGCACAATTAAACTAATCATTCAGCAGTGTGTGTTCATTGTTTATGGATCAAAGGTTTGTGTGATCACTGGTTGTCACAAGATTTATGAGAATTAGCATCGCGTTAGTTGAAAAACTCCAGATTGATTTCCTTCCACAGCAGCAGGAAAAAAAGCTCAAATTTCACTTAAAGAAAAGATCGTTTTTAATGAAAGATCTGCAGTCACGACCACCAGAAGCTGACAGAGAAGCTGAGCTCTAAGGAGCGCACGTAATGCCAGTGTTTTACAGGAATAAACAGCACCTCTCCCGGCTGTAACACGCATTCCAGATACGAAGCCGCGGAAAACTCCGGGAAGCGCCCCGTGTCTGGATTCTCCACCTCCACCTGCACAGGAAAGAAGGCAGAAATTGGAAGTACAGCATATATTCACAGGCTCAACATGTGCTACTGTATGAACTGTCAATCTCACCTGACTGGTGTTGTGAAGCAGCTGGGATTGATGAGGGTACAGCTTGTCTGTGTCCTCTGGGGAATATAGGCGAATGTATTTGCTCCCCACCACCTGATGGATATACGAGTGAGGTAAAGAAACTGCAGTCATGTGACTGATATTTGACACCAGCTGGATCCATAAGGCCGCATTGCTGTCGTCACCTGAGCCAGGAAGTTCTGCTGAGGGTCCTGGTGAAGAGGAGACACAGTACCTCCGGGCCCGAACCAGGCGTTTACGGTGATATCGTCTTCTTCTCCTTTGCCGAGGCAGCAGTAATCAGGGAGGCAAATGTCGTCCTTCAGTTCGGGTATCTGAGGAAACAGCAAACAGATATTGCTGCAGATATTCGTGGTTCACAGAGGAGTCAGAGGAGAGTCCACAGTTTTCATCTGGTGCCATGTTAAGGATCACATTTTAGTATTTTAGTTAAATATCTCATCAATTTTAAATTAGACTGGTATACAAACCTTTGAGGTTTGTCCTTATTAGCATCTCTAAGCTAGTAAACATTATAGCCACTAAACCAAACATCAGCATTGTCGTTGTTATCATGTCAGCAATTAGCGCAAATCACCTCTCCTGTCCAAGTGCAGTATCACAAAGCTGCTAGCAAGTCTCTTACTGATTTCAACTATTTATTAAGTGATCTATATAATGTGCTGAAGGATGTTCTGTTGCAGCTGATTCTGTAATGAAAACTAAGGATGTTTCTACCCTCCCAGTATTGATTCTTATTCCTCAGGATATCTTCTGAGACTCAGTATCAATAAAATATCTGTGCTCTCTTTCTGCATACATTTGAAATCTGTATATCTCATTTTATGTAATGTAACGCCATGTGTAACTTTTAAATGGTAAATAGACTGTATTTACTTAGCGCTTTTGTAGTCTTCCGACCACTCAAAGCGCTTTTAGGATGGACATTCACACACTGATGGCAATGGCTGCTATGCCAATCTCCAATCAGTATCTGTGCACCTTCATACCTGATGGCTGTGCCTTTAGGAGCAATTTGGGGTTTGGTGTCTTGCCCGAGGATACTTTGACATGTGACTGTAGCAGTCAGGGACCGATTAAGAGATGACCGCCTCACCACTGATCCACAGACTGAGTTCATAGTATTTCCCACTGGATATGTACATCAAATCCCAATTCTACCCACAAAATATGCTGTTTGGTCAGTCATACTTCATACATTGTTCCGTGAAAATCCAGTGTTTAACCTTGTAAACATCTCCATGTGGTGTTTTTCATGTGCTACAAGACATATCAGGGACAACATGAGCAGTCATCTCCATGGCTGGGCCTGTGTGCTTTTAAACTGCAGTGTACCAAAGACAGGCTGAACAACACTTTTTCAGATTGGCAGGTTTGAGACGACACAAACCTAAGGAGCCGATCCCGTTAAATGAACGGGGTGACGCTATGCTTATCATTATGTGTAACCTATGGCAACCACTTTGGCGATGTACGAGCCAGCTGTAACCGTCATCGTTATTTTTGCAAACTCACTACTGACTACTAACGTTAACGTTACTACTACTAATTACTACATTTCAAGCTAGCTAAGTTTCAAAAAGTTGCCACTAAACGATGGCGGAAACGTGTTCTGTTTTTGCGATGGAGGGGGCGGTTGTAAATTTGCATAGTGGGCGGGGCCTATACAGATTCAGGCATTTTTAATGAGGGAGAAGGAGGAGATGCCTTGGGAGGATTTGTACAAGGTAATTAACCGTATTTAGTAGATAGACATAATTTATTATTTCAAGCACGACTGGAGCTGGTCTTTAAGATTTCTGTATTAAACATAACACTTTTCTTTTTCAGGTTATAGTATGACATTTTTAACGTCATTTCAAAGACTCATAAATAATCAGCTGATTTCAGGTGTTTCCTGAGAGACGAGGATTTGATGTTAATCAGTGATCAGTCCCTTGTGTGGCCTCATTCTGAGTCCCAGTCCAAAAAACACTCAGCTTTTAGCTTGACGAGGTGCCCTTTTTGTAAAGTTCAATCCAGACAATGTATTGACTTTAAAATTAGGACAAAAAGTCAAAACTGTAAGAAGCAATTTGGAGTGAGCGCTGGGAAAAAGGAGATCTGAAAAGTAAATTAGTAAACTGACGAATAATGATTTTGTATCAACATGTAATCGTGATTTTCAAAGTAAAATATCGACAACAAACGGTACCTTACCTGATCAAACAGCTGGTGTTGAGCCAGGTAACCTACACCTTTGCTTCCATCCTGGGTAAAATACAAACAATGTGTTAGACATCACTTGGAAGAGTTACAGCTTTGTGTGTTTAAGTTAACAATGCAGGACAAACATACGTACTTTATTTACAATGTATCGATCAATGAACTCATTGACAGTAAGCAGTGTTTGGGACCATTCCTCGTCCGTGTACCTCGACCCCACCTCGACAGGAACAGTCCGACAGCCAGCCACAGACCTCAGATATTCTATGCTTTGAAGAGGGGAGAGGATGAATGAATTAAAACAGCAAAGTCACTAAAATAATCGAGTTATTCTGCGTTCTAGCTCCGCTCCAAAACATGTCAGGTGTGCACTTGTGGATGTCCTCCTCCACAATCAGAGTGCGATGCCAGGAGCCGTGTGTCAGGTGTCAGAGTGAATAGTCAGCTGTCGAGAGTCGGCAGCGAGAGGGAGGACAGTGAAGGATATGCTTAAATGGAGAGGCGGTTATATCAGACGCTGGTGTCAGACATTAGAGGCAGGGATGTTGTGACAAGTAAACTGAGCTAACCTCGGTTTATTTCTTTCATACTTAAGTCAATAAGGACTGAAAGTTCTAAAAAGGAAGCTACGTCACAGTGCCTGGTATCAAAAGTTACATAATGCAGGTTTTTGACTGAGCATAAGGGGCTTATAACAGCTGACAGGGACAGACACTAAGAAACTAAAAGCTTACAGATGGATGATACAAAGCAAATAGTGTCTTTAATTGAACCACACGTAAAAACAAACCTCCAGGGGTGCTGGTTGAGGGCCGGCCAGTGGTCAATGATCCCCTCTAAAATCACCGGCTTGAGGGGGAGAAGGTAGTTTGTGTTGAAGCTCTCCAGTGAAGGACACCTAATCCTGGGAACGGCCAGCTCGCCTTTGATCACAGGAACACGTGGGAGCTCGATCTTTATTCTCTGTTAATGATGTCAAAACAACAAGGGCTTGTCTAGTGTTGAATTCAGTGCAAATGAGGAGCTCTGAGGGGAACGTAACTGCGTGTCTGTGATCATAGTTCTCTCGAGCAGAGCTGGGATGAATTGTCAGTAAAGATGAGACAATAGTCAGGAAATGTTATCAGCAGCTACCTTGATAACGACGTCATTCTGCAAAGCTAAAACGCCCAAAATGTCATGCTGATTGTCTTTGACTTTTGTGACAGATAATTCTGTGGGGCAAAACAAGCAATTTGAAAATGTTACCATGGATATTTTCCACAACCTGACATTTTTTAGACCAAGTGATTGAATAACCTTGAAAATAACTGGAAGATTAGAAGATGAAAATACATCCCAGTAAGACATGAATATGTACAGTGTTTGCATTTTTCTAAGGTGAAAGAAAAAACATGTCATTTAGAAAAACACTGCTAGCCTGACTCTAAACTTCCCATCTTAAAGGGCCAGTCTGCCGATTTTCAACCTCAGTCCTATCGTGCTATCATGGCGAGCTAATGCCATTTAAGGAGGAAAAAGAATGCAGTTTCGCTCTGTGCCTTTGGAGGACGCTATCCGCTTCTCCAATGGGCCCTGGAAAACCTCCGCCAGACTATGTAAAAGGTGTCATCTGGCGGAGGCCAGGGAGCTTGCTAAACTACAATTCCTCAATCTAGGACGCACGCCTCCAATGTCATGTCTCGTTCAAAATCATCGGGTTTGAAATGTAGACTGCAGACCGGAAGATTTAGAAGAATTAGACGATCCAACGGTATGTTCTCGCCTGCAGCGATCAATGTCCTTGACTGGAAAACGGTAGTATTTCACTCCAGTGTCTCTCGCTGGGCCGTTCATTTCAGATAAAGAGGCGCAATGCACGCTGGGTGTTGTAGGAATGTAGAATGGACGAAACCACAAACTGTTTGTACAACTTTCTCCACAGCTATTGCACCAATTTCTAATATTATTGCTTCTATCGATTACAGAGAACACCAGCTTTGACTGACAGTGGTTTTCTCCAGATGAGAATTGCTCCTTTAATTTTGATGGCATCTAAACAGAGTGATTTGTATGGAGGCCCTTAGTGGACAGCATCCATAACGACTTTTTTGGTCATTGTCTTCACATCTCGACTTATTTTTCTTGTTATCTCAGGAAAACAACGCTGGTTTTCCCGTGATAATGAGTTCATTTCTGTTGTTTTCTGGAAATTTCGACTTATTTTTCTCATTATCTCGAGATAACAAAGCTTGTTTTCTCGTAAAAACGGGATAATTTCTCCCAACAGGCTGGTCATGTGATATAACAGACCACCACATGTTATGCTGCATTGCCCACACTAATGAGGTAAGTTAAGCCTATTTCTGTTTATTTTGTGGGGATAGTTTCTCGAGATAGTGTGATAAAAAAGTCGAGATCTCAAGAAAACGACCAGAAATTACTCAAGAAAACGGAGTAAATAAAATGTATGTATGATGCATGTCCACTAAGGGCTTCCGTTGATTTGCACTTTATCTTTCGTGACATCAGATAAAAGGCAACAGAAGAAATAGAACACAGCATTTAAACAGCTCCTATAAAAGTATGAGAACATTTCCTTCCTGTGTTGGTGTCTGCAGCCCGAGTTGGTTGGTTTTAAGCCTCAAGAATTGCAAGAAGGCAATGTTAAAGTTGAAATAAAGTCTCATCTAAATTAAGATAATGATGGTAAACTGAGCAGAAAAGCTCACACAGAAAAAATGCATTTTAAATATTAAAGAAAACTAACCTTGACCTCAGGATGCTCACTTTTCTCTTCGTCTTCTTTAGCTGATTTCCTGACTTCAGCCTGCAGAATCCGAACAATCACCTGAAGCATATCGTCCATGATGGCTGCACCCATGAGTAAACCCATGTCACAAGTCCTCACAGCCTGCAGGACCTCGTCTGCAGACGGATCTTCACGACACAGAGCGGCCGCTTTGAACAGGCAGCCGTAAGAATAAACACGTCTCCATTCTTTGTCCACCTGTCGCCACGTTCCTGTGTTGAGTTTCTCCCAGGAGTAATCGACGATGATCTGAGCATTGAGCATTCGGCTGGTTCCAGTGGTGTCGCTGTACAGCTGCTCCCTGCACCGTCTCAGCATCTCCACCACACTGGACTCCACTTTGTCACTGAACTGAAGAGGAAACTTTTCCTCATTAGGAGGCAGAACAGCGCGGATCTTCGACCACAGCTCAGCCATTGATGAGATGATCTTTTCCTGTTGGACAGACAGTGAGGGCGAGTTAGGACAGCACTCATTAAGGCCTCATGATGAGATTCTGAGTTTAAGCACTGCTCAACTGTTCACTGTGATTTCACTGATCATGGGTCTAAAACTGTTGACACATACACAAGATATTTTCTCTTTGCTGAATAGGTCTACATGTAATTTTCCAAACTGGCAACCACAACAAGCAGGAGATACCATAATTCTCCTGGCTTCTGAATCTGCCAGCTCAACCTCTATGTGATTGCATCCATGGTGTGATGATCTGCGTAGCTACAGATGGTGCCAAGTACGGTAAAGCCACCTAGGAGCACTGAACTGTGAGGCAGACTTAACAGAGCCACAATAGAGCCACACTGAATGCATTAAAGTCAGTGTCAGGGGAGTGAGGCCCTGCAGTGTACAACAACATGTTCATATTGTGCACATATCAGCTGAACTATTTGTGAAACCTTTGACTTCATGCATATTTAGCAAAAACAACCAAACAAGCAGAAAGTTTAATTAATTTAAGTTGTTGTCAAATTGAAATATGGAAGTCATTAAGGAAGCTGGGCACAGAGAACCGTCTGAATATGCAGTTCACCTTTTTAAATAAAGAAGTGGGAGAAAGATATGATAATATTTTCTTGAAAACCGTTTTCAGTTAACTGTGTAACAACTCTGAGCTCACATTTAGCCAACAATCTCATAATGAACAGAGAGATGAGAGCTTAGTTGTTGCAGGACTGGATCATGACAGATTTAATTGGATAAGTATTTTGAATCCCCAAATGCAAGTTAAACATGAAAACCTAAATGTAGGTATATGTACTTTGATTCTGAATACTTAATAATAAATAAAAAAATAGTAATAATAAACGGGCTGTCACATTTGAAAATTGTACACAATTTTATTCTGTATATTTAAGCAAGTTAATCAAATGTATAAATAAAGCATCCTAAAAGTCTCCACTGTGTAAAGTGGCATGACAACTACTGTAATATATTAGCCTGACATATCATATCACGTGGAAGATTTTGGATTTTGAATGCGGCATTCAGAGAAAAACAGGCGCCAAATATGAATTATCTTTTCTATATCATTGAAGTCATTACAAATCTGGTTAATAAAGAAAGAAATAGCCTAATATTAAACATTTAGGATGACTTTTAGAGGTAGGCTGTCAAATATCGATACAGCACATCGAGGAAACGGAAACATTTTCAAATACCGCTTTCTAAAGCTGAATACCATACTTCAAATGTTATATTTACCTACTATAACGATATTTTCATCTTTAATCCAGCATTATATGAAAAATAAGAGCTTATAGAGAGCATCGCGGCTGCCAGCAATAACTCCTGTCCCAACTTTACTGCCTGTGGGACAACAAAAATAGACCGGAAGGGAACTCGGGCATCGGAAAACATTGGTTCCATGTTACATTAAAGGTGAGCAAATTGGTTAAAAAATGATTATAAAATACGTTAGCTCATCGTTCTTTTAATATTAGCAAATTCAAGCATGTCTTTCTATATTTGATACATTTTGTAACACAATATTTAATCTGCGTTTACTCTGAGCCCCAGTAGAGGGTAGTAACATCTGCACGCCCTCTAATGCAGCAGCACACGCACCAGTTTGTCATATGTTGCCAGTATCCTACTGTGCATACAACTTCCTACACACTGCTCCTACTCTGTCCCATCTGTCCACAACCTCTCACACTTTTAGCTGCACAACAATCTGCTGTAAAGCTTAGTCAATTAAAAAAAAATAAAACAGGGTTTCAGTGTCAGTGCAATCTCATTTACATAACAGTAGAGGGAGGTTAAATAAAGAATAAATCAATCTGAACAGGTAAACAACATTGAGTCATTATGTGATATTGAGACAACAATTCTTCCGTCATAATAAATTATGGTGCAATTGTTACACAAACATTTGTTTTCCCCTCCTTTTCATTGCACCTGCTACTCAGAATGTTTTATGTAAATGCAGGGATCCTTCGAAGGCTGATTGATATGTATCTGCTCAGGCAACGCTAAAACAATAATTTGGTTTGTCATTTTGATGTCACAGAGAGATATTTGAGTTTTTTGTATTCAATTGCTTTTTGGGGGGGGGGGGTGCCTGAACAAACATGATACGAAACCTTCAGCAGGGAAAGTGTAGAATCTATAAACACACAGCACCATTATCAAATGTCAAACACTCTATGAAATTCAAATAATCTCAGTGCAAACTGCAGCGCTGTTCCTCTATGTAAAGCAGATGGAAACAAGGGGGAGACAGCCTGCCTCTCCAGGAATCACAGGGGATTTTAAAATGTTTCATGCATTTCTCTTCATTCTCGCTGTGCAAAGAGCACAATACTCATGGCTCGATTCACTGTTCCTTCACTTGCATGGAGGTGAGGAATTACTGAAGAGGCCAAACTGCTGTGTGTTGTTTTTACGCTCTTGTTATTGCTTTGGAATAAAGGGACTAAAAAAAAAACCTACAGATTTAATGTAAAAGAATAAAGGAAAGGATGACGAGCGGACAAAACTTTCAGAGTGTTTAACATAGCCTTCAAAAGGTTTGTCCTGCACAAAAACTGAGTTAAGGATAAATAACAGTGTGCATACATAAAAGTGACTCATTACAATTAAATAAGATAACATTTTGGGTTTAAAAACACCTTACCTTGCATCTCAAAAGCATTGGATTACATATGTCTCTGTATAAACATAATAAAAGATACATGGAGCTGGACTCGGTGGTCCAAACACACTGTGTTTATTATTGTATAGGATGCTGTGGGAAACAAACCTCACATGTGAATGCTGTGTTTGTGTGCCTCTGCTTGTGTGAGCGGTGGTCCCAGCAGGAAAGGCCGATGTATTATTCACATGTGTCTGACTCCATGGTTGTAAGACGGTATGGGGCTACACTGAAGGTCAGAGGCCCAGCGATGTTATTCCTCCCTGTGCTGTCAGCGCTCACTTCATGCGCACGCCGCCCGACCAAATCTCCATCGGCAGGGGTCAGCGACCTTTCTGCGATCTACATGGACGGGGAGTGTGATCGCTCTATGTGTTCCTCACAGGGCCTCGTTAGCTGGTGTCACTCTGAAAATATTGAAAGGTTTCGTTTAAAAATGGCGTGTGGTGCTAGTTTTTCTTTTTAAAATATGTATGGTTTCCTTTCTGAAACGTTGACAATTCTAAAACTTTGATTCTTTCATCCTCACTATTGATTATTTTGTATATCAAAGGATTTTAGTGATCAGAAAAATTAAGAAGAAGTTTGCTAAACACTTCAATTTTGAGTAAATAAATTGATTTTTTTTTGGGCAACACACTAATTAGCTTTTTTGTCGAGAGTTAGACAAGTAGATTGACACCATACATTCTACATTGATATAAAGCATGTGTCAGCAGCCAATTAGCATAGCTTAGCACACTTAGCTTAGTATGAAACAGCTAGCCTGATTCAATCCAAAGCTCCATTACATTTACATGTAATTTAATTTGTTCAATACTTTCAATTAAAACAAAAACATATTACAGCGCCTTGTCATCATTGTAGCATTACCAGCTAACTCGCAGAGAATCCAGGAAGTAGCTGCACCTAGCCAAGATATACTCTGGTTCAGATCCCACCAATAACTGTAGATTTTACACTTTGCTTTTTAGTAGAAATTAAACAAAGTAGAAATGTTCATAAGTGATTGTTATAGATGCTGTTAGGTAGATAATGCTAGCCAGGCTAACCATTTCCAGCCTTCATGCTCAGCTAAGCTAATTAGCTGATGGTGCTAGCTACATATTTAGTGTGCAAAAATGAAAGTGGTTTGAAAACAAAACACAAGGTCCACTCAGTATCTACTCTGGAGTTTTCAACCGTATTAAAAATGTATGTTAAAACAAAACTTGAGTTTTCACATCTTAAGAAGTAAGATCAGCATTGTCTGGAAAAATTGTTACGAGCAATGGTCGACAAATAGAGTTGGTATCCACTTTTAAATATCTCTGGTTTTTAATTGATGAACACTTGTCTTTAAGGAGCACATTCAGTATGTTACAAAAAGCTGAGGCTTTTACTTGGATTTTACTTTCGAAGCAAGTCTTGTTTTTCTTTCCATGGGAAACGGAAACTGGTGGAGTCTACCTTTTTACCTCATTGATTATGGTGATGTATTGTACATGAATGCCTCTACTCAATGTCTTCATATGCTGGATAGCGTGTATCATGGGGCACTGAGGTTCATACAAACTGTGGATCTCTTACTCACCACTGCCTTTTGAACTCAAAAGTGAATTGGCCTGCTTTATGTACATGCCGCCTAAATCACTGATATGTTTTTATTTACAAAGCTCTTCTTGGTAAAACTCGCACCTATTTTTCTTCTCTTTTAAATCGTATTTCAAGCAATGGAAATTACAATCTCCGCTCTCAGAACTTTTTACATGTTGTTGTTCTCAAAGTCAGAGAGCCTTTAGATTCTCTGCTCCGACTGCATGGAACAATCTACAAACTGAACTTAAACTGCAAAACATAGTCCCACTAAATGAGTTTAATGTAATCATTTTTAATGTGCTTTTATGTTGATACATTTTAATTGTTGTAACCTTGTTGCTGCTATTCTTGGCCTTTGATCTCAATGGGACAAACCTGGTTAAATAAAGGCTTAAAAAACTGGGGAAGATGTGATGTTGTTGAAAGCTCAAGAGCAGCCACTGAATGCACCCCGTGGTCACTTTCTCTTTAAAGTCAATGCACTTTGACCACTGAGGACCTGAAGTGTATATTTATTTACTTTATCAGTAGAGCTCTTTTTTCCCTGAAGAGCAAATGTTTCATGTTTAAATCCCTCTGAATAATCGTGATTTGGTTTATATTAACTGTAACCCTGATTGCTCCGTGCTTAGTTTGTTCTCATCAAAAGTGAGCTGACTCTGTTTCGTAAAAGTTCTCTCAAAGTAAATCTAATTTGCTTTGAAGTGAACAGCTTTCATTTTATGCCCCTACAAATAGGAGTCTTTGTTGATACGTTGTTTGGGATCTCGTCTGTGCCTGAGTTTGTGCAGTAAACAATTAATCTGGTTTGCATTATCATGATTCCCTTTGAACCTGGCCACGTCTCAGCAGTGCTGGAACAAAGACTCTCGGCATCAGCGGCGGCTCAGCGTTTGCCGGCAGTCAAACGGGGCAGCAGGGCAGCGTGGACCGTGACTGTCAGCAGCGTTTTCCCAGGGGCCTTTGAGGGCTGAAGCACCGGGACACCACAGGAGGGATGTAATCACCGCCATTACGCTCCAGGTGCTGCTGAAATAAAAGATGGAAACAAGCCTCCGGCGGTGTTGCCATGGATTGGAATCCAATTAAACACTGTTTAGCTTGACACAAGCTGCCAGTCGTAGCCTGTTGACTCATGAAATTAATGTATTGTCGTGGCACAAAGAAACTGTTGCTGCAGAGAGTGCAGCAAGACCCGAGGAAGGACCCATTCATAGCTCCGAGGCTTCACTCTCGGCTGATGTTAATTTCATTAGAGAGGACACAGAGTTGCATCTGTAATTTGACAATTTGGGGCTTTTTTTCACTCCTCGCTTTTGAAGGTCATCTGGTTGCTTTAGCTTGTGCACAAACACACATTATGTCAGTGCCTCGAAATGTAGTGTCACATTTATCCCCAAGGCAATTTATGCATACATAAAAGCCAGTGGAGGTTAAGGGTTGCTACATTCCTTGGAAACCTGGTAATGGATATTTGGATATACCCCGAGGAGGTAACAAATGAGAGGTGTTAAGTTAAATGTCCTGTGAAATCATCAGGAGATCCGAAACAAGCCGCCTTTACGGCCTCTGGGAGGGCTTCCACAGACAATTATCCTGGGCACGCCCGGCCCTCGGCTCAATGTGACTACAGGTCAGCGTCGCAGGTCTGCTCGCTTACAGATGTTTGCTGCTGAGTCTGAGGCAGGGATGACTGAGCCGTCCCCTGGGTCACTGTGAAGACACGGCCTGGCCTGCTTGGCTTAGCTCCACAGAGCGGTGTTAGCGCTTGCTGCAAGCAGGTGCTCAGTTCCACTGGCTTAATGTGGGACGCCGGAGTGCAGGCAGTCCGTCAAAACCACTTTGGATCAAATTAATGCAACCAGGTGTGCCCCTGCAGTCGGGGCTCAGGTGACACCTGCTACTTCCCTTTAATTAGAGCTCAAACAGCTGTTTCAGGAGAGACGGAGAGGGAGAGGGTCCCTGGGTTAGCCTGCTGCATCACTGCTTGATACGGGTCACATCTGATTATTGCTGCGTGTTTTGGGTAATGCTGATTCATAAATCAATACCTGACACCGGGTAAACACACATTTTCACCCTTCAGGGTCGAATAAAAAAGTAATAGTGGCACTGAATGTGTTCCCACTTCTGTTTTTAACTTCCTTGTGTGCATTTTTGTGGAAGAGCGTGTCACTCCTGGCCAAAAAGGACCCACTTCTGACAAAATTGACTCACTTGCTAAGCAAGGTGAAGATAAAAGTGAAGGCAGTGTTCACCTCGTTATTCTAGCACTGTGAAGAATCTTTAGGGGGGCTGCGAGCTCTGAGGGTAGTTTAGGTAGCTTTGATCTTTCTTGGATGCAGTAATAAGCATAGTGCAGATGAAGAGAGAAGGTATCCATCTTGAAATATGATTTCCCTTTGGTTCCTTAACAAGGCTAAAAAGTGGTGGGTGGTCAGCTCCAGGGGCTCGGCAGGAAATCCTAAGCTCCTGCAACGTGCGCGTGCGGAGCTCATACATGGGTCTGAACAAAGTGGTATTACTGTGAACGTTCTGGAGGCCCCTGCAGCCAGAGACCCTGTGGATCATTACTAAAACTGCAAGCCTCCCCCCCACACACACACCGACTGGAAATGTGCAAGTCACACGGTGCAGGATCGGAGGAGTGTTTCTAAATCTGTGCCGTCTCTGCAGAGCACGCCTGACGTGCTGCGCTTCTGAGGTGCAGGAAAAAAAATAATGAATGACTTGGTTTGATGATAAATCTCTCCTCATGCATATGCAAATTTACAGTATATACATATTTAACAATATGGGAGCTGTGCACACTTGTGGATTTAAATAAGATCTCTCTGAATCCAGACGGATGATCTCTCCCCGCTCGGCTCAGTTCAAAGGTCAGCCTGGCATACTAAGAGGTTCATTTACCAGCAGAGAGCAGTGTTGTGGCAGCAATGTCCTCCCCCATCATGGCTCCATAATTTGGTATGCAAAGAGGGAACAGAGATAGTCGTGCGTCTCATGCTCTCTTTGTTGACGGTGTTTTGACTCCAAAGGCTTTTCATCAGGTCAGATTTATGAATGACATGCTCAAGGAGGCTGCAAAACCGAGATTAACACTTCAGGATTGCTGTCAGGACACAGGCAACTATTATTGGGTTTGCACAAAGACTTATTCTCACAGAACTTATTGTTAGCTGTTACATAAAGCAGAGTGATCTCTTCAGTTAAAAAAACAACAACCCGGATACAAGTGGAAAATAACCACTAAGGATTTAATGAATCCAATCTCCTAAAATGTATCTGAAATGTAAAGATTGTTCTATAAGAAAGACTAGTATCTTTATTGTACCTATTACACGTATCCTTTTATCCCTCTTCCTTCTGCAGCCCAGGCTCAAGAAAAACACCCAGAATTGAAAAATGAACACACACAAAAAAAGCCGCGTACACACCTGAGTCAAGAATGCCTTTTGGCGGTGTGTGAACAAATAAAAAGCTGTGGGTGTCTGACCTTGGCACACGCTACCAGCTTCAAACTGGGTCAGCAGTCACCTCCACTTGTGAGAAGGAGTCTTTTCTTTATTTGTTGGAATCTAATGCAGCGGCTGAATGCATCCACAGAGCCGCGTGTCGGTATATGGGAGGGTAAATGTTCCCACTTGTTTGCAGTGGAAGGAAGAAGATGGTTAATTTTGGTGGCACCTGTGACCTGCCGCCGTTTCTGTCACAAACAAAGTGCCTCTGTAAATAAGGAGGGGGGAGAGGAAGATGGGTTGTGGCAGAATTTTTTTTTTTTCCCCGTCCTAACGGTCTTGGGCGTACGTGTGCATGCAGAGCGCTGCCAACATGTCATCACAGGGTATTGATTAAGGTAACGTGAGGAGCTGATTGATGATTCGGACGCTGTCATTGTCTCTTAGTCAGGTGCTGCATGTGTGATAGAGGTGTTCCTTTTAGGGGGGGAAACTCTCCATATTTTTACTTTAAAGCATCCTCTGCTAAATCTACGGTGGCTGACAAGGACAAAAGATCTCTATTAGGAGAAACAAGCTGCAAATTTAGAATAATGCAACTGTAGCGTGCTGCAAAGAGCCAGAATAAAAGGCCTCTGCACAAACACACACGACCTCCCCTGCATTTTATCCACAATGCTTTGCAGGAGATACAGCAGACACATAACCAATGCAGAGCGAAATAATTCTGTCCTTCCACCACCTGCCTCTGTGACGAACAAACACACAGACACATCCCTGGAAACGCCCGGGGGCTCTTATCACATCCAGCCGTCAAACGGGTGCTGATATATCCGCCAACTTCTGTGTTCACATTCTGACTCTTTGACCTCGGAATAAATCTTTAATATCTCTGAATGAGGTTTGTGCTGGGATGAATTTCCAACATTAGTCACTTTTATACGGATTACATGGTGGCTGGGTTTCAGTGTGTAGCCTTTATCAAGAGTCTTATTGGGGGACAGTTCAGGGAGGACAGACACAACTTGGGGAGTCTTCCCTGCACGTACTTGCAGAGATTTACTACTACAGTTATTTTTTCTGTCCTAAATAAAAAGAAAGGGGGAAAAGCTGCATCACTAGTAACCTTGGAAACTGCAGTTTTGTTGTAAATGGCTAGTCCTTCAAAATAAAAGATCATTCATCCTTCCAACTTTTATTTTTAAGCCCAAGTTGACATAAAAACGTAGCTTTTTCTGTGAATGTGTGGAAGAAAGATGTTTAATTTAATGCTTAAGACGACCAATATAATGTCCTCTGTGGAAAATCTGCTCAAAGGGGACTCAGAAAAAGACTAAAATGATTCTTAGGGATGCACATCTGAACTGGTTGAAGGACTGCTGTCCTCCATAAGCGCCTTATTTCTCCTGAGAAATCAAAACTTATTCATTAGTTTCCTCTCTGTAGTTCAGACTAGATTTGCCTTTGGGGGGGATTTGTCCCGACTTGCCTGTGGACCGCACAGTTCGTTTTAATAAATGCAACTTTTGTTATATTTTTGACATTGAAAATTATTAAATAAAACCTACATTTTAAAGAGGGGGTATTATGCTGTTTCACATTTTACGATACAATGTTGAATGTCGATACTAAACTCGGGTGAAGTTCAGTCTGCAGGCTGCTGTGAACGTCAGGTTTCACACTGTTTTTTCTACACGCTGCACTTTGTGACGTGACCAATGCTGGCCAATCAGCAGAAAGCGGGCTGTAGGGGAGGGGTTTCTTAAAGGGACAGAGCTGACTGAGCCGTCACCAGAGCACCAGTGTGAGAAACATGAGGAGTTTTTGTAACTGTAAATTATGCTAAGCTACTCCACAGGTATCACAGAGTGAAATATGAAGCTTGAAATTAGCATAATACCCCCCCTTTAAGTTAACTTATTCAGCAGCATTTAACTGCACTGGTTTCAACAACAAGAAAATTAACTCAGGATTAATTTAATTTCCCTCCCAGAAGTGTAATTTTGATCACCTCGCTTCTATTTTGCAACAAATAAAAGAGGATTTAGCAGTTCTGCAGCAATCAATAACATACTTTGTGGACTTAATCCATCAAAAACAGTAAAAATGTGAGTGGGAAGACCCTTTGATTCTCTGTCTGGCCACAGAAAACATCTCCAGCTGCCATATTTTTCCGCTGTTAAAACACTGAGATGAATCCTTTACTTGTAGGATGTGGAAGATTTGGCAGTTCACTGACTCCAGGCAAACTTGGCAAGCCTCACTAGCTTGTATTTTAGAGTGGGATAGACCGGAGTCTATCGAGTATAACAAACTCAATCCTCTGCCCTGATATGCTCCTCTAATCTTGATGCTAATGCTAAGTAAAACACAGAAATATTGTGATGCATTATGCTAATGTAGCAGCAGAGGGTAGTCTGTGTGAAAGCATGGGAATAATTCAAGCTGCTCACTTAGAGACTTTTCAGTGCAGTCGGTGGCTCTTCTTCCAGAACAGAGAAGGAAGACAAGGGAGGAAAAACACACATTTTTTAAAGATGCATCAAGACTCTGAGATTTTCTATTGTCCCAGTTTATATATCATACATTAGAATAAAATAAACCTCTATAATAACTGGCAACCGTAATAAATACATGCACACT
Organism: Semicossyphus pulcher; assembly: GCF_022749685.1. NCBI lineage: Eukaryota > Metazoa > Chordata > Actinopteri > Labriformes > Labridae > Semicossyphus > Semicossyphus pulcher. The sequence goes on from NW_027211697.1 coordinate 1,337,823, forward strand.
TGTCTTTGCACGCACACAAGCATCCCATAGATGTATTTTCACACATGCACAGTTTACATAAATAGAGCGTGCAATACAAACACACATGCCCCAATACAGACAAAATAACAACACATGCAGGTTCCAACCGTAATTATAGAAGCGAGCACCATGTTACTATAAAAATGTCCCATCTTTTATTGGAGTTCCCCCGAGATATTGTGACTAAATTAAATCCAGAGACCGTCCAACTCGGCTTGATTTCAGCAGGAAGGGAGGATTCCACCTCTGCGAGAACAAAATAAACAGGAGATGCTGCTGATGAGAAACAGAGGAGTGATGCAAATTTTGCATCTACATGATTTTACTCACTGATTTATCAGTATGTGTATCAAAACATACTGCAACACCTATTTATGAAATGCTTCACCTTAAAGGAGAAGGCTAGTGTTTTAAAGGGCTCCCTTTTTCTTTTGTTCAAAACAAATTGGGCTTCAAAATATAATAACAATGTTCCTTAAAGACCCCCTCCAGTGAACATCAAGTGTTTAACCTTGTGAACATCTCCATGCGGTGTTGTTCATGTGCTACAAGACATATCAGGGACAACATAAGCAGTCATCTCCATGGCTGGGCCTGTCTGCTTTTAAACTGCAGCGTACCAAGGACAGACTGAACAGCACGTTTTCAGATTGACAGGGTTTGTGACGTCACAAACCTAAGGAGCCAATCCTGTTAATGGACGGTGTGACGCTATGTGTATCATTATGTGTAACCTATGGCGACCACTTCGGCGATGCGCGAGCCAGCTGTAACTGTCATCGTAATTTGTGCAAACTCACTACTGACTACTAACGTTAACGTTACTACTACTAATGACTACATTTCAAGCTAGCTAAGTTTCGATAAGTTGCCACTAAACGATGGCAGAGTTTTGTTTTCACGACGGAGAGGGCGAGAGGGAGAAGGAGGAGATGCCTTGGGAGGATTTTTACAAGTTAATTAAACGTATGTTGCAGATAAAACGTATCAGACACAATTTATTATTTCAAGCAGAGCATTTTATACGTCTTAAAACATGACCGGAGCTGCTCTTTAATTTTATGCCGTCAGCATTATTTGTTTTGTCTTTACACTGTTTTATTTGCCTTTGTATGTGAAGCACTTTGGCCCGCTTGTGTTGTTTTAAATGCGCTATAAAAATAAATCTGACTCGACCTGACTTGTCATACATGTAGCGCCGTGTTACTGTAACATGGTCTTCTGGAAATGTTCAATGACTTGCACTTATCAAACACAATTTATTGTCTTGGTCACTGAAACATGGCTGTGTGTGCACTGCTGTGTTGCTGTTAAGGTCACATCCTCTGAAAGGTCGTCACACTCTGAAGCCAAGGATCTTTTCAAAGAGGTCATGACTATTTAATTTCATATTTAAATAAAAAGGCTGATAGCTCTATTAATCATTATCCAAACAATCGTTATTATTTTTTCAGTGCTGGATTTGAACATATCACATCTTCTGGTTGAGGCCCTCGTCGACACCGACGGCATCGTTCCATAAGCCTAACTGTGTGTTCATTATTGTAACCATGACGATGAACTTCTCCTTACCTCAGCTAAGTAGTCATTTTAATGCAAACTATGTTTTCCTAACCCCCCAACTGAGGCGAATATCAGGCTTTAACTAAACAGGAAGTACTTTTTGTGTTTTTTATTGACAATAAGAAAAACAAAATATACGATCTGCCTTATTCTTTCATGTATTTTTGAATTATTTAACACACAGACAAACTTCAGCTCTTATTTACACCACAACTCACCCCTCACATCTGATCACAGGTTTTTCAGCCTCTCCTTCAATTTATAAGCTTTGCATTGTTGCCTCACATTTCATCCCCCCCCCCTAGAGTTGAGTACACAGGGGCATGATTACCTCTCTACCTGCGTGATGGAGACATTTCCTCCATGACTCGGGGTCCCTTCATGCTTTCATTACAACACAACCATACATCTTCCCCCTGTATCGTGACGGTGCTGAGGGAGTGCGGCAGCCTATCTGGGGAAGCTTACAGACATACAACACTGTATCATTTATGGCAACCTATCAACAGCAGCCTCACCTTTTTAATTCTGATTTAGAGGGAGAGGCGAGCGCTCGGGCGGAGGTGCTGATGATACAATCCCCTTCACATCGGGGCCTACGGAACAAAAGAGGCCGCCGAGACCGACTCTCTTCCAGGAGACACATGAATCATCCCTGACAAGGCTCCTCCCCCCGCCGCTGTTGCCGCCATGAATTATCTACCTCTGGAAAGGCCTTGATCAATTAGTCAATCTCTCAACTGCGGCCCTCAATTAACAAGGTGATTCCCAATGCTGCTGCCTCCTAACATGTTGTGCATTACTTGACGCTGCCAATTAAAACGCTGCTCCGCCACGGCTCGCGCAGCCGATACGGGTAAGTATACTGAGGGATCCATCTATAACCACTCTGCGCCTGTGAAGACGAAAATGAGGGAGTAGAGAGCATCTCTCTTAGATTGATGTGCTCAGGGATGCTGTTAGAGAATTGATTTTGTTATAAATTCAGAGAGAAGGTGCCAATCACCTGTGTTGGCAGCCAAAAACACCCAGGCTGAGCAGGATTTGAAAGGAAAGCAGGGGTAAAAGGAGATGTCTGCGTGGTTCAAACAGAATACAGATTGGCACAGGGATGTGAGGGCCCCCATGGCTCCAGAGCAACATACCACTACCACTAAGTCCACTCCAATAGAGCGTTGCATGTGTCAAGGGGACTCTGGTGCGTGAGCCTGGCTGTAATTGGAGCAATCTGTTCCCTCGGCCTGGAGCTGCCGAGGCTGTTACTTGTTTGAAGTCATAACCCCGGCAAGATGTCCTCCGTTTCCAACCGCGGGTGAGCGGCTCCAACCTCGGCACTCTCGCTCTCGCCGCGTCCAAACGCCCTTTGACATTTGCACTTCTGATTCGCCACACTGCTGCCATGACGATTGAACGCTTGGCCTATCTTCATTTCTGTTTCTGTCTGAGAGCTTGACAGATAATTTCAGGACAGTACATGCAACATGCTGCAGACGTGTTGTGTTGCCTTCAAATGTCTTATGTTCTAATAGCAGAGAGGCGCGTTCACCCATGAGTGTGGAGCTGCTCGACGTTTCTGCCTGTTTATCAAATTATTTGTCGGTGTAGGGCTGTAACGGCGCTACAAATAGGTTCATCTTTAAATGATTTACATCATGTAGCTGAGATGACGAGGAGTCACAGAAGTAACCAACGGAGCATCACATTGCACCGGAAAGGGGGCGGAGATTAACGTGTTGACCAAGCGGCAACCTCTGATGAAAAATGAAGCCAATGCGGAAGTGCAAAAAACTGCAGTTCTTTGAGTGGCCACTTGAGGCTGGCTCCAGAAAACAAGAAATAACATTACAGCAGGTGGGAAAATGCCAATTTTTACTGCTGAAATAAACATGTTTACAGCCTGGTACAAAAAACAGTTTTGTTAACTGTACGGGGGGTGAATTTTTTTATAACGCATTCGTTTTAATTATATTAAGCCTTAAATTATAGGGGCCAGATCACTTGATTGACAGGTGGATCCTGCTGGCTGTCTGCGAGACGTCAACACAGACACACAGACACTGAGCTTAACTTCACCTGTTTGGGTTGGAGCCCTTTGGGGATTTTTTCATTCAAAGTTTGGACAAATAATCTGTCTCTGTGGGATTTATGGAACTTTATGGCCGTGCAAGAAGTCTGAGCTGAAATTATTTTTAGCACTAAGTAGCAGGTATATTGTGCTCGCTTTAGCTGCTTATTAGCCTGTGCAGTGTTTATTTACTTAATCGTCGGTCAGTAAATAGGAGTCAGGAGTTGTTTGCGTTTCCCCGGAGAGATCACAGTGGACCGTAGTGATGAAGAGACCGGTTCTTTTACATTTCCCGTTATGTGTCGGCTCGCCGCTACTTCTTTAGTCTGATAACTACACACCTGCAGTCAGTCACCGACAGAATGTCCTCCTGACTAGCTCATTCATTATTTATACAGTCTATGGCTAATAACTGCTAGCTACGCTGAGGAGCATAGCCTAGCTTTATAGCCGTAACTGGCTGATTCATGCTGCCCACCTATAGAGCTCAGCCATGGGCTTTAGCTCGGTCGCACTCCGCCTCTTTGCCCGTCTCTAGATTAGCCGTCTCTGGCATTTCCAATATGGCGACCCCCAGCGGTGACGCAATTCGGGCTTCAAAACGCTTCTTCAGAAACCAATGGGTGACGTCACTGAGACTACGTCCATTATTTACACAGTCTATGGTGTTGACACAGGTTTTGTGTTAGCATCAATGCCGATCGGAGCCGAGGCGATAATTACCAGGGTCTACAGTAGAGTCATTTGACCCGGGTCTGAATGCCGATTGTGACCGTTCCCATAAAGCAAAAAAGCCGGGTGTTAGCGGGTTTTTTGACCAGTGGGAAAGCGGCTAGAATCGATGCACTGACCATTGCTTTTTTTTTTAACAAAATACAGTCAATAAAAAGCAGCTTAAAATCCAATTAAGGGTAAGCCTTTTTTACACACACACACACACACACACACACACACACACACACATAAATGAGCAGAATGAAAAAGAATATCTCAATATCAGCCTGGATACTGTTACCATGTCTACAAACCAGACCAATCAGTAGCCGTGAAAGAGCTCCATAATTTTGGTGACATCATAAAAGCTCTTAAGTGAATCACACCAACAAACACTATAATGACCATTTTCTGGCTGGTCTCATCTGAATCCTGTAGGTGTTTTACATCAGACGGACTCAGCGGCACGCCAGCGATGATGCAGGAGAGGACGGCGGAGGGAGAATGTCCGAGCGGGCGATCTCTACGGTGATCTCTGTAGAAGTGCAGAGCCGTGTAATAGAACAACTGTGTTCCCTCTCAGCCGGAGAGAGCGACGCGGCACGTGAATGGCCACTCAAATCCTCGCATTAATATCGGAGTTGATAGACTCCCATCAAAGCTGCTGGGCCAGATGCATTACATTTCCTGGCTCATTGAAATACCTTTTTTTTCTCCCCCCCTTCACTCTTTTTCAAATTAGACATGCTTTGTTGGAGGAGTGTGTTCCTGCAGAAGAGAGATGAGGGCTGTCGCTCCTTCTCTTTTTTTTCTGCTGCTAAAACAATCGTGCTTACACTGCGACACATCTGCTTTAATCGTGAGTGGTTGTGAGTGTGATTTGGGGTACAAAGGGCAGCTCCGGCTTCTTATTTTGCTACTTTAAATGAACAAAGAAGAAGAATTTAGAGGCATTAGTTTTATCTGTGTGGTACTTTACATCGCAGTGATCCACAGCGTGCACAAACGTATCAAATTGATTTGTAATTGCACCAAAATGCTCGGCCATTAATGGCTAATAGTTGTCCTGCTGTGGTGCTTTCAATCTATAGGAATAATGCTACCTCCCCCTACATTATATCACTATAACCACAGCAGTTGACACGAGTGTATGGCTCCATGTGAGGCCATCTCAATCATTTTGTACATGTATCCCCGTGTGGCCTGAATTGTACTTGACAGGCTGCATAATTGCAGGACTCCTGTGGGTCTAACAGCTCCTGATAAAAGACGTCAGCAGAGGTTTTTATTTTTCCAGCAGCTGCAGAAGCAAAAGAGAATTAGGTGTGATGAGAATAATTAAATATAATAAGCACGCTGCTGCGTATGTAAAGTTTAGCCCTCAAGTGCTCAAACTAGTATACTAGGGCACTACTGGAGCTCTGCCTGTCATCCGTCTGGTCTCCAGGCTGTCACATCATCATCATATGTATCAAGACATGAACCAGTTTCTTAGATTTGGATGTGATGGCAGCTTGATCACATAATAAAGTGCATAAAAATCTGACTGATATCAGTGGAGTATGACATGAGTGAAAACATAATCAAAGTGGAATATAGGACACGTTTTAGGGTTTCGACAAACAACTTTGCTCCAGATATTCTTACCATCCGTGTCATACAGCACCCGCGTGCACGACATTTAAAGGTGTTAAATGTGAAGCTGTAATAAGTTGAGACAATTTATCAAAACATTGACACTTTAACGTGGTTATAATTTACATTTTTGTGAGTCAACATGTGAGTGAAATAGGCCATTCAGATTGTTTGTGTTGAACTTTCAGAGAATGATCACTTGTATCCTAATCTCTATTTACAGGGAAGTCAAGTGTTCTGGTTTCCGTTTGAAATACGCTTGTAGTCCCAGTAATATTGACCAATCAGGCTGCGCTGTACGCAAGAAAAACATTCCGTGTGGAGAGCAAAAGCAATGCCGTAATGCCAACCCGGCTCCCATCAGCGTCATCTGACAACAATTTAGTTTCTTATTAATCTCTATAAACAGACATCTGCATGCTAACAGCTAACAATCTGTTCTAGATCTAAAATTGAACTTGAGATAAATTCCCTTGACGCTGTCACGAAAGCCGTTCAGCTTTCAGATTTCCCAACTTCCTCGAATGCATCAGATCAATCCGACCTCCGTTCAACAAACACAAGTTTTCTTCTCCTCTTGAGGACAGACCTGACAGGCCTACTTCTTACAAATCTGCACATGATGTTGAAATTTCAGCAATGGTAAGACCCGTTAATAACAAGTTAATCAAAAGAAAAACATTTTCTCGTTCTGTAACGATGCAGCACGCGGAAAAGGAAGTGTTGACGGGAAGTCGATTATCGCTTACCGCCCGGCATGTTCGCCGCTGTCCCCAGAGGCTATATTTACTCAGACTATAGCCGATGGGATCAGAGGCTGCTTGTATCCAAGCGGCAAGTGAAAAAACTGCAGTTCCTCGAGTGGCCACTTGAGGCTGGCACCAGAAAACAAGAAATAACATTAAGGCAGATGGGAAAATGCCCATTGTTACAGCAGACATAAACATGTTTACAGCGACAAAAAACGGTTTTGTTATAAATGGCTAATTTTACTAGTCAAGATAACTGTACGGGGGGTGAATTATTTTTATAACACACCATTCTATTAAGCCTTCAAATATAGGGGCGTGGTCCCTTGAGTGACAGGTGGATCCTGCTGGCTGTCTGCTAGACGTCAACACAAACACACGGACACTGAACTTAACCGTGTTTTTGTTGGAGCCTTTTAGGGGATTTTTTTCATTCAAAAATTGAACATAATCTGTCTTGCTGTCTGATTTATGGAACTTTCTGTGCAAGAGGAAGCAGCTTTTTGGCGACCTAAACTCTACTATCATTGTATTCATATATGTTTTGCACTTAGTAGCAGGTATACCTCGCTGGCCATACCTGGCTTGTTAGCTGGTACAGGTGTTCATCAAACATTTATTTAATCGTCGGGCAGTAAATAGAAGTTAGGAGTTGTTGACTTTTCCCCAGAGAGATTACGAGAGATGATGAGAAGTGCGGTTATTTTAAGTTTCCTGGTACATGTCGTCCGTCCGCCGCTATCTACGCTACTTCTTTAGTCTGATAAATAAACACCTGCAGTCGGTCACAAACCACAAAGAGAATCTCCTCTGTGGGAAACACAAAGTTAACTCATTCACGAGCTAATGGATCAGCCTCAGACTCAGACTGTTTAACTTTGATCCTCTCCACCCTTTCACCCAAATATGGTCACTTGGCTCCAGAAAACTGACATGGCGGCAGCCATATTTTAGCTTCATTTACGCAGTCGAGAAACCAATTGGGTGACGTCACGGTGGCTCTGTCAATTATTTACACAGTCTATGCTTTCATCTGAACAGTGAGTTTTGGCTTTTAGTTTTAGACCTGTTAACTGTACCATTTTGGGTCGCAACGCTCTCAGACCTTTTTTTTTAGCAGCAAAAAGCTGTTCAAGCTCAAAAAATCCACCATCCACTAAATGTCTAGCAACCAAGCCGGCGGACAGATACATGTATGGACTAAAAGGTGAACATAGTGGAGCCTGTTGCAGCTAACGTGGCAAATATTGCACTCAGGAACTGGAGGAGACCAAAAATGGAGCTAAAAGAGAGCAGAAGTTGCCCAAATAAACACAAAACTAAAAAAAAAACACAAAAATATCAAAAGCATTTAATGTGATTTAGATTACAACCATTTTTCAGGTGCATTACTTTTGTACAGGGCACCTAATTTACATAAGTTTCTATTCTGTTCAATTATACAGGATGCCAAACAGCTGAAGAAAATACAGATAAACTTCTTTCTTTAATTATTCCACTGGTGCATTCAGATGTAATGTAATCTGGATCATAATGTGAACTCTAATCAAAAGCATGACTTTTTGTTCAAACAATGTTTTAAAGTTACGACTACAAACAGAACCTGCCTGACTTTTATGGAAACTGTTCAGAGCTGATTGCATATTTTTATAGGATTTTTCAGACACTGTTTTATATTGCAGCCAGAGGACCACAAGGTTGTCTTTTGAAGTGATGTTTGAGGAGGCCAAGTTAAAATGAACTTTTCAAATGGTTATTATCTGACATATTAAAACTCAGTTAATACTAGGTAGCATGAATAGAACATCCAAATTACCCGCAGCTTTTATACTTCTATTAGCTTTTGCACATCCTGTTCTTTTCCGCTATTTCTCAGCTATACCTCTTGTTGCATCGCGGCTGTCAGAGGAAGCGGGATCTCTTATAGAGTCCTCCTGAGGTTTCTTCTCTCTTCTTCTCTTTTTACAGTTTCTCCTTGTCTTCTCAGAGAGCTTGGACCCGGTAAGGAACAGTTGCCTTTGTGAGCCTGCAAAGCCCGTCGAGACTTTTTATGTGATATCAGGGCTGTACAAATAAACTTGACTCGACTTGACTTCACAAGGTTTTTCCTCTGGGTTCTCTGGTTCCTTCCCGCTAAGACATGCGGGTCAGGCTGACTTTTCCAGGTGTGAATAAAAGTGAGGAAGTGTGTTAGGCTGTGATAGACTGCTGACCTGTCCCAGAGTGTATCCCTGCCTTGTGTTTAATGCATGAATAAAGAGAAAAAACAGGTATACTAGATGGACGGATTGATGGTTATAGCGACACTTATCATTGCTGTTCTGATCCTGCAAAGATTGAAATCGGCCATGTTTCATGTAGCAGATGGTCAGAGTTAATGAATGAAGAGTCTGTGAGCTGAAAAGCAAACAGATTCATTTGGTTTACAATGAAACGACTGAACAAATCACCAACTCGCTGGTTTGGGGCCTTCACGAGCGTTATGGTTTAGCCTGTCATCCTCGGTGTTGTTTCGTCTGCCACATCGTTTACTCAGGAGATTTGTCAGGGTTCATGCAGCAGACAGCCTGAACACCGAGCAGCGCTTTGTTTGGTTTTAATCACAAGTCAAACTCATTTACTGTATCCATCCGGCAGAATCAGGCTATTTACTCAGTCCTCCATACTGTCTCCCATTAGGTATTATGTCTTATATGGAACACATACACTGTAGAGGAAATGTTGTTAATTACCGAAGTTTTGGTTTAACACAGAGAAATCACCTGCTTTGTGTGCAATCAGAGCATTAAATTGCCAGTTAAAAGTTGTTATCACCAGAAGATCACTAATATAAACAGAGGTCGTACCACTTTACCGATACATGACTCTACCTCTTATTCAGCCCAATCCCAACCTCTACACTGAGGGGCTGGCAGACTTTGCGGTTGTGTGAGAGAGCTTCGGGCTGTCCTACTGTCTAATTGTCAGGAGCATGAGAGCTCTGATGCAGGATATTTTAGGGCCAAATTGCATCCTTTCTGTGAGTCTGCATTTTCTGTGAGACTTTCCCCGGTGTGTGAAATGTGTACGTCAAGCCCCTCAACTAAATGTAAACAATAGCCATTTTTACCTGGCAATTCTGCCACAGTGCTGTAATGAAGCTCCGCCTTCATGCCGCCTTTGCCATTTTACATTGGACCACTGACTGTATATAAAGATGGACGGCGCATCTCCATCTGCTCTCATTGTACGGACTTCAGTGACTGTCGTGATTTTTTTAGTTACGTCTCCTCTAACCGTTCCTCCTCTACTCTGCTAATTCGGAACAGATCGGCTGCAGGAGCTGTATTTGTCAACAGAGCTGTCAATCATCCTTTTTACAGCATCAAATAACTAATTAAAAATAAACTTGTCAGAAACATGAACACTTGGACATAAATCAGCATGATAAGAACTAACTATAATGACAGAAACCATGTTTGAGTAAAATTTATTTGGCGTGTATTTTGATTTTATAGTTTGACCCATGTCCCATCTGTTAACATGGAGGAGGCGGGCTTTATGACCTATACTGCAGCCAGTCAGCAGGGGGCGCTCCAAATGTTTTGGCCTCACTGTTAGGGAGCTGTTATGTCATCCATCTTTTTATATAGTCTATGCATTGGACCAAGAAACGCCGGCACAAAGCCGCCCCAGTGTGTGTTTTTACAAAGCAAAACATGCGCGAAGTTTAAACAAACCACATGTGCTTCACACACTCACACACACACACACACACGCTGCTGTCCACCTCCACTAACGCTGTTACGCCTCTGTCACTACCTCCGATGCCGGCTCAGAGGCAGAACGACTTCACCCACCAATTTGCCTTGGTGCAGTTTACATTTGGGGCGGCTGTGGCTCAGCGGTAGAGTTGGTCGTCTCTCAATTGGAAGGTTGGGGGTTCAATCCCTGACAAATTGCTCCTGAAGGCACAGCCATCAGGTATGAATGGGTATAGATCTGATTGGAGATTGGCACACATACCAGATAAATGGGTGAATGTGACATGTAGTGTAAAAGCACTTTGAGTGCTATATAAGTACAGTCCATTTACAATTTACTATAGAAGAAGGGGCGTAACAGAGACGTAATAATCCCGCCTTGAACTGGCAGTGTAAAAGGGGCTAAAGCAAGCATGGAAATGTTGCAAATAAAATCACTGTGTAAGTGACAGTATCTGCAAACAGAGTTGTTTGTATATTCAGTCAAATATCTTCATGTGATTTACATTCATTACCTCTTTTAAAGTACATCAAGCCCTCACAGTCTCGCACTGCTCGCCTTAAGTTAAATCTGTGAGGGCTTAGCGCTCACTCTGTAGGGTGGAGATTAGGACTGGGCTTTGGAGGTGGAGCAAGGCCCTATCATTTCTGTTCGAAAGGGTTGACTTGACAGTGATACGTTGCTTTATAGTTTTGAATTATTCAGATCAGAATTATTCCTTTCCGATTCACAAGATGGCTCGATGTTATTTTCAATTATACAAGACTCTGTTTTGTCTGTCCCTCAGTGCAATCCTTGAATTCATTTCAGAAAGGACACTCTACAGCAGCAAAAAGCTGGGGCGACTTAGAAATGTTAGTAATCTCCAGTGTTCAGACGCGTTGACAAATGTGAAGGTCAAAATTGTTTACATTTCCTTTTCCAACAAACCAACAAAATTTCTGCTACAACTGCTGGAAATGCTTTGTACCAAAGTGATTTACACGTGAATTTACAGAGGAAACAAGGATGGTCTGCAACATCTTCCTCAAAAAGAACTGTATTATGTTCACTTGAGGACGCATTTGCTCAGTTACAGGCTTAAACCAATCTCAATCTGTGTAAAACAATCTGAACAGCCAGATAAAACTGTAGTTAGTTAAAGCTTGAATACAGAAGGTTGGCCTTTGTACAATATACGGGAGATTTAAAGAACGCTGAAGGTGGATTTATACGTTGAAATATTACATCCTTTACATAAATGAATCTTCTGAAAGGGAGAGTCTTTGTGCTGGTAGCAGAGGCCGGCCCTGAGCTCAGGATCAGTCGGGATCAGGAGCTCTCTTTCTGATTCCACAGTTATAAAGCTGCTCTAAAAGCCTGCATAACTACACCTGCATACTAAAGAGGCTTTTATTCATCCAAATTAGTGTGCAGAGGAATAAAAAATATCACTAACACAGCTCAGATTTGCAGTTGGGGACGAGCTAAATGCCGCAATCAAAACAAAAGTGATTTCTCAGGAATCCATTTAACACACTAGACAGGATTCAAGGTGGCAGCGGACAGCATGAGCAAAGAGCCCTGAGAAGAGCGCTCACTCTCGACCTTTATTCTGTTCGGAAAAATACAAATATGCAGACTTGGTCTATTTAAACTTGTCTGGCATTTAAATGAGAGGCTCTACCATTTAATCCAAGTCCTATTTCTATTAGGCAAATAAAGCAAAGCCCAGGAATTAAGTTATTATAAGGTGAAAAGCCCTCTTGCCTTTAGCAGAATTTAATTCTATGACTTATTAAAGGGGACCTATTTTTTTCCTTATTTTATATTGGTGGGTGTTCATTTTAAACATTGCCAAAGTTTAAAATATGTAAAATGAATGCCTGTGAAATAAAAAAATAAATAAACGTTGGCCAATCAGAAGAAAGTGGACTTTTAGGGAGGCAGCCCTTAAAGAGGGCGGGTGCTTAAACAGCCTGTTTCAGAGAGAGGGTGAACTGCGGGGCTGCATAAAGGGCCAATATAAGAGAAATACAGGGTTTTTCTTAACTTTAAATAATGCAAAGCTACTTCAGTGGAGTCCCAGATTAAAATAAGTCGTGGAAATTAAGATAAAATAGGTCCTCTTTAAGTATTAAAAGACTGTATAACAGCATCTGTAGCACCTGCTTTGTAATATGGCCATGCAAGTATGATAGAGTAGCACTTCATTAGTAGCTTCTATTATCATGGGTCTTAATAAGACCGGTCACCATTCTTTATGTGTTCTAAGTAGCTCCCTTGAAGTGTTTTAGTTTGTAGAAGTTTTTGTTTAATCGATTTCTGTGAATCAGCCAAATCTGAACTCGGTTTTGCTGAACATTCAGTATCAAAAAGTACACGGCCAGAAATTGTGGGGCCACAAACTTGTACGGGCACCAAATTCTAATTTTCAACATTTCTCACTTGTCATTTTTATAAACTGTTATTGTTTCAGTTGTATTACCACCAGCCCATTCTGGCTTTCTTTATAAATGCAATATATTGCCTTTACTAGCTGTGTGGGCTTGCTGGTGCACTTCTGTATATTAATGTATAAATGCTTTGTTATTTGCACACTGGTGTTTTGTGAGTGCAGATTTCTGCCATGATACAACATTGGTTCATTAAACTCATTTCATTTCTTCCACCAGCCTTAGAATAATATGAAAATCGTAAACACTATTTGTTAAAACCAGTGCATATATAGTCGTGTGGTAGTGTAATTTAAAACGGCTCAGTGAAACTGACACCTGGGAATATCAAAAGCGAGGCTCCCATATGTTTTTTCAGCTTTGAAAGCAACACAGTTTAGAGTGTTATTTACAGGTCATGAAGCCTGAACACTGAGCATGAATAATAACTACCAACACCATCTGAGGAACTTCAAAGTTTCACATTAGCCAGTAATGAACATTAGTGTTATAAAGAGGGTCAGTGAGCACATCTAACTCACACAGAGGGCTCCTTCATTCGATGCAGCCTTCGAAAAAAGCAGCAAATGCTGCAATAAACCAGTGAGTGACTCTCAGCTTTATAGCGTGTGGATGAAACCACATCCATTATAAACACTGCGGCTGCCGCTCCCTGCCCTGAACTCAAACTGCTGTGACTAGAAATACAGACTAATGTTTAAATGCTCTGCACAACACTGTTCAGCCTAAACAACACCTACATGATATATATAGTGACATGTCCTTCTTTACATTTTACAGAAAGAAAGTGATGGGATGGCTTGTTGGGATGTTCTATGAAAAATGAGGATTTTTCATCCCTACAAATTGTCTGGCAGCATGAAGTACGCAGCTGTTGTACCCTGCCTTTAAAACCCCTTTAAAGCTTGATTAAAAATAACATTTGCCCACAAAATCAACAAATACATCCGTTTAATCTGAGTAACAACCTGATCTTAAAATTGTATTACAGTTACTGTCATTAAAAAATCATTTTTCTTTATTCACCCATGAAAATGAAAAACTTCACAAACCTACATTTTAATAACTTGGCCAACAAAAAAGGTATACAAATAAAACCAACACACAAGGTGATAACTGAACAAACTGATGTAACAAAATGACACATAAGGAAACGTATATAGTGTATTGGCCAAACCAAGCAAGATGAAAACTAACAACTAAAAGCTAAAGTGACTAAACCTGAATCCCCCCCATAACACTGTAGCACATGGTTTGGCCCAAAGAGTTGGCCACCATATTTAAGAGTCCTCAGCCTTCAGCCACACCCTTTGCTGGACCAGGAAGGGAACAACCAGGAACAACCACAGTAAGTCCACATAAATCAGTGTGAGTTTAAATGCAAAGTAAACGTATTATAAATAAAGCAAAGTGTAGAGTTAGTTGTTTGGGTGTGTTTGACTGCAAATGACAATTAAAGTGTAGATAGTAAATCTGGTGAGGTTGGAGAGTGGAGTTTTTGTTATCCTGTGTGGCTGTGGCCATCAAACAAAGTCGACCCCAAATGACTACAAAGACACGCGGAACAAAGCCAGCACAAAGAGATGCAAAACAATCACAAACACAAAACAACTACAAAGAGATGCAAAACAATCACAAACACAAAACAACTACAAAGAGATGGAAAACAATCACAAACACAAAACAACTACAAAGAAATACAAAACAATCACAAAGAAACACAAAACAACTACAAAGAGATGCAAAACAATCACAAAGAAACACAAAACAACTACAAAGAGATGCAAAACAATCACAAAGAAACACAAAACAATCACAAAGAAACACAGAACAATCACAAAGAAACACAAAACAACTGCAAAGAAACACAAAATAAATACAAATAAATGCAAAACAATTATAAAGAAATGCAGAACAAACACAAACAAACACAAAAAAACCCACAAGGAGATGCAAAACAATCACAAAAAGACACGAAACAACTATAAAGAGATGCAGAGTGATTATAAAGAAACACAAAATAAATACAAAGAGATGCAGACAACAACAAACTACTTTTTTCTGTGACCAGGGACCCATGTATCATAATCTGTCAGTGGCCTACTATTATTTATTTAGATGACTACATATTACAATATTTGAAATAGTTTATTTGGTTTTCATTTATCACACTGAATAAACAATGTAACTAAACAAGAACCAGTGTTTTACACCATTTTTTTGACTAAATACAGCTTCAGATTATAAACAGGACTCGGCTCAGGCTACAGACTGGCTGTTTTCTGTTGCTTTTGCACACTGACACAAGCCATGAGCTCTGAGGGCGTATTGATTCAAATGAAAAAACAAGGTAAGCAACATGAAGAGCATCTGTTTGATGAATACTGAGCAGAACATTTGGACATAATTTATCGCACTGTCTCTCAGAACAGTTTGGTTTGGACTTGTTCCTCATGTGCAGCAGCAGCTGTGTGAAAATAGTGTCCATGTCAAGAGAGCCTAGCAGGAACGAGAACAAACTGGAATGTTTCTAATATGTCCTCCTTGCTTTTCTCTGCTCTCGCTGAGTGCTCTGCAACATCTCCAAACAATGCATAATTTATGTGTATGTGATTTTTCCCCCCTCTGTCTCTTGATGAAGAAAGATGACTTTATGTACAAACGCTTGAGGGTTTAGTGCCGTGTCTGTTAACACATCTTCTTCACACATGTATACGGTTTGTAATTCAAAGTACAGCCTTAAAAATAATGTTGATAAATGCGACAAAAACACATTTTTTAAAATACTAAATTACACATTTTATTGTGAAGAAAAGGAGCTGCCTCTATATATTCAAGTGTATTTCAGAATGGCTTGGCTAAAAAAACTGGTCTATCAAGAAAATACTTTTGGACACTGACAATTCTTGTGATGGGAAAATAAACACTCAGGAAATGTTTTCTCGGGAGGAACAACTCGTAAACAAGCAATATTTTTGTCTTTTCAAACAGCGTTAAGATTGTTTCATTATCTCCGGCTGCACTGATTCAATATCAATCCTTACACACTGTTAGTCACCAAGGGAGCGTGTTGCAAACAATAGTTGTTACCTGCTCATGTAAAATTCATTTTAAAGTGATTGTTGCCTCAAAAACCTGGTGATCTAGGGCCTCAAGATCCACATCATCTGGGCGGGGAAGAGCTTCAGAAAAACAAGCTCTCTGCTATTGACGATGGGAAGTGTTTTCACCGTTTGCACCCATCATTCAATCCTAGGTTGGACTGCAACCTGAAGGACGTGGCGTCCATGGTGATGATTAGTTTGGTGTTAGACCTGTAATTGGTGGCAGTGAGGAAATCGAGGCTGTTAAGTGAGTTCAGGACCTGTTAAGTCCTGCTGCTGCAGTTAAAGACTGGACATAAGGAGGAGATTGTGAAAAGAAGCAGATAGTGAACAGGGGCTTGTGCAGACTATTTCTAATGGGGTGGCCCCCTTACACAGGGGTGGCATTAAGTACAGTATGTGTGCACACCATAGACTGCATAAAAAGATGGACGTCATGACAGCTCCTCAAAAGTGAAGCCAAAATATCTCTATCGCCCCCTGCTGACTGGTCATAAAGCCCGCCTCCTCCATGTTAACAGATAGGACATGAGTCAAACTATAAAATCAAAATACACGCCAAATATATTTTTCTCAAACATGGTTTCTGTCATTATAGTTTGTTCTTATCATGCTCATTTAAGTCCAAGTGTAAATTTTTCTGACAAGTTTAGATGTAAGTAGTTGATGATTGACAGTACATGATTGACAGCTCTGTGGACAAATACTCCTACAGTAGCAGAGTAGAAGAGAAACAGCGAGAGGAAACTAATAGAATCACTACAGTCATTAAACTTTCCTTATCCATTAATATTTGCTTTAGAACGACACAAGAATCTGCTCCGCTCTGGACTCTGCCGACCTGAGGGATCTTTGGCGTCTTTACTGTAAGTGAAATGTTGTGTTTCGGTAGCAGAAGGGGCAGGACGCTCTTATGTACCATTTCTTTCTCCACTATTTGTATTTATTTTAACTAATGACATTAAGCTGTCATAAACTTGTAGCATTCTTGTGTATACGGTTTAAACTTGAAAGATAACTGACTAGAGCACACAAATCTTCATCGGTTAGTCATTTAAAGACCCCACTCTGGTGAAAATCAAGTGTTTAACCTTGTAAACATCTCAATGTGGTGCTGTTCATGTGCTACAAGACAAATCAGGGACAACATAAGCATCATCTCCATGGCTGGGCCTGTCTGCTTTTAAACTGCAGTGTACCAAGGACAGGCTGAACAACACGTTTTCAGATTGGCAGGGTTTGAGACGTCACAAACCTAAGGAGCCAATCCCGCTAATGGACGGGGTGACGCTATGCATATCATTATGTGCAACCTATGGCAACCACTACAGCGATGCTGTAGCGAAGCGACTACATTTCAAGCTAGCCAAGTTTCAACAAGTTGCCACTAAACGATGGCAGAGGCGTGTTTTGTTTTCACGATGGAGGGGCGGTTGTAAATTTGCGTAGTGGGCGGGGCCTATACAGATTCAGGAATTTTTAATGAGGGAGAAGGAGGAGATGCCTTGGGAGGATTTTTACAAGGCTACTAGAACCGCCAATATTCCAATCCTTCTAGAACCGCCAGGGGGGTTCATTTTTACCCCCTGCCACAAAAGCATCAGCACACGCAAATTCTTAATTTCTTGAAGTAGATTGGTTGTTAATTTTCATATATTTTTTCAATAATAAGTAAGACTTGAGACAATTACTATTTAAAATTAAGTTTATGGGTTTTAGTAATATAACAATGCTTCATTGTATAACAGATTGATGAACAGATTGAAAAAGGCTCATTTTAAAATCTACATTACAATTCCTCAATTAAATACAACAAACAAACAACAAAATAATTACCACAATTTAACATTTTGATTACTGTGGAAGAACATAACTTTAAATTTAAATACGAATTTTGGATAATAGGCTTACCGGAGCGCTCACTTCCTCTCAGTCGCTCACACATGCGCACCACACGTTCACACAAGCACAACATTTATAATAATAATAATAATAATAACAATAATATGTCTAATAATTTTAAGAACATTCTAAGAAAAATATAGAACGAACAATGTATAAAGCAAACCTGAAAATCAATACTTACATCAAAACTCCACACACACATACGCGCACACTATACACGACCTGCACTCATGGTGTGGACTTTTCCAGTACACTGTCGACACACTGCACGTAGGCATTTCAGGAAGATCTTTTTTGTTTTATTTTTTTCACACTCATCATCGGGGTGAAAATGACGGGTCACCTCATCCCCATCCGATTCCTCCTCCGTCATATCTCCCCCATCTGACTCCCTGTCACTCATGGCCTGGAGCGTTGCCAGGGCTCCCTCCACATCCATCGTTCTTTTTCTCCGGTCCATGTTTCGAATCCAAAAATAGCTAATATACGTATTATATATATGTTTAGTAATGTGACTGTCTTCTTTTCAAAACTGTAACAATAGGCGTTACTACAACGTCTCAGCTGTCCGCGAGCCGCAGTTGTTTCTATGGGGGGAAAATGTGCCTCATTAAAATGCCTCAAAAGCTACCTGCTGCCCTTTGCAACAGTTGGTATGTACCTTGGTCCGCGGCCTCTGACCTGGCATAATGGGGTGGCCAATCAGATTTCAGGGGGGCCTGTGCCACCCGAGGCCTCCCCCTTGGACACGCCCCTGATAGTCCAACCATTCCAGAGTGGTGACTGTACTGCCGCATTTGTATGATGCCTTCCAGATGGACTGAGTAGTATTGCCACTGACCAAGGGTCGAGGAGGAAGTGCTAGCAGCAGTGCAAGAGTTACACGCTGATAATATGGCAGGAAGAAAGTAACAAGGTGCACAGACAGGACGGAGGTGGGCGATGGACCGTAAGATCTCTTGTTCTTAGCACTGCCAGGCCTCATTGTGCCAAGTTCATGACTCAGTCGGTTCAGATTGTCTTCCCCTGCCTCCCCTACTCCTTCTGCTGAGCGACTATTATGCCCTCTGTGCCTCAAAAGAGAAAAACTGTAAGACATCTTAAGCTCAAAGCGCTGGGAGGAGAGAGAGTCATCACTGGTGTGACAGCCAGGTGCTGAGGGCGAGATACTCCAACCAGTGTGGCATGGCTCCACTTTCATCAGAGCAGGGCAGAAGCCACAGCCGAGAGGGTCAACTGACCACTTTGAGACAGACGGTTCAAAGTGTAGCAGCTCAAATCCACATTACTGAGACCATGCTTATAGTCCAAACAGTGTGCTGCTGTCTAAAACATCTGCACCGGTACTTAAAGTGAGCCGACTGTCTGGGAAGAGGCTGCCAGAAGAGAGCGGATGATGAGAAGATGACAGAGTATCAGGGCTTGACAGCCCAGCTAGGAGTGATGTACACAGTATGTACTCATCAAGGAAGGTCACACAGTTGTCTCTGCAGCATCCTGGATTAAATGAGCAGGCATGCAGGACACCTCTCTCCGGGGAGGTGAACCTCGAAAAGAGGAGGTGGGTGCACAGGGCAGCAGCTCGGGGATCTGCAGCAGGATCATTTGTGAAAGTCCCCCGGGGCGTCACAGATGTGCACATACTGCAGCGTGGGATGTAGGCCAGGTATTATGATGCTGCTGGATTAAGACAAGTCATCCATAGATTAAACATGTTGTCTGGACACTTTCCAGAGGCCTGATCAATCCTTCTGTTGTTCAGCTGAGAGGGGCTGATTATAAAAGAGCTGATAAGACACTGATCCTCAGATAACAGCACTGATTATGTTATTAACGGGGCGAGTTAATGCTGTACGCTAAAAAACACATGTTATATAACAACAAATGATTTAGCATCTGAAAAAAGCAAATAAACAGGACTTAAAATGCACAAAGAAAAAGCTTGTTCATTGACCCTAAGCTTCAAAATACGACGATCTAGGTACTTGCAGGGCTCCACTGTCTACGAAGACTTTCAAAATAAAGCAGTCACTTTAGCAATAATCATTAAGCTGCATCCAGTTAGATTTCAAAATAAAGTAGTTTGCAGAAAGATGAGGAAAAGATCAGATTTGGGTCTAAATAATTGCAAATATGCTGGTTAGGTAACTAACATACTTTAACTGATGCACTGAATCTGATGTAACTGCTGTTCGAACGTTACATAAAGAACATACATGACAAATCTTCAGGAGAAGTCAACTTCTTGAAACTTCTCAACATTGGATGTTTCACAGGAATAGAAACCAAGTTTGTCTGACCCATCCATAGCCTTCGATCTCTGGTACCAATGACTGTATATACCCCCTGTGATGGGCGCTGCCATCTTACGCTGGGGACATCATTTGGAGCCAGAGTTGCGTAGTAGAGATCAGTGGGTGGAGCTGCCGTAGCCACTTAAAACACACTTAAATTACTGAAAAAAAACAGCAAAGATCCCGCACGTCGGCATATTTAACAACAAGGGGGCGCTTGAAATGTGGTGTCGTCCATCTTTTTATACAGTCTATGGCTCGTACAGCCAGACTTTCACACTATTCATACCATATCACCTGACTTCAAAGGCATATCATAACAATCAGCAACAGGACAGAGTAAAGGTCTTCAGGGGTCCAAAATGTTGTGCCCGAACCCAAAGAGACAGAGAAATGTACGACCAGCATTGCCGTTTTGTTGCATCAAGCATAATAAAGATAACTTCGACTATTTTTCCTTTTGAACAATGATTACTCTTTGCCACGGCTGCTAACGTTAGCATTTCTATTTTGCTATCATCCGTGTTGTCCGAGTCTGACCTGTGATCTGACCCTTCACCTCCTGAGCAAAAGCCGCCCCGGGATTATAGAACGAGTCCCGACCGGGAACCGTTTGCCCATATGAAACGCGGACACGAACCCGTCTGGGTCCCGGGTCCCGAAGACCTCAAGGACAGAGTCTACAAATTATGCTAAAGGGGAAGCTACCGTGTCATATTTTGGACGTATTGGGCCACTAACCAAGCTGGTTAGTGGGCTGATATGTATATGATAGTAAAACACCCATGTAGCATTTTTCTACACGACGTTCTGTTGCTTTTGTTACCTTAAGTACAGCTGGACTGTTTACAGCTACACTTTTCCTTCAATAGGTCTTTTGTAAATTATATAGTCTTCGCTACTTGGCTTGTCGCACAATACAGGGGTAACCATGGCTACACATGTACAGTAAACAGACCAACTTTTTAAGAACTTCTCAAAGAAATAAAGTCCTGGTGTGAAGAGTTCAGCTCATAAATGCATGCGAGTATTGTTTGTCCTCGTGAGTAGGATTGAGCTGCGTTCCTGGGTTTCAGAGGAACAAAGGCAGATGCCATGGAAAGTGAATGTTACATGACAAAGGTCAGATTCTCTTGCAATGCTTTTAAACTTCAGCATGAAAAATTGTAAGGATACAGGGAAACGTCTACGAAGGCGTGCGCACGGAGCTCTGAGTCTTCAGACTGTGTCACATCAGGAGGTTTTTGGCCTCATTCTCTTCAGTACTTTGACTGTGAAATAAGACAATGTCTGCGCTGTTAACAGTTCACATTGTCAGCTGTAGGGAATTTTCAGCGAAATAAAAAAAAACTGCTGGTGAGACATAAACTCTTTTGTACTTCTGCCAAAAGTGTTTCAGCAGATTAAGATTTGATGCTGTTATCGCTTTGTGTCTCCTTTTTTTTATCGATTGTTGTTGCAAACTGTAAGAACGGAAAAATACTCGAATAAGGCAGCTCTTGTATCTCAATACAACACAGTCAAACCTTTGTCGAAACGCTAGCAGGATATGATCTGTATTAAAACAAAGGTAAAAGTGTCTGAAGTTAAAGATCAGGCATTTTTCTGTCTCAAAGCAAAGACATGCAAAGATAAAAGTTAACTTTCCGGGCTACAGATGCCGCACTATAATCCATCTGCATAGCAAGTCTGTCTCTGTGTTTTTTTTTAACTAATTTAGCCGAGTCACTCTGAGCTGGAGAGACAGAGGGCGAGTGAGGTGGAGGCTGAGGTGAATGACAAAAGGGAAATCTACAAACAGGAAACAAAACAACCAAGCTAATCTGTTAGGATGCTCGGTGTGACAGCAGGGTATTATCCCAAATCTAATGATTGTGTGTGTCTGTTGGATGTGATGGTGTCTCTTGCAAAACCTAGAAGGATGAGTATTGCATAATGGTAGTTAAATCTAAGATGATGTCTAAATTCAAAGCGTCTTCCCTTTATTTTGAAAATCAAAGATACACTTAAATCTCCTTGAGTCCATTTTGATGGGATAGTCTCCTTCAAATCATTCTGCTGACATTATGATGTAGTCTGAAAAGACATGAGACAATCCCCTTCTGTTTCAAACTACCACTGTGGGTTGTCAAAGTCAGAGATGTTCAAATCCTATAAATAGGGGCTTTAAAAGCAGCAAACTTCCAAGAGTGAGCTTGAGATGATGCAATCTGACATGGCTTTGGAAGTGTCTCTGACATGTATTTTAGAAAACAAATCCAAACACTGAAACACTTCTCAAAAGCAAACATTTCTTTAAGAGATTATGGGGGGAAATTCAATTATTCAGAAAGTGAAGTTTTACACTGTTTTACAGCAGTAATTGGCCTACAGGGGCTTCACTGTAGATTGAATATGAATAAATGTTTTTTAAAACAAAGATGCTAACGGTATCGTATAAACATTTAGTTGCCTCATGGGTGAAAGAAAATCTGCAACATTTAAATTCAGTTTTCACCAATTTCTGTTTGCTATTTGACACGCTGTCTTTTTGTGATAGGCTAGTTCTACTTAGGAGCCAGAGTAGGACATGTTCGAAAAGGGCTTTAAAAACATCAAAAGACTTGCTATGACACAATTTTATGTGTGATGCATCTGACTTTCTAGCCCCCTCCCCTTTAGACAAAATTCCATCTGCCCTTCGTCAGGTCAGGCTAATCAAAACCGTTTATTCAAAATTGGACGTGTTTAAGCACTGTGGTGGCATTGTCATAAACAACCAAGATGGCTGCCGCTGACGTGGACGCTTCTGAACCAACTGTTGCTTCAGTATGACACAAACTAGAAGACAGTTCATGTTAAATACAAATGGTAAGTGTTTGCTATTAACAGTTTTATGCTAAATGGCACTTTATTATGTTAACTAGAGGCCGTATGAATCAAATGCTGGAGCTAGCTAGCAAGGAAGCGAGTTTAGCTAGTAAGTTTATGCGCCACTGAGGCATTGTTGTAAACATCCAAGATGGCTGCTGATGATGTAGAACATTCTACAACCCCTATTGCGTCAGTATTAAACAAATTGGAAGGCAGTTATGTACAATTAGTAAGTGTTTGCAACTAAATACTCTAATGCCTAATGAATTAAATGTTGGAGCTAGCTAGCAAACAACCGAGTTTAGCTAGCAAGTTTATGCATTTATCCATTGAGGCATTGTTGTAAACAACCAAGATGGCTGCTGCTGATCTAGAACGCACTGAACCCCTTATTGCGTCAGTTTTAAACGAGCTGGATGTCAGTTCATGTTATGTTCACATGGAAAGTGTTGGCTATAAAATAATTTCTTATTTCATATTTGGACGAGAGGCTATTTCATTAGCTGGCAAATTAGCTAGTTAAGCATCACGTTAATAATAATATTGTGGGAGTTTGCTAGCCGGAGTATTTATAAGACTAGAAACTAACTGTAGGGCCACTGAAATCTTCTGTATCAAGCTGCTGCTCCAACACATTTGTACATGCAATCTATACACTATGTACACAAATATAACTATGAATATAAAAGTAAACCACAGAGCTTATAGACACTCGCAGTGTTCCTTTTAAAGCGACATATATTCACCTTCTGTTGTTGGGACTGAATTCACATCACAAGGTTACAGTGTTGTTTCTGCTGCAGGGATGTCTTCTGTTGCTTTTAGCCAAACAGGAAGCAAGAGTGTCACTTACCGAGCATCAGGTGGGTTGAAAGCTTGCGCTGATGTTGATGGGCTCAAAGTGATGGATATGGCAGACACTTTCATTTTGTTTCACCTGCATT
Source organism: Semicossyphus pulcher (assembly GCF_022749685.1). NCBI lineage: Eukaryota > Metazoa > Chordata > Actinopteri > Labriformes > Labridae > Semicossyphus > Semicossyphus pulcher. The sequence goes on from NW_027211697.1 coordinate 1,361,849, forward strand.
AATGTGAAAGGTATGACTGCGGTTCATACACCGACTCAGACTGCAATCCATTAGGAGGTAAATCAGGACGCATTAGACCTTTATATGAAGTGTGTGCCCCACTCAGTTTTAAATTGCTTTTCTTTCTCATCGTGCATGCTGTTTTGAACAATAAAAACTCAGGAACATATCTGACATGTAGCTTAAGCGCTAATGTGGAGGCAGATTTTTTTTTTTAAATAAGAGCTAAAGTCGCTGTTAACGAGATGAAAAAGGAATGTCAGGAGACATTGTTAGAGTCAGAAGCGTCTAGAGCTCCGGTTGCAAGGGCTTTTAATTTATTTATTGGCTGAGACGTACTGACAGGCGAACCTAGAGTCATCTAAAAATGCAGTAAAGGCCGTTGAATTAATAAAAGGCTATGAGCTTTTACCAGAGTTGTGAGAAGAGAAGACTGTGTTTATTTTAGCAGGCTTCTCGTTCGGCTCACTGCCGCTCTGACAGAACAAGAAGAGCCTTTACAGTCCCACGGCGGCTGCAGTGCTTTTTACAGTACATATGTACCTGTGCTTGGCTTGTTTGTTTTTGTGAGACATATGCATTTTATACCATCTTCGCCCACACAGAAAGGTTTGCAGTTAGAAGAGTGAAACACTGAATTATAGAGGATTTTACATGTATGGAGTCAGGGATGAAATGTTTATGTTCAGGTTCATTTTCTCATCCTGTTTTAGGTCTGCTATATCGACATCCTTCCACACCTCCTTCAGTCATGATACATGTATACATACTGCATAATACAATCTAGATCTTTGATTATCAGTAAAATCCCTGTTGTTATACAGACTAGTGCCTTGGACCTTTGATTCGAGATTCTCTACTCAACAAATGCTGCAAGCTGCGACTGCGGTGATGGCGAAGCACTACTGAACCTCATCATCCCTCATTCCTGAGGAGGAAAACATCCCTTCCTTTCTCATTTTGATGACACCACTATGGAAGAACTGTGCCACATACCCCACAGTCCCTTTGCTTTATCATTACCGGGTGCATCCAAACTAACACTGACCCACACCGCTATAACAGAAACATGAATTGACTCGCACCTGAAAGGTAAACCTGAATATACTGACTTTAACTAACTTTATGCCTTCATTTAGAGTGAGAGGACAGTGGATAGTGTCGGAAACAGGGGGAGAGAGAGTGGGGATGACACGTGGTAAAGGGCCAAGGGTTCTTGGTTGAACCAATGACTGTAAAGATGGACGACACGTCTCCATCTGCTCTCATTGTGTGAAATTGAAGCTAAAATACCCCCACGTGATAGGCGCTGACATCTTGCGTTGGTGATGGTGACCATTTGGAGCCGGAGCTCGGCAGGTGGAGCTGCCGGAGCCACTTCCGCTAACCAAAACATACGCTTAACTTAACGAAAATACCAGCAAAGATAAACCTGTCATAAAAATGAACACTTGGACATAAATCAGCATGATACGAACTAACTATAATGAAAGAAACCTTATTTGAGAAACATTTATTTGGTGTGTATTTTGACCCATCTGTTAACATGGAGGAGGCGGGCTTTATGACCTATACTGCAGCCAGTCAGCAGGGGGCGCTCGAAATGTTTTGGCTTCATTTTTATGGAGCTGTCAAGTCATCCATCTTTCTATGAAGTCTATGGGTTGAACCTGGGGCCACCGCATGGAGGTCTGTGGCCTCTGCATATGGGATGCCCAATTTAACCACTGAGCTAAACCGGCACCCGGAAGCTATCAACTTTTTAAAGCAACATATTTTCTTACAATGAACCAATGAAATTGCAACATTCACAAAGGCAATGTATACACTTTATTCTCAGTGGTGCTGCTGTAGAAATAACTATGGATGTACCTTTCGGTTACATATCACAAGTGGCAGTAACAGAGTTTGTCCCAGTGGCTGGCTGCCATGGATTAAACTGCTAAAGGTGTTCTTTTCAAAAGTAATTTGCTTTTAATTTAACAAATACAGCTTCTTTTTTTAACAGATAGTGAATTTTCAAAAATGTCCACACAGAGCTCTGGTATGGTAATGACAGCCCTGTTCTTTGACTGCATTCTCAACCTAATGCGCTCAAATAAAGACACTCATTAGACAAAAATTTCAATTATGCATTGAATAAATATTATTAAACTACCAGAACAATCAACAGTAATTTCCCTTCACAGTATAACAGCTGTGTGGCTGCAAGATCGCCCTGATGCTGCAACACATGAACACCCAGCTGTTCTTGGGCTGACGTTGAAAAGAAAACACAGATCCGCTGAGCTGGGACTTTTAATCCTGGGCACTGTTTAATATTAGATTTTACACATTCTGTTATAGACCTAAAACAGAAGAAATCATGGAGTCGGTTGGTACAACTTAAGCAAACTCATCAATAATAATGTTAAGTCTCAGAGGGAGGAACACCATCAACACATTTCTCTCCTTTGTTCTTCTTTCATTGACCTTCTCACAAAGGTTCAACCATTCACATCCCAAACCCTTGCAATAAAATCCCTGCTGGGACACTGACAGACCTTTGAAGTCACTGACAGGGTTTTTACTTTCCTGAGGATAGGACAGTCTTTCTGTCCCCGTGTCATCCCCTCCCCTCCTCCCGGCTTTATGTCTTCATGACCTCACAGGGTCGGCTCATGGGTATCTCCACCACTCAGACCAGCGTCGCCGGGCCTACAATGACAGAACGGCACAAAATCATTTTGATGTTGGGGGAGAATAATGCAAACTTAATTACCCTGAGCTAATAACTTCAGGCGATTGAGCCAAACCCGGCTCAGTGTCTCCTTCTAATTGTTCTGAGAGCTAAAACCTTTTCTGTTTCATTAGGAGGGGGGCGCTCAGCAGAGGTCCTCGCTCTGCAGCTCCAGCTGGTTTAAACGGGGCGATAAGGGCGCCTTCGATGGCGGCCACATGTAGACCTTATTTTCTGGTTTGTCTCTTCAATGTGGATAATTACAGCGAATTTCAGCCGACCAAAGATAATGCGTGTACGGCTAATCCGATCATTTCCAGTAGAGTGTAGAAATTAGGGTTCACAGACGACACTGAAACAAAAGTGGAGTGCAGAGAGTTCTGAACGCTCCCAGAAACCCCCCATCCTCCCTGTGTTCCTATGATGTTAACCTTGGCAGTAATAATTGTGGGTGTGCATGTGTTCCAGCCAGTCACTGTGATCAAACAACCGGAGTACTTTATTGTTTTCTATTGAGGAAAGACGTGTGCGGATGCTATAAAAAGGGCAGAATATTTACTGGATTTTTTTGTTGTTGATTAGGAGGATTGCATCTCAAAGGCTGCAAATCAGCTCCTTTGTTTTGCTTTTCAAAGAGACTAAAGGAAGGGGATTAGAGTCGTGTCTAAATCCTGGGGCCAAATCTTAAACAAGGTTCAGAGAATTAATCAGTGTTTTTGCCAAGACAAGGTTGAATCATTGGAAAAAGAGACTATTTTATGGAGAACAACGGCATTGTTCATTAAATAATTTGTTTGTTTGCATTTGTAAGGCCTCATTACTGCCTCAGATGAAGGCCAACTAGATTTAGTTTAAGTGAAATAAGACAACATAATGCCTATGAGCATTTCAGCTTCTGAGCAGAAACACAAGTTTTTCAGCTGCTCATGTGCGAAGCTCAATAATTTGACAGTTTGACAGTAAAGCATTGACAAAAGTGAACCACAGACGTCAAATATCAAAGATATTAAACCAAAGAAATCTGATAGCCTAAAGTCGTCAGCAGCCTTGTTAGAAGTCGCTGCCAACAGATCTGATGCAAGAACAATCACAACATTTCAACTGGTCAAAGTGTCGTCCGTTTCTCTTTCAAAGTTTCCATATCTATTACCCGTGTCAGACCCTCCTCAGTTCCCTCACACTGCAGTTAAACACTAAGCTTCGGGTTAGGCTCCCTTCCAAGCGGATCACAAGACGTGTTGTCGACCGCATCAGAAATCAAACTGTTGTTCTGCATGTGAAGCCGCTCTGTTTGTCTTTAAATAGACAGCATGTGGCAATGAGCTGAGATACAGTGGCATCCGTAGCTAAGGCGTGATCAAACATATGTCACTGCGACACTAACTATCTGAAACGTGTTGTTTTTCCACACAAGGATGGCTTCCTCGGCTGAATCCAAACCGCAGTGGCTGTTTTTCTGCCCTTCGTTTTAAATCGCTGTTGCTTTGAACCTGCTTGCGCATGTGAAGTGGTGCTGAAGGTTCAAGAATAATAGAAAATGCAGATATATTTTTGAACAACTCTTGGGTTTAGAGAGCCACTCTTTTGTTCTTTTCCACTTGAATAGGCTCAGTCAATCCCTCCCTGACATTGACCCCTGACTGCTCCTCCTTCATGTATCTATAGAAGTAGAAGCACTAACGTGGGAGAATGTGTGTGAGTGCGTCCATTAAAATGTGGTGTTAAAGAAATAGACATTTTGGAAAACAACCTTGTTCTCTAGCTTGTACAAAAAACAGAGGAATGACACCACTCTTTTATATCTATTAAATCTGTGAAAATGTAAGGCTGCAGCCATTAGCTGCTTAGTTTTGTTGGCATGTAGACTGGAAACCGCTAATTACAACCTACTACATCTATGTTTCCCGCCTAGATGTTTGTCCGACTGCTGCATAATATTCCCTAACATAATGAAACCATTAATTAAGTCAGCCTAACTTAATTTAATGGTTTTATTTATGTAAACTTGCCACCATAGCAACAGTTGTTAGCTAACCCTCAAAACAAACCACAACTGCAACATGGATGTGCTGCTACTGAAACAAATAGCACTACACTTCTTTACTTTACTTCTACATTTTATCATATTCCATCTATAGAAGACAAAGTGTGATTTGACAAGTTTTTGGTCGTGCTGTTTCTCTAAGTTTTTATGATAAGAAAAACTATTATGCCAGCAGCGGTGGCTTCCTATTTTTTGCAGCGCCTTTCTGGTCCTTTGACCACTCAAAGAACTTTACATTACATGTCAGCATTCACACTTTCATAAACTAATTTAGTGCCATACAAGGTCACTAATGAGCTAATCATTCGTTCACGTTTAAACCACAGGCTACGCCTCTGGGAGCAATTCGGGGTTCAGTATCTTGCTAAAAGGATAGCATGTGGCCTAGCTGGAAGAGCTGGGGATCGAATCTCCGACCTTCCGATTGGAGGACGTTCGACTCCCCCAATTTAGTGTACAGCATTATCAATCCTCTCATGTATTATATGTCTCACCAAAAAAGAGAACAGTTGGCTAAATATTCTTTGTTTTTGGCTATTAGCCTATATTTTAGCTTGTTGTCAGCGCCTCGTCCCGCCAATATCTGCCATATTTAGTGGCGATTTTCCTTCGACGTCACGCACTAATGCTGTTTTAATGTTATAAAAGCGGCTGTATTCAAGATTGTATGTTGCATAAATTATTTATCACTTCCCCATAACTGAAAATACAGTGTAAATCTGGAGGGACATTCAGCCAAATTTCTAAAGGAAATGCTATTAACTACTGTTAAACAACAGCTAATGTTAGCATTCAGCCACATCTTAGCTTCCTAGCTAAGAGTAGGTTATAATTTAGCCCTGTCCTATTGTAAGCTACTGGTAATACTACAAAATTGTAAACTGAACGCTTAAATTAGCTGTTGTCTGACTGTAGCTAATTGGTTATCAAATATGGCTAGATTTCCTTCCAGATTTTTCCTGGTATCGTCTTGTCAATTGCTCATCATATAAGAAGCTTTGAAATTATTGTGATTTGTCACACAACCTGCAGGCACACATCACAGTAGTAGGACATCACAACAGCATTTGAGCTTCCACCCTGAGCATGATGTCAGAGGAACATGGCAGCCTTGTGATATGGTCAATTGCAATTATCTTTACACTCATCGACTATTCTCTTACTCACACTAAAAAATATTTTATCACAATTAATCAAACAACCACTAAAGTTGATGTACATATATGGTAATTCCTGTGATAGAATAGTGACCCCAGTTCTTTTTAACTCCTGAACTGGCCCACAGCTGTCAGTGCAAAAGAAAAAACATAAATTGGAGGCTGCTCTGATTCATTTGTGTGTACATTTGCAGCACACAGGTTGCAAATTTGCACAAACACAATAAAAAGAGTGGGAAGACAAAAAGGATTTTAATCATGGCTTTTTATGGAGCGGTGCTGGTCCCTCCTGTGCAGATGGACACTTGGATGTGAGACTGGAGTCTGGAGTGGTTCAGCACAGTTACATGGATGAATTCACAGAGAGAGAAAATCATGCAGAATGTGGGGATGTCAGAGAGGAATAACCGCTGCTGTTAGAGCTAAAAGAAGGATGAATTATGATATGACTGTTCAGCCTGAGGTCCCACAGCCACAATTCAGATACTATCAGATTAGGGATCACATATGAAAGTGTCTGCTATCATTATGCTGTCAAATATAAGATTTATGGGGATTTTTTCTTTTTTGTGTTGATTTGAAACATTTGTAACACTTGAAATCTGGTTTGACCAGAGAATGTGTTTTGGATGACAATATCTGTATTACAGACATCAATTAATTAATCAATAATATATTCAAATATATTCATCCAGGTTACTTTAAAATTGCCGTTGCAATATTTACTGTTAAATTAGTGTTAGAGTGTAGTATACCTGTTTAAACCTGCATCAATGTAACCTTATAGTACTTGAAGCTCTGCTAAACTAGCAGCAGTGGTTAAAGGAATAGTTTTGGAAAATAGGCTTATTTGCTATCCTACAAGTTAGATACATGTTTGCTTAATAAGAATTTAGAGCCAGATTACAACTAGCTTAGCCTAGCTTAACATAATGAAAGCAGGGGGTAATAGCTAGCTTGGTTCTGTTTATGCTAACAAAGCTTAATAATTTTTGTCCTCTTTGTCGCCAAAGTAAATTATTGGGAACTGTTCTCATCAGAAATGTCAGGTAACATCACAGGGACAACAAGACAGGAAAGTCACTTCCCCCCCAGCCAAGAAAAGGTAGCTAGCTTTGCACAGCTCCCCCTTGTTTCAGTTCCTGTGCTACGCTAGGCTAATGGTTGTAGCTTCATATCTACTGTACCGATATGAAAGTCGTAACATCTTCACTTCTAATTCACTACAAGAAAGCTTCTAAGCATTATCATTCCTTTTTAGTTGTTTAACTGATATATTGGACATTTTCTCGTATCTTAATCCTTTGTTACTGACAAAATGCAAACATTAGTCTTCTAATTCACACTTGCAATTTAAATGCTGTTTTCAGTTGTAGTGAGGAGCATAGATATTAGGTAGCATCTTTGGCCATACTTTAGCCCCTATTAGATTGAATAGGCTGTTATTTAAATGAAACCACACTGTTTTTTCTAATATATATAGCTGTGAATGTCACCACAGACAGGCTGATAATAGATTATTATGCAGTCCTGGCTCACAGGTAGGTGCAGTTTGCCCGGTCTGAAGGATTCTAATGGTGCTAATAATAGCTGATAACCAGCTATTTAATGCTCTGATAACATCTGAAGCGTTTGCACCCAAACATGATTATAGGCTATTTGTCCAACACAACTTTAGTCTGCCCCTGCTGGTCACAGTCGGCTGAGTTAATCTAATAATATATGGCTTACCAATATTTTCTGAGGCAGCGCTAATGCACAAATATTCTCTCAACTCGTCTCCCTCTCTGTGTTACCTGTCGCCCCCACCTCCACTAACACCTCCAGACTCTGTGTCAGAACGGACAAATAAAAACAAAGCATGATTCACTGTGGCAGTTTGGCAGTGCCGAACAAGAACAAGAGTCTGGCGGGCAGGTCGGGACAAACAGTATTTAAATGTGCTGTAACACACTGACTGTACTGACACAGAGTCGGCTTCTGGAGGATAATAAATAGTACGCGCCTTGCAGGAGTTTCTATAGATTCAAATTGCTTGTTCGATAACATCCTAGAGGAGTGTTTTCAGAATTTACTGGTTTGTATCGACTCAACAAACAAATCCAATAGATGTTATTCAAAGAGCCGCCTCCAGATCTTCTGTCATTTTCTAACAGAGACATTTATATCTCTTATGCATTTGCATCATATATATCGTAAAAAATGCTCAACATAAATTACATCTTTGCAGCGGGACTTTACATCAATACACATTTGAATAAGTGGATTTTGCAGACTGCTGCTTGTGAGTGAATCTGCATCCTTATTCATGATCGTCACTTTGATTAATGACACACTATGGATCCAATTCTAAGTAATTTAAGGTTGCTGGTAATTATCCTCCAACATCATTTCACACACGATGCAAAAAAAGAGTAAATTAATCAATATGGAAATAAATCTTAAATTAACAGAATCCTATTAACAAGATTCTGTTAATTTACAATTAAGTGAATCCCATTATCAGTTCCCCCCGTTCACTTTCCTGCGTGTGCAGGGCAGAAAACGATTTCACCTCTCTGATGTGCAAGCCCTTACGCTCAGTGTTATTGCACTCAGGAGGACTCGAACAGCACAGGAAAAAATATATAGTGGCGCCATTAATTTGCCATCTCCAGAAAAGGGCATCAGTGGTCTGTGAAATCACTTTGTTCGTTTGAGATGGTTGCACTTTCTGTTCATTTACGTCTGATAATGACTTAGATTATGTGAATCTGCTCGTCCGCCTGTCTCTTTTTTGGCATCGGCAGTATGTCAGCCTGGAACATTCCCCGTGCCCTCGCTGTCTGTCTAATTCTGCTCCTGACAAAAAGCTTAAACAGCCTCGGCTTTAAAGTAATCAAAAGAACATATTGGGGAATGGGAGCTGAGACACTCCCTCTGTTGAATGAGCCACAGTTTTGTTTGCCGTGATCCATGAAATAATCTGTCAATGGGACGGGGAAACGTGAAGCACTCCCATCGATTCTATTTTTTATTGTCAGTGTTCAGTTCTGCTCATGTGGTTTTATTGCACCATGGGAAGTCTCTGGCGCTGCTCTGCCATCTATTGTTTCTCAACTTCTGCTGTGTGTGGGAAGCTGCAGATTCCTGTACACTTACTACTCTCTAGCTGCAGGATTCTAGTTAAGCAGTAGCAAACCTTTTTGGCCCAATACCCACTGCTCTCCACAGATGCTACCTGGGCTTGAAATTATAATCAGCAAAAAATGTAATCACACTCAAATAAAACCCACCAGAGCTCATAAAATGATGCCAGTTTACTGTATGAAACCACCACACACGTTTGGCTGTAAGCAGTTTAATCAGCATGCTTGTTACAAACCATGTTTTTGTCTTTACACTTTGACTTTTTTTCAGTCTTAACCTCAATAAATCACAAGTCAATCACAGGGCTGACACACAAGCCCCTTTTACACTGCGGTTCTGCCTCAGCATCATAACGATGCTCGGCCGTCATGCAGTCTTTGCCATTTTACATTGGATCAAGCAACACTGGCATTGAGGCGCCCCAGTGTGTGTGTGTGTGTGTGTGTGTGTTTTTTATTTTTTATTTACCTTATATGCCTTTATTGAGAGCGGACAGTGGATAGTGTTGAAAACAGGTGAACAGAGAGCGGGGATGACACGCAGCAAAGGCCCGAGGGCAAGAGTTGAACCCTAAGCCGCCGCATCGAGGACTAAAGCCTCTAAATAAACCGACACCCCCAGTGTGTGTCTTTACACAGCTTTCTGGCATTGCGGAAGTAAAACATGAACAAGGTGTAAACAAACAAGTGCGTGCTTCAAATACGCACACACGGCGCTCTTCCGCCCAGACACCGCTTTCTGTTACTACCCATGATGCCGGCTCAGAGGCAGAAAGACTTAATTCTGCGTTTTACATAGAAGACGGAACGTAACGGAGGCGTAATAATTCCACCCAAGTCACCAATGAACCTAACGAGCATGTGTCTAAACTGTGGGAGGAAGCCGGAGTACCCAGAGGGAACCCTCGCATGCACGGGGAGAACATGCAAACTCTACACAGAAAGGCCCACGTCATCCGACCCGGGATTCGAACTAGGAACCTTCAACTGTAAGGCGACAGTGCTAACCACTGCACCACCGTGCAGCCCAGCAACATTATTATTGCTGCTAATATGAAAACTTGCTGATACAAAATCTGGGCAGATCCACGAACAGAACATGAAGTTATGAAAGTGTAAAAGTGTTTTCTAATGGTGGATGCAGGCATAAGCTCTGGAGCTCCCTTGGAGGACATTAGCAGTGAGAGCAGAATCCCACTAGATAATGTCTACTTTTAATTAAGTGAAAGATTTGTACTGCCTCCGTCAGTGCTACCGCCTTAATGTCACTAGTAGTTCCACTTCACTGCAAATTGAGGCGAACACTTTTCATCTCCTTTCAGCTAACTCAAAGAAATAAAAATCATTTAATTCTGTTGATTCTAAACATCAATGAGCTCCTGGGGGATAGAAAATAGCTAAGCAGAAAATAGTCAGAAAGCTTCTTCCCGGCGCTGTGGCTGCACCGTAGTCAACTCTAAAAGCATATTTTCACTCTTAAGCACACATGTGATTTAGTAGCAGTGTTGCTTGCTTTCATGTTGAAACCGCAGCACGGAAGGTCACACCTGTGGCACAATGCTTTTCCATCCTGGTCCACTCAGGTATATCTTTTATCTTTCCCTCTCCTCCCTCTCCACTTCCTCTACAAGAAATATGACGAGCGACGGATGAGAGAGAGGAGGGGAGGGGAGGAGGCGAGGGAATATGGAGGCCATTTGGGATGGATTATTTGCTACTCCATCATCAAAAATGGACGTGTGCTGCTGATGAAGTCGCCCTACCATAACTGAACCAACGTCGAATCCGGATTCCACTTTCACTTTCAAATCCTGATAATTAACACAGGCTGTTCAGCAGCTTTATGAAGTCTTCAGACACTTATGTAGATTTATCTTTCTTGGGGGCCTAATTTCCCCAAGAGTTCATTTTACTTTTGTCGTATTTATTTCATTTTGGAGACGTATATGGTAAGTTTAACTCTTGGTTTATTCTCAGTATGTAATTTAAATCTATCTTGAATTGCATTTAACTCAAACTACAAATCAAAACTAACTTTACACCATGGGTGGGAATCACAGGGTAACTCACAATATGCGTGGTTAATGTATTTATTCACTGCAATTTGATGTCAGTTTCACAGAATTTGACACAAACTCAGATGAACAATGTATGTGTTTTCAGTCTGTAATTTAACTTTACAGAACTATAGAACAACTGTAAAAACAAATTAGGGCTTCGAATTAGATTCATGTCATAAGCGCTAGCGCGAGGAGTCATGAAGTAGTGATGCAGTGAGTCAAAATGAAAACCTGTTTAGAGCACCATAAATTTGTCACGTATCGATAATTGTATTGCACGAGTCAAGACGACGATAAATTGCCATATCAATATTTTGTCCCACCCCTACTTTTTTTTTCACCCCTCAAGCACATGTGCGTTTTTGTAATATGACGATTTAAATATGCGATATAAAAGTTCATAATGTCCAACCGGCAGCACCTTGTTCTTATCTAGGTATAATCCTAAATGAACTTAAACTCTCTTAATTTTGACATTATCTAGATTTGTTTTTATTTTAAGTATAGTTTGTCTGCATTTTCTTTTATCCAACTTTTATGGTGACCTTAAAAGTCAACCTTTAACATCTCATGATCTGCAATACAAAAAAAAAAGAAATGTTGCTGCAAACCTACATAGAAAAGTAGAATCTGTGGCCAGGAATGTGAATTTTAGGGATGCCAAGTGTTTCTGTTTGAACTACACTTGTAGTCCGAGTAATATTGACCAATCGCGTATCAGCAGGTTGAGGCGTATGCAGGAAAAACAGTCCAGTGGAGAGCAAAAGCAGGTGGGTCAAATGCGCCGCAAAGACATCCCGGCTTCCATCAACGGCTATCTGATGATGATTAAGCTTCTTATTAATCTCTATAATCAAACATCTGCCTGCTAACAGCTAACAATCTGCTGTAGATCAAAAACTCAACTTGAGACAAATTCCCTTGACACTGTGTCACCAAAGTGTGACAGCGTTTAGAATTCCCCGAATTCCTCGAATGCATCAGAAATGTTCGATCCAACCTCCGTCCAACAAACGTTTTCCTCTTCTCTTGAGGACAGACCTGACACATTTTTTACTTTTTACTAATCTGCATCATGTTGAATTTTTGGCAAAGGTAAGACCCATTCATTAAAGTAAATCACAAGAAAAACGGGTTCTTTTTCTGTAAACAACACAGCACGCGGAAAAGGAAGTCTTGACTGGAAGTCGTTTATCGCTCAGACCGGACACCATCGTTGCTGATGGGATCCAAGATTGGTGCTTTAGTGGCAATTGGTTTTTATGTCATAACTATTGCTGTTCTTATTTTTTTTCATGGGCCATTTTATGAACTGTAAGAGAGTCAAATCAAAGCAACAAGCAATTACTGACAACGAGTTTGTGAAAAGTGTTGCACCCCACCCTAAGGCGGCCCTTTGGGACAAATTGACCTCAAATTAACAACATTAAACACCTTAAAAAGTCCAAATCCATGGGTTTAATCAAAGACAAAACCAAACAAAAACAAAACCTTACTAAGGAAAAAAAAAAAAGAAAGACAACACCACAAAAAATCTCTGTCTGAGAGGCCCCCACTCCCACTCACCCTCTTTATTCTGGTGTCGGTGCTTTAACACTGTTCGAGGCCAGGTGCAGCTCGTTGACAATCAGATTCGCCTGCAGAGTTGAGACAACAGAAGGAAAAAGGACACAGAACATGGAAACATACAGCCGTAACAAAAGGGTCAAGAGAAACAAACACTCCTTAAAACTTTGGTGGAAAAAGTGAAAGTATACACATGCATGAGTAGTCACTTCAAAAAAAGCACAGTTGAACAGTTTGTCTGTTTGTGGATCATAAGAATCACATCAAAATGTAGTCTTGGATAAGATCTGCAGCTCACAATATAGGATTTTCCCTTTTTTTAATGCCCTGTTGTTGGCTGGAGCCGAAAGAAGCCCAATTAACCCGAGTTAGAGACAGAGCGCACTTCCAGCAGTACCCTTCGACAACACTCAAGAGATCACTCGTTGCCCTTAAAGTGAATACACTCAGATGCACCGCACTTTTCTAATTGAAACCTTTGGGACTGACTGTTGAGATTCAGAAAAAGCAGATAAATGTTGGGAAGAGACAAAGAGCTCAAAGGATCAGGGCCCTCTGCGGTGAAAAACAATCTGTACCGGGGGGAAAGAATGTGTCTGACTCTTCCTGCAACACACGGACTCACAAACGTGTTTCCAGTTGACAGAGTTTTTGAAAACTAGTAGAGACTGGAATAAGGATCCTTCGTCAGTGAGTATTACCATACTGAAGGGTCCAAACTATACCTCATACCTCTAACTTAGATGACTCAATTTAGTCACTTTAAACTAACCTCCACATCACTTATGCTCTTCACATACACACTCATTCTTACGCACAGCATCAAGGGATAAAGCAAAAGAACATTTGTCAAATTAAGTGAAACCTGTGCTATCGATTCCTTCCAACCAAGGTAAATGAAAGAGAATTAATTAAAGAGGATTAATGGATAAATGAGGACTAGGCAGAAACATTTCCTGGGGAGCTACTAATGACCCGCAGGGTGGACGAGAGTCCCCGTTCGTTTTGTCACCACTGCATGGCGGTCTGTGAACTCCGTCTTCAGCTCCGAGAGAGACTAACTGTGGCTCTGGGCGCGTTATTAACAGTAGGCTGATGTTAGTAATGTAAACATTACAGGAGCCAGAGTAGTTTTAAACATGAAAGTCAATTGTAAATGTAACACAAATAGTTTTCACAGAGCACATGGTAGAAATACTTAATTATTCTTTTTGACCCCTTGGGTTTTAACGGTGATTCAAATAAAAGCATCAAAGAAGAAAGAAGGTAGGATTCTTTTCTGGATCCGCACACAAATGAAAGTCAAATCTAAAATGCAAAAAGGGGCCTCAAGAAGAAACTGCTTTTTCTTTAAGGTCTCAAGGTCAGAGACAAGATTTCCTCAGTTTTTGTTAAGAGCAAAAGGCTTTTTCTCAGAGTTCTTCCTTATCCCAATCGAGGGTATGTTGTAGAGATTGTTACGCCAACTGAGATAAATTAGTGTTGATTTTGGGCTGTATGATTTGCCTTGACAGGCCCAAAAGTTGTTGTAAACCACTGATTTAATCTTAAACAAAGCATTGCATTTTATAATCTTATATGTTTTTAATGTGAAATATGAAATAAAGTAGAGTCGAATTACTAAAGTAACGTAGTTTCGCCTCAAATCTTAACTTCCTCTAAAACAGCAGACTTGGGTGTATCAGCAGTGTTGGCTGCTGTTTGGGTACTGCCTGCGTTGTGTTACTGCCTTACCCACTGAGAGAAGTAACGCGTTAAAGTACTTTTGCATTACCAAAAGATCTAAAACCCCTTTGCGACTCATAACTCATGTCGGTTGTTTTGTCAGGAAGGTGTGTAGCCTACTGTACATCTACATTTGGCTGTATTGACTCTACTGTCATTGCAGAGCCTTGTTTACGGCCCATAATCTGTAACTCTGCAGCCTAATACTGGAATAAAAGGCGCAAGATAACCTTTAGAGCTCTTTATTATGCTTTCAATCTGCCAGAACTGGACTGTTTCCATGACAACAGTAGAACAAGGGCTCTTAAAATAATGTCGTAACTAATAATTATGACAGGAGAGATTTGTTGGATAAAGTCAGATGACGTATGAAGAGTCCTCGTCAGGAGGTGGTTGTGGTGGATTCATACTGTACGTCCTGTGTGAAAGTCAATTTTTTTTTCACTGACAAATATTATTTCACGTTTGTAATAACATACTTAACACAGCTTCACTTCACTATTTTCATAGTTTCCGTAGCCTCCTGAGACCCGAGCTTTTGTTTGGTATGCATTTTTAATTTCTCCTACCTTTTGGGGATTAATAGGACCTAATAAGTATGAAACCTAAGAATTGTCTTTGTGTCGAAAAAGTCCCAATGTCGACATGTGAATACCTTGTCGTAACGGTGTTGTAGTTTGTTGCTATTGATAAAATTAGTCAAATTTGTCTGCCATATCAAGCTACAACTGTTAATACGCATTAAATAAACAAGTTTCAATCATAAAATCAGAAGAGGTTTTGTACCAGGTTGAGTTTTCTGTAGATATCGACTGTAACACATTTTGGTCGGGATCACGGCCATCTTGAATGTACACCGATCAGTGTAATTCGCTTTTGTGACCACAGGTTGGTTGACAAAGTGTCCATGAATGAGACCAACGGGTCTAAGTTTCACAGAATGAAATATTATGGTGCTGTGAAGCCAAAATGTAATGTCCCCGTATGAGGATGCAGGGTCTCAGGAGGTTAAAGCATTGTGATATAACCAAAACAACAATTGGTCACGTAACTGTTGCGCCTGTCACAATGGACGTGTTGATAATAATAGTTAAAGTGCACCCTCTATCCTAAGCTTTCTAACAATGGCAGTGATAACAGGCTATTTAATGGTCTGATGACATCAAAAAGGGTCAGCTAAAAACAGATTATTCTTCTATTAATAAAAAAATATGAAAATCACACGTGAATCAAACAGAGCTGCACAAGCGTGTCAAATTAGATTAGAGATTCAGTGAAATGTCTGGGTTTGGCAGAGAACAGTTTAATGATAGAGCAGAAACAAGGATGGAAAACTGTAATTATTTAATACAATGTAGCGCGGCACACGGTGTTAATAGCAGATAATCTCTGCTCTCTGAATTCAAGGTTCATCCTCCAAAGGCAGGTACTTAGTCGTCTGACTGTAGGATTAAATCGACTCAAACCTTTTACGCCCTTCAACCAAAGAGAGAAACCTATAATGCTACTGTCTAGATATTTAAAATATTTTCAAAGACACAATTGGAGTCCAGAATGTTATTAAATTTAAACTACTAAGATTCTTCAGTAAAGTCACACTTTTTAATGGAGGTGCCTGCTGCATTGTCCTCAGAGAGTCCACACCCTTGTTAGCCTTCTGTAAGAGTCAAATATCCTCCCAGATTTTCTCCAGAATACAAGCCTTTGATTGGCCTTTGTTAGTGTTCAAACCCAGCACACAGATCAATACATATTGTAGCAGCAGCTTTAAAGCAGAGCTTGTTGTGTCCAAACAAGCACAAGAAAAAAATTCCCTGGATCACTTAATAAAGCTGCCAATCTTCTTGTTACAGACATGCTTTGAAATATAGTAAGCTCACTCAGTTTAGAAAGTTGGGAGACATTGAAATGTTATACGGCTATAGTTGGTAAAGGACACACTTGAAATAGATTTCCCTCGTTTGAACAGTAAAGATGAGTTTGATGAACCTTGAAAGTGAGCAGTCAACAAAAAGTGGATTCACATGATGTATTATTTCATGCGTTACCATGTCAAGTAAAACTCCCAGCTGTCCGAAAACATTTACTTTTTGTGTTTCATGTGAATACATAGCGTTTGGTTTTGAGACAACTGTTGTATAATTTTACAATGTTAAATACTTACCTAACATGATAGGATAAAAAAAGAGAGATAAAGAAGAAAAACAATGAAGACTTCAGCCAAATTAGCTTGTTGGCTAATTAGCTTGCACATGTAGAGAACTTTAGGTTTGGAAAAAAGTCATTCAATGCCACACAAATAAAAGCTGACTGTTTGATAGGTTAGTTGACTAGCTTATTTGCTTTCTTGCTGGGAGACAAGTAAATGCCTGTATAGCACATGAGGCTACCACTAGCAACCTGTTAGCCTAACTACGATAAACAGGTTAGCTTAGTTTAGCTAATTGGCAGCCCTTAAACAGTGACTTTAGCAGACTTTGATGTAACTTATAGAAACAAAAACATAAACCTCCAAAATATAATGTTTCAAATTTATTCAATATTTTTGTTATTGTTGAGGGGTTTTTTGCCAAGCTAGCTGTTTACCATTTTCAGTCTTTATGCTAAGTCTAGCTGATGAGTTGCTGGCTGTAGTTATTCCTTTCAAGCTAACAACTTTATTTGGCTTCTTGGGGGGTTTCTTTTACAGCCTTCAGCCCAGTTTCACCCTGTATAAACCAAGATCATACTTCTCACATGGTAGACATTACATTTAGGTTAGATTGAAGTTTTCTGAAACGGCAGCTTCTGTGTTATGTTATTTGTTGGCTGTAAGTTGGAATGAAATTGAAAGGTTCTCGTCTTTCCCATAACTGGTTTATAAGATAAAAGTATCTGGGTTGATGGTGCTGTAGTTAATGTTTTTCTATTTAGGCTACAGTCAAATCCTTCTTATATTTTATATTCCCCTCTTTGTCGGAAAGTTATTCGCTCACTGTGGAAAAGCTGTCAATAGCTCTGTCAAATTTCCAATTGTCAGTGCACACCAAATTACAGTGATAAGGGGCAAAGAATATGTGGAATAGGAAGGAGAGAGGAATGTGTGCCACATTTCAGTCCATTTAAGTGGCCCGGGACAGTGCAGAGATTAACTGTCTTACTTGGCACTCTGGCAGACAGTTCTCGGGTGTTTCCCAGCTTTCAATTTGTCACCCAAAACGCAAGACGCTCCTCTCACGCTTGTAGCATTTCCATAAATTTACAATTCATTTGTGCATGCCAATTTTGACGGAAGCGCTAAGACAGCGGTATTTTAACTGGTCATTATTTATTTGTTCTCGTTCGTGTGATTTAAAGGTCGGACCAGAAGGTCATTAGGCTGAGTCAGCGCCCAGTCATGCCAATATTGAGAGGGCTTATTGATTTACAGTAGATAACCCTCTTTAAGAGAGAAGCCAAGGCAGCAGTGTGGTTTCCCCCTCTCCTTGTGCTATTTTAGCCAAGTGCAATAAATCCTTATCTGTTTTACTGGCTTAATTACATGGTCATTCTACTATACCATACCATCAGAGTGTTGCACTACTAGAACTCACATTTAACTTCATCCAAGATGATAATACTATAATCAGTTTGGCAGACAATTAATGCACAATATGTCATTTAAACAGACAGGAGTGTTATGTTGAGATGAAGTCAAAATATGTTGTTCAATTTAATTCACTGTTACTTAAAATGCACTACAGTATGTGTGCTATTGGATAATTAGGTCTACAAAACAAACTTATATTTATATTAATATTAGGCTTTATTAATATGTTTATACTTAGACTTTCAATAAACTTTCTGCCATGTCACATGATTTTTATCAGCCACTGGAGTTTACTTTGTTTTGAAAGTGTCCATGTCCAACAGAGACCCGTCTACCAAGGAGCAAGCACTAAACCGTCTGTCTGACTGTCTCTGATAATACCATGCACCTGCGTGCACACGTTACGACACTTTGTGGCACACAAGACTCGCAACACCGCTCCTCAAAGCTGCTATCAACAGTCGATGGTTGCCATGGCCTGTGGTGAAAAGAATGCTTTCACTGGGTGGAAATGTGAGCAACATCGCAGTACAGTGCAAGTTATATATTCCGGTTGTCATTATCCAGGGACTCGACATTTAATTTAAAGAAACACTTACAGGTAATACCAACCGCTAACGTTAGCTGAACAGAATTCCAGTTAGAAATGTTAGCTAACCCGTCGTCTTCTACTACTAATGATAAATAGTTTGTGACTCTGGTGATGGCTGCGGCCGGGATAGTGTGGGTGAAACCACAAGATCCAGACTGGAAAAGGTTTATGGCAGTTTACTTGAAGTTTGAGTGGGAAGTCCTTGGAATAGCAGACTTTACAAAGTACATTTAGATGCGCATAATTACCGCTATTAATTTACACAGGCATTCACGCATTACAAAAGTATTGAACTTTCTTTTCTCTTGTCTTTGTTTGCAGATTTAGTATTGAGGAAATCCATAAGTAACTGAAAGTTATGAGCTGTGTTACTTTACAATTGTGATACTTGGATTAGGTTACTGATTAAATTTTTTAAGGTAATTAGCAACAGTACCGGAATACATTTTTAAAGTAACCCTCCCAACCCTGGCAATAACAACTATGATAATCATAATGTGAGTATGACTTATAATAAATTCAGTAGCAGTGTGAGACAAGCAGGTCCACAGATGTCTTTCAAGATTTCTCATCCATGTTGACATCTAAGTGTAAGCTTGAAATGGTATAGTTCTGTCTACTGCTGATAGCAGAATTTGTCAAAAGGAGAGAAGCTGAGTCCATTGTATGCTTGAGCAGTTCACTGCAGATTGCCTTACGAATTATCCAGAGTCATCATGCAAATAACTTTAATGAAAGTGAAAACATTCCAGCTAGTGGACCAATATTCATGGTAATGTGGGGAAATGGGAAAGGGTTTTCAGATTGGTAACACCCAAAGACATAATGGCAGACCATGCTGTTGCTAACTAGCTAACGAATAAGCTTTGTGCTGCTTGACTGAAGGGTAAATGCCAAGATGTCATTGGTTGAAATTGGATATTCCAAGCTTATGTACAACCATAGTTTATCATTTGATTTACGAGCAGAACACGGTTTGATTTGGATATAAAATACAAAGAAACAGTTTATTTACATATATTTTTAGCACATTTTGGGGATATGTTTCATTTCATCTTGACTCTCGAGACGAAAATAGAAGCACCTTGAAATCTCTACCGGTTTCTCCCAGGGCTTGATATTACCGCCATACAATTTCCATATCAAAGCCTTACTAATGGTCATATCTGCTCTTCACTCAATGCACCCATCTAGTGCTACTCTATCTCCTCTATTGTATGAATATGGGATCTATCCAAGAAACACTCATCCCCACTCACCGACTCTTGGAGTTGAAAGCGCTGTTGAAGTGAGGATACAACAGGGGATGTCTAAAAATATGTATCTGAGTATGTGTAGACTGTATGTGTTTGTGTTGATGAGTGAATATAAGAACGTGGGTGTGGGAATTCAACACTTTCTGCTGATTGCGTTTATGCAACACTTAGTAACTGTGTAATCATGCAGCCGCAGGAGGGAAAATGATTGTTAGAACTTAATTTTTCAAAATTAGAAGTTTTAATGAAGTGACGTCAAAACATTGTGCACCCATTGTGACTGAAATTATTCTCATGAGGGGCGGAGGTGGTTGGAAAACAATCATTTGGCAACAGGATCCTGGGATGTGAGACCAGTTTTCTTTGAATGGGCCGTTCCCTGTCTTTGCTGCTTGGAAGACGGTTAAGTTAAAATCAGCTCGTCTTCCTCGCCAAGAGGATTTCCTCTCAGTGGCCTTAGATGTGTTTCCCGTTTTATTTTGTGTTAGCAGACAGGGGGCAGAAAAACACCAGTGGAGAGAGGTACAAAAAGGTGAGTTAAGAGGTCGTATATTGAAATGTGATGTAAAATGTTCACTATCCCAAGAGGGAGCATCCTTTTCAGCACACAGACATAATTACATGCATCCACTGATTTATAAGAAAACAGCCTCTCTGGGCTTTAGATAGTGTTTAAATTGGCCTCTTGGACTATCACTTACCCATTTGCAAGCACGGAAATTGAATCAGGCCGACTGGGCTGGCGCCCGTGGGCCTCCAGCTGTATGGTTTTCAAATTAATACACCCACAGTGTGGTTGACTCCTGCTGAGAAACTCCCGTCCCCAAAGAAAGAATCAATGGGACTGTGCAAGTAATGCCAACCACTGCACCCTAATTAGCTCCTCATTTTTTCTAATCCAGTGACTTTTAAAGCTCACACCAGTGGCCAGTCACAAATTGTGTGGAAGAGTACTTGTTTTACAAATGGGGATGTATAAATATTTAACTAACAACCTACAAGACTCAGGAGCGTCCCTGCTCCCTTTCTCTTAAATGTGTTGGATATTTCAACGAGGAAAAAGGTGAGGTAAACGGAAAACAGCTGGGCTCTTGTTACAGTGATGCTCTGTGATCATAAATGCAGGATGTTGCGTATGAGACTGAGTGTGTGCCTCGGTGAAAGCTGCCACTTAGTATAATTCAGGTTTGATAGAGATGACAGACGATGGCTGTGGAACGGGACCGCATCGCTTTGTTTTGATTTTTCTGTGTGAAAATAATTCTTACAGATGAAAGACAGTCAGGGATTCTCTTGTGAATGAAGCCTCTTTGGATTTTGCAGCTAAGGAGTAATGTTACTTATTAAATCCTGTCTTTACACAGTGACAGGGATCTAATACTGTGGATACAACATTCAGCAGTGCCTGGCAAACTTTCCTGTGTTATCAATCCATCCTGCCTATTTGGTCTGGGACAAAACAACTTTCTTTACATGCATGATTCAACTCAGTCCGGGCTAGCCTTAAACGCTTCAAGCTAACATTGCACTCTGGTATTCCTTTTGTCATGTAAGCTCAAACTGTCAGCATCTGTGCAGGGAAGTTTTATTTTTTGATAGACATAAAGACATTTTTCTTCTTAATACTTCGTACCATTTGTTGTCTCCATATACAAGCTATTATTGCAATATCATCTATACCTAATACTATAAAGAAGGTACCCCTGTGGTGTTTTTAGCCTTTGGTAGGGCTGGAGAGTATATCTCTGTTTCTTCTGTTGTGCTAACATAGCTACATAGAGTGTTTGTTTTTAACCTCTAATACGACCAACTTGGTGGGTGTTCCTGACCCTGTTACAGACAAAAAAAAGTTTACCATTGATCTACTACTTGCGTTATATAAGGTTTACTTTTGGCAATTAGTTTGGGCTTTTATTTTGAATTAGGTTTTCCACTTACTTGGCTGTAAAAGGATAAAAAAAACTGCGATTCAACTGCCATTAATGCAATTTAAGGCTTGGCAAACTCTAGATGCACTAATGCATGGTAAATGGTCTGTACTTGTACAGTGCTTTTCTAGTCTTTCGACCACTCAAAGCACTTTTACACCACGTTACATTCACCCATTCACACACTGATGGCAAAGGCCTACATCTCTAATCAAGGTCTGTAGGCATTCACAACCGTTGGCTATGCCTTCAGGAGCAATTTGGGGTTCATGTAGACTGTAGCAGTCAGGGATTGAACCCCCAACCTTACAATTGAGAGACCACTGTATTTACCACTGAGCCACAGCCGCCCTACAACATGTCCTCATACCTTCAGTACACCTACCTTTATACTGGACAACCATATTTATCATGTCCTAACATCAGTGTTGTGACCAAGTCTCAAGCAAGCCTCGAGTCATTTTTTCTTGGGCAAGTCAAGTCACAGGGTATGTCAAGTCAAGTCAAGTCAAGTCCTTAGTTAAGGCAAGTCAAGCCACCTTTTTTCCACCCAAGATAAAGCACTCTTACCTGTAGTATCCGGTCTTTATAAAGAGAAAAGACAAGGTGTTAGCAGCTTATCTAATAATGATATTATTGGCCAATTTATATAACCTGTTCAAAAAGTATGACAATGAATTGTATCTGTATTATAAATAGTGATATTCAGTGAAATAAATGTATTCAAAGCAAAAACAAATAGCTTATTTATTTAATATTTCCTCCCCACCACTTTTTAACAGCGAAATACTGACAGCTAGACTACTACGTCAAACAGTGGGGGTATTTGTGTGTTGCCATAGCAAGGAGTTTGACTGACAGCCAGTCATCCAATCATGACAATCACATACCGGGGAGCTTTTTGAGTCGTCCAATCATGATTCCCAGTTTGTGCTGCATACATACTTGATAGTTAGACAGAAACTTGACAATTGTATCATTTTATATTTAACAGCTCACATTCAAACTTATGAACACACGAAAGTCATCCGACTCATCATGCCACAAGTCAATTCAAGTCTCAAGTCATTTATTTTCTGTCAAGTCCAGTCACAAGCCATCAAAACAGTGACTCGAGTCGACTCGAGTCCAAGTCACCAAGTCTCAAGTCCACATCTGTGCCTAACATTATGCAATGGTTGAAACAGAACAAATTGACTTGGTTCAGTTTAGAAAAATATTCTGGTTTGGCTTAAAATAAGTAATTTGGTGCAGTAATTAAATAGTGTACTTTGGTTACTTTCTGTACTTGAAATAACCTACGTTAGTTATGTGTGTAACATACAATAAGTCT
Source organism: Semicossyphus pulcher (assembly GCF_022749685.1). Classification (NCBI taxonomy): domain Eukaryota; kingdom Metazoa; phylum Chordata; class Actinopteri; order Labriformes; family Labridae; genus Semicossyphus; species Semicossyphus pulcher. The sequence continues at coordinate 1,384,925 of NW_027211697.1, forward strand.
ACCCTGACTTGCGGTTTGAATAGTACACCAACTCCAGTCTCCTGGGTGAAAGTGCAGTAAAATCAGTTTCTGCATTGCACTGGTAAAATATAAAGACATTTGCACAGTCTCGAAGCTTATTGACATCCATAAAAATAATACAATTCCTCTGGCATTATGATGTTTTCATGCATTGTCCCCATGCTTTAGTATATGAGCAATGCTGTTGTTCATCAAATATAACATGCATGGCCCAAACATTTACACGAGATAATACACACTTTACAAACATGTCACGTAACTGTGATATAAAAATCTCTTTCTCAAAGATATTTCCCTCTTTTTGAATCCCAAACGAGGACCAAAAATCTTCATAATGAGACGCAAATGTTGCTGTGTGCTATGCTTATTTTGACACGGCAGAATTAGTATTGCCAGCATCCAACTGTGAGAGGCGCGCAGTTTGCCAAAACACAGCAATGACTGACGAGCTTACAATGGAAGCTTGATTTGTGTCCCCTGAAGAATGCAACATGCCAGGACACCATCCTGCAGTAAACACTTGTACAATGTCATCACACAGCTCATGAATATATATCTCTCACAAGCCGCTCACCAGTTCTGCAGACTAACAGCACATTTCTTCAAAACGGGGATAAAATGTGAAATAAAGCAACATAATTTCGAAGTTTTCTCAGTTTAAAGTTTAACATCATCTCCCTGTTTTCGTCGGTTGAAGTGCTTTGAAAGTCTCAATTTCTCTTCAATCTGAAGATCGTTGTTTCAAAAGTCACGAGGCTGACACTGATGTTCTGCAGTAGTTCTTTCTGCGCTGCATGTTTTTATTTCCTAATCCATTAATCATGGTTCTCTTTCAAACTGTATCTGAGGCCTGAACGTTTGTTTTCAACATCATGCTAATTTTCTAGAGAACCAGCAAGATGCTTCGCCTTCTTCTCTCCCATTTATTTATTTATGATATTGTTATTGAATAGGCTCGCTCTAACCGCTCCAGTCTCTGGTACAACCACACAGATATTCCACATGTAGCGTGCATGTGCAGAGTTTAGATCTCAAACACATTTTATGACAAACTGTTTACCATTTGGATAGCTCATTAGATGTGGATTGTGTCAGGGAGTGATTAATTATGCCAGACTGTACGACTTCTGTTTGTGTCAACTTGATGTATATTCTGTTTTTTTATCCTAATGAACATAAGAATTGCAAGGCTCTGCGCTCGCATCAACAACTGTGATTATGCCTCATCTCAAGGCTGGCATCGTTTCCGTAGATTGCAGATCTCTTCCAAGTCTGCGTGCCCTCATAGAAGGGAAATATAATTCATTTGCAACTTAAAAGAACGACATAAATGTATTAGGGACATCTGTATAAAGACCTCCCAGCAGTATCCCCAGCCTTCTCTCTCAATGTAACCTCAAATAATAAACATTGTACAGTACAGTAAGTTTGTGTCATTCTTAAATGAATAGTTTGGCTTTTTGTGTAATACACTCTTCTGCTGGATAGTCGAGAGTAAGATGAGAAGATTGATACCACACTTACCACAATGACTGTAAATAAAGATGGACAACGTGTCTCCAACTGCTTTAATTGTAAAAAAAGAAAATGAAGCCAAAATATTGTTGACATCTCACGCTGTTGTCATCTGGAGCCAGAGTCTGCGCAGTAGAGATTGGCTGGCAGAGCCGCAGTATTGATGTCCTGCCCCTTCCGCTAACCAAAACACACATTAAACTTACCGAAAAACAGCAAAGATCCCTCATGTCGGCACATTCAAAAGCAGAGCAGCTTGTTGTGTATCTGAAGCTATGGCCGAATATGGAGAGTTAAATTACTGTAGTGTTACTGTGACTTTGTGTCTTCTCGCCGTTCCTCCTCTACTCTGCTAATCCGGAACAGTTTGGCTGCAGGAGCCATGTTCGTCAGCAGAGCTGTCATTCATTATGTTTTTTTTTAGAAAACTTAATAAAACAAAAATCTGAAAAATGAACACTTGGGCATAAATCAGCATGATAAGAACTAACTATAATGACAGAAACCATGTTTGAGAAGAATGTATCGGGCGTGTATTTTGATTTTATAGTTTGACTCATGTCCCATCTGTTAACATGGAGGAGGCGGGCTTTATGAGCTTTCCTGCAGCCAGTCAGCAGGGGGCAATAGAGATGTTTTGGCTTCACTTTTGGGGAGCTGTCATGTCGTCCATCTTTTTTATACAGTCTATGGTTAGTACCTGTTGCCAGACAATAAATCAATGCTCCCAGCCTAACAATAGGCAGTTTTATTTTTCACTTTTTGGTTGCTATACACATTTAAAAACCAACATAACTATTCCTTACAAATTGACGTGTTAATGATTTAGCTTTAGAGGTTCCTGGAGATGGATTTTGTACCTCACTAAGTTTGTTAGTGTAATTCCAAAAAATGTTGAACTTGTTTACAGTTTTTATTCATGATCCATAAACATTTATGAAACATATTGAGTTGTAAGGTAATGGTTGTAAGCTGAGCTCTTCTGTAAAGGAGGTTATGGTATGTGATATACAGTACTATATAATTAGTTAGTAGGTATTCATTGAAATGATACACTACAACTTTACCGCAAACACATTAAACAAATTACAAACTGCATTACTCCTAAAACAAAGTCTGTGTTCTGTATAATTTAATTATATACAATATTGCACTTCAAGGCATTCCATTATAGAAAACAATGCACTGCCTCCAATCATAGTTGTTTTCCTTCACCCTGTTATTAATTTTTTTGTTTTTCCAGACCTAAAAGAGTGAAGTCAGAGTTATGGCACAAGTCAGACATTCACTATAACGTTCATTACACAACCTTTGTGCTCTTCTCTCTCTTGTCTGATCGAAGTGATGTGAAACACCACGCTGACTTTTCACAGTCATTAGTGATAGTCTGTACTCATTAAGAATTTAATTCGTTGCTCTTGTGTTTTTTGTAGTCAGTGAGCAGACTCTGCCAGTAAGCCAAGTAATTGATGAGGGAGTGCCAGGTGGATCTCTGAGGACAGACAGGTAGAGCAATGCCTAGTGTTATTAAAAGAACAATGAAGTACCCAAACAATACAAAAAAAAAAAAATCTAATTTTAATACTGATATTCCCACCACTACCATTGGTAAAAATCTAGATTTAAAGGGTTAATGAATATATTAAAGTAGAGAAAAAAAGCATATTAAAAGACTATTAAATATCTCAGACATACCATGTCTTGAACAGGCCTTCAAGACAGGAAGTGGGTTAGACACCAGAAACGATAAAAAAGTCAAAGGGCCAGTTTGCCGATTTTCAACCCTGTTCCTATCACGGTATTATGGGCAGCTAATGCTATTATAGAAGGAAAAAAATACAATTTCGCTCTGTGTCTTTTGAGGATGCTATCCACAGACTACGTAAAACGGGAGCTCGCAAAACTACACTTCCTCAATCTTGGACGCCCGCCTCCGATGTCTGTAGTGTTTAGTTGAAAAAAACACATACCGTAAAATGTTATCATTTGTTCCGTGAGGTGCCTTGAAATGCTGCCTGCTCTCTTGTTTTCCCTGAGGTCATGTCTCGTTCAAAATCGTCAGGTTTGAAATGTAGACTGAAGTCCTGAAGTGTTTTTAGATGATCCATTGGTATATTCTCGTCATATTTCTGATTCTGTACCGCTCTGAGCCATTGCCTGCAGCGAAACGATAGTATTTCACTCCAGCGTCTCTCGCTGGGCTGTTCCTTTCAAAGGGAGGGGCACAATGCTTGCAAAACTTTCTCAACAGCTATGGCGCCAATTTCAAATATTATTTCTTCTATCGATGATGGAGAACACCAGCTTTGACTGACAGAGGCAAAGTTCTGTTTCCTTTACTCTTATATGACCTAACTTTTTAGATGATCTACAGGCTAGTTCCTAAATTAGCGTTCCTACCCAGGCAGCCAACACTTCCTAATTCCTACATATCCATACCAGACAAAATCATAGAACACATTGTAAATGTAACGAAAGTGGCTTAAGTCACCAAAACTACTTGGTTGGGTTTAGGCCCCAAAACCACTTACTGAAAAGAAAGGTAGTGTAAAAAAAAAAACGATAATGGTTTGGGTTGCGATAAGTAAGACAGTTATGCTAGTGAAATATCTTATTTGGTAAAACAAGGTATATGAAGTTAAGAAGGATATGTTATGGATATGTTATAACATATAACAAGGATATGTTATGTTTATGTTTATGTTTTGTAACAAGGACATATGTTGTTGTGGTAACAAGAACATATGTTGTTGTTGCTCTCTTTGCCTGTCTCTATCCTGCATCTCCTTCTATCCCATTTTCGGCCCATCCAGTCGAGGCAGATGGCTGTTCAACATGAGTCTGGTTCTGCTCGAGGTTTCTGCCTGTTAAAAGGAAGTTTTTCCTTGCCAATGTGCCGAATTGCTAAGTGCTACTCATGGTGGATTGATGTTGGGCCTCTCTTTAAATAACTTAACAAAGAGTCGGTCTAGACCTGCTCTTTCTGTAAAGTGTCTCGAGATAACCCTGGTTATGATTTGGCGCTATACAAATAAAATTTGATTGATTGATTGATTGATGTTTGTAAGTTAAACAACTTAAAAGAAGTCAATGTCCACGTTTAGTTTCTCAGGGGACTCCAATTCTGGTCTCCTGGGGAAAGTCCTTCAATAAGTGTGCTAGTTACATTGGTATGTGCCTTGTTTAAGTATGTGACGAAAGTGTGAACGTACGTGAATTGACGTTCTGCATGTATCTTTGAAGAAATCAATCTTTTTTGTTTGGTTGGGTTTTACACGGGACTCAAACTCTTCAGTCTCCTGGGTGAAAGCCTTGTCTTTGACCACCATCCCAAACTGACTTTATTGTTCTCATACCAGGTCACCTGAATTCCGCCATTCCCCTGTCTTCATTCACTGAAAATGTAAATGTAAGTCTTATTTAGCTGTTGACTTCTTATATGGCCATATATTTGATGCAGACAGTCTCCTTAACATTGAATGCACTCTCACAGGAAGTCAGGACTGCCTTGTTTATCTATAAGAACATGATTTTGGGGCTCTACCTGAACTGACGCTATAATCAATACATCACTTTATTATTCATTGTTTACATACATTTTTTCCTGACATGTTCTTGTAATTTATTAACATATGGTTCGAGGACAATCCAGTGTTGGACATGTAACCGGATAATAAAACTAAAGTGTGTGACAGCCTGCGGTTGCCAGGCAGATCATTTAAAACTCTGGGTGCCATGATGGCAAAGGCCAGCTTTGTCCTTGGAACAGATGAGTGCTTTCCCTGTTGTGCTGTTATCAACTGGTCTCACCGAGGCTACAAACTAAAGGTGATTTTCTACAATTGTTATTTGTGATAAACCATTTAGCTGCAATTTTCTACCTAATTTCTGGTCAGTTGCCATGAGTGAAAGTAAGAATCAGGGGTATTATTAGGAACATTCTTTAATGGTAGAAGCAGCTCTACAGTTAAAATCAAAAGCCAGTGTTGACAGGAAGACATCTGGTGTCTGTATGTGGATAAAAGGGTTTGTTTCTAATGTATTCTCATACAATATTTAAAGAGGCAGAACCTTTTAAAGGCATTTGATTTTATGGTTGGTGCTGTGAGTTTTTTGGAATCATTTAGCCAATTAGAGCAATGCAGAGAGACAAAATGACTGTGCCAAAGATAGTTCCCTGAGGCGATTTGAGAGTGAAGACGAGCTCGACCAGGAGAAAATGAAACACTGCTGACATAGGAACCAGTTCCCCTTTAGCTTTCTGTTTCTGTTTAAAAAATGTCATTACCAATAGCAGCTCAAATTGAAGGGAGTCAAGGGGAAACTGAGTCATAAAGGTGAGTGTCCGAAAGTCTTTGGAAACTCTGTCAACCGATAAATAACCAACAGGCTGTCGTGACGAGACGACATATGGGAACTGTGCTGCAGCTCTCCTTTTAATCTATGTTGTTACACTGAGAGATGAATCAGTTCAATATTCACTACACCACACAAACTGTCAGCGTAACATGATTTATGCAAAACATGAATATAGCTGACATTAAGAAGACATTATACAATGTACTTTAGGAACTACATCATCCTCAAGGAATTTCACAGGTCATTGATTTAAATGGATCTGAACATTTTTAACTAAAGTGGCACTAAAAATATGAATATGCGAGAACTGCATATTGCCTTAATATAAATCTCATGCCATTTTTAATGCCTGATGCATACATAAAATGTCATTTATTTGGAGGCATTTGTTAATAGCGTAATTGTAATTTGTAATCAGGCGTATTTAGATGCATTTAACTGTCTCTGTCACTGAGGATTGTATTGGCAAGCAGAGAAATGAGGGTGTGACTATGGACGAGGAGCATCATTTAACAGAGCCTGGGGAGCCGTTTTCTCTCCTCTTCCAGTAAGATGCCTCTTCTGCAACTCTGACTGCTTGCTGTTTCATTATGATGAGGCTATGGGCTAAACGTAGCCAAGCAAATCAAATATCCTGGAAGCACATACTAAATAAATCATTTTATTCATTCCATTAGTGGTGGATGTGCTTCCCTTGTAAACCATCTTGTGACCACGCTGGCAAACAAAAAGCTGTTGTGCCTCTGCCTGCCATCTCTGCTGGTTACTTTCAGGCTAAAAAACATGGAGCTTCGTTTCTGCAAATCACGACTGATCCATCCATTTCGGTTTCATGCCTTCCTTGGCATGCGATTCCCGTGGTCAGTACATGTTCCCTGTGTGTCTCTCTAATTTGTCACACTCGTCTTACTCTGCTAGTGCCAAGATTCAAGCGAAAACACTGCAACTGATCAATGTCCTAAACACACAGCAGGGATAGAGTCTTAACGTGGTGGGGTTTTGTGTCTTTTTCCCTCACTGGCACCAAAATATTACATTTAGTTTGGTGTGTTTCCTGACACACGAGTCAGAGAGTGATGGAAAGGTTCTGAAGCTTTGGTAGAGCGACAGGGTCAAACACAGAGATGAGGCCTAATCCTGAGGAAGGTCGAGGTGACCCAACCGCTGAGAGTGACCTGTTACTGCATGTTCAGGAAGGTCCTTGCAGCGCGGTCCAACACAGCAGTGGAACGTGGCCAAGCAGAGGTGACACCCTCTTTAGCTGAGGGTCACCTATAAAGAGGTTCAGCAGCAGATGTTGCAGGTGACACGCCAAGTCAGGAAGCAGATGGTAGCACAGTTGCACAACTACAGACACGGAAGGTCCTGGCTGTTTTCTTCTGGAATCTGCGAGGGCCGTGACTGCAAGTGATGGGCAGGGGGGGGAAGTTGTAAGGGTATGTTCTGTTGTCTTGTCTACTTATGCTCTCCAGCAGTGATGAAAGAAGTTAACTTTGATGTGATGTGATGTGCTGACTTTTTAGCCCTGTTACAAAATCACTGGGAGAGTAACGTGGAAAAAAATGTACAAATGAATCCTTCCAGTATCAACAAGTAGCTGATTTAGAATTTAGAAGGCTATTATTACACTGTCAGATACATATACAATCAACGTTTGGGTAAATATAGGTGTTGGATTGGAGTCATTATCGGCATATACCCAACTGGAGATGAATGCGTTGGAAGGACTGTGTCATTGGCATTGCTCAGTTCCCTCAATCTGAAGTATATCCATCCTACGTAAAATTTTAAACACCAGAAAATAGGTCTTCACTCTACCCCAAGTATCAGTACTGTTAATCACCATCCGAGGTGGTAAAAACAACAAAATCTGTGGCACTCCCATCCCCCGCGAAGGTTAGACCTCTCTTAACCTCTTCACCAATGTGTTGGCTGTAACTTGTTTCAAAAACTGAAAAGTGGATTAAAAGGGAGGGGAAAAAATGACCACCCACCTGTATGGGAGAAAAGTAACCAAAGAGTGAATGCCACACTTATGGTGATGACTCTGGTTCTATGCTTTTGTGCACCTGGCACAGTAAGGGCACAAGTTAAGATGGAGGATCACAACAGAAATGGAAAGACATGGGGCGTTGGTTAAGCTCAGTTGGTAGAGCAGGTGCCCCATATATCGGCTATGGTCCCTGACGCACTGATTGTAGTTTCAGCTACCAGTGATCTCCTACTGTCTACTCCCCACATTTCCTGTCTCTCTTCAGCTGTCCAGTAAATAAAAGCCCAAAAAATAATAATGATAAAAAATAAAGACTGTGACGCTTCCTCATCAGTATAGGAACAGTATCAAGAGTAAACGTATCACTGCTACAACCCTGCTGCAAAAAGGACAAACCCTGTCCTGCCCATATCCAGGAACCTGATAGCCCTTTTTACACTGCGGTTCCGCCACAGTGCCGTAACGAAGCTCCGACATTATGCCGCCTACATTGAACCACGCAACGTAGGTGTAGAGCCTCACCAGTGCATTTTACATAGCGTTCCAACGTTGCAGAAGCAACATGTGAGCAAGGTGTAAACAAACAGCGCGTGCATCACATACACACACACACGGCGCTGTTCCGCCCTGCTGGCTCCGCCATTTACACTAACGCCGTTTCGCCTCTGTTACTACCTCCGATGCCTGCTCAGAGACGGAACGACTTCGCCCCACCATTCCGCCTCCGTGCGTTCTACGTAGAAGATGAGCTGTAACAGAGGCAGAATAATCCTGCCTTGAACTGGCAGTGTAAAAGAGGCTATAGTCTGTGCTTCTGTGTCCTCAGAGAAAGGGATGCGTGGACCAAAAAGGTCACGACTCCTTCCGCTGCTACTAGGATTCGTTACTCCAAAATAAATGTTGGTAACGTGCATGGCTGTAAGTCCACTTTAGTTTCTTTAATTGTTAATAATTAATTATATAATAATAATAATATAATAATAAGCTTTTTGTGCCCACATTTAAAACACAATTTCACATGTGATACATGAACAAACATGGAATATTACCAGCAATGAATCAGAGCTCAGTGACAGTGTTAATGAGTCTTAAACATCCTTGCTGCTGAATGAAATCGCTGCTTTATTCCACACAGCCTTGTCTGCTTAATTATCAGTTATAAATTCTTTTTAGATTTTTGCTATTTCATTAGAGAATTAATTGGTTTCCTGTCAGTGGTTTCTTTATCATCGCAGTTTTAAGGTTTAAGGTTGGCTGATTGACTCATTGTGTAGAAACTCGGTTACTGGAATTTATGTGAGAGCAGTACGGTTAGTTATTAGTCACAGGGTTCATTTGAATGCTTGTTAGAGACAAGAAGACGCTGAACACAAACACAGGAAACAACAGATTAGTTCTTTGTCTAACAGCTTTTTAAAATCTCAGATAAGGACCCTGCTTAGTCATGTTGTGCCGCCTGTCCTCCATGCCTTGGTGGCGTGATGACACAAAGGGTCACCGTGGCACTGTTAGGGTCATGTAAGACAATCTCACCTTTTTTCCCCCTCCATTTGAATTTTAATTAGATTTTGTTAACGGCACCATTTTGCAGTAATTATTTATCACAGATATAATTACACAGTCCATCACATTATCCACTATCCATCTTGAATAATGGACTTTGAAAAAAAAAGTTCAAGGACGTCAACTCGAGACAAGAATCAAGAAGCAGCCTTTTCTGTCTCTTCTTTGATATTCCAATGAGTTTCGGCTTCAGTGATCACAGCACAGTATGAAAAAGAAATGTGACTGGATAAAGCTCTCAAATTATCAGCTTCTCTGTTTAAAACACCTTAAAGTGAACCTTTTAATTAACCTTGCAAATGGTGATAACTGTCTAATTCCTGCACACGGGGTCTGCACTCACCTCTCGTGTTTTTACTACAGTTTTCATTGTCTCACTAAATAGCGTGTATAAAGCACTGACAGTATATAAAGATAGCAGAAACATCTCCACCTAATTTTACAAACGCGAAGCCAAAATACCCCTGGAACTTGGTGCTGCCGTCATGTGCATTTGGCACCAGAGTCTGCGCAGTAGCGATCGGCTGGTACATCCTACTTCTTGGCAGGTAGCTGCGTACCAGCAGAATGTAAACACAATTGTGTCAGTGCACATGCGTTGCTAGCGAGATGTAGTTCGTGGAAATATTCCCATTATTTTGAATTTTTGGGCAAAAGGGACAAGAACAACGTCACGGTGAAATATAAGTTGTTGCCTGGAGGAGCTGTACTGCTAGCTAAACACAGCTCCGCAACACTGGTGGGACTAAGAGCCTGTGTGGTATTGTTTTCATTGAATCAGCTGTGCCTAATACTATATGCCTCTGCCCAGTTTGCTGTCAGATTGTTAGCATAATAAAGAGCAGTCAAGGTTATATTGCATCTGTCATTCCTGTAATTAGGCAGCAGAGTGACAGATTATGGGCAGTAAAGTGAGTGAGTGACGGTACTTTCAGAGCCGGAGAGAGGGGGAGAGTTGCGACAGCGCAATGGAGGATCATGGAGCATATTGGACCTCCACTGACGCGACTCTCTGTCTATACGGCTCTGAATACTTTGTTCAGGGAATAGCGGGGCTGCTCCTCCGCTGTCCTCACCTATGTCCGCAGCGCACACCTGCTTTCAAACACATTGTCATCGGCCTCATACGGACAGTCCACATTGACCTGATGCGGTCAGCCAAATACTAGATTTTGACCTAGTCTTGTTATTCAGTCTATGGTATGGAGTCTCACAAAGTGGTACTCTTTCATTGAACTACATCTGCTTTTTTTTTTAATGTTTTTTATTGTTGCCATTATGTGTATTAAAGGTGAAATTGAACATAAAACGGGTAAAAGGAGCATTAAAATATTAGAAAATATTTATATAGGTTATATATTATATTATATATTATATATTATAGGTTATAATAAGGTTATTGCAACTTTTTGTCTGCTTTATTCTACTAGGTGTGTGTTTGTGAGAAAAAAAATCCCCATAGGTTAACAGCTAGAGACTCAACATGAATGCTTTCTTTTTGCACATGACGAGGAAAAAAATAGTCCAATGTCTCTACACTGTAAATGCTTTACGACAAGAATCAAACAGACAATGGATGGAAACAACAGCAGGGTCTGCTCGTCTGTGGTTGAGTGTGATATGGAGATACTGTACGAGAACAGTCCGTCGAAGCGGCTCCTCCCCCGTGTATTTTCATATCCTGCCGTTTGGGAAGGTTTTCTTTTATGCAGGTGTTGAATAGGCCGAAGCTCGCGCAGGTATTTGTCTGCTCTCTGGCAGGGCCAAGGGATTACAGAGACAAGCACTGTGTTGCCATGGTTTCCAGTTCAGCTCTGCCTGCCTCCAACACCAAGGATAGTTGTTCTTTGTTGGCCTTCAGTATCACACCAATTGTAAGTGGGAGAGCTGGAGATAAACAGAACGAATCTTATACAATTGAAAAGACAGGTTGTGAGTGGTTATATACAGTATATATAACTTGTATGGTTGTACACTGATATCTCTTATTATGAAATAGCCAATGTGTGACCAGAACATTTGGGTTATTCTGGGTTTTTCTTTACAAGAGGCCATCTGTCCTGTTCACTGGGACCTAATGTAATACCACGAATACTTCGACTGAAAGGACTAAAAACTGGGGAAATGTAAACATCAATTACAGCTTTTATATCCAACTTCTGTCTTTTGTCTATAGTAATAAACCAAACATTTCTTCACTCTTCCAAAATGTGAGGGAATATATTCTTCCTATTTAAGCAGGAAATAAAATAAGAAAATATAAGCATCTATAACACTGTCATCATTCGGACACCACTACAGTCAAAGGAACACCAGCCCTACCGGCACACCTCTTCTTTCATTTTTGAACAAACCATGAAATGTTTTAAATTGAGTCATCAAATTATTTCAAGGACAGGAAAATTGACTTTAAGGCGCTGGTTTAGTTCAGTGGGTAGAGCAGGCGGCCAATATACAGAGGCTACAGGCCGCTGGTTCGACTCCTGTCCTTGGCCCTTTGCTGCACGCCACCCCCCCACTCTCTTCTCCCAATGTTTCCTGTCTCTTTTCATTTATTCTATCAATAAAGGCAAAAAACATCATCTTTAAAAAAATATGAAATGAAAGAAAATGGACTTTTCTGTTGTACGATTTTAATTTTCTCACCCTTGGTGCAGGCAATCTGCCAGAGACCCGGGCCAGAGCTTCTTTTGAAAGCCAAATTTTGGCACTTCTCTGAAAAATGACATGGCCTTAACAACAGAATACAGTAAAATACCTGTGTGCCCTCCAAATACAAATGCAATATCACACGAAAATGAGCTCCAAAATTGCACTGATCCGCATGACAACAACCTCAGCTGCACCAGCTGTGTGGACGAAGGTTACTGTGGAGCTATGAAATGACTACATTAGAGAACTGCACCTCAACAGTTGTACTGACTGTGTTTGCAGGACTATTGGTTTTACAGCTGTAAAACCAATAGTCCTGCAGGGCCCTAATCAACATCAATCACACTCACAATACAAAATAAATTATGGCCTTTTATTCATTAAAAGTACAATTTTATGTGAAACTATCTAAACACAAAGCGTATTTTTCGTGCCACGCCATGTAATACCTGATGTTTACGACTCTTAATCTCCAGATTTTGTGTTTGCTTTCGAGTTTGGGAGATTAGCCACGGATCACAAGTGTAACAAGATAGCATCAGTGACATGCAGGAATACGTGACGATAATTATCATGAACTTCAAGAGCCCGATTGTCATGAGCCACTAGTGCATGGCAAAGTCTACAGCACAAAGTACACAGAGAGAGGTGAGTGTCTTTGGGAATGTTCACACTGTGGGTGAAGGATCGGGATTCTTAGAGGTGTTTTTGTCAATGATTCTTGCAGGAAAGTCACACACTTGTCCAGGAGGGGGAGAGTCACGTGGACCAAATAAGCGGACAAGAGCAGATTTCACGCTTTTAAAGATTTAACAAAATCTGAGTTTGTGCATTAGTTAAGAATTTACAGTATCTTTAAACAAAGTTTAAAGGTAGGCTTTAATTTGTAGCTTGAAAAAATGTTCATACTCAGACTAATTTCATTAAAAGTAACAACATGTTTCGTGTGGTCGCCTGTCTCCTGAGAAACAGAATGACATGGCATGAATACATGTGACTAAATGAAACGTGACACACACACACACACACACACACACACACAAGGCAGGCACACTGTCTATATCTGTACAGAAATGGCTATGTTGTTGGTATTCTAACAGAACTTGAGAGCGAAGCGCAACTTACTTTGCTAGCTGGTCCCCGCATGGGTCACCGGTCCTGCAGTGAGCCTGGCTGCACTCATTACAGACCACTCAAACCTGAAGAGAGACTGCACAGACTGAGCTGAAACTGAAACTGAGCCGCTGTCAACTTTAAAATCCGCTGTGTGGCAGAATTTTTGTCTTCCAGCAGATAAAGAAAAAGGCAACAAGACAACTGACAAGAAAATTGTATGGAATGTAAGGGAGCAGTGTCTTGGGGAAACAGTCGGAGCACTACTTTAAAACGCAGGGAAAAAATGTAGCTGCTGGTGTGTCTCATATTGCAAGCTCTTCTTCTATTACAGTACTAAAAAACATTATACTGAACAGAAACATTTTGATTGTATAAAGAACTAGAACTATTTTTTGTTAAACTGGAAATATACTAGTATTTCTTGTCAAGAGTGGGATGAGAAGTTTGTCATCAATCTAAAAATATGGCTATAGCTTGTGGCTTGTTAGCTTAGCTTAATGCAGACATTTAGACATCAGCTTGCCTGGCTCTGTGCAAAGATCACAAAATCTGCTGACCAGCACTTTAAAGCTCACTAACTGACATATATATTTTTTGCTTAATCCTCACAAAATAAAATATTAAAAATGTAGTACTGTCTGTGGACGTGTTGGACAATTTCATGTCCAGTACATTAGCTTCCTTTGCCTCCACTCAAGCTGGCAGGCTGTTGTTTCCAGTTTTGATGCTAAGGTAAGCTAACACGCAGCTGGTTGTTCCTTCAGACTGAGCATACGTAAGAGTACTATCAATCTTTATCTGTAACTCTCGGCAAGAAAGCAAGAAGGCACATTTCCCAAAATGACACCAAAAAAAAATTTAAATTATTGAATCACATTTTTTGTATTTTTTCTTTCTTATGTGCCATAGTCAAGCGTTCTTTAACTTACAATGGCTATGTTAACCAACCCGGCTAATAAGCATTTTAACTCTCACAGCAGACAAGGGTTAAATGCTTCAACGATGATTAAAAGAGCAGAATAATCTCAGCTAATCTATCAAACGAAACGCCTCAGGTACAGTAAAGAATTAACTGATGTCGTGCCAAGTGAAGTTCTGCATGGATGCATCTGCATCACACGGACCCTGCAGCCACTGAAGCTCTTATGAACTTTAAAAATAACAGCCGCTGTTGTGCACTGCGGCTGCGAGATCCACCTGTCAATCTCTTTGTGGAGAACAGCTTTGCTTCAACATTTACTGTCATCTTACAGTGGAAATACTGAATACAGTAAAAGCATACAGTAGAGGAACCACAGCAGGGACTTTAATTAACTCAGTGATAACAGAACAGATGCAACAGAAACACAACTCAACACTAAAGTAGCTTTTAAGATTTTAAATGTCACCTGTACTCTGAGAAACACCTGATGATATGTCAGAGAGAGAGGAGTATGGAAGCCCGAAGCGGACATGCATCCATACATTTTACTTACTACGTTTTCCAGAGTAATTTCCGGTTGTTTTTTTGAGACTTATTTATCTCATGATCTCGAGATAACAACGCTGCACCACCGTAACATCAGATGATCATAACTCGTATTCTCAGAGTTACATAAGCACAAACACAAAGATAGAAAAAGGCGTAACTTACCTCATTAGCGTGGGCAATGGCAGCAAGGCTGTAATATCACAGAGACCGGCTTATTGCTTTGTTTTCTCTATAGACGGGAAATTATCTCGAGATAATGACATAAATTAATCAGTTGTAATGAGAAAACCAGCTTTGTTATCCTGTGATGATGAAAAAAATAAGTTCAGATTCCGAAAAAAAACTACTCATTATTTCGGCGTAAATATGATATATTGATGCATCCCAACGTTGAAATTTGGTTGAAAATTCAGTTCTGAAGCTCTTAGACCTCCTCATCTTTTTTCAACAGGCTAAGACACTGTTACGACATCAGCGTGTCAGAAACACATTTTTGTGTTATAATTTTGTTAATTTGTTCATTTTAGCATTGAAAGGATGATTGTAGCAGCTTTTCTCCAAAATCCTTTTGCAGCAGTGTGTTAAATCCGGTCTGCACAAAGACATCATTTCAACACATTTTATTTTTCATACAAAAATCCTAAACACGGCGCTTCAGGTTCAGAGGTTCAGAGACATCATCAAGGCAGCAGTTTTAAACATTCTACACAGAAGAAGAAAAAAGAAGGCCATGCATGCCCAGGTTGTGCAGCTCTGACTACGAAGGCAGAACTACTTCAAATAGTCTTTTTGAACCAGTTTTGAACGTCTTTTCAACGGGGGCCGTAGTCGTCATTTAAGCGGCTCGCTGGGACGTCCGCTTAGGGCTTCTGTAGAGAAAGGACCTCTGTGGAAAAAAATGATATGAATGACATGAATAATTGTTACAAAACAAAACTTAAATACATTAACTCATCCGTGAACCTGATTTCTGCCTAAGTCAACTCATATGACATCAAGTCCCATGATCCTTCGCTTCTAAACATCATCATTAAAGTTCCTCTTTTGTTATTGTTTCTGCTGAGAGACCCCTCACGGCAGGGGCTACTGTGCCTTTAAAAGTATTCCCTGTGTCTTTTATGAACAAATTAAGAATGTCCGATTTACAGTCGCTGTTCTTTGGATTCATATACTGTTGTTTTTTTAAAGATCAGGTAAAAATATAGTGGTGCTGGAGTAATTAATATTTTCGTTGGCAGGATTCTTCAGTATGATTATAAGATTAAAGACTAAAGATAATCAGTATTTGCAGTCAGAAGCTAAACCCAACATGTATTATCTCGACTTTACTCAGAGCTGATGAATAAACACTGCTTTTCCATGAAAGACAAAATAAATCAGACTAGAAAAAAAAGAGACAAAAACAGAAAAATCAATTAACAGTGATGCTACAGCTCAAAATATTCCCCTTAATCCCTGAATCAATTTACATTCATCAGCACAGAGCTCAAACTGTGAGCTAGGGAGAGCTATATTGCTTGGTCAATGCAACTGCTATTACAGAGGGGATACAATGATTTAACCATCCGGCAGGTCAATTAAAGGAAGACTTCATAATTTCTAAATCCATTTTGCACAATCTCTTCTGCATTACTCGCTCGTACTGCTGTCGCTGCACTGTCTCTGTTTTCATAAGGCATGGTGGGAGCTCAGAGCGCCTGAACTGCTGCCAGGGAAATCAACTAAATTCCTTCATATAGAAAAAAACATCCAGACTCTATCTTCAAGGACACGTTTTAATTTACAGTTAGCAGCAAAAGGAATCCAAGAAGTAGAATCACCAGACAATGCTGAGCTAAGTAAACAGAACGATAAATGAATGTTAAGCTCCGGGGAAATATGAGCATGTTTTTTGTTTGTGTAAAACAATGGTACAGACATAAAGCAGGAGGAGAATGACAGAAACAAAAGGTCTTATATTATTATTGTATTGCGTTCAGCACAGACACCATTACTTTATTATATGTTTTACAGCACAAGCAGCTACTTCAAAGGTCTCCACAGTGTCTGATGTCCTGGTATTTCATTCTACACTGACTCATTTAGTCAAATGTTAACGTCCACATTAAGATGCTTTCACCACCAAGCACCTGGCGAAAATTATGTCAAAAGAGCCGTGATTTCCCAGCAGGCTTAGGAATACATTCACCATCCACTTACACCTCTACAGTCTAATCTGATTCAATACAACAGCTCTGCCAGGATTTCACTTTCCTCCAGGTTTTTGTTGACACTGTCAGAAGGGTCATAACTCTACTTCCTGTTTATGGATCCATCCATTATCTTTAACGCTCATCCAGTTGAGGGTCGCAGAGGGGCTGGAGCCTTACCCAGCTGTCATTGGACGAGAGGCGGGGACTCACAGGGCTGACACATAGAGACAAACAACCATTCATGCTCACATTAGCACCTACGGGCAATTCAGAGTCACCAACTAACCTAATGATCATGTCTTTGGACTGTGGGAGGAAGCCGGAGTACCCGAAGGGAACCCACGCATGCACGGGGAGAACATGCAAATGCCACACAGAAAGGCCCACTTCATCCGAACCGAGACCCGAGCTAGGAACCTTCTCGCTGTGAGCCGACAGTTCTATAACCACTGCACCACCGTGCAGCCTCAAAATTTTACAATCAAAAAAAAGAAATCACAGAAATGTTTACAGGTAACTTGAAATATTATGTACCATATGTTGGGAATGTCAATATTTGCACTTTCCTCAAGGTTTTGGTGGTAGCTCTAGTGTTTAAATTGTCTTGCAGTCCGGGCTACCTTGTTAAGGTGTTTTCACATTAGGTGTGATTGCTTCGTACCGTACCAAAGTACGGTTGCCCCCTCATCCTCTCCCATGCCGGTCAGCTTTCACAGTATTTTCACTCCGTACCCGATTACACTTGCGGTAGGACTCCAAAGCAGAAGGTGGCGGTAATGCACCTCAAAAAGAAGGAGAAGAAGAAGAGTATCAACATTCAACATTGTTTATGTTGTCGTTCCAGTGTAGAAAAGCATGCCAATCGCATGATACCAAGTCCAAACAATGGAGCCGACTTTTGCACTATTCCTACTATTATTCAAAAAATCTCAAGAACAACCCTCTCACCTACCCTCCTACGGTATCAGCCATGGCCGTGCAGTTCAGAGGATGAGATCGGCGGTGCTGCGCACATACGCAGATTTTGTAGGAGACGTTATAAAAAGCAGTCCACCTCTGTGGTTTGACATGGTTATCCTTTACATCTGATGCGTACCGTACCCGAGTATACATGAACCGTGCTCGAGACCACCTTTTCAAGTGGACCCGGGTACAGGTCAATGAATCGTGCCCGAGTACGGTACACAGTGTTCACACTAATCAAATGAACCGGACTTTGGGGTCAAAGTGTACTCGGATCCGGGTCCCTAATGTGAAAGCCCCATTAGACAGTACTGTCTGAGATATATCTTGACATTGCACACAAGGACATTTGTCTGTTTTCCTGAGTGCTACAGTTGAATTCTACTACAGAAAAAGGCTCCATTTCTAAAAGTCAAGTCTATGACAACACATGAAATAGACTGTCATTATTGGTGTACCTGGGCATGCATAACAAGCACTCTCCTGAATGCATATCTGACCTTATCTCTGATACTAAACTACCTAAAGTCTACACCAAATCTTTTCTGTCACTGTCAACTCAGACAGGGATAATAAATACAAGGTAAAGAAGTTCAAGACAGAAACTTAATTTGTTCAATGAAATTTATTGCACTGCTGCTGTTTGAACTCTCTCCTCCCTCAGGTCACACAAAACCTGAATGACAGACCGAGCTCTCTACAAATACTGGGAAAGGCAGAGAGAATCACTTCTCCTGCTGTCACTGTGTAGAACTAAATAAACTGTAAGGTTCAGAACAAACGCACAGCTGAAGGTATTGTAGATTTAATGCAAGTAAAACCACTCGGTTCGGTTTAGGATTTTTGCCAAGGTTATAAAATATATAAGATGTAGCTTTCGTTTGGTGCAGTGGCTCATTAGTGGTGAAGCTGCTTACGTGAGCTGACACACAGAATAGCCGGTTCAATTTCATGTTGTGAAGAAGCACAGCAGATCGATAAAGCTGCACCTAATGGACACAAGAATTAGAGAAACTGCAGGAATATTCCACAAACGGCAACCAAATATGATAATGCAGGAAAGGAAATACTGACTTGCTGCTCAAACTTTCTCTCAAGGCCTCAAGAGGGCTTAAGTTTAAAAATATACTCGAGTCAGTGTGAAGAAGAAAAATCCTCTGCTGTCCAGGATGTATTTTATTGGGGGGGACATCAGTTACTATTTACATTAAACTAAACTGTAATAATACGTTTTTACATCAGGATTCAGATACTTAAAAAAACCTGAGAAGTAAAAGCAGAGATTTTGTTGTTTGTAATTGTAACGTTTGTAGCAGGGGTGGTCGTAGTGTTTCAGGGGCCTGGGGCAGGATTTTGCTTTCGGGTCTGGAAGTATTTTTCTTATGTTTTAAATTGAATTAATGTCATATAAATGACACCTGTGTTTTTTTCCTGCCTGTCTCAGACTGAGAAAAGGCTCTGAAATCATCCACAAGTCCAACGTGCCTTCTCTTCAAATGCTCGCGCATTACCGACGTACTCCAGTGTTAAGCTTTAGAAATTTTAGGACGTGATGGTGCGGTGTCATTTTGCTATTTATACCTGTCGCTTCCTGGTCGCTGTTTAGCACGCGCAACTCTCAGCAGAGATAGTAAGTATGCAAGATGGCTCACCCCTCAGCAACTGGGCTCTGGAAAATTATGTAATGTCGTGCGAAAAACATGTGCAATGACGTAGCCGACTAATTATGGACAATTAAATTCATTTGTAACTAATATTGTTTATCGATTTTAGTCGACAATGTCGTTGCACCCCTATTATGCATACAGATTGACATCACCAAAACAGCGCTTCCTGTGATGTGGTGTAAACGGACACACAAGATGGATCAGCTGAAGAAGAGCTTTATTCACAGGCAGTCCTGGGTCATATAAAAAATTGAATTACAACCCATCATCATCAGTTTCATGTGTTTATGGCTCTTTATTGGAGGTCAGTGAAGTGGTTCCACAGTGCATTAAGAGGAGCAACCCCCCGTCCTATCTCACTCCTCACACTCAAACATAGGTGCATCCTTGCAACCACACAGTTATGAATAAATGATAGAAGAAAAAAGCTTACATGGGCCCCGCTCAGGGAACGGATTGAGTAGTTGCCAAGTTTATCTATGCTATGGGCTAGCCCCTGTTACTATTTACCTACATTGTCTTTTGTGCTGTTTTTAAACAGATAACAGAAGCTGTCTCAATCCATCAATGATAACAATATAGTTCACTTCAAAACGGATTTAAAATGTTACCTAACAGACAGGAGAGCTAAGTTTTCTCCTTAATTCTTTTAAATCAGGTAAACATCGATGGTGCAGATGTGCTCTAACGAGCAGTGAGTCACACGCCCGACTGAAACTGGAATTGCTTTTCTTTGATCTTGTTGGAGAGGCAATATTTGCGAGGAATAAAGTGAGCCTTTTGGGCAGAATGAGTTCCCAGTAACTCACCTCGGAGGGTGGATTTAATTCTAAATTGAAAGACTTATCTTAAATAAATGTAAAGGCTGTTAAAGAATCGTTAGAATAAGTGAATACTATGGATTTAAAGCAAAGAGAGGCTCTAATAACGTACCTTACTTGAGTAGTTCATTCACTTTATGTGGGAAAGCTTAGAAAAGCTCAGGGACGAGCGAATATAAATCATTAAAATCAACTGTACTTTTCTGTATGTCAAAAGCTTGTTCAATAATTCACCTCAATGAAAACTGATGAAAGAAATGATTCCCATAACTAAATATAAAACTGAATACATTTTGTTGCTGTATTTTTAACAGTACAATATCACTGTGGTGTCTTTGTTTCAAATCTGACCTTTGCCCTTTTGTCCATGGGTTTTACAATACTTCTGTCCTTTTAAACATTTTCCAATTCGTTCTCGTATCCATCATCTAAGTGAACTTCTTGTTGCATCACAAGAAGGTCTGAATAACAAATCAACCGTAAAACACATTTTCACAACAGTCTACTTTTTCTTGATTAGCCTGAAGGCAACTTGTGTAAGCAGCAGTAATCAATCACAGTGTTTTGCTGAAACACCTTAGTCTTGATTTTCATTTTCCATTTGCCACAGGGGTCCTCTTTGTTTTATTAAACAATAATTTATATTTCATTTAGACATATTGTCATACTCAAAGTTTTTGAATAATTGCTGAAAACAAAATATGCTGAAAACATGCCAAAGTCCTCAAACCCTTACCTTCAAACAGCCCATTGCAAAAAGGTGTGTCATCATCATCACATCAAATGAGATTATGTCACTTTTAAAATAGGAAATAACACAAAATGTGTCCCATAAAAAGAAAAGACCCTACCTTAATTAACTCAATCCCCTTAGTCGTTTTTCATACTGGTACAACCAATGACTGTATATACTGTAGATGGACGACGCGTCTCATCTGCTGTCAATGATGCCAAAAAAGATCAAATATGACCTATACTGCAGCCAGTCAGCAGGGGGTGCTCGAAATGTTTTGGCCTCACTTTTAGGGAGCTGTCATGTTGTCCATCCACAACCAGTAGCTTAGGGTGGCTAATGCTAGCTAATGCAAGTACACTTTATCAAAATAGGCTAACATTAGCATTTAAGAATTGTTAAGAATTAATATTTGTTCATCTTTTTGTCCAACTCATATTTGTTGTTTCCTGTGATCCCCTTTCATTCACTCTCAGTAAAATCAAAAGAAATTAGATGTGGCATTTTTCCTGTAATTAGCATTTGTGATCCACGTTGACACCATCAAGCAAATGTTACATAGTCTCACCCCAATATTCCTTCAAGTCAAAGCACTGAACTCTACTAACAGAAGATAAATGGATGAATTGTTGGTACAAATCATAAAAGCCCAACTGTCTGATTGAGTGAAACACAATTACCATTGAGTTTTGTTTGATTAATCACACAGTCTCATTACAGTTCTGTGCATATGTAAATAAATGGGAAACTGTCTGAGTTCAATTAGCATTCTGTTAAATGACAATGTCTTGACATAAAGAGAGAACGCTGTGGAAAAACAGTGTCCAAGCAACAGTTCATCACATAATCTGTCAAAACATGTAAACAACAAGACCGTGATCTGGCAGTTGGGCAGCGCTAATCAGTATGAATCAAACAATCAATTATGCTTGACAGAAAGTGTTGACAAAATGCACATTATTCCTGTACACTGCTTCTTGAAGATGCAAGCTAAGTTAAAAAAATAAATACCTGAAATGTACGACTGAATCTTAGCTAGCTGCCCTCCCTGGTAACTGTTATGCTAACTGTCAGGCGCACTTTACTGGCAAAGTAGGCTAATGTTAACAACAAAAACAGATACCATTTAAACTTACTAATATCTTCTAAAACAATGGGTTCTTATTTCAGATTGAAGTTAACAGAAGCACTTTTTTCATTTCTCGCTAGCGATCATGGACTTTGTAAGCTGCAATGTCAACTAGTCGCTAGCAGATGTAGCCAGCTGGCTTGTTAGCCCCTTGTTAGTTTCAAGTTGTCTCTTTCTGATAGCGAAGAAATGTTAATCTAAAACAAGCTTGTAATGATGCAGAACTATTATCATGCTAAAAGACTGTATTTGCTATCTGGGATTTCGAGCTTGTATAGTGCTGCTGGAGTGGAAATACAAAAGAGCAGGACAAAGTTGCTAAAGTTGCCCTAGTTTTGTAGTGTCCACAATTAGCTTACAGAGAGTTAAGAAATACAGTGCTACATTTTAAAGGTTATATCTTAAAATAATGTATGAGGAAAGGTCACTGGCTTTGGGGTAACACTTGTTACTACTGTGGGTAGTTAGCTCGTTAGCAAAACATGCTAATGACTCAGCTTGAATTAAAAAAAATTAATCGCAGAGGTCAGGGTAGAGGTTTCGCTAATATCCTGCAGTTAATTGTGGCAGTACATGTGTCTGAAACAAGACAGACAGAATCCAGGACAGTCCAATTTCAGGGAGAAGGTAAGACATGACACTGTAAGCTGCACCTATGATTAATTTAATTCACTTTTTCCTTCATAGCTCTCTCCTGCTGAGTTTCTTCCTCTGCACGTTCTCCTCTTTCACCTACTGACCCTGCTTTTCCTGAGACACTGCTTTAGCACACCTGGCTGCCTCCTCCTGTGGATGTGTTTGATCCGCCACCATTTTTCTTCTCCTTGATGACAACGCCGCCTTACTCTGCGATGCTGCCCTATTTCCAGACCTAAAGCCCCCCTCGCCCTTCTTGCACCTGCACTGTAATATTCGTCTTTGTGCTGACAGTGGCAGAGTTCCCACTTTAATGCTTTCTCACACATTTTTGTGCAAGTAAACAAATTAATCACGACTTGCAAACCACCTCCACTTTCTCCACTATTATATCTGTGTCCTTAGTTACACTTACTGCATAATAAGCTTCCCTTAATGAGAGATAAAATTCAGGTTGATTCAGGTTAATGGCAGGAAATTAACAGCATGTAAATTGAAATGATAGCGTGTCTTGTGTTTAAAGTAGAGGTAATGTCTTGTGCTGACATCACGAGTCGGTTTCTTTGACCATCCAGCAACGCATCTCTGAATAATCCCCACGAGGCACGGCAGGTCCTGCTCACCTTAAATGATGCATTTTTTAACATTTTTAGAAGACAAATGTAATTAGCATATCACATTGCTTAACAGGATTTTGCGGTCAAGGAGAAACTGACTGATTCAAGCTGATTTTACCAATAAAATTACACCCAGGAACAGAAATTTACGGAATTTTACACTCACCCAAAAGCACCATGAACTGCTCCCCTTGTATGAAGGACACTATTTTAATATAGTTTATAAGTACCTCTATGTTAGAAAAAGGCTTCATTGAAACCATACAGCTGGATGTCATTGAAATGTAACATTAAAATCTTGAACCTCACTAATATTTCCCTATCTGTCATCTTTTCGTATCACAGGCTCTTGAAAGACTCCTTCTTCCCTTGGCTTGCCCCCTGTTCAGACCATGATACAAACATATGTTAAACCGCTGTTAGGTTGTTTGTGCTGAGCCATCTGCTCCCTTCTTGTCAAGGTCATGCACTACATCAACCATGTCGCACTACTTCACCTGTAATCCCGGAGCCACTTCCTCAGGATGCTAATGATGTTTTTTTTATGTTCATCATGCGGGGTTATGGTCGGGGTTCCTGGGGTGTGTTTTTCCCCCTGGTCTTTATGCTAATGAGCTGAGTGGAGAAAAATGACATTGTGCTTAAAATGACATTTTTTTAAACTGAAAAGTGACCTCAAGATACGTGACCAATGCGCAAATATTTAATGTGTTAATTCAGTAACAGAGGTGGACCTAAATGGGTTAGTCTTATTGTTAATATTGCTCAATGTATTTTCCCACAGGTCAATGTAATGAAATCCCCCAGACACTTACAGCATGCTGATATTATACTACTTAAAACCTAGAAAGATACTATAATAGACTGTAGACATTGATATCATCACAGTGGAAAGAAATTTCAAAGTCACTACGTTATTTTGTAATTTGGACTAAAGAGACAGTCCTTTCCTGGGTTTTCTTCAGCTTCTAAGTGCTCCACTACGCTCACCAGCAAGTCCCTTACTGTGTCTGTCTGTGCAGCGGATTTATTGAGCTTTATCACTAAAAACAGCTGCCTGCTAGTGGCCTTAAATGACGCTATGAGAGGGGTAAGAGCGAACCGGATCAGTAAAGTTGCAGACGGATGGCGAAACAATGAGCTGAAACCGAGCGTAAAGCTTTCAAACAGAGCTTCAGATCGGGTAATAATTCTGTTTCTGTTTACCTCTGCAAGCAACCCATTTCACGTTGTTACAAGGTTTTCATATTAATATTTAATACTTTGTTCTTATGTAAACATCAGTGATAGCTGCTTCAACCATGTGGCAGAGCAGAATGCAAATATGTGTCACAAATGGGTGGATATATACAGTATTTATTCATATATATAAATGGATGATATTTATATATTTATGTTGGATTTTATTCTGACAAACACTTTACAATTCAATATGTTCAAGAGGGTAGAGAGTAGAAAATACACAGCCTGTCAGTGGTCACACAAAGTCTCAAAGTACTCTAAAGTGCAATGCTATTCAGTTAAAAGTGCAAAAAATATCACAGAATATGGAACCAAAGTCGACTCGACACTCGACACAGCTACAGGTGTGATTGAGCAGGGGTCAGCATATTTTACACTCTTAACATGTTAGCAAGTTATCTCTCTAGCTGTGTCTTAATTCAGGGGCTGCATCCTTAGAAGGACGTGGCCTACGAAGGATGAGTCATTTGTAGCCTGCATAGACCGCTAAGGCCGAACTCAAATGAGACTGTCTGGTCTACGGAGGATTTCCTGTTTGCGTCACCAGCTGTTCCCGCCCTTAGCCTTCCGTCACACTACGCGGCTCCTGTCACCTAGCAACAGGTAGCTAGCCGACTAACAAGCTATCATAACCAACGTCACGTAACTTGACCTTTTATTTTAAAGATTTCTTTCAAGGCCCCTTTCGTTTTTTTAACATTTGTAACCAAGTTGAAGCCTGAAACTTTTACATTTAAAAGCGTATTCCTCAGCCGCTTAAGAGTCCGCCATCTCGTTTGAAGTGGCGCACAATGAATCTTGGGATACGTCAGGCTGCAAAGGATGCACCCGATGGATCCTTGGTGGCTCGAGAAAAAGAGGATGCATTTGTTGGCCACATCTGAAGGAGCCTTCTGTGACGCAATCGGCCTTCGAATACGAAGGATGCAGCCCCC
Source organism: Semicossyphus pulcher (assembly GCF_022749685.1). NCBI lineage: Eukaryota > Metazoa > Chordata > Actinopteri > Labriformes > Labridae > Semicossyphus > Semicossyphus pulcher. The sequence continues at coordinate 1,410,550 of NW_027211697.1, forward strand.
TGAATTGGGACACAGCTTATAACTCTCAATAAAATGTTTCCTCAGCGAGTCCTGTGAAGACAGAAGCAATCAATCTCATCAGATCAAGACCCCTTTTCAGATCAAAGATCAACTCAACTGTGATTTAGAAATTAAACATTAAAGACTTAAACAGTTTATTATGAGACTTTCTTGAACCGTTTTAAGCATGTAACGGTTTTAAACCATTGATATGAAATTTTAATGAGTCCTCATGAATGTATGATCTTTTAATCATATCACAGATCTTAACATCCTAACAGACCATGAAGCCACCATGGTCTTTATCTTTTAACGGATTATGAGTGTTTACTTTTAACTTGTCACTCGTACAGTAGCTCGCTTTGGGAGGCGACAATAATTGGCCTATTTTCCAGGACTTGTTGGCAGACTGGTGCAGCTATTTACCATTTCTCCAGGATCATCAGTGAGAATCTCAGCCCTCATCTTTCCCCTCATGTGCTCTGACGCACTCAACTCCTTTTACCCTTTACTCGCTTGTCATGCACATTCTCAACTGTTGGGATAAATATTTCATCTACAAAAATATCAGCTCAGACAGGTTAACCAGAAGAAATAAACCTTCAAATATTCCCGGACTAGAAGAGAAAACACTCCCACTCATCGCATCGCTGTCGTGTAAAGCTCGACTAAGTGGGTTGAAAAATTGTCTACAAAGAGGGCAAAGTGGGTGAAGCAAAGTGTCATGCGGCCTCCTAATGACAGCTGTGAAAAAGGTAGGTGCATTTTTAACATCTCTAAGTGCCGGAGGAATAAATATCAACAAACACAGTTCAGATTTACTTTACACTGTATTTGTGGCATCTAGTAGTTTTATAGCGCAAATTATCTTCCATCTATCACATACACTTTTAGATGTGTCTGTTCAGGGCTTACTGTATCCTGCTTACACGGTGTAAACAGACTTACAATCATTTACAATGACACCACGGCGGAATGATTCTGTCAGCATAAATATAAGCGCATGTGAGGCTGTGATAAGCAACTTTATGTATAAAAGTATGAGCAGATTGGATAAGGTAGGGATCTGCATAATTGGTGAACGACTTAATCCGACCAGAAGCTGCACAAATTGTACATCATACACAATCCCTGGTGGTGAGGCTGTTTGTGCATTTGTTGCCGTTTTTCAGTTTATAATTGCAATGGTGGTATTGTAGTCTTGTTTGTGTTTGATTATGATGTTGGAAACTCAACTATACTTGGCTCATTGAATTTAGTAGCTCGATGTTTGATACATGGCAAGTTTATATACACCACACACAGACATTTTTGTGCTTTTATACTGTTAATAAGGCTGAACCAATAACTGCTTATAAAGATGCACCTCCATCGACTCTCATTATACACACTGAAAACAAAATACTCCTGGTGGGGCTTCCGCTAACCTTTAACTTACCTACATAACGCCATAAGATCCCCCATGTTGGCGCATTCAGCAGCAGAGCAGCTTCTTGTGTTGGTCTGGAGCAGATATTAAAGGAGAAACTCACGTTTCCACCGTCTTGTTCAGGTAACACCGAACACGCGCGAGATTTCAGAGGGACTTCTGTCTCTGGTTACACAAAAATGATCTTACTCTTTAAAAAAAACAAAAGGACGATATTTGTAAGGAATGTCCCGTAATGTTGTCGGACACCTGGAGTAACAATCTGAGCCTGTCAGCGGCAAAAACAAGCACTTTTAGTGGATGTACTTTGATCGGGCGCAACGGCCCCAGGGGATTTTGTTGCAGCCATGCGGCCGTATCGCGGCTAAAGCAGAGGACATGTACTGGACCGATTCCAAACGTTTTTGCTCCTATGAGTCATTTTGACACCCGAATTTGTAAAAATAGAGCCCAGGTTTAAAAATACCTAACTTCTAGTTGAAGTGATTGTTTTAGTTACGTCTCCTCTCGCCGTTCCTCCTCTACTCTGCTAATCAGGAACAGATCGGCTTAAAACTAAACTTGTCAGAAAAATGAACACTTGGACATAAATCAGCATGATAAGAACCAACTATATATTATTATATTATATTTTGATTTTATAGTTTGACTCATGTCCCATCTGTTAACATGGAGGAGGCGGGCTTTATGACCTATTCTGCAGCCAGTCAGCGGGGGGCGATAGAGAGGTTTTGGCTTCACCTTTAGGGAGCTGTCATGTCGTCCATCTTTTTTATACAGTCTATGGGCTGAACGGTGGTGCAGTGTTAGCACTGTTGTCTCACAGCTAGAAGGTTTTTTGGTTCAGATCCTGGTTCTGCCGGGTTAGGGTTAGGAGTTTGCTTGTTTTCCCGTGCTTGCATTGGTTTCCTCGAGGACTCCGGCCTTTCTCCCACAGTCCAAAGACATGCTCGTTAAAGGTTAAAGGTGACTCTAAATTGCCTGTAGGTGTGAATGTGAGAGTGAATAATTGTCTCTATGTGTCAGCCCTGTGATTGACTCGTGACCCGCCGCCAAATGACAGCTAAGGACAAATGTTATGATGCGATGTCCAGCCATCCATCCATTTTTCCTCCATTCCGACCGGGTCATGGTGGCTGCAGGCTCAGCAAGTTGGCCCAGACCTCCCTCTCCCTAGCAACATTTTCCAGCTCCTCCTGGGGGATCCCGAGGTGTTCCCAGACCAGGTGGGATATATGATCCCTCCAGCAGGCTCTGGGACTACCCCGGGGTCTCCTCCCAGTTAGACGTGCCCGGAAAACCTCAACAGGGAGGCGCCCAGGAGGCATCCTAATCAGATGCCCGAACCACCTCAACTGGCTCGACTCCGAGCTCACTCCGATGTAATGTGATAATTCAATTATTTTAAGCTCAAATGAAACATTACAACAGCTCATTCCCTACGCTTAATCTAAATCTGCATCTAAAATAACCTAGAAATTCAGTGTGTAAAGATTTAATAAAAGGTAAAGTCAGTTTTGCAGCGTACCCTTCACAATAAAGCTGATTTACAAACCGAACAGCAAACACACGAGGCGGTATTTAAACTGCGATATGATCACTCAGTGTATTGGTGAGACGCAGTTGCCAGAGCCATTGAAGTTTTACATCACCCTCATCGCATGCCTGCAACGACCCATGGAAGCATCAAATGAGCGGTGTTAAATGATGCACGTCAATTACAGCCTGCAGTTATTAACCGGCTGTAAATATTTACTCTGATATTGCGCTATGAGTAAACAAAGGGGAATTCTCAGAGCAAATGGGACTGCCACTGGAAAATATTCTGCATGACACGTGCAGGGGGAATCTGCAGGAGCACCCAGTTGCGTGTGCAGAACGTCCCTGGGAGCAGGATGGTAAATATGATATGATATGTGGAGGTTCAAGTGTATCGTTGTTTAAATGATGCGTCAGTCAATATGGTTCTTTGTTACAACCTTGAAATTATAGATTAGATGATGATTACATGATGGAAAATTAATGTTAGCCATGGAGCATTGTAGCAGTAATTAGGGAAATGATGCATCAACAAAAGAAATACTGCGTCTGTATCAGCAAATATTAAACTACCTTCAAAAGGTGAAACTATTTAAAGAAATACAATTGTTAAAAACACAATAAAGGTTGTATAAGAGAGAAATGGAGCGTACAGAGACCACATGGGGGGGGAAATGCACAACATCTGCTAAAAAAGTGCTTATCCCATTATCCTTCTCATTATCAGCTCCACAGGAAGCCGCACCAATAAGAGAAGTGTTAAAAAAATACTGTTAGATTCATTTTACATTTTTCCTGGCCTTTAAAATGAGAAACCATAAAAAATGCGATTTAACAGTCACAGATATATACATGTTAAATGCGTATGAGTCATGTAAGCAGAGCTGTATAGTAGCCCCGAGCATAAAGACTCTGATAGTCAGCATGTGCAGGCATCCTGTTTCAGCACCCTCCTCTTAGCTGGCTGAGGCCGGGGCCAGTGGGGCAGGAAGCTCTGCGCGGTCTGAAGTCTGATGGCAGTCGGCACAAAAGCAGCGCCTGAAGTGCTCTGTGCAGCAGCCGGGGAAGGAGGTGCTTTGTAGCTGGATCAGCACGCACAGCGGGGGGTGGCAGGTTTGTTATGTGGTGTGAAACAAGTGGTCCTGGATTCAGCAGTGATGACACGCGCTCCCCTCTGTGCACCTCTTGGCAGACTTAAGATAACACACAAAATACCACTGGCTTATCTGACATCAGCATGCTGGTCTGACCAGGCAGGGATCAGGGGTCGGACTGAGGAATGGACTCCACAACAAACTGTATTTGGGAACATGCACAGTCACTCTCGATTTAGCTCAATTTTTCTCCTTTTAGCACTTATCGACTTGGCAATACTACCCTCTGAGAGACAGTAGCAACAAGCTGGCAGTAATGTGAATAAATTTCATTAAAAGGCCAACAATCTTGATCCTATTACAGTACTACCTTGGTGTCTGTATCCTGATATATCTTACTCTACTCTGTTTTCCAAAAAAACATGAACAACTTACAACACCATGCTGGCAACTCTGTTAGCTCCTTTTGATTTATTTTGAGTCAATCCCTCTTCCCACTCTGTCACTTTAATAAATGTGCATTAATCCGCAGCAAAAAATAGTTCCCTATGAATGCAAATTTGTTTGTTTGGCCTTTTATATCTTTGGGTAGACAGTAGCTCGGTCTGTAGGGACTTGGCCGGTATGGACAAAGCGTGGAATTGGGGCTAGTAGCTGTAGAGGTGCCAGCTCCTTTCCTGGACTCCGTCGAGGTGTCCTTGAGCAAGGCACCGAATCCCCCACTGCCCAGGGTGAGCGTCCATGTGCAGCCCCCTCACTCTGACATCTCTCCATTAGCGCATGCCCTTGGGATTCTGTTTGTGCATGTGTGTATTTCAGGCCTTTGTGTGTGTAGCATGTTTGTAAAAACAGAGTGAAAAAATTGAATTTTTCCTCGGGGATGAATCAAGTATGTCTTCTTCTTATTCAGAGAGAGTGGACAGTGGATAGTGTTGGGGACAGGGGAAGAAAGAGTAGGGATGACGTGCGACAAAAGGCCGAGGGTGGGAGTTGAACCCGGGGCCGCCGCATTAAGGACTGTAGTAAGTACTGTACATGGGATATGCTAATCAACCACTGAGCCAACCCTGCGCCATGAATGGACTAGTTACTCTTGTTTGAGTCATATTTGCTAAACACTGCAGTATCCAGCTATTTTAGAATGCTGCATTACATTTTGTCCATCACTTAAAAACATTTTCCAACAATTATTAAAGTGCTAATCTCGATGATCTCAGCGCCGTTCTCTTTGGTGGCACCTATGGCGATAATCGACCCAGATATCCAGACAGTGTCGCATGTGTGACGTCCACGGTTGGCTCCGGTTGCAACTCTTGATTTTCCTCGCTGACGGTCACTTTCCTTTTTAGACTGTTTGCCTTCATCTGAGCGTCGAATTTGTTTCTTTTTCTTTGGATTTTCACTTATTTTTGAAGTTGTATCTGTAGTCATCGATCTTTTCTTTGTTTGTTCAGCCACAGTAGATTACTGTTTACTCGCAACACTTGCAGAAGAGCAGCCGCTTTGCTCCGCCTACCCTCTCTGGCAGACCAACCACTGCTGGCGTCACTAACTGGGCAAATAGGCTCCATCACCATTGTGTTACCTCATTCGACGATAGATAGTGACTTAACAGACATTTATTTAAATGAAAATCTTCAAGATTATATCTTTAAATATTAGAAGAAATATGTTAAGCTTACAATTGAATGTCACTAATTATCTCTCCTAAAAATACAACTGCTTTTCGTCCCTTTAGTGACATTAATTATCATTCCCTAAAGGTGGGATTCTAGCAGTGACTGCGTTCACAGCTCGGTCTATAGCTAAAGCTTAAGTTCACAGGAAAACCATTTACAACTATTAAACACAGGCTTCATCATTTTCCATATAACAAGCATCATAAAACATTGAGCACAGCATAGATAAAAGTCAGCCATAGGTCCCAGAGGAGTTCTTTTTTAAGTAAAATCCTTTTAAAAATGATTTATGATAGAATATAACTATTTTCTTTAAGGGGTATTTTTAAAAAAACCCACGTACGTGTCCACAGTACGAAGTAAGCACTCCCTCATTCCATGTTTGAAGGTGTTTTACCCTCGCTGAATGCAATAGGTGCATCTATTGTATGAAAATAGGCCCGTGCCCCTCCACTGTTCGAAGGCGCTGAGACGGCACAAAGGAAATCTGTGACAGCTCCATTCAAACGACATGTAGCCTTTTAATAGGAGCTTTAAATGGAAAACAGTTGTTGTTGTAATGTAATTCAACACCCTGTATTTGTGTTTGTTATTTCATAGGGATTCAAAGCCGGTTCTGACCTCTGAAGGATTTCCTAGAACGATACGGGGTACTTTTTATTGGAATGTATCAGTGCAACAAATGCGGAAAAATTACAACCTATTATGAAGTGAAGTGAATTGTGGTGGTTGTGGCGAATGGTTTAAAAGCCTGAGTGAGTAATACAGTCTGCTGTATGTAGTATAATTAGAGGGTTTAGTCAAGCCAAAGGGAAATAAAGATAAAGATGTGTTGGATAATCTGTAGGGACGACTGACAGATTGTAGTGTTCCTGATCTTCTCAGCAGGAGGTAAAAACTTTCCAGGCGATTCTGCACACACATAAAGGTTTTCGTATAGTTTGACAAACTCGCCTTCGACTGGTGCAGCTGCAGATCTTTTAAGAGGCCCTAATTATCAATTTCTCACTGTTTTCCACCGAGGCCCAACTCTGCCCGGAGTCTGCTGGAAGATTTACATGTATCCTTAGTGTTTCTTAAGACCCAGCACTACATATTATACTGTGTATACTCACGGATTTATTCTAAATAAAGGGATTATCTGGAAAGTGTGGAAGTATTTTATGTCATTCCTTTTTGTCAGTGGAAAAACAAAGGTGAGTTAATGAATCTCTAGCTGTCATTAGGCTCTTCTTAGTATTGCTGCGGTGTACATAGACGCCATTTGAACCAATCAATGAAACAGTCTGAGGTTGGTGATCATTTTTTAATGCTCATCTTCAACAATTCAGCTCCTACTCTAACATTCAATATTGAGTATTTTGCCTTAATAAAATATGTGATTTTTATTCAATATCTGGATCCAGGTGCGTTCTAGTGCTCCGGCAGACTTCCAAATATATAATTCCTGCACATTTCCTCATTAACTAGTTCCCTGTTTTTACACACACAATATGCACTGGGGTCGTGTCCACAAATGAGAACATTCCCTTTTCTGTGATTTTATTATTCTCATTATTTCATATTCCCAGGCTACAAGGCGGTTGGTCAAACCACCTACGCTGTTCAAGGTTTACTACTTACCCTCTTAAGGTGAGAGCAGTAAAATAGCTGCAAGATAATTTCAGCTATTAATGAATGACTTTGAATGTGCGGTATAGTATATCATCTTTAGGGAAATTAAGGCTACAAGTTATAATTACCCTGTCATTTTCATTTATTCTAACAGGGAACCAATTAATACATGTAATTGTACTTGTAAAGCTTCTCATTAAAACAGCCTTTAAACCCCATCCTTGTGTGAAGTGTGTGAGAGGGCTCTTCATATGCGCTTCAATTATAGTCCTGATATGTCAAAATAGTGAGAGAAAGTCGAAAATAAAAATGTTTGCAGCAGACGGAAACTACGAATGAATAAAACCAATAGTTTCTAGAGTGAGGAATGTGATATCTTTCTATATCTTTTTCAACTTTTGAGAAGGTAGAGATAAAGTACGGAAGCTTAATGCTGCCATGCAGGAAAAAAACTGATTATTATGTCAAAACAGGAAACATGTATTCTTCTAATAAGATGTTTTTTATACTGTGAAACAATGTAAAAACTGCTAACTTATAACATAAAACGTTAAATGTGATAATATAGCGTGATAAGTTGGTCTCAGGCGGAGCTGGACCTCCAGTGATTTGAACTCCATTGGCAATTTGCATGGAACTGGCACAATGTAGCTTATATTCCAGAAGCCTTCTGCCACTACATGATCACAACTACTGATGTCATATTTAAATATCTACGTACAGTGTACCTCTGATCCTGCCGAGCAGTATGGCACATGGGCTACTGTCATCAAATATGAGTAGGAAGTGAGATGTCTCATTCCTGGAATGGATGCAATTACATTATTGCACTGATAATTGAACACAGAATATTTGTATTATTAATAAATACAAATGATGTAGCTTATGGTAAATCTGCATCCACAGTACGTTAAAGGTAGTTAAAGCTCCTGTGAGGAACTGTTTGTGTTGATTTTGGCGCCCCCTGTGGACGAAGCCGTACCTCTTATCTCTTTGCTGATTTTGTCCTGTACAGGTTAAGTGGTGTTTACAACAAAAAATCTCATCCTGCTTTCTTTAACAGTCATATGTGTTACTCACTTTAAATTTGTGCCCTGGAAAATGTAAACAAAGGCAGCGTGCAGTTAATCGCTTCGTCTGACACCGACCAATAGTCTCATCTGCATGCTGCAGATTAAAGCTAAATAGTTTACAATATACCTCATGTGTCTTTCATATGTCCACCTCTTCCCTCACATGCTGCTCACATTATTAATACGTCCATCTTAATATGTCACATTACTGTTTCCCCTCACATAATAAAATGAAAGCAAACATCATTTCTAGTTGATTGATGAGCTGATTTGTTGGTCTGCATGCTTGATGAAATGTATTTATTATACCGTCCCAGGCCCTGAGTACTTTTTATTTTTAACCATAGGCTTTAAACCTACTCTGCTGAATTTCCTTAGATAGTTAGAGTAAAAAGCAGTCAAGATGACCAGGAATGGAGCCTACGGCTTCTTCACTCCTCCTTCAGGAAGTCATTTGGAACAGAAAAGGACTGAAGAGGCAGAGAGGAGGGAACCAGGAAGAGGAAAGGCAATTTGGCTCAATGTACTTTCTACTCATTAAACATGGTGAGCGCTATTGACATAATAACCCACGATATGCATCATAGAAATACAGTACAATACAAACAACTTGTTCATAATTTTTACTGTAATGGTCTATGTTTGACCAAACACACTATGTGATTATTCAAGCTTACAGGAACTAGCTTACACTGCTGCTGTCTATATGTTACTCTATGTTAATTTAAACCCAAGCCCACAGCCTTGCTAGTTAAACAGCTAAATTAACATATGGAGCATTGTTAAGCTAAATAAAAGGAGAGGTTAGCTGCTATGTTTACAGCAGAAGCCTTTAGTTTTTTGATACAGATTTTGGTCATTGTTTTTCTGCTTAAGCTAACTAGCTTAATTCAGCAGTAGCTGAGCTAGCTAGCTAAAGAAGGCAGGAGGACTGTTATTTGTTGAAGATGATTCAACTTTCCCACCTAAATTTAGCGTGTTGACACAGGTTTTTCACACCTGGAAAGGCCCACTTATAAATGCTGATTGTCTCTGTTCCCATTGCCAGTTGAGTATACTGCTTTCGGTCTCTTTTCTGCTGCGTCCTTCTGACGCACTGACTGTATATATAGATGGACAAAGCGTCTCCATCTGCTCCCATTGTACGCAATTGATGCCAAATAGCCCCTGTGATAGGCGCTGCCGTCTTGCAATGGTGACGTCATATGGAGCCAGAGACTGCGCAGAAGAGATTGGCGCCGTAGCCACTTCCGCTAACCCAAACACACACTTAACTTACCGAAAAAAGGAGACAGGGTTGGTAAACAGTGAAGATGTTATGCTGGTTAGGTCTTTATTGTATCTATTACTCATTCAGTCTGTTTATCAAACTCGGCGGCGACAAATTTGGAGCGATGTTCGAGCGCTGCTTGGACGGAGACAGGTGGAATTTGTAGCTGAGATGAAAAGGAGTTGCAAAAGTTACTGACGGAGCATCGCATTGCACCAGAAAGGGTAGGAGATTAGCTTGTTAACACAGGTTTTGTGTTCCCATCAATGCCGATCGGATCCGAGGCGATAATTACCCGGGTCTACTGCAGAGTCATTTGACCCGGGTCTGAATGTCGATTGTAACCTTTTCCACTAAGCAAAATAGCCGGGTGTTTTCTGACCAGTGGGAAAGCGGCTTAAGATGTTGATGAGATTACTGTGATGAAAAGTGCCATGAAAGATAAGGTTTTCTTTTTCGTTTATTTACATTTCACAATTTATAATGTGATTATTTGTTTAATAATTACTTATTTAAGCTTATTTATCAGAGAATAATTTGAATGCTACAAAATTGACACATTTGGGGAATTGGAAGAGAAGCACAAAGCTGGTATGCCGACCTGAAAACGTGCCTATATTGTACACTTCACAACACCTTTCTGAGCCTCCTTAAATGTAAGGCAATATTAAATTCTTCTGCCTATATCATAATCCAAGGCTCCTTTTCTTCACAGTCATGGATTTTATAACCTCAGTAATGAAGAAAAACCTGACCCTGAATACAAAAACCGGCTGCTCAGAACACAAGCCCTGCTGCCATAACCTAAAGTGTCCTTGTGAAAGTCCGCACTCTAAAGGTAAGGAACACTGACAGCCATTAAGCGCAGGGAAAATACAAAACATAAAAAAGTCCTGCCAACTCTTTCAAAAAATAATGGAGCTATCAGCTGTAATGACATGGCCTCTGCAGCGGGAGACTCGGGGAATATTCAATCTGAAGGCTGTAAAAGAGCATTGTCAACCCTGTTAACAGCCGACCCCTAAAAGCAATGTCTGGTTACATGTTAGGACTTAACCGGTGGAAGCACTTCCTCCGTGCACTCCATCTACCCCAAGGAGATTGAGTGTGAAGATAATGCACCAAGAAAGATGTCATAGTCACAGCTTAGACCTCCCCTCCCATACCGATGTAGTCGTACTCTGGAGGCATCAACAAGGTGTAGAGACAAGAAAGTGATAAATCTAATACACGCCGACGGAAAGCTCACACAGTCAGATGCTGTTAAGGCTTTTTTCCCCCTTTTCTTCTCCTGGTTGAATAAGTTTTTTCCCTCAGACTCGAGCAGAAACTGATTTCTTTATTCTGTCTTTTTCACCTCGAGCGTGATAAAAAAAAAGATGCCTGGAAACTCTACTCACTGTCAATGATTATTGACGTCATTCAAATTGCACAAAAGGCTGCACGCCATGCGTCGTGTTTGCGTCCCCACGCAGACGACCTTGTGTGACTGAAAGGAGCCAAAAGTCACAAGTATGGATTATAATATATTTTTGACAGGGTTATTTCATGTGGTCACATGGGAAATAGAGATGTCAGCACATTGTTGTCGAGCTTTAATGTAAACAGATATTTTACAGGCCTGTCGGGCTCGGTCTAATGTCTTGACATTGCATGTGAGGGAGCGGTTGCCTCAGGATCACATCTTGTATATTAGATTTCCAACAAATACATCAATGTTTTATACAAAAAATATATATATATATAACATCAGAATGCATTAGTAGGAATTTAAAACATAGTTAATTGCAGGGTTTAAGAAAAATGCAGAGTCATAAATTGCTATATTGTTTGGCTGTGTGTCGCAGTACATTCCCTCGTCTCTGTGTTCTTGCATGGCGATCGTGTCCTCACATTAGCAATCAGGGCTATGTACTTTAAGGCTGACAGTAATGAATTACTTGCTCTTTATGGACAGCAGGGCACCGAGATAAGTGATGTCTCTCCCTACAAATTATTCTGTTTTTTAAGACGTGCACTCTCGCATCACCGTGGCACCAACAACCCTCCTGCTGATCAGCCATCGGTTACGGCGAACCGCGATTGTGTTTTAAGATAATTATAAGTTGAGTTTGTTTTGGTAAAACGCTTGATGGATCTTTGTTGCGAGGTCGTAAGTGTTCTGAGAGCGACTATTTGGCACCTCGGTTAACTTGTCATTACAAAAATCAGAGCAGCATTTCTTCAAACTGCTTGAAAACTGCCCCTCTCAATAATTTAAATATTACTATGATAAGTGTATTAAATATTACATGGGTAAATAGACAGTGTACATCAATGAGCACGTTATTGGCATTTTAGGACAAACACTATTGGTTGGAAACTGGAAACAAACAGTGGTCTCTCATTTCAATGTCTGATGTTATGTTGACCCTTCCATCCACCCTGAATGTGCACACAAGATCCTAAGATATCATGTATTTTATCAGCAGACTTATGGCCTTTTGCACAAGGCAAAGCCTGATTTTCATCTATCCTATTGTCGTGCAGATAAACATCTTTTTAAAATCAAATTAAGACAGCTATGGAATGCTTCAATTATGACATTTTTATTTTTGTCTTCATCTCAGCTTTTAGGATTTCCTCTTGAACGTGATGGTAAGGTGATTCTGCTGGTTGGACACATCTCTCCTTTACCATTAATTCATTTTGCTTGAATATGCAGATTGCTTTGTTTTTCTTTTGATGAGAAAATAATAACTTTTATGTTAGTTTGAATTAGAGGAGATCTCTGAATAAACTTTCTAGGCTTCCTTACTTTGCTGCACTGTAGCAACCATCTCTACTGCTGAATGTATTAGTATCCTCTTTACTGTGCTAATAAAATGAACTAAACAAAACATAAATACCATGGCCCCTAGAAATGTGTTAGCTAACTGGGGCTGTGGATCACATGTTAATGCTAACATGTTAGCAAACACTTTTTTTTAACACATCCAGCAGACACCAACATTAGCAGTTGCTCTGGCCTCTTGATGAATGTTAGTTCAATATGTTAACTCTATTTTTGTCTCTACCAACTCTGAGGGAAATATCTTGACTGTAATATACTGAATCTTGCACCGTCCACAAGCTAGTTGCTAATTGTACTGTTGGGCATGAAGTGCACGGTCAGTTTTTAAGAGCCTTTAATTTTAGCTAAAAACAGCTGCTGGCTGTCGCTCTAGTTAATGAGAATGGTGACAGTGAACCAAAACTGTGGTCCTGGAAACCAAGACGATGCGCTAAAAGACGCTAACACGCTCCTAGAGCTCAGGGGATCTGGGTAAATACATTGTAACTTAATTAATACAAGAGCATTGATGACTAGCACAGCTTACATTTAAGTATTTGATATGAAATTTGAAAGTTAACCAATCACCAAGCATGTTTAATTGATCTTGTGCTCACTTTTTTCTTAAACTATTTGCCTTTTGAACTTTACAGTTTTAGTTTTTAAAGTGGGAAAAAAATATAAGGTACAGCGGATATCAATTCAACAATCGGGACCAAGTGGGAGCAATAAAGCTTTTATAGCCAACAGCCACGGTAACAACACCCCCCACACTTCCACCACCTCTGGAACTACACTTAAGAGACACTTTGAGTACACACCCCGCCACACTGCCTCTAACCTCGGAATCACACGTGGGAATATGCAGCCTCCTGCAAGATTCACACTGGAGGTCATGAATATGGAAATTTAGGCCACCTTCCAAGTTTTGATATGTGGGCTCAAACCTAAACTCGGATCATTTTACACCCAAAGTCTGCAACATCTGATTTGACCAGATGTTGTTTCTTAGTGTTAAACTGAAATGTGAGTGCTTATAAATACTGTGGAAGTATTTTTTGTCTGAAAGATCAGCCATAAAAACCTCCAGTGGATGTTTAGAAGCCTTTAGTTTGGACATTAGTCTTTCATGCCTTTCATTTTCACTGATGTATGCACTATTTTTTATCACATCGTGCCGGACAATAAAGTCTCCTGAATGTGAATCCACACATCTTCTCCACACACACAGAGTTTAGTTGAATTTTAATGCATCATCAAAAGAAACAGCGCTATCAGAGCACACAGAGGCAGCCAAGTAATTATTTTAACGTGCTGCATTTAACATCCAGTGCATCTGCGGTACATGGATAGGGCTTGGATCAGCGGGGTGTGCTGCCATGTTTCGTCTAAGCCGCTGGTGTCCGGTCCTGTGCCCTGGAAGATATGCAGGTTTAAAATTCCAGCCAAATTCAACACCAGCTGATTAGTCGCCTCTGTGTCCGGTTGAAGGCATGCTGATTAGTTAAATTAGAGGGTGAGGTTTGATTGGATTGAAAACCAGCACACACTCCACCACTGGCAGGGAACTTTTGTGATGGCATGTAGAGCCAAAATGCACAACAGACAACCATGCCATCATCAGGGTCCAGGGAATGTTGTAACATCATAGTCATGTCTATCATCATCACCAAGCACAGGGGCATGTCCAGAACAATTTGACTGGGGGGGCTCATCTGGGGCACTGACTCATGAAGTACTTGTGCGTACAACTAAACTATACTTACCTCATGTGTACAAGACAGACTGGCAACATGTAAAAAATTCCATGCTTCGTTCTTTAAGGACTTACAAAGGTGTATCTCCAAAAGTCACGTTAAAAAGTACCAGCAAAAGAAAACGTGCTCCGTTGAAAAGCCACAGAAGCTACTCGCATCTTAGAGCAACAAAGCCCAATACACTGGTTTTTACTTGCAGGTTGGAGACCCCAGTGAATCAATATTTTCAACAAAATATGAATTAACACACTACAGCAGCTTCTGGAGCCATTTTTTGTACGTTTTCTCATATTTCCGCATCAAACAGACAACCCGATGTGACGTAACAAAAGTGAGTCCCGCCGTCTTGTCATTGAAGATGTAGAAATTGTTAATTCATATACATACGACGGACCATAGGCTTATAATTATGAGCCTGTTAGGCGTCAAAGAGAGCAGGAACAGGCCGGAATGAGGAGAAATAACGGCCACAGGAGAGACATTGATCTGTAGTGCGACGAGAACCAGTGGAGAACTGGGCAGGAGTTGTGATCAGTTAGCGGCGTTAGCTAGCGATATCTATCTATCTATGTAAAGTTTATCACATACCAAAGGCTATAACAAATCATGAGTGGTAGCAAGTGGGAGCATTAATACTTACCCATTACAGTTAGTAATGGGCGAGGGTCAGCTTGTATCAGTTGTATTTCCTTTGCCTTCTATAATGGTAAATCTGTACTACATTTTACGGTGCAATAGCAACAGAGAGAGAGAGCGGTGACAGTTTCCTGATACTTTGATACTTTTGCTTGCGTGTCCCGTCCCGAAGTCCGGTCTCTTCACCTGCGCTAAACGCACGGTGGGCTCCATGTCCTGTCAAGCTAGAATTTGTGCACCGGCACAAACGGTGAACATAGTGTATATATTTATTATTGTATTATTGTATTTTATTGTCTTTTGTCTTCACTTGTTTTACCCTGTTCTTTGAGCTGTTGTAACAAGTGAATTTCCCCCAATGGGGGATCAATAAAGTCTATCTTATCTTATCCTATCTTGTTAACCTTTTCCACAGCCATTTTCAGACAAGATTGAGTATAAATGTAGTACAAAAATTTACCTGGAAGTAGCTCTTTAAGTCCCGCCTCTGATCTACGGGTGTCAGATTTTGGGGGGCCCATGTAACCGCATGCACTTCGTGGAAACGCCCCTGCTAGACACATAAACAAACATTTAAAACACGAAATATGTATACCAGTCAGAAATTGACCTGTTAAAATAAGTGCTACAAAAACTCAGTGTGGTATAATCCAGACTTTCAGACAACTTATTAAAGTGGTTTGTAACAACCGACAGATACGTGTTAACTCTATGCAGAACTCAGTCTATGTGAATCTGAATTATTTAGTGTTATTTGGACTGAAGAAACCGTCTGAGCCTGTAATAGTGTGATAGCATTTAAGGACGGACAGAATGCTATCTTTAATTGAAACTCTGTGTCCTCGTTGGCGCGACAGAATGACCCAGAAATGACTCCTGCTTCACTTAATCGGCCTGTTTGAATCCAAGAAAACTTCTTTGAAAAAAAAGGGACTTTTTCTTGTAAAGCGACTTTGCTTGAGTTCTCTTTTCTGGTTTCTAGCGAGGTCCATTCTGGCACGGCTGCTTTGTGAAAACAATGATCAGAAAACTCATCCTTAGCACTGTTTTCTAACACGTGTTATAATAGTTTATATATACAAAGAGTGAATATACGTCACTAAAATGTGCTTATATTAAGTTATTAAAAGACAAAATATAAATATAATTTTAAGATATGGACTTCGTAATTGTGAATCTTAAAGAATATTTCTTTATTTCTTTGTGGTTACAATTTCAAACAAAAAGTCCTCCCTCTCCGCCTGAGCAGTGTTGGCATTTTTACGCCTCCCTATCCACCTATTACCTTGAACCAGCGCTTCAGTGTTATACTGCAGACTCGGCAGTGCACAATGTGTGAGCCTGGCAGATGATAAAAGGTTAACACATATGTCAAGCAGGTACTAAATCACGGTCACAATCAAAGGAAGAATGCTGCTTCTCCCGGTTATGAATCACACGGCCGTCCATGAGCCAATTACATTTTGTCAGAACACGAATACAAACAGTTTACATTTCTAAATGCAGGATATCGTCCCTAAGTGGATGCTGATATTGAAGCATATCTTATTAATTGTGTCTCTCCATCTTGGTCCAGGCCATTTGCATTCACAGGGTATTGTTGCTGTGTCGCTACGAGCCAAAGATAATGAAAAACTTGCAGCGTAGCTCCTGCCCAGATCCTTGGAGTTATGATTTCAATTGCTATGCACAACTTGATGTTCAAGGTCTGGAGTCTTCTTGAATGAATGCTTGGAATCTGGCTCTGGGGGTTAACAAGGAGGCTCCGTATACTGTTTAACAATTCAGCACACGCTCGCCCCACGTGACGGTGCATGCAATAGGGCCTGCACTTGTTTATATCTCTGGATAAAGCATCCCACTGGCCGCAAATTAAGCATTCAGGATCGGCAGCCTTGTTGTGCTCCAGTATGACGTGTGTGGAGTACTAAGGCGGACTCTGCGCCCTAGGTACACCGCAATCTTGTTTGGGGGGGCTTCATAACTTCTAAAGCTGTCATATCCTTTGAAATGACTTCAATACACATGATTCGCACTTGATATAGAGAGAAATTCATCGTTTTATTTTAATGGAAAGGCTTGTGGGGTTTATTTCTTGGGAGTGATTTCAAATTAAAAGCACAGGTTTGTCGCACAATAGGATGAGATAAGGAAACGTAGAGAAAAACAGCCTTTTTTTAGGTTGTGAATCGTATTAAAAGGTCAAATTAATCACATTCAAATGTTTTAGTATGAGAAGCCATGGAAATAATTGCATTTGTGTCCTCTTGAAACCTCAACAAAACTAAATATTAAGCAAAATGTCATTCTGCGCGTCTTCAGATCCTTCGGCTGTTCTGACATTGACTGGCATTTGTAATCTGATCCATTTTCCAATATAAATCCCACCTGTGAGATTTAAAGTAACATGACAGATTGCGGATATTCACCTGAAACTAAGTGAAATTTGTGGCCGAAATAAATCCACAGAATATCCTCTCATTCATACTGAGCCTCGGATTTCAGATTGCTTGGACAGAAATGTCAGGGGAGGGATGCAGATCAATGAAATGAAAAGATTCTGTCTAATATATTTCTTCAGTATGATTCTCCCCTCAGTATTTCTAAAAACTCGACAGAGGAGTATCATTTGCCATCGATCTGAAGCGCAATTTAGCTTTTAAGTTTAAAAACGTCTCCTGTATGAGCCCATTTGGTCCAACAAGCATCCTTTACTATCCCTTCTTACATACATTTAAAAATCTTCATCCACCCCTGCAGCAGACACTTCACACTCCACTGTGCCTTCAATTCAGCCCACTGGATATTTTACTTAGATGAATTAGCCCTATGCATATGTCACAGAGACGTTAGAACGGCTTCTTATTAGAGCAATTAACAGATCTAATCTTGCACCGGCGACGGGGGAAAAGTCAGTTCACACACTTTGCAGACAATTCCTCTGACAACATATTAGACACATCATTAAGCACAAGATCTCAGTTCAGCGCTGAGAGGTAAGTCTCAGAGGATGATACATACTAGTACAGACACATGTCCTTAATTCGTATTTTTAGCTCTCCATATTTGCACTGCAAGGCAGCGTTAACAGATCCATAGTGTGAGCCGCCTTCCCTTTTTATTATGACTTTTCTTCAATTAAACTCCCTACATTTTTACACAGATCAATACAGACGAGTGTATGAAAACGTCAATAACTGAAGCATAGACTGCAGCTCCGGAGAAGATAATAAAGCATCCCCCATGTGTGTTTGGCTAACAAGTCTCCCCTCTTTGAACTTAATGCAGGCTTCCTTTGTGAAATACCAAAGCATTGATTAATCCATCTGTACTGATCTGAATTTTCTCCGGGTTGTGTTGCATCCCTTTGAAATATTCAAAGCAGAGCTCTTGGAATAACTATTATATGGACCTCTGCTCTCCTAGGGGCACGCAACGGAAGTGGCTGCATACAAATTAAGCATCAGCAAGGCAAAGAGAGCGCAGTGATTGAAGCCACACTTGCATAATCATGCCTTCAGAAGAAAAATAGCAAGTCATTCATTACAGAGTGGTTGCAGGCAGAATTGATTGCTTAATTAAGAGCCGCACAGGTGTACTGCGCTGGGATATGTGATCTAAGTATGTACGTGAAGGCATGAGGAAGGGTAAAATATACTATATCGTAGCTTAAAATCTCCAAATTTACATATATTTGAGATAAACATTACAATAAGAATGAAATGTATTATATTTCTATATAATCAATTGACATTTAAACTGAATAATGCTTTGACACAAAGTTAAAAACAGGACTTTTATTTTGAAAGCACACTAATAGTTGACATTTTGGACGTTATAGCTGTGTCCCAATTCAGGGGCTGCATCCTTTGAAGGACGTACTTGAAAGCCAATTGCTGTGTGCGTCCTCCTTTTCCCGGGCCATGAAGGATCCATCGGGTGCATCCTTCGCGGCGTGTGTCAAGTCAAACGAAATGGCGGACTCTTAAGCGGCCACGGAAAACACTTTTAAATGCAAAAAGGGGCCTTGAAACAAATTATCTTTAAAATAAAAGGTTAAGTTATGATAAATAGTTAGCCAGTTAGCTTGGGGAGCGACAATTGGTGACGCAAGGGTTAGGGCGGGAACAGCTGGTGACGCAAATAGGAAATCCTCTGTAGACCGACCGTCTAATTTATGTTCGGCCTTAGCGATCTACATGGGCTACAAAGGATGAGTCATTCATAGCCCCCGTCCTTCGAAGGATGCAGCACCCGAATTGAGACACAGCTTATATCCATCCGTCTATTATCTATACCGCGTATACTGTTAAGGGTTGCGTGGAGGCTTGAGCCTTTCTCAGCTGTTATCGAGAATGTCTTTGGACTGTGGGAGGAAGTTGGAGTACCTGGAGGGAACCCATATATGCACAGGGAGAACATGCAAACTCAACACACAAAGGCCCCCTATGTCCGAACCAGGAACCTTCTAGCTGTGAGGCGACCGCGCTAACCACTGCATCACCGTGCAGCGCTGACCATCATCCTCACAAAAATGCAGTCACACGTGCACCAGTTTATTATGACCCCTATTTACGAAAGTAGCCAGCAAATTATTTAGCACATTATGAATTTTAACAGTGATAACATTTTTACAGTGTTGTTCATTTGCCCTTCAGTGCTGGGCCTACATAATTGTAAGGTCAATGGAACATTACTCGCATGCCAGCTTCACTGCCAGCTATTTTTTTTAAACAGTTCTGTTTTATGTAGTTCTTACCTGATGGAGGGTTTCGAGAGAAGAAAACAGACCAGCCGTTTAAAAACAGCAAAGAGCAATGCAAGGCCCTGACACTGCACGGTCAGTGTAGCAGACTTGGTGCGCTGCTGTTGTTTCCCACGTTTCCGCCGACAGAGAAAAGCAGACAGGTGAGAACAGGAACAGGTGAGAGTGGTGTAATCCTCCCTCAATAATGCAGTTAAAATAGGGCCGCTATAAATCCCAGCGAACCACATATGGGGAGAGCAGAAGAGAGTACTGACACCTCGTGTGAAGTGCCAACAAAAAGTCATGTACGGCTAAGAGTGAGATGTAGAAGTGCAGGTACATCGTGTCTTAGAGTACAGGCTCACTACACCTGTCGCGTGCACTCCTCAACTGTCATGTTGTTTCAGAGAATGGTCATATATGTTGTTATGCAAGTGTTTGACGTTCAATCTATTAAGTCGTTTAGGTCCGAGGACATGTTGTGAATTAAGTGTATTTAATGATATGATGCTCTACAATTGAATTCTGTTTTTCACTCTCAGTATGTGGTAAGAATCTGTCGCACTACATCCCATTGCTTTAATCAGACATTATTGTGTTAGGTATACCGCAGAACAAACAAGCGTTTACGAAAAGATATAATTTCAGGTAATGAATGTTGGTTAATTTGAATAATAATGCTAATACGTCTGTAGGCTTGTTTTCCTTCATCTTAATGGCTTAATATATTCTCATATAAAGCATAATGCATCCAGATGTTTGCCTTAATTGAAACTGAGCTGTGTCTGATGTGTTAAAAATATTCAAATGCAGACAATGGAGGGGTGGCTGCTGCCGTTCAGTTTATTAAGCAAAAATGACAGACTTTCAGTAGGTTCTGGCGGGGAAGGGTCAAACCCATGGCCGGGAGTCCAGGAGCGCAGGAAAAAAATCGCAACTTCAAAAACCAGGCAAGAGCCGGTGAAACAAAGCAAGGGTCCCAAAAATACTAGAAATAAACTGTACAAAAGTGCTGATACGCTTTACACAAGTTACAAAGACAAACAGGAAAAGGAGACAGAAACACACCAACTAAATACACAGGTGAGGGAGGTGAGTGTGATTAGTCACAGGTGAAACCAATCAGGGTGTTGAGACAATCTAACGAGCTGTAAACACAAAGACAGGAAGTGGACTGTCTGAAACTAGAGGAATGCTAGGGAACGCAAAATAACACAGGACATGATGACTGAATACGGAAATGAATTAAACGTGATCTTAATAGCAGGACGAGGCATGACACCACCTGTTTTTAACTTTGTTCTGACATGTCAATCTTTTTAGGTATGTAGTTAAAGTGGTAATCTCGAAGATCTCAGTCTCGCTGTCTTTGGCGGCACCTATGGCGATAAACGGTAATTGCAGGAGCAAGCACTTCCCAGAAATCCAAACAGTGTTGCATGTGTGACGTCCACGGTTGGCTCCGGTTGTAACGCTTGATTTCACTGACGGTCGTTTTCCTTTTAAGTCTGTTTGCCTTCATCTGAGCGTCGAACTTGTTTCTTATTCTTTGGATTTTGAAGTTGTATCTGTAGTCATCGATCTTTTCTTTGTTTGTTCAGCCATAGTAGATTACTGTTTACTCGCAACACTCGCAGAGACCAGAAAAGCAGCCACTTAGTTCCGCCTACCCTCTCTGGCAGATCAACCACTGCTGGGTGATGGAAAACGCGTCACTAACTGGGTGCTGCTTGCGATTTTTTCCACCACAGACACCCAGTCCATAATACTGCAAATGCAAAGGCTTTCATCAGTGGGCCATAGGCTCAATCACTATTGTGTTACCTCATTTGGCGTTAGAAAGTGACCTTACAGACATTTATTTAAATGAAAATCTTTAGAAAAACACACATTTCAATGTGGCTACATTATCACTTATAATTAACTGTCAAACTTCCAGTCAAGTTAAGCTCTTCCAAGTATTTAAATTTGCTCTGTGGAGACTGAAAAATCTGACAATTTGATTTGTCTTCAAGGCAATTGTGTTTCTGTCAAATTTCACCATAGATTAAATTGCCCAAAGAGCCACACAGTGCAAGTCTACAATGTAGAATACTCAACTAACAGGGAACGTCAAAAAAAAGACAACGCTGCGGGTCAGAAACACCTCATCAGTGGGCTCCATGTTGGCACAAAGCAACAACTCGTGCACCTTACTGGATCATCTGTAGCCCTCAGGCCGAAGCCACCTGGCCCTGGACAGGCCACAGGCAGGCCCTGCCCTGACACCTCCGGCGTCCACATCCTCCTGCTCTACTCTCCAATTTCTCCTTAAAATATGCAGCAGCGTTAAACTCTGGGCTGTTATCAGAATGACTGGCTGTCTCTGTGCAGAATTGCAGGGTGTGTTTGACTGCTCTTAAGAGATTCTGCAACAGGGGTAAGCGTCTCAGCTGGCCTCACACTGTTATCTCTGGCACACTGCCAGCGTGATACAGTGTTCTGCACTCGGCTGGTTTCATCACATTAGAGGCCGACACACTCGTGGCACGATAGGGGAAATTAGTGGTTACAGCCAGCCGCTGACTGTCTCACAGGACACTACACTCATGTTAGCAGTGGACACAATTCAGCTAACTGTGTCTTTCGATAAACTTCTTCTACCTAACCATGAATTGAAGCTCTGAATTCCTTGGATTAGTGTAGTCCCTTCAATAACCCCATGCAGTGAATCAGTCAGCATTGTGTTGGCGCTACGCTAAGAACACTTGTGGCTTGGAATGACTTGACCGCGCTCACTACTTATCCATTGTGACTATTATGGCTCTGCATACTCCGATACAAAGAGGGTCATTCTGACATCTTATAAAATGGAAAGTAAAGGAGGCTTAAAAATAAATACACATCAGGAAATAGAACATTTATGACAAAGTGAACCCAGTGAAATGTGGTTCAACTCAGAGTCACGTCATGTTTTCACTGCAGCTTCTTAATTAAACATTAAAAACAATGGCATTTTATTTCAAGCTGACTTGATTTCAAACTAATTGTAACAGATTCAGATTTATTGTAGTTTCTATTAACCATGAACTTCACACTGTGGATTATTAATAAACTAACCTGCCACACAGAGAAAAAATTAAACATGTTAATTCAATTAAATCAAAGCCTTTGCAAGCGATAAAGTCATGGTAAATAGCCCCTGTGATAGCGATGCCATCGATGGTGACGTCATTTGGAGCCAGAGTCTGTGCAGTAGAGATCGGCGGGTGGTGCTGTCATAGCCACTATCGCTAACCAAAACACACATTGAACTTACCGAAAAAACATCAAGGATCCCACACGTTGGCGTGTTTAACAGCAGAACAGCTTCTTGTGTTGGTCTTAAGT
This sequence comes from Semicossyphus pulcher, assembly GCF_022749685.1. NCBI lineage: Eukaryota > Metazoa > Chordata > Actinopteri > Labriformes > Labridae > Semicossyphus > Semicossyphus pulcher. The sequence goes on from NW_027211697.1 coordinate 1,433,569, forward strand.
AGACGTTCACAGATATGGAAACTTCAATGACTGTAGTGACTGTTTCATCCTCTACTCTGCAAATCTGAAACAGATCGGCTGCAGGAGCCGTATTTGTCATCCTTTCGACAGCAGATAACAGTCCATCTTTTTATATCATCAGTCTCTGATTTAGACTCAACAGCTCCTCAGAAGCCTCGCCCCAAAAGCCATGAATGGCCCTTGGGAAGGAAATTACTTAAACAACTAAATAATTACAAGCAACACGCTAGTTAAAGTAATAACAGCAAGAAAACAGAACTTCTCCTGCCAATAAGGCAGATCATTATCGTGTTAATTATTTCCATCCATCCATCATCAACACTGCTTATCCTGTTTAGGGTCGCGGGGGGGCTGGAGCCTATCCCAGCTGTCATTGAACGAGAGGCGGGGTACACGCTCGGCTGATAGGCAGTCAATCAAAGAGCTGACACATAGAGACAGACAACCTTTTACTCTCACACTCTCGGGCAATTTAGATTCACCAATGAACCTAACGAGCATGTCTTTAGACTGTGGGAAGAAGCCAGAGGGAACCCACGCATGCACAGGGAGAACATGCTCCACACAGAAAGGCCCACTTCGTAAGAACTAGGATACGAACTAGGGACCGTCTCACTGTGAGGCGTCACCGCCAACCACTGCACCACCCTGCAACCCTGTGTGTTTATTTACAAGTTAATAATTCTTTAACCTACCGATATACCTTCAGGGCCTCCCGCTGAGTTCTACTGTAACTGTTATATATTGTAGGGCTCTTAAACTTTAACAATCACGCACATTATTTCAACTGTGTGGTTAAACACTGCCCCTTGCTAAAATACATGAAAAGTTCTTGAGTATTTGGCCAAATCAAAGTATAAAATATATTTATAGATTACCTGTGATGAATTCCTATTGACTGATCAAACGTATACTAAATACGTATATTGCATTGTAGCTGAAAACCAGCAGTGTAAATCAGGACCAGACATAAAAACGTAATCCAGAAACCCATTCATCTTGCTTCTTGGTGCACCTATAGGGCTGAGGACAAACGATTGGTTGGGGTGTACAGATTACTGCCATCATAACTTCAAGTCTTGGCAGTGTTGTTGGGTCAGGTGCCATGGTCAAGAGTTGATTGTTGTTTAGTCAGTTTCAATGATTTTAACCACTTTAGGTCGTATGGAAATACAAAGGTTGCATGCTGCATTCACATAACATAAAAAACGTGTGTTTTTCTGTTTTGAAAGTAAACTGAACTTTGATGGATTATTTTCCATCAGATTTTAAATGTGTCCATTGTGACTATTGGTGATTCACAGAGTTATAAGTGGTTATGATTCTTATATTGATAATATAAAACTATAATCCAAGGATTCTAATTAAAATCTGTAATTAGGTTTTTTAATGAAGTCTCAGTTGACAAAGAGCAAATAATGAGCCTGTGTACAGCACCACCTTAAGAGCCTCAAGGGGCAGCAGTGGTTGCAGTATGAAATGCTAATGAACAGACTCATTCAAAGCCATTTAAATGAGAGAAAGAATGAAAAAAATATAGCATTCAAGTCCAGCTCTTTCAGGATATTCATAACAAAATGAAGCTAAAAATAAAACGGTATCCACTGCAGGCCTGCATGTTTTTATCAAGGAAGATAAACCACCAGACATGTGCACGGGAACGTGATCTTCATATTATACACTTTTTGTCTTTGGGAACACGACAAAACTGAACCCATCAGAGTCACACTTTACCTGCAATATACTCAAAAACGTGAAGCTAAAGGTTGTTTAAAGACTTCATTTTTAGCTGCCATGGTTTTCTAGAGCAATAGTGACCATATTTGGATGACAGGGTGGTGCTGGAAAGGGCAAGTTATCAAAGCTAAACAGTCTGTACCTGTCGCTAATTCGTTAGCTGGCAAATTAGCTACTTACCAATGAGAAACTACACGTTCTGGGTCACTTTAAATACACATCTTGTCATCACTGCCGTTCACCATAATCTCTCCAGGGAAAAGCCAACAACAACCTTGACTCATATACTCTCGTTGCCACAAATAAATCAATTTATGCTAAACACTGAACGAGCTAACAAGCCAGGTATGGTGAGCCCAGACACCAATTATCTGCTAATTAGTGCTAACATAAAAATGAAATAATATTGGATTTCACTCACCAAAAAGCAGGAGCACAGGCCTCTTGGATGGCAAATTAGTATAATTAACCAAACAGCAAGACACATTATTTGTGGCTGAATTAGCTGTGTTTATATCTATATCACCTGTCACTCAAAATGGCCACCCCTGTACAATTGTCATCAATATACTAATAAGGTATTGAGACCAAACATGCTATTTGCACCAGCATGTAAACATGTTTAATTTAGCTGTAAAGGTGTGCTTTTTAATATCAGGCCTAATGGGGATTGACTTGCTTTCGGAGCCAGCCTCAAGTGGCCACTAGTGGAACTGCAGTTTTTGGCACTTGGCTTTATTTCTCAGCCCTGGAGGTTGCAGCGTGGGTCAGACCTTGGAGTAAGTCTCTTGAAACCATGCGCTTTAATTCATCTTAAATACAGTGTTTGTTAAAGTTGTTAAATAAAGACACAGGAAGCAGGAATAAAGACAGTGTCATTTTCATTTGACTCCCCATAAACACATAAAATGAAATCTAAAAATCCACTGAAATCTGTTTCTCCACTCACAAAAAAGCATCAAAGTTGAGCTTTTCTAAAGCTCAAACCCTCGATCTGTTCTCATTGTATTGCAGTCATTACTTTTTCAGCTGACACTCTGACACCTTATATAAGAAATTGATACATATTATACTTTATGTTTATGGCGATGGAATTTAACTTTGATTGGAGCAAATAGACGGTAAATATATATTGCACATCAAACTCCCTTAAATAAAAGGTTCATTATGAATAACATTCCACTTGAATTGAAGTTTATGTCCAGAATCTTTCTGAAGATACAGAAAATAAGTTTAAAACTAAATGCGTTTAACATCGTAAGGCTGTCATGATAAAAAGGATCAACTCCCTACTGTGTTGTGTATTAGAGCTACAGTATGTAGTCGGATTTGTGTTTATTGAGGCCATTGGAAAAGGAAATAATGGACATACAGCTGCCTATTGTATCTAAAAATACTGAAGACATGTGATTGAAGGCCAAGCTGTGTCTAGAAACACTCCCTCTCTGCTACCTACATGTACTGTTTATCATTCATTCACTGTCATTGTTTGAGTGATGTGCAAACTATCGGCTGTATACTGTGACAACTTACCTGTCAGTAGTTATGCAAATATTGAATATAGTATGGTGTATGAAACCTGTGCGACATCTGGGAATCTACTGAAGCAACAGAAGCTTTCTCATGATGACAGTTCAGAGGATGAACACCTACAGAAGCAACAAAGTAGACTAGGCTTTTTTCCCCCATATAATTATATTCATTTATTATTTATTTATATCTTTTTATTTATTTATTTGCATATAATTAGTGGCAGAAGTGTCTGATGAGTGGAGGCCAGATTGATCTCAGTGTTTGCTTATGCAGTACTTTGTTAAACAGTTGATTCATCCCATTATTTATCTGTTTGCCTCATTTACATATTTTTCCCTTTTATTTGTATATAAATAAATATATATTAATGAAAACAGATCTATAATCTTTTCTCTAATATTATAATTTTTTCTTACAGATTTCTAAAAGATTTTTAAGAGAGCTGTTTTTTTTTTTCAAACTCGAGTCAGACTGACACACCTTCTGCACCACCTGGGCTTTTTAAGGGTTAAGAGGCCCCGCCCACTCTTTTGGCCTGCTCCTAGTTCTGCACAGGTAGCACTTCACCAGGAAGTTAACATGCTAACATTCAAACTATGTTTCTTCCAGAGACTTTGAGGAGGAAAAAGTGCATTTCGACCTGGACACTGAATGAATTTCCTGTTTGCAGAGATGCCTGCTCAATCCTTCAGGTAAACAAGTGTTTGCTAAGTGTTTGCTGCTTGTGCTACATGTTCCTGTCCATGTCTTGGTGCTGTTCGGTGTTTGTTTGTTTGCTTAGCAGCATGCTTACATTAGCCATGTGGCTGCTGAGGGTGCTTTCTGCTTTATTTCTTGCCCGCAGATCTGCTTGAGGGCAAATTGTTTGCTAGCTGCTGATTTCTGCTCCTGTGCTACATGCTAGCTGCTGAGTTTGCAGCTTGTGCTAACATGTGCCTGTTAATGTCTTGGTGCTCTTCAGTGTTTGTTTGCTTAAAAGCATGCTAACATTAGCTATGAGGCTGCTTATGGTTCTGGCTGCTTTATTTCTTGCCTGCAGATGTGCTTGCAGACAAAATGTTGTAGTTTGCTAGCTGCTAATGTCTGCTTCTATGCTCCATGCTAGCTGCTAATCTCTGCTCCTATGCAACGTGGCTGCTGCTAATTTCTGCTCGTGTTTGCTGCTAATTTCTGCATGTGTTCGCTGCTAATTTTTGCTGCTATGCTACATGCTAGCAGCTAATCTCTGCTCTTGTGCTCTGTGTTTGCTGCAAATTTCTGCTTGTTTTTGCTGGTAAATTCTGCTATCATGCTTTAACTGTCCACTGTGTGCATTCTGAATGACTGAATTGTGCTTCCTTTCTTTTTGGTTGTTGTTTGGCATGTCCATTGTGATGCTTTTCTACTGTTGATTGTTATAGCAGTGAAATGTATTAGTTCTTGGCTGGATTAGTTTAACAGCATTGTATTTTTTCCCTTTTGTTTTATTGGCTTCCTTCCTTTTAATGCTGCCAGATTTCATTGTGTGTTGGCCATAGGAATGTAATAAGAACTATAGTTTTGCAGAAATCCCTTTCGATACTTTTGCAGTTTTATTGGCTTCATGGAAAAGTCAACATTGCTTTTGTCATACAGATACGTTTTTGCACGTTTCCAACCTGTGTATCCTCAGCTGACATCATATTTAATCAGACAAATTAGTGATAATCAGTGATGTAAAATTTCAATACTGCCATATTTTCATGAAATCCCTGACTTATATTGTTAAAATATAAAGAATACATGTAAGAAACCACATTAGACAAGCTTTTTTTTTGCAAGTGTTTTAAAAATGCAGTTGAATCTTCTGTGAGAGGATGCAGGATGTACAAAATAATAAAATCATCCACCAGTGGGCTGCTGAAGAAACACAGAAAAGTCTTTCAAATAACTTATTCATTCAGACACTGTAATAAAGATTTTAACATTGGTGTCATGTAGGACTCAAACGGTAAAGATCTTAAGCCATCTGGCAGCGTATTTGCATAACAAAGTGATATTCTAAATGGTATTCAAGTGGTATCGTGATTACTGGCACTGTGGAGGGTTTTACATCTGCAAGCCTGCATCTTAGAGGTAGCAGTTAACATTCACTCAATTTTCATGATATTAACTATTCAGACTAAATTAACTTATGATGAAATAGAAACATTCAGTACATTCAGCTGTCATATAAAGGGAAGGGACAATAAGAAAAGCAGTACTTCTTCCTTCTCATTACGAGACCTTTTCCTGCAGACGATGTTCAGGATGACGGCCCGCAGCCCTGGGACTACATCTCCCCGAAACAAGTCAAAGTAAAATATTTAATTGAACACACTTGCCTGCTTCACTGATCACAAATCAAATTTAACTTGTCCTGATCATGCCTCTCTCGCCACACAGAACAATCTGACACGGCGCGAGACGTGGGATTTAAAGGCTGCCTCTTTTAGAAGCGTTCAGACTTTTATGTGGAGTGAAATGGGAATAAAATAGTTGCCCCGGGACCACGGGGCATTATATTGTAAGCAGAACACTGCTGCTCCTGACTATTTCAAATTAATTTTCATAATTTAAAATAATAATGACAGAATGAATCAGATACTTGGCATGAGCTTCCATTTAAATAAGTGAAAGACTCAATATCCAGACAGCAGAGTATATAATGCATTCTTTTTCTGAAACTTTAAAAGAGCTTTTTTTTATATCCCTCTTTTCTTCTTACATTACCCCTGACTCTCGGGTACAGTTCATCTGCATGTACTAAAGTAACCAGGTTAGGCGGATAATTGGAGAACACGTTTTGTGATTGTACGGTTTCTGTAAATCTGTATGCAACAGGTGAGTAATCAGATTTCTCATGACCCCCGCCTTTATTTTGAAAGAGCTGCTCTTATTTTGAGCTGTAGTCGACAGAGATTTTGCTGCTTCTCAATCTATGATCCCATTGGCTATAGTCTGAGACGATATAGCCTCTGGGGACAGCGGTGAACGTGCCGGGCGGTAAGCGATAATCGATTTCCCATCAAGACTTCCTTTTCCGCGTGCTGCATTGTTACAGAAAGAGAAAACGTTTTTCTTGTGATTTACTCGTTATTAACAGGTCTTACCTTCGCCGAAATTTCAACATCATGATGCAGATTTGTAAGAAGTAAAAATTCAGGCTTTGTCAGGTCTGTCCTCAAGAGGAGAAGAAAACTTTTAAAATGCTCGTTTGTTGATGGGAGGGCGGATCGATCTGATGCATTCGAGGAAGTCAGGAAATCTGAACGGCTTACGTGACACAGCGTCAAGGGAATTCATCAAGTCAAATTTTAGATCTAGAACAGATTGTTAGCCGTTAGCATGAAGACATCTGTTTATAGAGATTAATAAGAAACTAAATCGTCGTCAGATGACGCTCCGCCTGCTTTTGCTCTCCACGCTGACTGTTTTTCCTGCCTATGCCACAGCCTGCTGATACGTGATTGGCCAATATTACTCGGACTACAAGCGCAGTTTAAACAGAACACCTTCCCGGAAATCCACGTCCCTGCCAACAGATTCTACATTTCTATGTAGAATCTGTAAATAGAGATGAGCTGCTTCCTGACTTTTATCCACCTTTTCTTTGTCTTTGTTGGTGCAGACTAAAAATGCATTTTCTATTCCAAACTTCATTACAGACTCAAGGAGCAGATAAGAAACAATACACAGAACATATACAAGAGCATAATAAGAGTTCATTGTTTAAAATGCAAAATACATTAAGAATTAATGTCTTACACTGTACCAGTATCTCCTGGGATTGACAGTGCGTAGTACTACATCTGATGTTTTCATTCTCTCGGGCAACGAGCCAACATAAATTCATCAATTTTTTCAAAAGATTTCTTGAAACAGCCTGGAAAGTATCGACTCATGGAGTCAAGCATTTTACTTGTACTACTCAATGATTATACAGTTTGTTTGTATAGGGCTTCGAAAGGTACTCAAAGGCACTCTACATGATAAAAAAACAAAACAATAGCAGAGACCGTAAAAGCACATAAACAATATAGAACAAAGTACAGTTACATATATGTATAAGGACTGTTACCACAATAACATAATGAGGGATCACAGATTGAAAGCAGATATGTGGGTTTTGAGTGCAGTGAGTTAAGTAGAATTCTCACAGCATCATTTTGAGCTACTTGTCATTTAATCTGTGATACAATGCCTAATTGTGTTTGTGTGTGGTTGAATTTTACACCCGCATAAAACAAACTTTAAATTTAAATTCAATCATTTGGGTGGAATTATTTTAAATTTGATGACATATTTTTTGTTAACTCTTCTTTCATCTGACATCGACATCACTATTTAAGGTGGATTATTACCCCCCCTGTAAAACGCATGTAGACGAAATGGTGGGGCGAAGTTGTTCGGCTCCTGACCCGGCATTCGAGGAAGTTGTTGACGTAAAAAGGGCTTTTAAAAGTCGATTAGACGCCTGGTTAATGTTACATGTGGGAGAGAGACTGACAGATTGACAGAGAAAGCAGAATTCTTTAACCCTAATGACAAGAAACCAGCTTTCTTGTGAACGTGGTCCTGATTTACTTGAGTGCTCGTGAAAACACTTTTTTGGGTTAAAGGCCACGAATTGTATTTCAAACTTTGCAAATTTAATTTCAGTCACATTTCTGTAAATCAACGAACTTCCTCAGTGTAAGATTGTGAAACTCCTCATTGAGCCTTAACTACCATACAGTTCAGTGTATAACATGCACTTTTTTTCATCTAAAAAGTGGGCTGCGTCCTATATACCAGTGTGACCAATACCAGTATAAAATGCAGAGATTTATGTTACTGTGTTACAGTATTTTACCCAGACGATGGCGCTGTCTGGTTGTTAAGTGGTGACATCACATCTCCGCATTAAACTGTTTCCGGGTCCAAGCTGCTACAATGTCTCTACAATATGACGCAGCTTCCCTCTCTGTTTTAAGCAAGAAAACTAACTTAATTGTTGCTAACGCTTCGTCACGGACATGCCCCGACATGATCGCCAGTGGAGCCACCACCCTCTCAAGAATCAACGTTACCGTAGGCTGCCGGCTACCGCACCAGTAGCTAGCAGAATTGCAAACTCGACATGACGAAGACAGATGGTAGGCTGTAATTTGTGCGTGTTTTGAATGAGTTGTAAATAAAAATAAATTGAAATAGTGTTGAAATAACTAAAAGAAAACAGACTGCCTCTTATATTCCGGATTTTACGGACCTTAATACTGCCTAGTAACGCAATTGGCAGAGACTCTGAAGACACAAACTACATTTCATGATATTTAAAACAAAGAGATAATAAGGTAGTAACATAAATTAAGAAATATGTGGAATGTCGTTGGCAAGTTACTATTACATTTTTCCATAATAAAAGTCTTTACATAATGTATTTAACACACTATAACTTAAATGTTCAAATGAAAGAAGAAAAGTCAAACTGAAATGGTTCCAAAGAGTTGACACATTTTGAGTCGTCAGTGAAAGGTAATCTTTAATCGCTTAAGAAAGTGACTAAATCACACGGCGGCCTGTCACTGACGATTGAGCACAATAATCAACCAATCTTCACAACTAGTTATTTTCAATTGTTATGGAAATTCAGTCTGAGAGATCATTGGATTCTGCCGTCAGCGACTCCTTCCAGCAGCTGTGTTTTACTTGTCAGGAAACGTCAGTGAAACCTTTTGGATCTACAAGAGAATAAAACAATGAGTCATATAGGAGGTTTTCTTTTTAACAAAGTGTCCACAAAAAGAGCAATATTTAGTCTGAATAATTTCAAACCACCAGAGAAGATCATATAGTGCCTTGACAATTTCGTAACACACACATGTAAATTTCTCCTCATCGAAAGCCATGAAAGTGTGCGCTCAATAATAATGTTGTGTAAAATCTACAGAACATCTTGTGATTACATTCCCCCAAAAATTCTAAGAATAAGCTGTGAAGGAAACGGATCTAAGAAGCTCATGCTACACCTTTTTAGATTTCCTCATCAGTCTGACGGGGAATCAGCGGCCCTCGGGCGATTAGAGTAGCTGTCAATGCAACAAAAGGGACGGCTGATACCATCCGTGTGGAGAGAGCTTAAAAAAAGGGAGAGAGAGAATTGTAACAGAAGGATACAGAAGCTTCTTAACATGCCTCTTTGCATGCTGGTAATTTATTGTTTCCTGCCAATGATGTCTTAATTATTTGTTAAGCGTTTGGCCACCTGACAGACGTATGAAACAGTTGGTTACTGGCATTAAATCAACACTGGTGCCAGGAGACTTTTTAGACTTGCAGAATTCAAATCAGCTGTTTACTTGCATGAATTTTTCAAGTGAAAAAACCTGCTTCTTTTACATCTCATTTATTATTCCAGACATGGAGATGATGGTTTGCAACCAAAAGTAAATGCAGGGCTGAGTTTAAATGCAACGTGCATGCATTTTTTTAATGTCTGTCCTTCTATATAAATATAGAACCGCTCGGGCCCTCGCTCCAGGGTCTGCTTGTCCTGAGGACGAGGTTATAACTCAAAGGGGATTGTGCATTTGCCATCTGCGCTGTAAAACATTGGAACAGCAAATCCCTCGATATTAAACAAGCTTTGCAAATGTTTCCTTCACTGTTTTTGGTGAAGCATTTCGAAACCTTACCAACGAAACGCTGATTTATTCATGTAAACTGGAGGTTAAAAGTTAATTTGCGGTTGAGTTGCATCTTGAAAAACTACATATAATGCAAAGACACAACATGTCAACAAAATGAAGCCATGAATAAATGGACAACATGGGAGATACATGACCTACAAACAAATGTACTCTCATGAAAAACGTCTGGAAAAGGAAATTCTTGCATAAAGCTGTCATTTAAATTTGTCCGTGCAACACGAAAGTTCATGTTCCTGCTTCCTTAACTACATTCTCATTGTAACGCAGCTGTTTGCAGACATAAGCACCCCACAATGAGTCTTTTAAAGCCTATAATACGAAAGCCTAAAAGCGCCGCGATGACGACACTTAAGGCTTAAACGTTGTAAAACCACGTGGAGCAGAAATCTAACAAAAGAATGCAGGACTGTTTTTTACGCTGCGTTGTATGAAGAAAAACGTTGTTGTGCAAATACACATGGGGAACACTTGTCCTTAGTGACATAACAGCAAATGGACTTTTAAGCATTGCATTGCATACTTCAAAATTACCACTTGCATACGTGGGATAAAGGGACAGACGTAAAGAGACAAAAGACTTCTGTGCAAACATACCTGTTAGTTTCATGAGTTATCTGCTTGCTTGCTCGATTTGAAGAACAATGATATCTTGTTAAAACTAAAATGGCAAACATATATCCAAATGAAGCACAGTTATGGCACTGAAACTTGCAAACTTAGAAGCAGTCAGAGGTCTTTTGTTGCTCAGTTGGGAAGAAGAATCCTTCCTCTGGCTCTTGGAGTCGGCAGAATGAAAAACATCCAGGAGGAACACAGATTGTGTGATTGTGTGCAGAAGTTGAGAATGAATCACATTTGTTTTTGTATTGTCCTTTTTATGATGAGTTAAGAACATCTACGACAAATGAATGTTAAGAAATCCTAAAATGTGCACTGACAAAGACGGGATGGAATGCTTCATTCTAATTATCAGTTGGCTACTTTTGTTTCTAGAGCTTGGAAGAAACATGGGGATGGTTTATTTCTTTAATATTATTATTGTACTCAGTGCGTCTACTTCTGGTTTACGGTCACTTTCTTGATGTGGTAAATTAGCTTGGAGTTTAATACAGAAGTCTTTATCAGGAAAAAAATATTTTCCATGCTCCATGACGTGAAGCCCTGCATTGATGCAGGTGTTTTGGTTGTACAGATGGAGGATCGGATCTGTGAATGGGAAAAAAGATGGAGATGTCATGGCCACGTAACTCTGGTGGGCTCTTAATTCTGTGAATATACAGAATTGTATATATTTATTTGTATGGAAAATTATATTTAACCTTAGAAACAAAGTAGAAATGATGGCTGCTTTCCTGACAGTGTATCTGGCAGAGTTGACCGGCCTTCCCTTCACTGCCAAAGATTCAGCCGTGTTTGATTTGGTGGCTAGTGTTAATTTGCCGCCCCAAAAGTGACTAATTGCAAAGGACTTAGTCTTTTCAGCGACCTAATTTGTTTAGATTGATACAAACACACAAACACAGAAGTGTTATACTCAAATAAAAACAAGGGAAAACAAAATGCTTATTGAAAAAATCCTTCAGTAAAATACAAACATTTGGAAATTGTTTCTAAGAATATTCACTTCCACGAGTTAGATTTTTTAAAATAAATTTTGTGCAATTTTTTTACTTTTTATTCTCAAAATACTGAACTACTCATGCATACATATTTTACTTTTTTAAAATAAAGGCTGTAAATCAATGAGAAAACTGTCCGCACACTCAAATCTGTGCAAAAATCTCAAATCAAACTCAAATCTGCACCTCTATCAAGTTTGCCTTTAGCTTGTCCGACCCGGTTTGAGGCACCTACCTGTCCGACAGAACGAAGGCCAACTCTGCATCGCTCTTTCGCCGTGTTTGCCGCTCTGAATGGGGCCCAGTTGCTAATTTAAACCACTCCCACACTCACCTATACGCTGTGATTGGCTCAGAGAACCACAACAGCGCCCCTCCTGAAAACGTCCCATGCAAAGCAAAACAACAGAATAGATGCAGAGGGAAGGGTCTCACAAGGGTCTGCACACACACTCACTAACACACATGTATAGAGGCCCAGAAGTGATGATTTATATTATATTACATTTGTAAAAGTCTATATTTTATTTTTCTAGGAAAATCCTACTTATTATTTACCTTTTAAGACAAAGTTGGCCTTTTACATATTTATATAGTGAAGTTAATGATGTTACTAATTGTAACCCCAGTTCTATGAGAAGAGATGACTGTTTACTGTATTACTTTGTTGGCCAATCATCACAGAGCCCAACAACTTAACTTAACAGTTATGGTCTTTGAAACCTTTTGTAACCTATCGACCAACAATGAGCAGCTCCAAGGGTCCTCGGAGAACTAAAGTTACAATGAGAACTTTTTTTTTTTTTTCTACAGTCTGTGGTGTGATACAAACACAACACCTGGCCTTGACCTTGAGTCAGTCCAGAGATAAAGGTCACTGCAGAAGCAAAGGTCAACCTTACCAGCCCTCAAAAGTTTATATTGTTGTCATATATTCTTATACCTTTCCCCATGTCATCCTATGAGCTTTGCCTGCTACTGTAAAGTTTTGAAAACCTACATTTTCAACAGACACATTAATTTCTTTTGGACAGATGTCATAAAATGTGTTTAACAATAGCGTCTCAGTTCTATCTTTAGATTATGAATCAGAGCTTTGCTTTGTATTCTTTTCAAATTCTGTTTCATCACAAACAAATCCTAGCAAAAGGTATCCCTCGTGCATCATTATTGAACTCACCATTGCATTACAGCCTCTGCAGTACAGTCTTAAGGCTCAGTATCTGCACAAGCAACTGAACAAATTCTCTGTTCTGAATTTAAAGAAAGAAAACTATTATAGCGTCGACAGGAAACAGCGAGGTCAGCAGCTTCTCTGGCACTGTCTGGGTGTTTCATTCACTTAAGCTGTTAATCTGTCTGACATGCTTCATTAGAAATAATTTAAAGTTGGCCCGATAAATCAGAAGCTATTGAATAAATCTCCTCCAATCAATGGGTCTGCTTATATTTGCCTAAGTGAAGTTGTAACCTTTATAGAGCCTAACTACATTTAAGATGCGAGTAACATATTTTCTTAACGTCTAAATCCTTCTTGGTTTCCTTTAAATTTTTTCCCACCTTAGGCATCCTTCTACATGTGCATCTTTTCTCTCTTTTGTGCTGAACAGGTGCTGTCTAAGTAATTTGTTTACTTCCATTGTTGCAGAGCTTGCAGTGCAAACCAAAGTTGAATAATGCTATCTTAGTCATCATATCAGTGATTTAGAAAATATCCCGTTTTATCAATGCTCATGAGCTCAATACATAATCGCTCTTTACAAATGTAGCAAAACTCGCTGTACAAATGGCTCACTCGCTAATATCAATGCTATTGTTGGGTCCCTTTGAGGAAAATAGATCTCTTTGTACACACAACAACACGGTGGTGACCAAGAAAAAAGCTTGACTGAATGAGTGCAGAAACACTGTATGCAGCTGTTTCAGGGCCACTGCCACGTTTGAGGGTCAACATTCTGTGAATCATATGTGATGATTCACTTCGTTGTTTTATTTCTCTTTATGACTAATAGTTATGTCATAACAGTGACTTGCTGTATGTTGTTCCTTGAAATGTGTGTAAGGTCTGTTCAGACCAAAAGCAGAGTATAATTTTCATATGATGCAAATAACATACTACCTCGATGCAAGGACACAAATTTGTGCATATTTTGCGAGAATATCGAAAGTTGCACCATTGCCATATTTGGGTTGAAAATAGTTAATTATAGTGAGAAATTTGTGCGAGGCTGTGTAGCAAAAAGCCTTAAAGCATTGAAACTTTCCTAATGCATGGTTGATTGTATCAGAAGAGGTCAATGCAAACTTAAAAACACAAGCATTTTAAGTAGTTTGCTTGTGCTCTTGTGAACAGACCTCAAAAAGTACAAGATTTGACTTCCAAATAATGGGTAGAAGGACCAATATGGACATTAGAGTGGATCAGGAGGTACAGGAAAAATTGGAAAAAATTTGGAAAAATCTGTGTAACAATGAAATAAGATTGAAAATCATTTTGCCAAGCAGAAGCCAATAGATGGAAAATAGGAGGGGACCAAGGACTGAGCCTAGAGGAACACCACATGAGAGCGGAAGTTGCAACATTCCCATATTTGAGTTAAAAATGGGTAATTATAGAGAGAAATTTGTGTGAGGCTGTCGCAAAAGCCCAAAAGCATTGAGGTTTTTCTGATGCATGTTGATTGTTTAAAAAAACCCAAGCATTTTAAAAGTAGTTTGCTTGTCCTCTTGTGACCAGACCTAAAAAAGTATAAGATTTTTCTTTCAGATACAGCATAGTGGGACATTAGAGTGAATGAGGAGGTGCGGCTGGAGAAATCTGCATTTACAGTGAAACAAGATATTGTGATACTGAATGATTTTACCTTGCAGAGGCATAAAAATAGAATATAGGAGGGGACCGAGGACTGAACCTTGAGGAACACCACATGAGAGATTCACAGGGTTTGAGGTTGAATCATGTTCGCTTCTTAAGCATCTCATACTGCAGATATCAAAAAGCATTTCCGCTTTTGTGCATATTTTTTCCTCAATTGCAAGGTATTTAAGGTTCAATGTCACATGAAAACTAACAAGAAATACTAATACTGCAAATTGGAACAAATTATGCACTACACCACTTATCCTTATTATGAAGGACCTCAAGCTATAAACTTCTTACAAAACTTCAGTTTGGAATATAAAAGATAAAAAGTCCTTCAATGTTTAGTAAGATTTCTTTTTTGCTTTTGTATAAACCCTTTTAGCAAACTCATGTCATTTAACCTTTTAGTTTTTGTTTATTTGCATATTCCAGTCAAAATAACTGAAATCAAAATCTGTCTTATCCTCCCTGAAAGGAATAGCTTTTATCTCTGGCTGCTGTGCCACTGTCCAAAAGCCTCAAGTTATATTTAATAAAGATTAGTAGTGCGGAGCAATGTGGAGAAACAACATCCCTGATGTACTGCAGAGCGAGGATACAAAGTCTTCACCCGATCCTGTCAGCAGGGCAGTGGAGCGACCCTCAGGGCGCCAGGAAAAAAGGAAAGCTGGACTCAGAAATACTAAATTAGAGATCAAAATAGTACAATATTACATAAAGCAGAGGAAGAAACTCTCACTTTGTTGCGATCTTACTGCTGCATGGTCTGTCTGGTAACACAAACCTTTCTGTTCTCTGTTTGCTGTGTGTTTTAGTATATTTTCTGTATCCCCTTTCTTACAATCATATTAGAGCTCCTGTGAGGAGTTTTTAGCTGGTTATGAAATGGACTGAAATTAGTAATTATGCCTCTATATGAGCTAAATAAGCAAACAAGAACATCAGCAACAAGATGATAGTATCTTTATAGTTATTTGATCGGAGCGGATCAGCGGAGAGTGTTATCGGTAACTGACTGTACAGTAAGGCTGTGTGTGTAATAAAGCCACGTACTCCACAAGACTAATGCTGCGCTCCCGTGTTTTGCTTCCTGCTCGCTGCTGTGTTTGTAAAGTGATGAGAGTTAGCCCCGAGGCTAGTGTCAGCTTCGGCCCAGGGGCAGACCGATAAGTCTCCCCTGTTCTTTCCGACCACGGTCGGAACGCTGAAGCAGGAAAGGCTAACATTCAAATCTGGGGAGGAGGGAGACAACGCTCTCAGATTTTGAATTTGGACCGCAGGACTCTTTTTAGACGCTAGCTGTCACTGTTACATATGGGTCCTTTAAGTAGTGTGGTTATTATATGAATACAACTGCAAGAGATATAAAAAACACACCTACTCTAACCCTAACCCTATAAACAATATAAAACAACTTATGTACATAAAGTTGATATTGATTCAAAAAGCACTGAGATTCAAAGAAATACGTTCTGCTGTTTTGGTGCTCCTTAAAAGAGAATCCCTCCGAGACATGTCAGAAGTGCTCAGTGACATTATATGCAGTGATATCACATATTTCTATTAAGTTCGTCCATTTAGCTAAAAACAAAACTACATGGCATGGAAAATCTACCAAGCACAGGCTTGGATAAATTAAAAAAAGGAAAGAACAGGAACTAAAAAAATTAATTGCACAAAAAAA
The DNA here is from genome assembly GCF_022749685.1 of Semicossyphus pulcher. Taxonomy (NCBI): domain Eukaryota; kingdom Metazoa; phylum Chordata; class Actinopteri; order Labriformes; family Labridae; genus Semicossyphus; species Semicossyphus pulcher. The sequence goes on from NW_027211697.1 coordinate 1,449,715, forward strand.
AAAAGGTAGATTTTGTCATATTTCACTTCCTGAAGAGAGTGAAGCCGACAAATTCTCCAAATTAGCAGGAAGTGAAAATGAAGTACAGAGAGCATGGCAAGTTTCTGCTCATTATTATTATTTCTTTGTATATTATGATGACTTAATATAAGTTAACCTTTACTCGATTCACTGTATCGCTTAAAAACTGAATGTGTTGAGCATAGAGCCAACGCAACACAAACATTCTGACAGTACTGTAATGTCTTAAGAGCTTAACAATTCCTTAGTTCCTTGTGACATCAAAGTATTTCCTCGTGTGTGTGACTAGTTGCCCTCACATCATAAGGATCTTATTTTAAGATATAATCTTGATGATTTTCATTTGAATAAATGTTTGTGAAGTCACTATCTAGCTCCGAATGTGGAAGGAAAATCAAGAGTTACAACCGTGACAAAGGGAGCCAACCATAAACGTCTGGATATGTGGGAAGTGAACTCCTTTAGTTACTATTTATCGCCATAAGGTGCTGCTAAAGAGAACAAAACTGAAATCATTAAGATTATATCTTTAATGGTTTTGCTCTTAAGACATCAAAAAAAAAAGAAATCCAGATGCTCAGGTCCAAATGTTCCCTCTCTACTCTTAATTTCTTTGTATTGCTTTGAAAATGATTGTAAAAAGGAAAAGTGGAGGTATTCACCTTCATAAACTACCTTCTTTACTAAAAAAACAAAATATAGGTACAAACAATTACACGTTCACGTTCGCCCACATGCTGTTGACACTGCAGGGAAATCATCCGAGTGCTAAAAACAATGAGCTTTCAAGGCCAACGTACTGATGATTGTTTTAACTCTGCAAACACCAATAGGTCCAAGATAAACACTCCTGTTCTTTTGTTCTATAATACCGCTATGCCATACTTAAAGCTACCTTGCCTGTTTTATAGCTTTAACATAAAACTTCTTTCCAGTGTGGATAATTGACAGACTGAAACGTGATGTTTTAAGGTTTTCCTATGTTCTAATGTCAGTAATGGGTTGCCAAAAACATCCAAATATTACACGGACGGTTGCATACAGTAACAAACTACACAGATACACACACTCGCCAGCTGTCTCTGCTTGCTCCTGTATCCCTCCTGTATCCCCGCCCCGGCCACTGCGAGAATGAGTTCATTCTTTTCAAGGAGGTCAATATGAAGACAATTTTAGCGGGTGATATATCCTCTGTGCTGTAGCCCAGCATTTCTCAACTGTCATAATCATCCCGGCTCGATAACTTTGAAAGATCGTCCTGGACAAGGTCAGTCCTCAGTCACTGTGTCCCAGTAGTTTCCAGCTGATCTAATGCAATCAGAGGAAGCTGGAAGCGGCTAAGGAGGCTGAAATGATCCAACGTATGCTCTGATATTATCACAGCAAGATTTAGGTACACAGAGTAGCAGAACTAGGAAGGCAGTATGCTTGTTGGGGGGAGGAACACGCAGAAAACAATGCAAATGATATAAATGACTGTGATTATAGCTTTAATTGCCTTGTTTATTAGACATCGATGTGCTCTTATTTTGATATGACAAACGATCCTCTCTGGAGAAATATGAAGCCGATGAGTAGCAGATACTGAATTTAATTTCCCCTGTCCCTGAATACACTATTATCCTTTGAAAGCTCTGTTTGTATGACCTGACAGAAAAGCTCCAAAAGTGAGATGAGGTTTTGAATTACCGTCCTGATAAACTGATTCACGCTGGATTTCCACGCGCAGAACTGCGTGTAATTTAACCTACCACTGTCAGCTGTCAGATCAGATTGTCTCAAAAGAAGCTACAGCTAACATTAGCTAACTCCCGCCTTGTCACTTACTGAATATAGTCACCGTTTTCAATGGAGTGTAACAGTGCAGCTACAGTAGAGCACAATAAAACTCAGGAGGATTTATTGGCAGCCTCGCAGATTTCCCTGCTGTGTGTGTGTTACATACACATTTTTGTGTGTGGTGATCCTGATCATAAATAAACCCCCCAAAACACGGATTGTGTTTAAGTATTTAGCGCATTTCCTCCTATTTAAAGCCTCTTTGTGTGTCTCTTTAATCCTACAGTGCAGCACAAAACAGGCCCGTCAGTCCTCTCTGATTCCAACAAACATGGATTAGCTACTGTATATGAGGGAAAAAAAGAGAGATGGCGAAGCAGGAAGTGTGTGGATTGAGAATAGATTGAAAGAAAAAAATAACTTGTATTGACTGGGATTAAATCGCTGGGAGTGTAAACATGAATAGCACACTGTGCCTCCAGTCCGCAGCCAAACACTCAATTTCCCAGCAGTGGCTTAATGTAGCTGGGACTGTACTCAGGGGTAATGATGCTAACTCCCCCTCTATTCGACAGATCCATAGGAACAAAGGTTGCATACAGTGACTTTCTTCTGCATGATCTATATGTTTGCAGGAAATTATGCTGCGAAATGTTTGCGGGAGGCCTCGAAACGTCCATATCTCACCATCTCACCGTCCCACGATGGCGACCGCGGCTGCAGTGTCTGCACTAAAATAAAATATGCATCGATTTAAGAAGCCACGGGGACTTTGCTCTTTTGTTGAGGCTGTGTGCTGGTAGTTGGATGGCTGCTATTGGATCATTAACAGCTTTCATGCTGTGACTACAAAAATAGTGGACGGACAGTAGGAAGCAGTTGTACTGATTAGATTTGTGTCGTAGTGGAACATTGGAAATGTGTTTTAGACACACATGCCTCCTCTTTATACTTGCCTGTACAGCTCTTCTTGTGATAAGGAATGACTGGAATATTAGACGTCATAACTTTATTTATAATGCACCTTTCAAAACTAGAGGTGCAAGTTGCTGCACAGGCAGACAAATACAAGGGGTAAAAAAACAAGCAGGCAAAAACCTGTTGCATTAAGGTGTTAGAATAAGCACAATAAGATCTCAATAAATAAATAAAGCACACCAGTTAAGAGAAGGTCATAAGGTCAAAGAAGGTCCTCACCTTTAGTCACGAGACAGATTTAGGAACAGACAGTTCCAGGCAGAGGATCTGAAACAGCGATCAGGTGAGTAAAAAGTTACAAGAGCACAAATGTATGGTGGTGCCAGACCATGTAAGGCTTTTAAAAACAAGAAATACAATCTTCACTCAATCCTAAGTCTAACTGGTAACCAGTGAAGGTCGGCAAGACTTGGAGTAACGTGCGCACTTCTGCTGGAACGAGCAGCATTTTGGATTAACTGTCGCTTATGAATGCTTCTCTTACTGATGCCAGAGTAAAGTGTGTTACTGTAATCAAGTCTGGAGGTGACGAATGAACGGTTTGTGCAAACTCGTGTTCATTTAAGGTAAGAAAAATAACCATTAGATGACTCAGTATTGCACCCTGTTCAATGCCTTCCTCCTGCATCTTCACTATTAAATGTTTAATTTAACTGCAGCCTTTTCTAATCACTAGTTAAACCTGTGAGTCTGTTTATGTTGGGCATTAGCGCGGTGATGTATGGATCGAGTACCTTCTATTAAGTCCAGTGACCTGAACACCCAGAGGACAGGGCCCTTAAATAAAACTAAATACCTTTGTCAATATGCTTTTACTGTAGTGTTTGTGCTTATATCGCTGCAGGTTCTGGTCACCCTTTTACAATCTATTCATCAATACTTAAAGGTTGCAATACAAAAATTGATTTTTTTTTTTGAAGCTGCAAAATGTTTACAAGACCAATACATCATCGCAAATAACAGTGGCGTGGCAGCCCGGTGAAAAATGCAGTTTTAATAGACAGCTGCCTGAGTGCATGCATTAAAGCACAGACTGGCCTGCGTGCTATACAGCACACACGCTTCCCTTCAGTATATTGTTCTTTTTACCTGACATTGTGGGTAAAATGCAGGTGCATTCATTATCCTGTAATTACCCTGCTGTTAGTCTTCTGGTATATTATTCATTACACACACAGTCTGCACAGTGCTGTGACAGGAAAGGTAAAATGAATGAGCGCCATAGATAGGATCAACCGCACCGACCCGCACTTGCATCATTAATACTGCGATGCAGCCTGGAAGTAACCTGCTCTCAAGGCCACCGCTAAGTGACCGCTCACACACACATGGACAAGCTAACTCCCGCTAAACCTAATACTGAGAGCACATAAAGGCTTCTCCAATATAGGTCTGAGATAAAAACAAATCTGTGAAATCTTTTGTTCACATCACGCTGCAAAGATAAAATTCCAGCCCATTATTGCGGGTACAGGTGGCACTTCATTCTTGGAAGTTTTTCATTTTGGTGCCGGAAAGCGCCAACAGCTGGAAAATGTAATGTTTCCGTAAATGATGCTTCGCGCTTGATGGTGAACAGGATGCTTGCAGACTGATAATGTTTCGGGTGGGGGGGTTGTTGAAGGCGGGCCAACAAAAGAGGGATTTGGGAGGATGTAGGGGGAGAGATGGGACGGTGAATCACTCTGTAGGGATCACTGCACAAGAGGAGCGGCTCACCTAAATGCAAGCAAAGCCGGGGGAGCTACATCCTTGTGAATGAGGCGAGAATACATCCACATTGTATTGATCCACAAGTGATCCCTGCAGTGAATAAAGCGCCACGAGAGGTCTCATGGAGATGTGACAAATCGTTATATAAAAAGCAGAAAGAAAGAGACAAAGGATCCGAATAAAAAATGTAAAGAACCACAGAGAGGATACGCTATGGAACAAATTCTCTCTGTATATAGATAGAAACGTGTTTTACGTATGTTTATTGCATGGCTTTGTTGAGTACTTGATCCTTATCGGTCAATTATGGCATTCTAGGGTCTGCTATCTCTGTCGAGCAGACAGTTGCTATGGATATAGGTCTGATCACAGACTTTGGAGGAATATGTACATCATGTCAATCTTTTGCAGTCAATCTTTTTTTCAGTGGCCAAAAGGGACAGAAAAGAAGAAAAAGAGAAGAAGAAAACAGCAAAACAAGGTCAAATTGTGTGTCTTCAGTAGCCGTGCAGTACGCGGGATAATGTACACTGCAAGTGTGCTGTTATACATCATCGCTTACATAATGCAGCCCAGCACCCCTGGGAATTTAGCTTTAATTGGTTAATTCTGCCCCTCATCTATGCAGTGAATGTGTGCTCTTTATGTAAGCAGGTTTAAAGTAAAACAGATCAGGCTGAGGTGGTACAGTATCTTTCATATGAGAGACAATTGTTTCTTATGTAACAGAGTTTTTTAGTTGTCTAGTTTTGGCCACTGGGGGCAGTATACCAACCTATAAACACAACACTGACATCCGTTATAATCCCCCAATTTGCGAGCCAACAGTTGCCATATTTACAAATCCAGCATTCAGCATCTATTTGAAATCATGTTTGTTCATGTACAGTCCAATTTGCTGTCTCCTTTTAGCTCTGGCTTGCTTTCCACCAACTCCTGAGAGAAAGATCTGGCTCTGTCGCTGCTAAATGCGCCGCTGTGTTCACCAGCCAGTCTCTGACTTTGTTTGTCTGCCGTGTGGTGATGGACAGAAAGTGTTCCGTAGGTTTATCAGCGTGTTTTTTTTTGGCAAAGTCTCTAACTTATCCTGAAATGATCCTGATGAGAGCAGTGAGACAGAACCAAAACAGCAACATTACAGACCATGAAACCAAAACGTCAAACTCAAAGTCACTAAAACACTCCAAAGAGGCAAGGAGAACTGCAAAGTTGTGTGATGGATATCTTTGGCTTCATCACTCAACCTTTTTCACTTTCCAAATAGTCCTGTGAGCCGTTTTTGATCTGAAAATATTGATTAGAGCTGCTTTATTAAGCCTATATTTGTCATAGAGATGATTTGTGCCAACACGTTAAGTAATAATCTTGAAGATTTTCATTTAAAAAAATGGCTGTTAAGACACTATCAGCAAATGAGGTAACATGCTGGTGACTGAGTCTATGACCCACAGATAAAAGCCTTTGCATTTGCAGTATATAGTATTATTATGGACTGGGTGTCTGCGGGCGATATTCGCAGAGAAAATCCCAAGCAGCAGCGCCCAGTTAGTGACGCATTTTCCATCACCAAGCATTGGTTGGTCTGCCAGAGAGGGTAGGCGGAGCTAAGCGGCTGCTTTTTCCGGTCTCTGCAAGTGTTGCGAGTAAACAGTAATCTACTATGGCTGAACAAACAAAGAAAAGGTCGATGACTACAGATACAACTTCAAAAATAAGTGAAAATCCAAAGAAAATTAAAAACATAGTGGACGCTCAGATGAATGTCTACAGTCTAAAAAGAAAAGTGACCGTCGGCGAGGAAAATCAAGAGTTTCAAATGGAGCCAACCGTAGACGTCTGGTTAAATTTGGAAGTATACTCCCGCAATTACCGTTTATCGCCATTAGGTGCCGCCAAAGATAACGAAAATGAAATCTTCAAGATTATATCTTTAAATATATGACACATGCAGGTATTGTAAAAATATAACTTGTGTTCTGACACCATTTTTTCCTTCCTGATACTGATACCGACACCAATACCTCGACTTGAGTACCGGCCGATACCGCATATCCCTTTGATACTAGTAGAATTAAAACAATACATATTATTAATGGAAAACATGATTGTTGACATTTTGCTAAATCTGAACAACACTACACTCTCTGCTCGCACTGCACGGTTGTTTTATCATCGCATGATTATTAACCTTAAACCAGTTGACTTTTGGGGAGGAGGGGCAGATAAATACTCGTATCGGAAACGGCGCATTGACTGTTGCACTCACCGACTCCCGATAGGCGGTATCAGAGACAGATACCAATACTGATATCGATACCAGTATCGGTATCGATATCAGTATCGGAGAAACTCAATGTTGTCATTGTTCAGAATAAGGATATGTTACAGAAGTTTTATAGCAGTGAAAATGTTTTATTCTAAAACCAAAGAAAATCACGATCAATATGTTTTTCTTAGTAGTTTGATATCGTCTCTGCTAAGGTCAGTAGTGTGAACTTCTTTCATGCCTCGACTTCACAAGCTACAGTATTTTTTGCACTACTTTTTCTGTCTTTGGTCTGACAAAATACATTTATATTTCTTGTTCAAACTTCCCTAGTAATGTTTTCCATTATTATATAAGAATGATATGATTAAAGAAACCGAGGTTTGGGTGCAGAAGACTGTAGAGAGCAGACCGTAGACAGCGTGTGAGCTCACACTGCTCACCGGCCTGAGAAGCTAATTCTTCTGCTGTGAATCTGATATATCACTTTCATACAGCATGAGAACATTTCTCACACGACAACCAATTAAACGCCCGTCTTTGTTTACCGTTCCCGGTGTGTCCCCGGGTAACAGATCTTGCTCCAGGTGATCCAGAAGTGTCCAAACGAGTCCTCACCCGCAAATCTCTCCTTCAGCCTGAAATCCCACTCGAGGTTTGGTCCTGTGCCTCGGTCTGGCAGAGTTTCTGCAACACAGCAACATTCATATTTCAACGGCTGAATATGAATTATGCACAATAAGCAGTGAGAAGGAATTTAATGATGCCTCGCTTGTACAGTCTGCCTCGACAAACGAAGAGTGATTCCGCCTGTCTTAGCTGCGGGGCTGCAGGTGCTGATTTGAACAAATCTTTGACCTCAGTCTTCTTTCTGCCGCAGGTTTGCAGTCGGCTCACAGGTTCGGGGAGGGAGAAGAGAAAGAGGGTACGTCACCCTGTCAGAATATTGATCCGCTCTGACATCTAATGTAATGATTCTTTGTCAGTGAAGAAATGAGTGGACAGTCTGAATTTGGGTCCTATCACCAGTGACTTTTAATTAAGACTCCTCTGTCGTCTCCTCCTGACCTCGTCATCTATATCGCACCGCAGCCAATGGGAGTTGATTTTTTTGTCATCCCAAGAGCGAACGCTTCTCGCACAGAAATTGGATGAGTTATCCTCTGTCGCTCAGCATAACCTTGATTTGTAGGGCAGATAAAACCCTCTGCCTTGAAATCAAATATTATCCAGTAACAGCAGCAGGATAAACAAATTGTCATATGTGCAGAGTGGCGTCTTTGGATCTTGAGAAGCGGCTCCGCGCTCGCATCTCTAAGCCTCCTGAACAATAGACGGACTGTCTGGGCCTCCTTCACAAACATTTGATTTGAGCTGCGGGACAAATTTGAACATCCATGTTCACTCTCGCACACTTTCACTGTAACATCAGGGCTTATCAGACACACGGGGATGTTGTGCTGAAACAGAAAAATGGTTTCAAAGACACAAATTTGACAAGTGAATTTTCTAACTTGATTTATAATCTCATTTTAGCGTTTTATTCCAGATTTAATGGAATATCAAATCAAACCAGTGTAATTCTGTGTAGCAGCTAAATAATTTAGCGATTTGTGTCGTAGTTGTAAAAGCAGATGGAACATTTATATTTGATTTTCCATTAAATGGAGTTACCGCTCAGTCTCTCTGTTGCCTGTTTTCATTTGTGTTATTATGAATATTTCAGCTATTAACATTGTTTCCCGTGTTACAGCCATTTCTGTATGAAGAGAAAACTCTTTTAGTGCATCACGAAAACTTTATTCATCTCTTAATAGCAAGTGCACAAACAATGATAAACACAAACAAAAAGCAAATAACAAATATGACAACGAAGTTAACACGTATAAGAAAGTAGGAAATCTGTAGATGGTTAACAAATCTAACTCCTTCCTCCTCCTCCACTTCTTCTTCTATTAATTCATCTTCTTTCTCTTCTTCTATTTGTTCTTCCTCCTCTTCATCTTCTTGGTTGTCCTGCTTTTTCCTCTTCTTCTTCATCTTCTTGTTCCACTTCTTCTTCTTCTTCTACCACTTCTTCTACTTCCACTTCTTCTTCTATCATTTCTTATTCTTCTTCCACCATTTCTTCTTCTTCTTCTACCATTTCTTCTTCTTCATCTTCTTGTTCCTCTTCTTCGTCTACTACTTCTTCTACTTCCACTTCTTCTACTTCTACTTCAACTTCCACTTCTTCTTCTATCATTTCTTCTTCCTCTTCTTCTTTTTCTACGTCTACTTCTTCTTCGTTGTCTTCTTCCTCTTCTTCTTCCTCTGCTTTTTCCTCTTCTTCATCTTCTTCTTTGTATTCCTCTTCTACCATTTCTTCGTCTACTACTTCTTCTATTTCTTCCTCTTCTTCTACTTCCACTTCTTCTATCATTTCTTCTTCTTCTTCCTCTTCTACCATTTCTTCTTCTTCTTCTACCATTTCTTCTTCTTCTTCTTCCTCTTCTACCATTTCTTCTTCTTCATCTTCTACTTCCACTTCTTCTTCTATCATTTCTTCTTCCTCTTCTTCCACTTCTACTTTTTCTACGTCTACTTCTTCTTCTTTGTCTTCTTCATATTCTAGTTACTGACGGGAATCTACACGATTCTATCCACACAAATATCCATTTTATTCTCAGTTCAGCCTTAATGAAAAGAGAAGAGTTTCTTGCTCTGATGAGGGAACAAACATGATAAAAAAAACATGCCTTTAATTCACTCATCAGTTCCTTAATTCTGAGGTGTTAGGCTTCATGCTAAGCTATTAGCATGAGATTGTTTTTGCATGTGCAGTTGTTGATGTATGATATTAACCATGCTGACTTGGACAAAATCAATCTGTAGGTCCAAACAGCAGGAAGTGGATGTCTGAAGGAGGAGTCATGACACATTTAAAATTAGAAGCCACTTCCTGTGTGGCAGGTCAGCAGGCCTTCCACCTTTCTATTTTAACACCATTTGTTTACCTGTGGTGCCACCAAGATAGCTATTAATGTCTGGATCGTGACACAGCCAGCTATTATTGTAGTTATTAATCATACCTTACAGGGGGTAAATTACAAAAAATAAAACGCTATATTCCTGTATTTTTTCCTGATGTGTACAGAACCCTGCTGTCCTCAGGTAGCCACAGACATAATGTTGTTTTTCTTTTGCTATTTCCCAAAAACAGGTCAGAAATAAAACACATTTGAGGTGAGACGTTGAAGCCTTCTTCATTTTTTAGCAGCCGAAATGGTTTTGAAAATGTTTGAGTTTGTGCGAGCATGGCCTCGGGCTTCCATTTGATTCAAGTCACAACACTGCGAATGCCTTTGGACGTTCAGTCATAGTGGCGAGCTATATTCAGTGCACTGCAGGCTGACTTTCTCCAAATGAATTTAGGCTCAATTTAGGGACACATTCTCCTTGCTTGTGCGTCTGGGTTTTGCACATCAGTGAAACAACAAGGAGTGTTTTTATGCTCGGAATGAGGATTTTTGAGCCGGCTACATAACAAATCTCCTCCTTCTGCAACCGATCAATGCCTCAGCCTCTGAAAGCTATGCATCTAAATTATAATTGGGGAGGTACACGTGCTGTAGTTTAACTGTGAAAACACTCACATTTCTGCAACGAATGAATCTTCCTCAGATGGAGTTTCTTGCCGCCATGCATCACAAAAACTTCCCGTCCGGCTCTTTCCATTAGACCTACATGGGAAGCAGTTATTTTGCTTCTTCTGCACAGTGTTCCTCATCTTCCTATCTGCTGTCAATTCCCTATTCAATTAAATGATAAGCTTTTATTTCACTATTCAAATGGAAGCAGAGTCCAAACTGTTTCCAGGAAAAGACTGCAATTTAAGGTATTTTATGCACAAAGATTTACATTTCCACCCCCAAAACTTTCTCGATTCTCTTACCTGGAGAACTCTAATCAATATGTTTGCAGAACCCGTGTGGTAACAAGGATCCTCTTCCTCCTCCTTGATTATAAACCGTGTCTTTGAGAGCTGCTTTCTGCTGTAAAACACACAAATTGGCTCTTCCAGCAGACGGGAGACGGTGCTATTTGTTGGAGACATTAACATATCGCTTGTTGTTTGACAGCATGAACAGCAGGCTGGGAATACCTGCACACAGCAGCGTAATCCCAGGAAGGTTCATTACACTAAACCTCAAACCTTATTCCCCAGGGGACGAGACGCACACACGTAGTCGCACACATTGTTTCCTTTGCTTTCTTTAACTCGTCGCCTTTCTCTCATCGTCATTAACATTAACGCATGCTGCTTAACACTGACGACGACACACTCGGCACGTATCTGTGTAGGCTTATGATGTTTTCATGCCAAGCCATATTTTCACTTCAGCTTTGGTCAGCACTGTTTTGCTCAGGAGTTGGATTGCTCGAGGCGAAAACCTGACACAACTTTGAGTCCTGCATCATTTATGCATTGTCAACATCAGGATGCAACGGCTGCAGCAGACTCAGTCCACTGAACAAACATATTGACATGTTGCCGCCCACTGAAAGATTAAACCAGAGCAATTGTTTGCTCCATATTGTTCCAATAACAGAAAAAACACAGTTCTATTTAAAGTGCATTTCACATTAAAGTCGACATCAGCAGAGAGAAAAGAAAGAAAGAAAGGAGGAGAAGAAGTCAAGTTTGCATCATGTGAGGAAGAAAGATATCTCCCAGACACCAAAATAACTGTTGGGAACATGACGTACATGTGCACATGAACGCATCTCTGCATGTTGAGTGAACACAGCATGTTGTGCTGCCGGTGAAGACTTTCCTGCTTGTGCTCTTGTACTTTTATGTTTGCGAGCTGAAATAGAGTTGCAAGCCTTTAGAATCACAACACAGCACAAAGTTTTGCAGCAGGTACCTTACTATTACGAGAGGCTCTAGGGGGGGTTAGGGCATCTCCCAGGGTTGAGACTTGAATTAAACAATGCAGAAAAGATTAAAGTCAAGGCACGTTTATTCTGTCACAATGTGTTCTGTATATTAATTATAGTTTAGTTTAGTTTAGTTTGTTTACAAGATGAATCTGTGCATCATAAACTACTTTATTTGCAATGTAGCACGTATGTATACTGTATTTGGTATCTTTTAGAAGCTTTCCATCTTGTCAGGATTTTTTAAAAGAATTTTGAAAGTTTTTACTTTTTAAGATTATGTTTTTGGCCTCTGCCTTTATTGGAAAGGACAGCAGGTAGAGTTGGAAATATGGGAAGAGAGAGAGTGGGGATGACATGCAGCTCCACCCAGGTAAGGTGGTTAGTTTTGCCTCAGTTTGCATAATACTTTGGCCACTGGTAATGATGGATACATAGTTGAAGATGTTATTCAGGATCAATGACTTGGATTTGATTGGCAGTGATATGTGGCGTTTCTTTATTTATAAAAGGAAGTAAAAGGCACTTTTTTTGCATGTGTAATCTAACCAAAACAGCTCACATGCAGCAATAAGACAAGGGAAAAAACAAAACAGTGGGGCTCCAGGATGAGTAATCTTTGATCCATAGACTCCCAAGGGCGCAGAATTGGGTAGGGATGGTCGGGATAGGGATGGACACATCCCTACCAATATACAGAAATGACTGAATTATCCCTGTGAATTATTTGTCACTGTTGCACTTTCAACCTGCAGGAAGAGTCGTGCATGTGAGAGAGCCATCCCTGTCTGTCATTGTAAACAAGGAGTCCCGTCTACTTCATAAACTTTACTGAACTGAAAGAACTGAAATTTTTACAGCTGAACATGTCTCATGCTCAAATGACCACTTTTTGTGCCACGTCCGCACTGTCCATATGCACGCTCCCTCTCTCTCTCTCTCCCTGAGGGAGTGCAGTTCGTTTAAATATTATGCAGACTAATATGAATTAATATCGCTGGCCGAATGTCTTTGGTGACAGTGGGACATTTGAAATGAAAACATCTCATCATCAAAGCGTGCGGTATCAAAAGTGACATTTATCCATTATAATTAATGGATAAAATAAAGAATAAAACCTATGTACTGCATCAAATAGCAGTTACTGAGGTGGCGATAAAGACACATAGATTGGCGGTCAGATACTAAAGTAATTTCTTCTTTCAGTCTCAAACAGTGATGAAACAATAATAACTAGTTTGTAAATTCATAATTCCTTCAGGCTGCAGCGAGAGTGCAGATGAAGCAGAGAAATCATTCGGTCTTTTTTCAAACTAATTTTCTAAACTACTTCAAGACTACTAGGAGACATGAATAATCATGTTTTAAATCTTGCCCAAAAACTTAAAATAGAAAAAAAATGTAAAAAATTTTTAGACTCTAAATTGTAGACTCCATTGTTTTTGTGATTGTGAATTTATGAACAGTTTTTACTGCAGTCTTAGAACATGTCATTCATAAAAAACAAAAAGCTCAGTATATTAGAGACACATTAGAAGAAATATAGTTGGTCATTTATGATGTTGCGGATAGACTTAGACTTAGACTCAACTTTATTGATCCCTTTGGGATGACTCCCTCTGGGAAATTCAGTCTCCAGCAGCTTTTACAGTAATAGTATAGTATACAGTAATAGTAGTGCAGGGATGATCAGGATGGTAAAATTTAATGTCAACTTTTTAAGAGTCGTTAGGCTGACCTCTGACTAACTTAATACGCTGCTCTTGATTGAAGCAATGACACTTACAGTGTAAATTATATGACATGTATTAAGCCCCGTTGTAAGGTCATCGCTGCAGCCATCTGGTCTGAAACATGCTGCTGTTTCACATGTGAAGTTTCTGCATCTCTCGCAGCGTAAAAGTCATGAATCTGGTCTGATTTGCATTCAGGCTGGCGACGCTGTTCATCATTCTGAGATTTATGCCTGCCACATGTAGGGTCAAATGTACTCCTTCAAACTTTATCTGCAGGCTGACAGAGGCAGCGCTGCTGCCGGAGTGGATGGGATATCATTTACTAATATTTAGGGGTGAAAATTTATGTTGACAGCAAACGTAAACCGCTGTCATGAGCAGCAAGAAAAGTGAGCAATCAAACGTGATGGAAAAATGCCGCTGTTAGCATCCCTAAGCTTTTTCCGGAGGTGAGATTTAACATTAGGAAAATAATGATGATAATGAAAAATATTTTATCCATCTTTAAGTTGTTGTTGTTAGTTGAGTATTATCTACTTTACAATTGCAATTTTAGAGTATTTCCTAATTATATTACCGAGAGGAAGGTGAATTAAATGGGCCCGAGCATTGAACCTTGTGGAACTCCGTGACTATCTTTGGCATTTATTGAAACATATTAAATGTTCAGCTTAATGTGGCTCCTTTAATGCCAACCAGGTGTTTAACTAACTAACAGGATATAAGGGTCTAAATGCAGCACTAAGGTCTAACTGGACACGCACAGAGATTAGTCTTCTGTCCGATGTCAAGATACATCTGCCCAACAACACTTCCCCCTAAAACCTGAATTATTCCTGAATCCTATATATTTTGCATTCCTGCATTTATGCATAGCAAAAATTCGACTTGGAAAGTGACTGCATACACTTGTGACACTCTTCCCCGCACAAAATAGCCTCATTAGTGCCAGACAATGGGCCACTGGGTGTTGATTCCCTGAAGTGTGAATGTTTCTGCCTCTCTTTAGTCTCACTGTAAAGCAACAGAATCACTTCTTTCTTCTACCTACGCAGAGTTTTCTTCCTCCACACGAACACTGTTTGAGCTGTAAACTTCATTTTAGTTCTAACTGAGATGTGCAGTATTTTTCGTCTTCTCAAAACTTCCACGTACAACCAGTATGTTGCATTCACCAGTGCTCAACTTTACTGCACCACATCAGGATTAGCATTCTGTGCACATCCACTTTATGTTCCTTTTTTCAAGTTGTCTTGTTTCTGCAAAACTCCCTGTTTGGTGAAGGATTTACTGGACTCCTGTTGTGGATGTCTTTTCGGAACAGTCAGTAAAAAAGAATGAGCGTTATATACTGCTGCTCATAAGCCTATAAACTGAAGTGAGGCTTATGTGTGGAGTACTGAAAGCATAAACAGTAAATGTAAAGAACCCCTTCACTCTATAAAGAACCCAAAGTAAATGTGGGTTCTTTATAGAGAGAATTGAGGTGTCGGGGAGCGACACAAAGCGTGGTGGGAGACAACTTCTGGCAACTATAATTACAATCACTTTAAAAATCACTTGCGCGTCATGCAGTGTACTTCTGCAGAGGTGGTGACAACAAGCCACAGTTTGACACAACTTGTATGCAATTTTAAGAGTGAAGGATTTTGTATTTAATTACACCAAAATGGCTAAAAGGAAGGTTTGTGGTAGCTTCTCTGAGACGTACTTTATTGGTCCGGATATAAGATGACCCCCCCCCCCCTTTCAAGAAAATTTTTTGAAGACCAAATTTGTTTTTATAAAAAAAAATTAAATTATTAAGCATCAAAGTGAGGTCTATTTATAGATCAGCTGGTAACGGGCAGACTTTGTTCTGTCGCTTTAAGAACCACAGTACGATTTTGGCTAACCGTGGGGCTACGGTGACCCTAATCTTTTTGGACTCACCATTTTCGAACATTACATTCTGTGACAACAATTATCTTAAAACTAGCATCATTACTCTGCCTCAGGTGTCGGTTAAAGATATAATCTCGTATTTCTCAGTTTTGTTCTATTTGGCGGCACCTCGTGATCATGAAAAAGGTGCTGTAGGTGCATACGTCCCAATTTAACCGACGTCTACGGTTGGCTCCCTTTGTGACGGTTGTAACTCTTGACTTTCCTCGCCGATGGTCGCTTTCCTTTTTAGACTGTTAGCCTTCATCTGAGCGTTGAATTTGTTTCTTTTTCTTTGGAATTTGAAGTTGTTTCTGTAGTCATCGATCTTTTCTTTGTTTGTTCAGTCATAGTAGATTACTGTTTACTCACAACACTTGCAGAAACCAGAAAAGCAGTCGCTTAGCTCCGCCTACCCTCTGTGACAGACTAACCACTGCTGGGTGATGGAAAACGCGTCACTAACTGGGCGCCACTGCAAAGGCTTTCATCAGTGGGTCATAGGCTCAATCACCGTTGTGGTACCTCATTCGGCGATAGATAGATTAACTTAACAGACATTTATTTAAATAAAACACTTCAAGATCATTACTTTAACTTGGCCCTTCTTGTAAGCCATTTATTCCAGACGATCACCATGTATCCCAGTCTTCCATCCCCCTGGCTCTGTAGTTGTGAGTGACGGCTGGCCCCAGTCTTGAGGGGTACACTCTTTACAAATAAGTAGAACCATCAACTGTTGTGAACGTACTGTATATTGGTCTTTAAAAGTCCAGACTCCGAATATAAGACAGCCCCAAAGCCTAGCTTTTTCTCTGCGTTTTGGCCTTTCGTGTGCACACAAACGCTGCTTTAGGTCACTGTAAACCGATCTTTTGTAAAACTCCGTCCAGGGTGAAGACTTTCAGAAATTCAGTTTCCACTAAGACGCGTAGACGGGGTAAACGGCGTTCTTGTCTTGTGACGTCAGGTTGTGCGCCGTTATCTCCTTTGAGAGGTGTCACAAATGAGACAACATTCCTTGCAAAATGATGGCTGTGACAAAAACAGTGATGCTTCTAACCTTGCTGACAGGACTTTTCACATGTTTACACATATATGTACAGTTACTCGTCCACTATATTGATATATCGTCTCCCTTCCACGGTAGTCTAACAGCAATACATTTTTTCAGATTTTGATTGGCCGCGATTTACTTTTTCTTCTTTGCATGACTGGGTTATATCGCCACCTGTTGGTGTTCCATTCTCGTGCAAGCATTTCTGTTGTTTTCTGTTTTTGCATTGTCGTTTAGACAGGGATTTTTTTATAACCGTGCTTGTGTGGACAGGGTTTTTTTTTAATGAAGGAAGGAAAAACTACGTGTCTATGGGTAGACATGGCCTTATATTTGGACCAATACGGTTTAAAATGTCCAAATAGGGAGATTTTTTAGGTCGCCAAATTAGGCCACTAAAAATCACGATCTCAACATTTAAAAACTCCAATTAAAATGATGATGATGGTTCAGTCTGGTCAAGTTATCTGTAATATTTTTTTAAATGTGGAATCAATTTGTAAACAGCTATGGCTTGAAGCACAAGATTAATCTCAATTTTTGGTCTACAGAGACAATTTTGACAAAACTTTAACAACGATTAAAACTTGATTGATCAATAATCATCCCCTTAGTGCCAGCGCATTAATACGAGGTGAACTGGAAGCAGTGACCATGTGCTGTACAGTTCTGATTGCCGGCTGCATAGTTAAGTATTCAGAGCATGATAATTGTCCTCAAAACACATGCATGACTTCACAGAACAACACAAATGATCCCCCTTGTCGCTTCTGGGGCAAAACAAACCCTGCGCGAGGTGAGAGATTAGAGCACTTCTGGTGGTGGTTGAATAAATCGATCATCTGAGTGTAAGATGTCAGCCGGACATCATGAAGGACCTCTAACGTCGGGAGCCTATTAATTGTTTTGTTTATGCGCCTCCAATCACAACATACCACACCTCTCCCACAGAAAATTAATGATTACTGGCAAAAGGTTAATATCCACTCAGCTGAAAATGCATCAACAGTGAATTAATGAGATCATTACCTGCATGGATTGATCACGAAATTAGTCTTCTGTCAAAGCGGGACTTTCTGGGATGTGGAGGTATTGATTTGAAAAATAATGCATGTGTTGGTGAAGCCCTTGACCAGATGGCCTGTTTTTTTGAGGTCGTTCCAATGGAGTTGGGATTAAAACTGTAAACATGTTTGAGTCTAAAATTCACTAAACTGAAAGACGCGTCTCTTTCCTCCCACAATGTGAAAGTTATATCATTAGTCCTGATGAAGAAACTCCTGTTTTTTCTCACACTGGCCTGTTTTCGCAGTCTCGAGGAGCTAAACTATCAGCAGGTCCCCACAGTAATTTCAGGAGTGATTCATGCGCATGAAATATGTCTCTGCAGAAAATCGTACTGGGTTATTAATTGGCAGGGAGTCAGACAGTACTTAGGGAGGACTCCAGAGATGAGTTGATTCATGTATCAATTCGTCATTTGAACAGCACTTCAAAGTTAACCAGTCAGACTGAATCTGCAACAGAAGTGAAATTTCTTATTAGAGCCAGGCTGTAGCTGGAGTGGGCTTCACACTATTTCACATGATTATAAACATAAACCAAATGTCTGCGAGAGAGAGAGACAGCTGGTCACCTTCATTTCCCTATGATGAGCTTAATCAACCCCCACAAAACTCTACTGTCCAACTTGTCAACGTCGCGGCAGGGCTGTGCTTTTTTTATTTTTTTAGTTTCTTTGAATTTATTTTCTTTTTTCTTTATTCTCATAATTTAGCTGAGTTTTGGTTAAATTAGATTTTCTCCCTGTCTAACACACAGTTCACAACAAGCAGTCTGTTTGGTTAGGTTTGGGCATAGAAAACAATCATTAAGGTTACACCCGAAAGAGTGTTGGGTAGTTTCTGTTAACACAATGTTTGGTTGATAATGCTGGGTCACAATTCTTGGTTTCTAGGTACTGTAACAACACCCTTGAGTTGCGTATGTGGGGTCTTGTAAAACTGTTAATTCGCAGATGAACAGCTGGTTGGGTTACTTGGACCCAACTGCTGTCTCATTTACTTTCCTGCTCTTCCATTGTCTAACACCTTGTTTTACAGCCAGAGTATCACACAGTACATGCTAATTAATGATAGATTATATGAATATTCTTACTTTATTTTATATTAATATTGTTGTGATAACAGCCTGATCTTTAAGTCAGCTGTTTAAGTAACTGGGATCATTGCAAGCAAATGTTAGTGGTTTTTATTTTGTGGCATGCTTCTCTAGCTTATCAATCTTTACCAGATGCTAGCTAGCTAACTTTGACATCAGCTTGAATTGTAGCTACAGTTACTTTACGATAGGTAATATTAGTCTAATATTTTCCCTAGATTTTTATCAGTTGCGATAACAGCATGATTTTAAGCTCATTTTACTGTAAAAGTAATTGCAGAGGTTAGTGGTTTTTATTGTGTTGCATGCTAACTAGCTACTAATTGTTTTGCTAGATGCTAGTTAACTTTGTCATTCACTTGAATTGTAGCTTATGACCATGCTTGTCAAGCAGCCTTTTTTACGTGTGGTGGTCTCCTGGATTTATTGTTCAACTGACTTTTACTCAATTGTATCTTTTAGGTTTCCTAACCTAGCTACTTAGCTAGTTTGCACTCAATCATCCTTGCACATTTTGGTTTGTTTTAGGCTATGTTAGAAGCATTCCTCTCATTAACTAAGCCAACTCTGACATTTTGTTTAGCTCAGAGGACACAAACACAGTCTCCGGAAGGCAGCTGAATGTCTTGTGTGTGTTTTAACCATTCGACCATCGCCGCATCATATCTATGTGTAATTTCTTGCTCTTGACACATAACCTAACTTTGCTAATTATCCCCTTTTGTTCCTGTCCTAGTTACCACAGCCTATAGAGGTAGCTGCCGTAAAATTCATTGTGAGACGCTCTTTTATTCCTTTTTTTCATCTAAAACGTAGGACGTGCATAAAATAGTTGGACCAAATAATGGATGTTACAAACTAATCAAGCCTTGTTGTGCATTGGACTGTGTTTTTTGTTCTCTGTAGACACAGCTGTATTATTACAATTTGTTAATATTTGAAACATTTAGGGTTATCAATTGTAGTGTAGTTTCAGACGTGCAGAGACTGTCATCTTGAGATTCTGGTTCCTCCGCCTGCTGCAACTCATCCCATTGTGTGTATTTATGTAAATGATGTAACACAGAACAGACACTCTGGCGGAGCAGCTGAGCTGTAGCAATGCCTTGTGAGGGGGACTGTCTGCTCCTTTTCTGCCCATAATTAAGAGCTTTTAAAGAAAGAAAAAAGCTCACATGTCAAAAGGTGGATTCCTTTTTAAAGACTTTAAAAGTTAAAAGCAGAAAACAGAGAGGTCGGGCTGAGGTTGTGTTAAAGTTTCAGTGTGCATATCAGACACTGTCATTTAGTGAAATTGAACTGACGGGTACGAAAGTAAGATGGTTCTCTCCGCTGGAGAAGAAAGTATCTACTGAATTTATGGCAATATAAAAAACGGCACTTTATTTTAGATGTTTGCGTTTGTTTTACTACTTTTGCTTTGGCTTATTATCTATTATTCTGTATTGGCGATATTCTTTCTACTATTTTGTGCCATAAAATCTCTCATCTTCGTCTGACACCAAACTGTGATATTACATCTGCTTTATCCGAGGGTTTGTTTGTTTCTCTTTACTCCTCTCAATGACTCAGTTATGCAAATGTCTCCCATTTTTTCAATACTCACCAAATGTCTGCTGAGATCCCAATTTCCGAGATAAAACGTCCCATTTTTTTTTTTCCCTTCACAGTTTTCTACCATCAGTGGTTTCAACAACACAGCTGCCTGTGATACCACTGCTCATACTCACTCTGTTTATGCACACATGCATCACACTGTTACTGCCGTAGTAGTAGCAGCTTCATTATGTTCTATTGCATGACATTGCTGTTTGCTTGTGTGTCCTCTGGCTTGGATTTTCCAACACCACAGCTCATAAATGTATTCTACTGTCCTTCAGCCAACTCAGAAGCCCCTGACTATGTTCATTAACACCAAGGCTTGGCTTCTGGATAGGGATCCGGCTGCGTCCAAGTGTGACGTGGCTGCTGCAGGCCTGCTCATGAAGCTCATCTTTAGAGTTAAAACAAATAAATGATTTTTTGAAAGCTTAAATCTGCAATTTACAAGTTCCCCAGTGTGTCTGTTTCTGCAGTGTCTTTACACAAGACCTTGAAAATCTAACCACCACTGTCCGGGCGCTTCCACTCTGCAGTTTGACGGCCCTCAATTCAAGGTGACAGAGGACCACCTTAGAAGAGCTTTTCTGCCAGTGGAGTGCTGCTGGGCGTCATGACAAGCCCCCGTTCTGGCCCGCAGCCTAGACACTCAGTTCTGCTCCTCGAGGGCTGCTGTCCTTCAGGTTTCTGATCCTCGTTCTGATCCTCCTTGATGGTTAATGTTTCACACAAGGTGCCAGGAAGCTACAGAGCAGGTGCGCTGTGTTAAGTACAAGGAAAGATCAAACATCTGCATGACACAGGAGGACCGGATTTCTGTACCCAGGGGCTGGGGATGTAGAGATGTTTAATTTTCCTCATTTTGGACCAATTCCCTGCGTCGTTCATAAGTCTGAAAGTTACAGAAAAATATATGCAGAACTCCCCCTTCAAATATTCCCGACTGTGCTGCCAACAATTTGGAAAGGATGAAGGTCTTCTGTAAAAGCAGCTTAAAACGACTACATGTTTACGGTTAGATGGTGACCTGTGGAGGTCGGGCAAATTATGCCGGCAGCGAGAAACTCTGTGCTGAGAGATCACAGGACTTTTCCCAGGGAGGTCGCTGCTCATGTCCTCCATGTGGGGCTGAACCAAACATCCAAGTTAGGTTATTTACAAAATGTTCTCACATCATGTACAGAACATACCAGCCCTGTCTAAAGGCGCTCATACACAGCCAGTTCAAGGCAGTAATATTAAACCTCTGTTACGTCTCGTGTTCTGTGGTAAACACATGGAGGTGGAACGGTGGGGCGAAGTCGTTCCGCATGTGCACCGTCATCAGAGGTAGTAACAGAGGCGAAATGGCATCGGTTTAAACCGCGAAGCCAGCAGGGCCGAACAGCGGCGTGTATTTGCCGGACCGCTATGTGAAAACACACACTGGGGCGGCTTTACATCAACATTGCTTGGTTCAACGTAAAACGGAAACAGCGTTACAGCGCTGTGGCGGAATTGCTATTAAAGAAGGGCTTCTGATTGGGTTCATATAAAACTAATAAGCAACAGTAAATAGGTTTTGAAGGAGCTGCAATGAAGTCCATCCATTACCTTCCGCTTATCCGGGGTCATGTCGCGGTGGCAACAGGCTCAGCAAGGTCACCCAGGCGTACCTCTCCCCAGCAACACTTTCCAGTTCCTCCTGGCGGATTCCGAGGCGTTCCCAGGCCAGACAGGATATATATTCCCTCCAGCAAGCTCTGGGTCTGCCCCAGGGTCTCCTCCCAGTTGGACGTGCCCGGAAAACCTCCAAAGCAAGGCGCCCAGGAGGCATCCTAACCAGATGCCCGAACCACCTCAACTGGCTCCTTTCGATGCGAAGAAGAAGCGGCTCTACTCCGAGATCCTTACCCCATCTCTAAGGCTGATCCCAGACACCCTCCAAAGGAAACTGCAAAGACCAAATAATCTATCATTTACTAATCAACCTACCTGGCAAGTCGTTTTATCTTTTTTTTTACCTTAACCAATGTGTTTTTGCTGAATCGTAACTAGTTTTTAACTAGTTCTCCACTTTGTACAACCACCATCCACCCGAGCCTGAATCCAGGGTGTTACATAATTCATATTTCTCCCCCCCAAAAATTTTGGACTCTCAAAATTATTCCAGGCTGCAATTAGGATTTCACCGCAAAATATTTAGGAAAGCAGGTTAGTACAAATGTACCAACTATGAGACAGCGTAACTTACGTATGTAACGTAACTAACGCGACCCAAACCGGATCCTTTCCTAAACCTTGACTGGTAGGTTTTTTCAGCCTGACCTAACCAAGGTTGTAGTTTGGTTTTTGTCTTTTTGGGAGTCGTTTTCAACCGACCTATTTGTGTTGTGGAGTGTAGGTTGTGATCATTTAAGCACAGAAAAATGTAGATGAATATGTGTTTTAGAGAAAGTTACACCCCAAGAGTTTTTAAGTTAAGTCCTTTAAGTTTTCTGTCCTACCAGCTAGTTACCGTAAAATTTGGTGTATAAGACGCACATTTTTTTCATCTTAAAAGTGGGCTGCATCCTTTATACTGGTGCGACCAATGTACCAGTATAAAATGCTTTAGTTACGGTATTTACCCAGACGATGGCGCTATCTGGTTTCCGTGTCCAAGGATGCAACGTCTCCTGTTTACAGTATGACGCAGTGCTGTTTCCCTCGCTGTTTTAAGCGATGAAAACAGAAAACGAACATGTACCGTCATGATCGCCAGTGCAGCCGCCACACTCACGACGTTACCGTATCCTGCATCGTCCCTAAAATAAATTCAATTGAGGATTTGTGAAAGGCAGAATCACTTTCTGTGTGTGTAAGAGAGGGTTGTTGTTGTCGCTGTTGTTGTTGTTGTTGTTAGGTGGGTTAATACTATTCTGGGTTAATACTATTCAGCTGCGACTGGATTACTGCACATTACCATAGCACAGTTTGAGCAACCGATGTGATTTTCTGCCGATTTCATTAAACATACATTAATTATGTATGCCTCATTTATTGGTCTGCATTATCAACAGGTTTATCTTTCACTGATTACTGTTTAATTGGTGATTAGATGATAACTGTGAGTGCTGAGTGGCTTTTTTTGATTTGGAAATTATCTTTGCTCAAGCGGACCTTTAAACACAGCAGCTCATTAATTAACAGAACACAGGGAAGTGAATTAATAGTCAACAAGACGAGGAGGTAAAAATTGGAGCGTGATGGACTTGTTGTATTTCATTTGCAATAATGAGTTGACCTCTGCTAAGTTTCTTTGTGACATGATGAGTTGTAATATTCGGATTGTGGCGCTCAAAGAGTGATCTTAGAGCTTTAATTTGCACATATGACTAAAACGTTACGCAGGCGTTTGTGTGAGACGACTCAGAGTGTTGCCCCCCAGAACAGTAGAAAGAAGAGAAAAGGTTTAGAGTGCAGATTTACAAGAGGCTGTTTTCCCCTCTCCCGAGGTGGCTTGAGAGGAAGTTCCTGATTCAGGAAGCAGCAGCAGATGAAGTGATTACGCCCCGTATTGACTCCGGTCTGTGGAAATGGCACCAACTGTTGATGCGGGGATCCAGGAGCCATTTGTGATTGCAGGCCAACACTTAAATATTTTTAAGATTCATGGAAATGTCGAGTTTGTAGCTGAAGAAGCAGAGCAGATAGATGTTTTATGTTTGGGTCGGGAGTCTCATTATGTTCAGTCACCTATGCACAGATTGTCCTTGGCACCAGTGGATGCATTGTTTTCATTTTCAGACAACTCTTCACCCTTTCTTTTCTTTTCTTTTCTTTTCTTTTTTTTTTTTTTTTTTTTTTACATCTGAAGACAAATTGTAGAAATAGAAGCCAAAGATTGAGAATAAGATATAATGCATGGGTAGCTGCTAAATTCAATAATTCAATGAGTTCGATGTGAACATTTCCATGCGCATACAGTTTGGTTAAATGTGTGGTTTAATTTGGGATGAAAAAGCAGGGAGAGTCGGGAGGGTGTGCGGTTGCACCTCATTTTCTTTTTCTGGATATTTGTTTTGTCATCCAAAGCTGTTCGAAAAATCTTTACTGATCCTTAGTAAACAAAAACAATTTGCTTTATTGCAGCGTGTGGGAATTTGAATGTCAGCTATGGAGTCTAAGGAGTGCCATAACAAAATGAACCTGTAAAAGAACAAGAAAATTAATGTAGGAAAATAAAAGAATAAGGAAATGTTAAGAATAAATAATATGTGGTAATATTTGACAAATTTAATTTATTTGTTAATAATTTATGTATATATTTTTAGAGTATATATTAAGCTCCAGTGAGGCACTTTCAGTTTGTGTTGATTTTGGCGCCCCCTGTGGACAAAGCCATGTACATGCTGAAGTGGTAAAAATCTCATCTTGCTTTCTTTAACAGTCGTATGTATCACTTAAAAGTTTTGCACGAGAAAATGTAAAAGGCAGCATGCAGTTAATTGCTTAGTCTGACACCTACCCCCCCGCCAGCAGTTTCAGGCATTAAAAATAACTATATGGAAATAATCGATGTTGTCGCTGATGGTCTGGTTTGTTTTTCTAGGTCATATTCAGTCTGTTTCATAACCAGCGAAGCTTAAATACATTTAATTTTTATTTATTATTTACGCTAATTATTATTTTTTTTCCCTTACACTCTTCCGTCTCTATCCATATTGCTTTTGCTATTCCTGCTAACCTCAAAGAGACCAAGCTGTCAATCATTTTGCCTTGGGCGGGTCTTCCTGCTTTAATATGCCTCTGATTATTCTTTTATATCAGTTGTTTATCTTCATATCTTCACAATTTGTGTTTTAATTGTTACATTATTTATTTGGGCCGCACGGTGTCGCCTCACAGCTAGAAGGTTCCTGGTTCGAATCCCGGTCCGAACATAGGGGGCTTTTCTGTGTGGAGTTTGTGTGTTCTCCTCGGGTTCCCTCCGGGTATTCCGACTTCTTCCCACAGTCCAAAGACATTTCCTGTTTCTCTTCAGCCGTTCTATCAATAAAAGCAAAAGCCCCCATAAAAAAGGTGACTAAAATTGCCTGTGAGTGTGAAAGGTTGTCTGTCTCTATGTGTCAGCCCTGTGGTTGAGGATGTACCCCGCCTCTCGCCCAACGACAGCTGGAATAGGCTCCAGCCTCCCTGCGACCCTGAACAGGATAAGCGGTGTAGATAATGGATGGACAGATCATTTCTTATGGCACTCGTATGACTCCTTGGTCGGTGGATTAAAATAAGACATTAAGCGACTAATTCAAAGTGGATCTTCGATGTTAGATGCAGAAGACGACACCATGTGCACGTCTTGTAGTCATTCCCTCAAATTAAGTGAAAAACCAATTATTTGGCCGATGTGCATTTTCAGCTGTCTGTAATTATAGATCATGTAAGAGAGAACTAAATACATCCCTTTAAATCTCCTCTCAAACACACATTAACCAAAGAGGAACACACATGCTGTAAATCACTTTGAGGAACATCCAGGTATTTTTTCTTCTCCGTGAATTAGCGCTTCTGCTCTTTGCCAAATTGTCAGTAATGACTGACAAATATGGATTTGTACCTCATTTTGAAGCAATGGCACTTAAGCGGTGACAGCTTGATGAGGCGGCGATGCTCGTTTATCATCGTCTTCGCTTGACGCAGGAACCACATAACGCAGCGTGACCCCCAGCGGGAGGAACACATGAAGGACGGCTTAACGTGTCTTTCATGCGTCGCAACTCTCGCAGGAAATATCACAGCGGCTCGCCTGTACCAAAACAAGCGAGAGGCGCTGAAGGAAAAGGTCCTGTGTGTTTGTGTTAATGAGAGGTTGGATCTGAGTTTTAACATCGGAGGGGGATTCCCTCCTGGAGATGCAAATGACAGCAGGGTGCATATTCATAAAAGGAAAATGGAGTCTAATAACACTGTAGGATGATTTCTTTGAGCGTCTACACTGAGTAGGAGGGACTGTCTGGTTAGGAAGGTGGATTATACTTGTTGTAAAGCTTGAGGGGAGAAATTCTGAATACATAAATAATGATAAAAACATTTCTTAAGTGTAGGATTAGCACATCTCGCTCGGAGTCGTTCTGTCGCAGAATATCAGCTTAGAGGACGGCAGGTTTGGAAGGACGGCAGAGAGATTGTCAGGAAACGCCGACAGATGGCTGCACACAAAAGCCTCAAAGTGGAAGTTGTGACTCTGAGAGTGTGCGACTCTGAGGTAAGTGTTGAGGCTTGGTGCTACAAAGGGCAGTATAGTGCTTACTTTGATTGAATCAATGGCTCTGTGTAAGTAGCTGCTGGTGCCGGGCCTCCCCAGGGTGACAGAGAGGTCTGCGGAGAGTGAACCAATCCAGCCATCCATGGCCGGAGAACAGGGAGGATTAACAGAGCAATGCATCATAGCTGTAGCAGCCGGTGATGTGTAGCAGACTGTATTTATTGACTCATTGACTGTATTGATTGTCTCAATTGATGAAAAGTCCAGAGACAACAGACAGACGCACAGTGAGTTATGCAGAATGAAAAATCAAAGAGAATATGAGGTTGTAAAGGAGCAGTTCACAGTAAAAACCCTGTCGTTTCCCACACAAGCATTCACCGAGCGTTCGGTAGTAAACCTCTGGTTACAGCACATTTCCCTGGCAGACATCATCTCATTCACTTTAAGTACAAACAGTAATGGCTTTGTAATTTACCTGGGCATGTATGTAGCTTTTTCTTTTTTTTCCTTCACAGCAAATTCTCTCTGACATTGACATTGTTCCAGCGGCAGCGGGTTTATTTAACACGCCATTAATCTCTAACGACAGAAGACCGCGCCGCAGCAGATGTTGCTTAACAAACTTCTGCTCGGTCCTGCGCTTGTTGTTCTTCACCCTCATTGACACGTTTTACTGCGACAAGAGGAGGAGGCCTGGAAGAGTTAACAGGGCGGTTTTGTGGCGGCGACTGGAAATTGATTTAAGTCAAGTCGCAGGATTGTTTTGATCCACAGCTAACCCTCGATATTTGTCGAACACGGATTCATTTGTCAAATGATGCCAAAACCACTGATACTGCGGCACGTCTGAGTGCGTGGTCATCAGTATGCTAATGTGCAGCTATGCAGCGAAACAATCCAATTATTGAGTGATGGCCACTGTACATCAGCTCTCTTATTGAATATGTGTGCAATTAATGAGTGCAGAGAAACCCGAACACTGACACTGAGGAAATTAACACTTTGGTAAACTCAGACTGACAAAAAGAAACGGATTGTCTCCTCTCACATTATGGACGACTGAAAGGATGAGCACATGTCAAAGGATTACTGGACTCTAACTCTATGATTTCTCTCTCTTCTAAAGCAGCAGGACGGTGTGAAAAGACATAATACAGAGCTGTTCATGGCCTCAGACATCGAAATAGAATATCTTTTTGTACTGAGTGCTGGTGAGTGGGCGTGAGGGCAACAAACTGCAGGAAAGTAAAGGGAGAAGAAACAGGCAGAGTTTGCCCTTAGGGCTCATGAGGTAAGGACACTTAACTCATCGCATGCATTGCCATAGTCGACAGGAGTTTTATATCAGCTCTATGCTTTAGAAACAAAATGAATAAATCATCTCCTTTTCACAAATATAAATATATTTTATGTTTGGTATGTACAATAATGATTTGCCATCATCAACGACATTAGTATTGAAGGGAGAGAAAAAGCATGTCAGTAAACTCTTGCTAATGGATACAGACACTGCAAAGTGGGCCATGATTGATTGGCGTGCTCGAGCACTCTCTCTCTGCAGACCAAGCGAGACAATAGTTTTATTTTGAAGGCTGGTGGTGTGGCTAAAGCCGTTGCCATGCCGCAGTCTGCTTAGTCCTGAGAGCTGCGAGATTCGCTGTCCTCCTCCAGCTCCCATTCAAAGTTCTGGCCGGTCATTTGGTAGAACATCATGTTAAAGGGTTTGTAGAACTTGTGCAGCCGGCGGATCACGTCCGGGTCGATTTTAGGGTGAGTTCTCCCTTTCGACTTGCCGAGGCATCTGGGAGTGCTGCTGTCCTCAGGCTTCTTCAGACAGGGAAATCCTTTAGTCTTATTGAAGTAAAAGTGTTTGTCTGTGACGATGCGTTTGAGGCCCAAGAAGTCCTGCACTTTGGCCATCTCGCCGGCGGGATCCACGATGAGCCGCTCCCCGCTGACAAAGTGCATCTGCGAAAGAGGGAAGTACTGCATCCAGCT
Organism: Semicossyphus pulcher; assembly: GCF_022749685.1. Classification (NCBI taxonomy): domain Eukaryota; kingdom Metazoa; phylum Chordata; class Actinopteri; order Labriformes; family Labridae; genus Semicossyphus; species Semicossyphus pulcher. The sequence goes on from NW_027211697.1 coordinate 1,478,097, forward strand.
CTCCAAGTGGAGCGCGTATATTCCGATCCGCAACGCGCTCCACGAGGCGTCTATAAGACCCAGCGTCCGGTTCTTGAAAGCCAGAACCTCAAAGGTGGGGATCTCTGGCTTCTTGGACAAAGTCTGCGTGTAGTCTGAAATGGCTCTGGTGACAGGATTACGCACCACAATAATAAGCTTGATGTCCCTTGCCATGGTGTGGATGCGCTTCGGGGCATGGTTAGTCACAAAGTAGCTGGGAGTCTTCTCCATGGTGATCTGCCCCTCCAGCGTCGAAGGCATCAGGTCTCTGGGAACACAAACAGGAGAGAGAAAAAAGCAGCTTAGCACCGTTTTATCCTCTACAACTCTTGGAGCGCACATGAAATACCCAAGGACACAGTGCGAGCAAATTTGGCACATTTATTAAGCAGTACATTATTTGAAATTACAAGTGAAAATAGCTGTTATTATCACTGGACATTATGTAGCGAGGAGAAACATACAGCTAATTACATCCGCGGAGTAATATTCAAGAGATAAAAGAAAGGAGATGAAACGGCAGGCAAAGCAAGTATGCTCATTGCTTAATTGACTCCATCTGTGTTACTCCAGGAGCTGTTTTGGAACTTTAATAATGAGTGCGCTGCATATCATTAATACCGGGGTGCCTGGGGTATTGTTTTGTCATACATTTATTATGCATGCAAGGCTCACACTCTGTGCAGGCGTTTTTTATTCCTTCTGCACATTCGCTTCCAATGCAGCGGGTGCAGGCGGCTCTTTCCTTCTCCTCCCTGAACAATGTGTAAGGTTAGGGGGCTGTCCATTGAAGGCAGCAGTGATTCATTAGCAGATTCAATGTGATAATTTGCAGCACAATAGAAACTGCCCCTCCCTCTTTTACCTGGGAAATGTATCAGGGAGCCATTTGCCATTGCCACAAATATGATGTTTAATGCGGGAATGAGCTGTAGGAGATGACAGTGTAGAGGCGAGTATATCACACGCACAGAGGCAGGGCGCCTTTCCACAGTTTCTATTTTCATATCAATAATAAAGCATAGCATTTGCCTTGAGCAAATCCTTATCAAATGTTTACACTGACGCTCATTCCAATCCGCGCTGTGTTCTTTGTTTGTAGGCTATGTGATTCAGTGCTAAATTGGTACATTAAATCCTCTGCGAGACACCGTGTATTTAACTCCTCACAAACAGGAGCGCAGGAGCTGCACAATATAATGTAAAGTGAAACGGAGTCTAAGCATGCACGCTGTTTTTTTTCTCCCCTCCACAAATTAAGTAATGTTTGCTCGGGATTTAGCGTATCAACAGCTGGACAGAATCCAAATTATTCCATCGGTAGACTCGCAGATTTAGTGCTGAAGCGTTCTCCGTAATTCTGCACAAGAAGCGATTTCCTTCCTTCCTTCCTTTCCTTCACTGCAATATTTTTTTTTTCCCCCCCATCAGGCCTCCCTGCACCCCAAACCTACAGTTGTAACGATATAGTCACATCAATCATTTGCATCTTGGACATATTCTAAATTAACTGTTCTCCGGCAAAGAATCCAATTTACTCTGCAAAACATAAGAGCTGTTATGCACATATCGACCACCCTCGCACATCACCGTGCACCCATGGATACTGGGCCCTGAAAGTCTCACAAGTGGCCTGGTAATTGCATCTCAGTAACAGTATTGCCTTCCTGATGGGTAATTTCCCTCCGGATTATGTTTGTCTCTTGACAGTATAGAACTGTGGTTACTTCTGGGCCTGTAATGGGATATTAAACATATCTACAGATAGCATGGCGACTAGAAAGAGTATTAGTTTTCATTATTTTCCATCACTTTTCTCCCCTTTAGTAATGAATGGCTAAAGATTTTCTTTAACCTTTCAAGGGCTTCGGCTGCGTCTGATATTTAACTCAACTCCAAAGAACAGTCGGAGGTCTGAGGGTCCAGTAACGTAGTAGAAAAGCTCCAGCAAATCACCTTGAACGCACTGTTTGGACACGACGCAGTGTCTCTGTAATGTGCTGTGCATCTTTGGAGCATATCCAATCGACAGGACAGATGTACAATGCTCAAGGTTACCTTAACGTAAGAAGCTATTGTCCCTATTTGGCTCAATGCTAATTGTCAAACACTTAATTAGAAAACAATAGAAACCGCTCGAGCCAAATGCTTTGTTTTGTTTCCGAGGCTCCGCTTTGATTGGGAATCAGTCATGGATCATGTACGTCGAAAATGTCAGCGGGACGGCGAGGCGGGACGGAAATCAAAACGTTGATAAACAAGCTAATTTCTCCGTGCGTGGCTAACGACTGCTCTGGCCTTGCAGTGTAGTGGAACTGGAGTAAACGAGCAAACTCAAGTGCTTTCTTATTTTTTTTTTTGTCCCCGCATCAGCTGCACTGCTCCACACAGGTCATTCAGGTGGGTAGGTAAATGAAATCCATAGCGCTAAAGAGGCCCCGCTAACCATCTGCTGTTTACCGCCTCAGACTGAGGACATGCAACATAACAGCTACTTTCCCTGCATTTAAACACATGTCTGAAGCTTTATTTGTAGAAAACAGGAGAGTGGAGGTAAATGTGCTTCTATTTAATGATTTCTACAATGAGAGACAGGCTACTGAGGAAGTAGATGCGAGTAAGACAGACTAATACAGAGTTAAACTCCACTGAAAGCGTAATAACTCCTAAAAGTGCTGACAAATCCGTCGCTACTGCCCATTAAATGCAGCAGAAACATTATCCTTTCAGACAGATGAATAATAAAGCAGAAAATCCACCTTTAAAACTACATTTCTCCACTTGTATTGAGGTCATGTTCTATAACTTGGGGAAGGAAATTCATTTCACACCCACTCCACATCCGGAGCACGTCCGGTCGTCTCTGAAGAGGTGGATTCAGAACGTGCGACACGCCGAATCGCAGCAAATCTTTGTGTTTGTTAAGACAGAAACTAATCTTTCCAGATAATCACAAGTCTTCATGCCTAAACGCCCACCGCTAAAGTGCTCTGGAACATGCCCAGACGTGTGCCCGACTCATCGTTTCATTACGCTCTGTCAAAGCAGTGAAGGAGAGAGGGGGGTATTTTGAGGCATGATGAGGTGAGGGATCACGCTAATTCACATCGCAGATACTAATAGGTCCAAGCTGTTTCTGGAGGAAAAGCCTTTCTCCAGAGAAGATAAGTTCTCCCTAATAAACTCTGGCAGAGAAATAAAAGCTCCCCCGCCCCCCCCGGTCTCTCATTTGGATTGATCACAGCTCGGCTGCAGAGTATCAATCCGCCGAGCTGCCTCCATGTCATGTCAAATACAATCAATTATTCTAAAGGAGTCCACTCATAATAAGCTCCTGAGTCCTGGGAGAGCGCATGGTGGAGACAGCGCCAAGGCTACTGAGAGCCTCAGAACAATGTGATATATCATGAAACGGAGGCGTGAATACAAGAAATGTCTCACCTTTTTTTTTTTTTTATCAATATTTACCCAGTGAGTTATGGCATTCTGCAGTATAACCATATTTAATTTAGGTTTTTCTCATAAATAAATGATAAAAGCTTCAGTCAAAAGTATTTTATTACATTAGTTTTTTCAGTAACCGAGCGTCTTAACTGTCACAGCAGGCAGATAATGGAGCGGATGACAAAAGGTATTTGTATTGAGGTGTAACTCTGAGTCTCATTGCAAATATCAATCGAGGGTGTAAGCGGCTATTCATCAACAACAGTCAGTCGGGACATTTGAAGTGAGAGATACTGTGGTCAGTTTGCAATGAATAATCCCGCTATTACACCCTGAGTGACATGTGTGTGATTACAGCAGGACAAAGAACAAAGACGTTGCTTTACTGAGGAGTGGAGAAAGATTTGAAGGGAGGAAGAAAAAAAAACGTTCAAATGAGTCATTTTTCACTCGGTTCTCAACGAGTGTATGCGTACATGTTTGGCACACATAGACAACAAGCCCACAGGCCACAGCAAAGGGTCTTAGTGGGTCTGTTTTGGAGTGGGAGGCAGTGTGTTGTCACGGTTAAGGTGGAAAACAATACAGAGAGTTGCTGCTGTTCCGAGTGAATAGATCAGGGTGAAGTGAAGGTGGAGAGTGTGTTCTGTTTTTGTTTTTCTCAACCTCAGTCTGACCTCCGACCTGAGTGCACGGAGAGGATACTTTAGGTGAACTTTTCTTGACGCTATACTCGGCCTATTTATGGGATATACAACACATATGGAAGCTTGGCCTTAAGCTTCAAGATATGACTAGGCACTACTGTAGCATCAGTTTGGCACTAAAGCAGGCAACGCCTGGTATGACATTCAGATTACAGCAGTCAAGTTCTTCATAATAATTCTGCTTACAAACAATGTAGTGACCAAGTCATCTTTGCTCAAGTCTCGAGTCATTTTTTCTTGGGAAAGTCAAGTCAAGTCAAGTCACAGGTTGTGTAAAGTGAAGTCCTTAGTTAAGGCAAGTCAAGTCACTTTTTTCCACCCAAGATCCAGCACTCTTACCTGTAGTATCCGCTCTTTATAAAGAGAAAAGACAAGGTGTTAGCAGCTCGTCTAATAATGATATTATTGGCCAATTTATATAACCTGTTCAAAAAGTGACAATGAATTGTATCTGTATTATCTCGGCACAGACGCAGCCATGATGATGGTCTGGTCTGAGACCATATTGAGGAGTAATGAGTCCGACTGATGAGGCTTCTCTTTGGGGGAAAACATCAGGTAGCGGGCGGCTTTGATGTTGCGTGTTGCCATAGCGAGGAGTTTGACTGAAAGCCAGACATCCAATCATGACAATACCATACCGGGGAGCTTTTTGAGTCGTCCACTCATGAATCCCAGTTTGCACTGCATACATACTTGATAGTTAGACAGAAACTTGACAATTTAATTTTATATTTGACAGCTAACAATCAAACTTATGAACACATGCAAGTCATCCGAGTCTTCATGCCTCAGGTCAAGTGTCAAGTCATTTATTTTTTGTCAAGTCGCAAGTCATCAAAACAGTGACTCGAGCTGACTCGAGTCCACATCTCTGCTTACAAACACTTCACATTGTAAAACTTTTGGTTGTGTAATTATTGCAAAAATGTCGCAAAACTTCATAGCTAGTTTTAAGATTCAAAACTACTTGTTTAGTTTAACATAAAGGTTACGGTTAGGTTTAAATAAGAACTTGAATACGGATGCTTGTTACGAAGCATATGAATGTCATGAAAGTCATTGTTTTTAATGTATTGTTTTTAACAAATCATCACCAACTACCTCCACTGCAAGAGGAATTGTGCATTATTATACATATATTATTATTATATGTCACCTTAATTCAACGCCACTTTAAAAACAATAAGTTAGAGCTGTTGTCCTCAGCCTGGTGGGTCATGACCCCATGGGTTAGATAATTTCGGGGGGTCACCAGATGGTTGTGGGGAAATAATAAAATAACACATTTTAGCTATGTTTTTTCTACATTAAATAATCTTGACAGTAATGGTAATATAATTAGAATATATATTATTTAGTGTGTTTGTGAGAGTCAGTGCGCCCCATTAACACAGCGCACCGTCTAAAGTGACTTGGGGCATGGCTGACCCATTTTTGCTAGTTAAGCGGCGCACAGTCTGGGCGCCAAGTGAGGCGCGAGGCGGTTGGTCCCTTGATTGTTCATTGTTGTGTTTTGGGCGTAACATGATCAATGAGAGTATCAGCTCTCATTCCCTTTAAGATCCAGGTGCAACTCAGGGGGGGGTCGCGACCCCTAGAACCACTGACTTGCTGCTGTTTCACACTCGACGCATGCTCATTTTAATGCATGAAAACAGGTTAGTGCCTTCAGACCACCGATGGTTCTCGACTAAAATACACAGTAAAAATAAAACATTGAGTCATATTGACAACAATATCAACATTGCTTCCTGTTGTAAAAGTCCAGCAATGACTCTACAGGGAAACGACAGCCTCATATTTTGACTCATTGGGCAACTGACTAAGCTGCTTTATTAAGCAACTTTGGGATTAGTGTGGGCTGAATATTAATAGATCTACTGTAGCTGAAATGTCATTAATATTTTCTTCTGTTCGTATGATGTGAGTTGTAAGTTATCCAGTATGTTTTTCATTCCAAGTCCTCCAAACTAAATGACAATATAAGCTACTCTCTGTTACACTTTATTAGATACTTATGTACAGCTACAACTACTGCAGGCTAGTACAACTTCAAGTCCAGTCTTGTTCAGTTTTGGTTCAAACCTAAACAAGAGGTGTTGCAATGTTATGGTCATTGTGGAAAGATATTGCATCATGCTGAGAGGTGTTTCTACGTCCACCCAAATACACAATCTGCATTTCCCTGTCTGGTGGGAACCGTTTGGTTATTTCACAAGAAGGATTTCTGTTGTTCTTTTGTTTCTTTTAAAGCGGGGGTATTGTGGTTTCACATTTTAAGATAAACAATGTTACAATGTTTCAAATCTGGAGGTAAAAGTATGTTGGAGTAATCCCCTTGCCTTAAACACTAAGTTCTGCCCCTCGGCCAATCAGAAGAAAGTGGGCTCGTAGGGGCGGGGTTTCTTAAAGGGACAGAGCTGATTGAGTCGTTTCAGGCAGAGGCTGTATGAAGGCCTCTCAGAGCACCAGTGTGAGAAAAATGCTGAGTTTTTTTTAACTGTAAATTATGCTAAGCTACTCCACAGGTATTGCAGAGAGAAATATGAAGCTTGAAATTAGCATAATAACCCCCCCCTTAAATTTGGCTCTTCTGTCTGGTTTGAAGTGGGCGGGCTCACTCTGACAAAGGGGATAACTTCTGTGCACCAATCAGGATTTATTGCTGTCAATCAGCCCTGATGAAGCACATTAGCTGAGTTGTTTAGGTGTTAAGCTACAGATAAATAACCTATACAGAGGTATCATGTTACACATTGATTGTTGCTTTGTTAGCCAGGAAAATGTGCCATTATAAAGAACTACCTATGACTGGAAGCTAAGTTGTGAGGGGCTTGGATGCGTTTAAACAAACACCAGAGTTATTTTCATGCAGATGACACTCTCTTCAAATCATCTAACGAATAGCTGATTTTACATGTATGCTCATAAATGTTGCCTGCGTGCCACACTACTCTGTGATCCATCGATGCACACTGGAGACTGCAGTTGAGTTCGTCCTCACACCTACAGAAACTCATGTTAAGATATCTCATCAATGAAACAGGATGATGGGATTTAATCCAAATGATCCTGTCATAAATAAATACAGTAATTAATCTACATCATCATTGTTGGTCTCTCCTGAGACGGTAAGTTCTGGTGACAAGTAAACCATGTCTGCTGAACGGAGACAGTGAGACTAATTAAAACACCACTCAGCCTCCCCGCTCTCAAAAAAGGCCCATTATACTTGTACTTGTGCAGGAATGTGGGCTTCGCCAGAATAGTTGAGGACAGAAGTGACAGCTGGTCCTGATCAAAACCTTATTCCCCGCTCTCTTCCCGAGATCCCCCTAAAGACCGTCCCACTTCCAACAGTGGGCGAGCCAGGTACCTCTCTTTTCCCCACATCACCAGACTGCAGCGCCGAGATCTGAAGCTGTGTTCAGACGCCCTTTGGACATAAAACATCATGAAATAAAGCGCGGCGGTGAGGGGGAAACTGTGGGGATGTTTGGAATGCTGAACCACCCGGCATCATTAGTCCATAACAGTGCGTGTGAGCTGCAAAGTGAAGTCTATTTTTAACTGAATTAAAGTCCAAGGGAGAAAATGGAAGCAATCTTATCTCAAATCAGGGCCTCAAAGGAGGATATTACTTTTTTTTTTTTTACTTGAGAGCAGTTTACTGGCTTTATAAAAAAACTGATTTCTCTCCACAAACCTAGAAACATACAGTACATTAAACCTAAAATAAAATCCTTACATAATGGCTCATCTGTTCTCTTATAAAACAACAGCAGCCTCTTTTCAAAGACGATTTTCTTCTTTTTTTTTTCTTCTTTGCTTGTTTGTTTGTTGCCTTTGGATGAGCTGATGAGAGCACTTGAGGCTACACGCGTTCAATTTGATCACAACTGCCCTCAATATTCTGGTAGTGATGTTGCCACTACAAAAACAAGCAGCAAAACACACTCGTAGAAAAAAACACCTGAAACAGAGCGTACAATCATGGACTTTAGTCACATGCACTGTAGTAGAGAAGAATTAAACAGGCTTTTATTTTTAAAGGTAACCTAATATCCTGTCACTTGTCTTCTCTCATATAAAAAAAAAAAGTGTTTTAGCGTTAAAACAAAGAAGCTCAAAAACGTCCGGCTGTAATTGGAAGTCACACCTGAGTACGTCAGAGTCAAAGGCTAAAATTTACATCCTGGAAATGTTGCAGATCCGGCTCACTTAAGCAGAACCAATTAATATGACAGTTTGAACATGATAGATTTCCGTGCCGGAGAAAAGCGGCTAAAAACTTCAGTATCCAATCAATTTCAGTGAAGTTTGACCGCAGATAAAAAAAAAAGAAGTGCACCGTCTGACCGCCGCAGCATTCTTACACGAATCCCCCCTTTACTGCTCGTTCCTTACATGACATATTCATGAGATTTGATAAGGCGTACTTGTGTTAAGTGGGTTCGTGTGAGGTAACTGCAGCCTGACAGTACGTGTAATATTAATGTGTGTAATTTTTATTCTGGCATTTTTTCCTTTTCCAATCGCACACTGTGCAGGGAGCCGGCGGTGATGCAGCAGCTGAAGAGATGACAAGATTGAAGGGCATCAATTACTGTGCGGATAAACAAGTGGCTACAGAAGATATATACTGCTTTCCATCAGAGCAGAGCCATATGGTGGAAGCTATCAGAAGAAGAAAGTAGAGGGGAAAACAGGTCACTAAAGACCTCGAATTAAAGAGCATCTGCGCCTGATTTCATTCTTCATAATTGTTTTATTTTGAAAGTCCTCTTTAGGCGTCTTCTTTCAACTTGGAGAATAGCTAACAGGAAAGAGAGCGTGTCTGTCTTTTCTTCTTCTTTCTTGGCAGCACTATCAGTTAAACACCTGAGCATGAACCTCTGCAGGAAATTACCCATCACAGCCACTTTTTTCTCCATTTTTTCCCCCGATTCATTACAGAGCTGCAGGTCAGTGTGACACCACAAAGGAGGGAGGCTGCACAAACTCTTCCCTGTCTCTGTGCGAGGCATTAGTGCACATTTCCAGTAACACAGACTGAACCTGAATCGGAGAATCCGGCAGTGTAACTAAGAAAATGTCAGGTTAAATATCAGAGCAAAAATAATGACAGGAAAATCTGTTACTTTAGCTGTTTCTCATATCTCATGAATCGGTAATGTGTGCTATAAAACTGTGGGAAAATGTCAGCGACGGGATCTGCGAGGAGAACAGTTGTCATATTTGATCAACCTCATATTTACACCTTCCATTAAGTGTATGGAAATGTATTGTTAGAAATGATTCAAGCTATAGGAAGAGACTTTAATTTGCAAATCTATACCAAATGCATGTTAGCCAGACGGGCAAACGTATGCGTGATTCTCTGTCAAACTTCCATTCTGCAAGCTACACTTCAATAGATTTGTTTTGGCCTGTAAGTCTTAAACAGGAGGTATTATGCTGTTTCACATTTTAAGAGATATATATAATGTAACAATGTTGGCTGTCCACACTAAACGTTGGTGAAGTTTTAAATCTGTAGGTAAAAGTATGTTTGAGTAATCCCCAGGCTTCTCAGCTCAGTCTGCAGGCTGCTGTGAATGCCAGGTTTCACAGTTTTTTGTACACGCTGCACTTTGTGATGTCACAAGTTGCAGGGTGTAGAAAAGCAGGCTTCAGAGAGCCGGCCAATCAGAAGAAAGTGTTATCAACACAACGTACTGTTATCCACGTTGTGTTGATAAAAACAGCAATGCTAATCCACTAGTTGTTTGAGATTTAAAGTCCACTTGCTGTCACACAGACAGATGACAAATGCGCGGCTCGTTTAGAAGCTCGACTATTTGTCCTTTTGAACAATGACAACGATTACTCTTTGCCACGGCTGCTAACGTTAGCATTTCTAGTTTGCTATCGTCCGCGTTGTCCGAGCCTGACCTGTGATCTGACCCTTCACCTCCTGAGCAAAAGCAGCTGGAGCACTTGCTCGGTCAGGTCATTGGCTGCACTTTGCTTGCACCTTCTCTTTCACCATGACCAGCGCTTTATAATCATGGCCGAGTCTTCCCGGATCAACTCGGGTATTACACATTATGTTGAACAGACCCGGAATATAAAACATGTTCCCAGGGTTCTGGTGGACCCATGAAGGCCTCTGTGCTAAGGTACTCCACAGGTATCACAGAGTGAAATGGGAAGCTTGATATTAACACAATACCCCTACCTTTAAGAAAAAAAACCATTCTTCCTTTGTAGCCAAAAAATGCTCAAAACAAATCAAAGCACTTTTCCTAAAGCTACTTACCTGCATATTAAACTTAAAAATGAGCACAAACTAGGTTTTTATTAGCTGTGCTTTTATTGTGATTCAAGAAAAATGTCATCAAAGCGCTCATGACACACTTTTAATGAGACTTTTAATGTGAAAGCAGATTATAATTCCTAAAGTCCACTATTTATAACAAAGATGATAATAATAATGATACTTAAAATAGAAATGAATAGCTTCGCTGCATTTTGCTAACATGCAATTTTCAAACTTAGCTGGAAATTCCTGAGGGGAAGATGCACGAGGGAGTCTTTGTGCTTAAATAAAAAATGAAACAAAAACGACAAAGACAAATTATAAGAAAAGGGAAAACTAGCGTAGCTTATACAGTCTTTATGTTTTAGTTCCTCACTGTTAAAAATCCAACATGGACTCGTGCTGCCTCTGCATGTATCTCTCTCTCTTCCCGAGCCAGAGAAGACGAGGTCACTTCCTGCTCAGACGCACACTCAGACTGTGTGAAGTGCATGTCTGGCAAAAGAGAAAAAAGACACTTGGAAGATCCTGTAATGATGTGTGTTACCTCGCTGTCATGCACCCATTACGATCATTAATGCTAAAGGCCTGAATGTACCTGCGCCAAAATGTTCCACATGCTCTCTTATAGTTCCTCTGTACTAAATTAAATCATTGGGTTGATTAACTGAAGCAGCAGTGGAGAAATAACTGAATAACAATCTCATCAGATTCCTCCGCAGCAGTGCCACCGCCGCCTCGTGACCCTTGTGTGACCCCTTGTTATAACGGCCACGCACGCAGCAGCACACTGACGTGTAATATTGCTCCGGATGTGTATTGATTCAGCTATTTAAACAGTGGCACAACTTGAAGGGCTTCAAAATGAGTCGAGAAAAGCAAAATGTGCGTGAAGTGTTTGGTCAGCAGTTTACGGCTGCGGCTGGTGAGCGAATAAATGTGACAAACGGGGATGATTTTCTTTCCTTTCTAGTGGGTCAGAGTGGACGCCTGCTGGTGTGTGTGACTGCACATCATCTCAGACCATCCAACGTGATATTTATGATCCTGAGCAAACTGTGTATTTCAATTTAAACATGAAGTGAATCACATGGGAGAAGTTACTGTACTGCATGCTGATACAGTCAGGAAACTGTCAGACTGTTCCTGAGCTCTGCAGCTAGTGTTAATCTTTTAAAGTATTATCTAGCCTCCAGCTCCATTATATATTTATATGTATCTCCCACATACAGTATGGGAATGTGTCATACTTTGGTCTTTGCATTCAGAAAGCCTCCAACATTTTAGCTCCCGAAAAGACAAAAGGAGATGAAACAAATATATTGCCTTTTGTGCGAGAGATTTGCCAGCCTCTCTATCTCTGCTTCTCTGCCCAGAAATCTTCCACGTATGTTTAACACACACAAAATGCACAGTAGTGTGCAGTGCGCTGCAAAGGCGCCTTAAATACCAATCAAACACTGTAGCACGGGTGAAATTCCTTTCGGCTGCTGTGGCAGGTCATCAGGGCAGAACTCACTGTAAAATATTGATGTTGGCTGGAGCGATCGGAGAGAGAAAATAGGACCCAGGAATATTGGGGAAGGATAAAATGTGGTGAACGGAGTTCTGTTATCAGCGCTGATTTCAGAATCCCCAGGAGCGTCTTGAACTCAGGATTGGATGATGTTTCTTAACATCAGGAGGGATCAGAAACCTCCTTTTTTACATGCATTCTGTCTTGTTTTGCATAATAAGCAAACAGAAGGTATGTCACGATTACGGGCGAGCAGACATGTATGTTTTTGGTTTCAGAAACCGCAAACTAATGGCCTCAGATTATCCCTGTTTGCTTGTGCAGGTTACCCCCGTGTTTCACATTGTGCATCCAGAAGCATAATATTCATCTCGCTGCCTCCTGGATGTTGTGCATTCATAAAGCTGTGGGCTGCCCTGCAGCAATCTGCTGGGAAAGTGTTGCTGCCTGCACGTGTTGCTCATAATCTCTCACTTTAATGTTTCAATCTTGCCAAAAAAAACCCTCACTTATGAAAGCAGGAAAAAGGGTCGCACGATAAATAACCTAACCATTGCAATTGTGATGCGCGCATGTGCTGTAGTCACATCGCAGGATGTGCGATTGTGAGGTGAATTAACTGAACACGTCAAGCTGCGACTTTATTGTTGCTTGGTATAAAAGGAGTGCTCGTCATTTTCTTATTGTCCATCACTAATCTACAACGAAAGTCAGAAAAACTGACGCTGAGCTGCAGATCTGTCTGTGTCTGTGTGTCACCACGACGCTGCTGCCGTCAGCGATCATCTTAGCAGGATCATCCGAGGCAGGATTTTAGTTGTGCTGCGGCTACATATACCAGCTGGTAACCGAGCAGAGTGTTTTCTTTTAGCGGCTACACCCGTAGTGCGCACACGGCGTGAGGCTGTGTGTGCCGACAGGAAGTAGGAGGCGGTGAGCTTTCATTTCTAAAAGTTAACACTGGTTAACCATAGACATCATTAGAAATGGTTGATGACATACCGCAGAAATAACGAAACGTGGCGCTCCACCTGAACTCTCGCAACGTTTTCATGCAGTGCCGGAGTCTCTGAATCAAGAGTGATAAAAGTAGGGTGAGTTTGGTTTGTTAGAGGAAATGAAACTAAAAAGTATGATCGTTAATCATATATAACGTGTATCCAATATCGTGCAGCCCTAGTAGGAAATGAACCGATACACAAACAGTTAACGGTTGATTTCTTAGTAGAAATTATGTGCGATCACAAGAAATGCTGAGACTTTTTAAGCCAGATTTTTAAATAACTAAAGCATCAGCGAGCAGTTCACACAAACATCTGGACTGTTATTTAAAGAGGGAAAAAAAAGAGATTGATTTTTCTGGTAATCTCCTTTTCAACTAGTTTCCATCATCAGCAGCAGCACTCATGAACCGTTAAAACCTTTAACCTCCGCGGCCTGTTGCAGCTGCTTATTGATCGCTGCGGAGAATCACACGGTATTATTATGACCGATATACCCATGAATGCATCACATAGGTAAGGTTCACACACATTCTGTTGTGTCTGGAACACAAGGGACAGTTCACTTTAACATAAGTGTGTTTCATCGTAACAGCTGAGACAGTCCAGAGGGAGCTTTTATTTTGAAACGCAGCCACAAACCGACACGTTTAAACTAAATGAGGTTTGAGAAAATGCAAACAGTTGCTAAATATCAATAACCAGAGAGACATCTTTGTTGTTAAAGTTGACATAATGATGCAAATGGATGAAACAGCAAAAATCACGTCCGAGATAATAACGCCTAAAAATTAATTAAATGTGGCAAACAAGTGAAAAAAGAGTATTTCTGGAGCTCTTTCACAGCCACAACAGCATATTTAAACATTTATTAGAAATGGCAGTAATTAGGTTTCCTGTCAAATCACATCACAAATGCAGAGATGTTTTAAAAGCGCCTCCTTTTATGTCCCTCTGATCTAAATATGTGTTGGGCTTAAAGGCAGGCGAGAGCGGTGTTTGTACTGCAACATCTGGATGCATGGAAATAGGCTGCTAAGAATGTTATAATCACGCAGACAAGGCCTAAGCTGCTCCATTACGGGCTAAGCTGACCTATCAGTGGGGCTTTTTGCTTAATCCAAATTGTGCTTTCGCTGGCGGAGATTGCTCAATTCAGACAGTTGCAGTGAGAAAATAGTTCACCTGCCATGTGAGCTGCTATCATGTTTAAGATATTTATCCGTGTGCATAAAGAGCCGATCTATCTCTCCTGCAATTTCATGCACGATATTCTATTTACTCACGGTATAAATGCCAGCAATGACCAGTTCTGAGTGCCTTAAGCGTGCTTTCATTTGACACAAGCTTAATAACCCCAGCTGTCACACTTACATCATGCTCAAATGTGCTGAGTGACAGTTATATTTACAACTGCAGACAGAGGAACACACAGAAAAGGTTCTTTTATGCAAGATTTACTGTTTACTTGAAGATGTTTTCTCTTGCGTCTGACATAAAGCTCTTTTCGGGTGTTTAAAGTGTCATTCCAGGGAAAAGCAAATGCAGATTTTTGGCATCCTTAGATTCTTGTTTGTCCTCAGGGAGTTCTTATTTTTCCTGTGACTTCCTCACAAAGGGGCAGCCATTAGGTTAGCTGTTTTATTTCCAAATGCTGGTATGACTGCAGCTAATATCAGCAGCTCACACTGCGTAAGCCAGGCTGACACCACACTGGGGAAATTAATTTGCTACAGTCGTATAATGGTTGGTTATTTAATCACTGTTAGATTTAATCTAACACCTTAATCTCATTGGGTTGCTTCTCCTCCTGGAGTTTCATACCTGCAGGGATTAGAGACAAAGTTCAGTATGAAGAGGACTGAACTCTGCAGGATGAGTGGGCTCACTGAGCTCGCTGGCGAACGAGAAAACCACTCCCTAAAATGTCTCTCTTTCAGACTTGTAGCGCCCACACGTGTGTCTAATTGCTGGACTTGTTAAAGACCAGCGCCAGTCATGTTTTAAGACATAAAATGCTCTGCTTGATATTATTAATTGTGTCTGATATGTTTTTCTGCAAAATATGTTAATAATTACCTTTGTAAAAATCCTCCTGAGGCATCTCCTCCTTCTCCCTCATTTAGAATTCCCGAATCTGCATAGGCCCCGCCCACTATGCAAATGTTCAGCCAGCCACTCCGTCACGAAAACTAAACGCGTCTCTGCCATCGTTTAGTGGCGACTTGTTGAAACTTAGCGAGCTTGAAATTGAGTATTTAGTAGTAGTAACGTTAACGTAAGTCATCAGTAGTGAGTTTGCAAACATTACCATGACAGTTACAGCTGGCTCGCGCATCGCCGAAATGGTTGCCTTAGGTTACACATAATGATACACATAGCGTCACCCCATCCACTAACGGGATTGGCTCCTTAGGTTTGTGACGTCTCAAACCTGCCAATCTGAAAACGTGTTGTTCAGCCTGTCCTTGGTACACTGCAGTTTAAAAGCAGACAGGCCCAGCCATGGAGATGATGCTGATGTTGTCCCTGATATGGCTTGTAGCACATGAACAACACCACATGGAGATGTTTACAAGGTTAAACACTTGATTTTCACTGAAGGTGGTCTTTAAGATAGTGTAGATGGGGGTTTAAGCAGCTCTTTGCTAACGAGGATAGCTTGGTGGCTATTTAGGCCTGCTTTATGGTTATCAGGTCGTTTACCTTCCTTTTACGCCTGAGGCTTGCCATGCAACATTAACTAAAGTTAACAGCTACTGTGATAAAGCTTATAAGTATTTACTTGTAAGTAATTCATTTGGCTAAATGAAGTTACTGGAGTTTAACTTTGGGAGCTCAAGAATACACATCCATAGTTGGTGGCGTCACCGAAAGTCCAGAATCAAAGACTTGGAAGCTTTTATTTGGAGAACACCAACCTAAGACCTCAACTCTCATGACACTAGAAGTTTGCTGAAGTAGCCTTTTGAACGAGAGGCGAATCAACTCCAGGAACTCAGCCAAGTCCAGTTGCAACATTCTGTTCAACGTTGCCCTTCTTCGCCCCTCCCTCTCCTTCTCAGCCGCTGAAACGCTCATCCAAGCCTTCATCACCTCACGGCTGGACTACTGCAACAGCATCCGTTATGACACATCCACCAAATCTGCTCACTCTGGCACCAGAGATCTCATCACATCTGTCCGCTGAAACCTCCACTGGCTCCCCATTCATCGAAGAGTCCAGTTCAAACTCCTTCCCATCACCTACAAGGCCCTCCACAACCCAGCCCCCTCCTGACTAACCCTAATCCAGCAACCTCAGATGCACTAACGCCAACCTCCTCACCCCTCTCTCCTGATCCACCGGACTTGGGGGAGTCAGAGCCTTCTCCATCGCTGCCCCCTCCCTCTGGTTCTCCATCCCCCAACACCTCGGATGCCCCCCCCCCTCACTCCCCTCTCTGTGAATGAACTCTCTGCAGGACCTCTAACCCGCTCATTGTGGCTGTTCCGCATTATTTCTTCTGCTTACAGCCCCAACAAACAGACAGATATTCTTTATCGTCGAGAAGATGGACAGACAACACCTCGGCTGTGAAATGGCTGTTGCAAGTCATTGAACGTCTCGCTGGTTTTTAATACTCGAGATGGGAGGAGATATGAGCGTGTAATACTTGAATGGATCTGGGTATAGCCCTGAGCCCTTTGAGCAGCTTGTTTGAGCACTTCCTGTAAAAACCCCGGTACACACCCTTAATCTCCTCAGCAGAGGTAGTTTGACACAGCGAGTGAATCTGCCATAAACACACAGATCACAAATGCAGGATAATGTTTGAGAGATAACATGTATAATCCAAGCTGCCAAAGGGAGAGCTTAAAGAGAAATGTGTCAAATGTTTATAGATAGAATAAAGCCAAATATTAAAGCGTAATCTCCACAGGCTTTTTTCTATTGTTGGCCTCGCATTTTCTGGACTATTCTGGGAGTAAAAGTTGGTTCAAATACAAGTCAATTGAAAAGTAATGATGTCAGTAACCTGAATTAATCTATCTGACTAAATCACCGGTTGAAAGAAATGAATCAAATATTTAACTTGACTTTCAATTATCTTTAAACTGCAGGACGACCTCTTTTTAAATTGTCTAACAAATAGCTTTGAGGTAGATTTCAGATCTGAATCCGTGCCAAGGACGAAAAACTTGTTGGATAATATCAACATAGAACCAAACCTCAACCAAAAAGTTAGCAAATCTTCTTCCAAATGCTTTTACCAGGAAAGGGGTCAAACATGTCAAGTTGGCTGCCTGAAACAGAGAGACGTTCTTCTGTTGGGAAACTTACAACCACTTTTCTGCTGTGTCAAATGCAAATGATAAAAAATTATCAGTTTTAACTGTTATGTACTTCGAACATCCAGCCCTCCATTATCTATACCGCTTATCCTGTTCAGGGATGCAGGGGCTGGGGCCTATCCCAGCCAGTGTTAATTTTGGCAGCTATTTCAGATTTAGATTTAGTCTGAGGGCGCATTCACACCTAAAGTCCGGTTGTTTGGTCCGAATCAAAGACCAAATTGTTACATTGTTGCATTTTGCCTCGAGGTTGGTTTGTGTTCACACGGCCACCAGCGGACCAAAAGTTTTGATGCGCAAGGAAACTGCTCTCTGATTGGTCAGAATTTCCATGTGCATTTCCACAAACATTTGTGAAATTGTTTGCTCAGCCCATATTTCGCTCCCCCACGTCTGTCCTCTACTCATCTTGCTGCCTGGCTGTTTCTGCAAGTGTTAACATTCGAACACAACCCACAATGCACAGTGTTTTGGTTTGCTTCCTGTATTTAGTCCTGCTTTAAGTCCGTTTATGTTCACACCTGAATTGAACCAGACCGTGATTCGATTGGAAATGGGCCGAGTCCCGTCTTTTGTAGTGGACCATGGTCTGGTTGTTTGGTACGCACCGATTTCCGAGTTCGATTCCGGCGTTCACACCGACCTAAACGAACCGCAACGAGGGGACAAACACTCCAGGGTTCGGTTCGATGGGACGAAACAAAGCTGGTGTGAACTCGCCCTTAGTCTTAGTTTCAGCCACATTTTCGTCATTTGTACCCTTTATAGTTTTAGTCGACGAAAACTCTAAAAATTCTAGTCAAGTTTTAGTCAATAAAGTCATCACATTTTCGTTCACATTCACATTCTCTCATCATCTTCTCGTTTTAACCTGTTTGCTTTAGGTAAAATTAACACTTTTCAGCAGATCATCCATACAGTAATGAAAGATAAATAAAGATTAAGATTAATGATGATCGCACCTTTCTGTGCGAAAAAAGAGTCAAATGACAGTAACAGAGCCTGAAGCAGAAGGACTGGGTTAACAGAGAGAGTTCACAACCACCTTCGCGATACAAGTTATCTCCTACAGGGTTACCCAGTTACAGGAATGCATTGCTCGTATTTTGACGGACTGATCAGACGCACAGCGGGGGACAATCTGCATTTTGAATGCCCGACAGCACACTAACGTTTTAGTCCCGTCTCGTCTCGTTAACGAAAACATAACCTACGACAAACATCTATTTTTAGCCTGTCAACGTCTCGTCTTCGTCACGGAAAAAGGATTGTTGCTGAACATTTATAGTCATAATTTTCGTTAACAAACTTAACACTGATCCCAGCTGTCATTGGGCGAGAGGGGTACAACCTGAACCGATCTCCAGTCGATCCCAGGGCTGGCACACAGAGACAGACAACCTTTTACTTGGAACAAAGCAAACCAATAGATTGTGATCTCTTGTCGCAATACTTTTGACATTTAGTCTCCTCTGGTGTTTGTTTTCCACTTTTAATCAGCACAGAAAATGAAACAATGTCCATTATGTAAATATTTAATGTGCGTTACAGGGATTTAACATGCATAATAACATGCCTCTGTGGGTATGATTGGTGATGTTTTTGGTATTCTGCATATGAAACCATTTGGAAGACGAGGGCACGTTTGGGGGGGGACGGGGACGGGGACGGAATGAATTTCAAAATACAGCCAATCATTAACTCCTTAGCCGGAGCCGTCACACTTGATTGCTCGCACAAACTGCTTTGAGCATTATGAGAACACATTTTCTGTGACAGCGAGTCACAGGAGTAAAAACTAAAAACAACCAGTGGCTTTCTTGTGATGTTTTGCGTGAAAGCCGCCCTGATAGATGACACATTTCTGGTCCGAGGGGTGGCGTGTGCTTTGTGCCACACAACACAATTTACTGGCACAGTTGGCTCAGAAATGGCTTAACACGTTTGGGCGTTCACTGCGAGTGTGTCACGGTACCTGTACAGTCGGAGGCAGTGGACGGAGTGACAGTAAACAGCCTGTTAGAACTCAAAGCAGAGGGCCAGACAGTATGAGTGTTGATGCTGAGGATCAGCTGCATCTATCGCACCTGATTGGAACTCAAACATCACAATTGGATGCTTAAATCTAAACAGTATTTTCTTTCAGTTACTTTCGGTTGAGGGATGGAATTTAATTCTGAGGATAATAATTATTCCCTAAAGGTTTTCATAGTTCAACTTGGCTGCAAATTTGACATCAATCCCCACCAAACTGTGCCACAGCTTGGGTGTTTGTTTGGCCCAAATCTCTGCCAAAGAAAACTTGCTGACTGGATAATTCACTGAGAGACACACTGTGTGCCACACTACATCCAAGCACTTCCTTATTAACTGATAGATTAATATTTGCACGCTGTACGAAAGCTGACCCTAAGTTCCTGTTGTCCTTGTGTTGCGTTTTTCAATATTTACACTGTAAAAATATATTCCGTAAAGTTTATTTCTCTGCCGTTCCTGCGCATTCCTTGAATCTGACTAATTCCTGGAGCCAAAGGAGAACCGCTCTGATTTCATTTTCTGAACACACTTCAGAAGCCCACCTGATTAAAACCTGTTAAATCATAGAGCTACATAGTTGGCAGGTGTTGGCGTTCACTCTCCGAGAGGCAAACATATTGCTGACCACCAAATTCCCTTATCAATAAGCAACACTTAAAGCAGGTACGCATGCAGCACAGAGGATAAACGAGTTAAAGCAAATTATCCATATGGGCTGAGTACCATGTTTTAATTACTTGTGAAACCTGCTCTGCTATCTCTCGCTGTCTGCATTTCACATCAGTATTCAATTAGGCGCTGTGATCAGATGATTTGGCAGAGCAAACTGCATTGCGGCTTTTTTTTTTTTACTGCTGCTCACACTGAAGCTACATTACAAAGACAACTTTTTTTCCCTTCTTCTAACGAATACGAGGATACTTGTGCCCACATCTGAATCAAAAAGAATCAGATTTTCGGTTACATGAAGCAAATTCAGGCTTATCCTGACTTTCACTCAGGAACAGGACTTTAAACGGCCGTCTCATTTCTGTCAGCGCTCAGGTTTCCTTCAGCGAGGCAGTGAGTTCTGTGTTTCTATCCATCATTAACCACTGCTGGCTCTTTACTGATTTATCATCCAAGGAAAAAACAGTCTTTGGTGTGTACACCAGAGGAACCGACCAACCCTTGAACTCTCCATGTTCCGCTGCAGTGGATGTGGACCCCTCCCCTAATGGCTGGTCATTTGAAGAATGTAATTTCACTATCAATCCGCCCTCATAAAGCAGATTGGACACCAGGGTGTGTATAGTTATACAACAAATTAATTGCCTAATGACTCTTGCGCATGCAAGCTATATTCTCTCATGATAGCAGTGATAGAACAGAGAGAAAGCAGTGAACAAGTCGAGTCTTGTATAGGCCCGTCAGATATCATTTCATGGTCTGTGTTAAAGAAGCCACCCATTGGTTTGCTAACTACTGTTTTGAAGCCTTGAGTTTTTTCATTTTGGCAGTCGCCATCTTGGATTTTTGGAAATGGAAGGGACCATATTTGGAGGAACACAATGTTACAGATCTTTTCTGGTTGACAGGTCTCTTTGGTTGCCACTTGCCAATCACAGGTAGCCACGCCCTAAAGCAAAAGAATGGGGCCATAACCCACAACATGAGCAACATACTTCATTGAAGACTTAATTTTAGCAATCGAGTCAATAAACTCATTAGAAAAATGTTAATAAGGTTTTAAATCAACTTGTGATGTATAGCTAATTTTCTCACTTGTTTCCATATAATCACACTTCTATTTGCAACCAGTGGAGTCGCCCCCTGCTGGCCATTAAAATAATACAGGTTTAACTAACTCAGGACCTCATGCTTTCTTCAATAATAGCAATGTGTATAACTCAAAGCTTTCCCCATTCAGCCCAATCAAAGGCCAGAAATATGTAAAAGGGAAACAGTCCGTTTCCTTATTTGATGATTATCCTGATGTTTAATCCAATCAGTCTAAGATGTAGTACAAATGAGACCCCGGAGTTACATATAGGGTCGATGGCAGTAATTAAAAAGGCAAAGAAAAACCTTCAGAGCAAATATGGTTGGATAACCCAAAATTAAAAGCTAGAATAAACAATGGGTCTGATTTCTTTTAATGTTTGTGTTCCAGGATCCAAAGAGAGAGAGCCGTTTGGGAAATGTTCTAAATATCCAAACGAAAGGGTTCTAGTTCGGACATAAAATGGCAATATTGTTCCCTTTCCTGTTTCAACACGACCGTTCCCCCATGCACAAAAGCCAGATCCACTTGACTGGCCTGCACAGAGCCATGACCTCAACCCAATCCAACCCCTTTGGGATGACCTGGAACACTGACTGTAAGCCGGACCTTATCGGCCATCATCAGTGGTCGAGCTCACAAATACTCTTGTGGCTGATTGGGACAAAATCCCCGCAGCCTGCTCCCTGAATCTTGTAGAAAGCCTTCCAAAGAGAGACGAGGCTGTTACAGCAGCAGATTAACACCCATGGTTTTGGTATGAAATGTCACGGATGAAATGTGCAAGTGTCCGCATGCTTTTTGCCTCGTATCTTGAAACACAAACAGCATCATGCAATATTATTATGCAGAACAAAATATTGGTGTGTTTGTTCTGTTTTGGAAGAATTGGATTCACAGTGCGTTCATTTTTTTGTCGGTTCCTGCAGTTTTCTCTGAGCAGATGTTGCTGTAATTAATATCATTACACACCGCAGTCATCTTTCACACAACAAGGATTAATGCTTCACGCTTTAAACAGGAAATTTCAAACAGTTGGCCTCCGCCACCACTTGTGTCTCGAAGAAATTATAAAAACTAAGAGCGTTTTCAACAGGGATAATCTGAGATGAACTGAAACGAGTATGGAGTTATTAATGCTTTTAATGGACAGTTTTTATATCGCAGCGTCGCAGTTAAAAGCCTGTCGGAAAGAATTTTCTCCTCAATTAATCCTCTGCTTAGTCGGTCACGTGACCACATTTAAAATGTACGTTGTCGAGTCAACAGGCACCACTAATCTTAACAGGCCGAGCTGAATGTCGTGAGCACAACCTTCGGCAATTTGCATGATTCACATTCTCACACACACACACACACACACACTGCAGAAGCATGTAGTGTGTTGCTGTTTTCCCCCTTGCTTGTAACGAGCTCGGGAAGAGTTCTTGCAGCTCGTTCGGGGGGAGGTTTTGTGAGCCAGGGGAGAATTTCAGGGCACATTATGAGAAACAATATTATCACGAGGTCCACCTGATGATTGCCTCATTATAAATAGCCTCCACGTTGACTTTTACCTCAGCAAGACAGAAGGCTATTAAATGATGCTTTATTCTCCTTCTGGATGTTCATTATTTCTCGCAGCTAAGGATGTTGACATCTCAAACAAAAAAGCTTGAAGTGACCAGCCTCGGGCCTGTCAGAGGAAGTTAAGATAAGCCACATATGCATTCAGTTTTTTCCTCTGTTTTTATTTCCTTTGAGCAAGAATGGCGCGGTACGATGATAACGTCACGTCTGCAAATAAGCACACTTCTTTTACACATTGCACTACTTAAACTGACCAACAGGAAAGGAAACAAAGGTCTCTACACAGCTTCAGATATTTATAGGAATTAAAAAAAGGATTATGCATAAAGATTTGGTGCGTGACAACTTAATGTGCAGCTTGTGACAAGCACAACCAATCTCATGACCACATTGTCAGACATTCCCAATAAAACCTGCAATTATATAAGTTCTTTAAGTGCTCTGACGCTGAAATAAATGTTCAGTTTGACTTGCTTTACTAAGAGCAGCAGCTTTCTAGACTTGAAACGTGGTTTGTTTTCTGCTCAAAACAGTTTGACTCCTTATAAATATCAAACCTGCTTCTTGGGGCCAAACCCAAGGCGCTGACAAACCCAAGAAGTCTTTAAAAAGATGAGCTGTTCAAATGGAAATACTGGGTTTACGGTGCTGTCTAAATGCTGCGGGTAATTAAAATGTCTAACAAGTGTGTTTGTATACCTCAAAGGTTAAATTTGTTATCCAGGACCGTATTTTTTATGTCCCTGACATGCATGTAATCAAATCAGACGCTTATTATGCTGATTTGATTAGTATTTAGCCACATAGTGTACCCGTGATATTTCCCTGGTATTCTCAGAACAGATGTTCAGTGCAGTCAGAGGGAGCAACACAGGCATGTGAGAGAAGCTGTTAAAACAAATATTTAGCAGCTATTCTATACATGCTCCACAGATTGAATATTCAAATTTATTTTGTATAATTAAGAATAAATTAGTTAGGAATATAATTACATTATATTATAATCCCAAAGAATACAGTGGAAGGAACCACAGTATTTAGTATATCCCTGAACAATTAAAGCTGCCTGTTTTCTGTGGTTGCACACAAAGCCATGTAGCCTTTTTAATTCAAAGCTAGTCAAGCTTTCTCTTCTCGTATACAGCGTGTATCCAGTTTATATATCTGTGGCCGATTTAATCCAGTCATTTTTTAAACAACACCTCCATGCTTTCTTATACAAGTGAACAAAAGCAGCCTTCTCTGACAAATGTTTTTGTCTGCTGTAAAGGCGACAGATGCTAGCAGGTGTCCTTTTTTGCTAGCTAATGCTAATGCTAACACTGTGACTTTTTGAATTTGCCAGCAAAACATAACATTTAAAATCGGCAAAATTCAAAGCCTAACATGCTTGCGATGCATAGGCTTGCTAAACCATGATTGGACGACCACTATTGGTGGTGGAGTTTAGTAAAATGTTACTGTCTTCACCCACGTAACTTTTACACATTTACCACAGTTATAGCTACATGTTAAAGTTCTCCACAATGTTTTTATATTTTTTACAGACATAACTTTCCTTTGCAGAGCGACTGTTTTGCCATGTTTTTATGATATGACACTCCTTATTGCTGTTTTTCAAGAGCGTGTTTCTCGGCCCCAGACAATACTCCACCTCCGCTGTGAGCTGAATGACAGAGTGTCCCGTCTGGCTGTCATCTGGCCTGACCGTGACAGAGAAGCACATGGCTGCAGGCTGCATACATATTCCTCCGCGCCGAATCTGCCTCTGACTCTGACACTCTGTCTCAGCCGGAATGAGCCGTGTTCAGACCCCCGAAAGCCAACACTACTGTTTGTAATAAAAGTACTTTTGATTTTGTTCTGAATACCTGTCAGGACACATCATTGTTGTTCCTTGTGGCAGTTTTAACTAAAGCTGCAGCACAGGCAACACGGTGAAGGCTCAGATAGCAGAGCGTCCTGCCTTCAAGCTAACAAAACATTTTACAAAATAAAAGTTTTGCTTTTCTATTTGCATTCTCTCATTGAACCAAATCGTAAGCACACTAATATACTGCTTTAGTGTAACCAAGCCAGACTGTGCCAAGTTTATGTGAGGATAACATTAATGAAGTTGTTTTACTGACCTCTAAATTTGATTTGAATGTAATACATGCCAAGACAATCACCATTCTTGGCAAGGAGGTGGTGCTAAGCTAGCTGTCACTGTTTTGTTTCAATTAACATAAGCTGTCCTAAATATGCTGAACACTAGTCTTCTTCAATATCCCCCCGGGGGACAATGCTTTCAATAATTAACAGCTGTGCTGACACTTAAATCTGTGGCATTGCACTGCTTTCATTATCTGTGTCAAAATCATTTAGCTGTGTCATCTCCGCTGAGAACAAACAGGAAATTGTAAACATTTAGCCATATTGACATGGCTTATGTCATTTAAAAATGAATATTTTGACGTCAGACCCCTTGTTATAAGTGGACTGAACAGTGACATCACACTATGAATATATCATTGGACTTTATTTCCCTCTCAGAAAAAAAATTACATGCATGAACATAAAGACACATGAACTGAAATTAACACCTTACATCTTTTTTGTACAAAATCCAAAGTGGAAAAACAACAAGTTGTGGTTTTGGGATTTTGTGCCAGAATATTTCTTGGCGAAGCGTTTTGAACCCCTGAAGTGCTGTCATATCAGCAGAGTGTCCAGGAAGCTATTGCAACCGGCCAAGAAGTAGTCCACCACCAAAATGTATGCTCAGATAAACTGACCAAATACTTTTTTTGTATGGATTGAACAGAATTATGTTTTTTAATGTGGTAATAAGTGAGATTTAATAGTTACTGGTGGGTGGCTTTTGTTACCTTTAGACAAAGCCAGGCTAGCTTTGTCACCATGTTTCCAAAGTGTATGCTAAGCTAAGCTATGCTTCTGTTTTTGTATGGATTAGACAAACATGTTTTAATTTGTTAATATGTGAGTTTAAAAGGTGCTGCTAGCTTGCTTTTGTTACCTTTAGAAAAACCCAGACATCTTCCAAACATTATGCTAAGCTAAGCTGACAAAATGCTTCTTTTTTTTTAACAGATTAAACAAACATGTTTTAATTTGTTAATAGGTGTGCTTCAAAAGGAACTGTTGGGTGGCTTTTCTAACCTTTAGACAAATCCAGACTAGCATTTTCACTGTTTCCAAACTCTATGCTAAGCTAAGCTAACTAAATGCTTCTGTTATTGTATGGATTAAACAAACATGTTTTAATTGCTGATGATTGTGCTTTAAAAGGAACTGCTGGGTGGCTTTTGTAACCTTTAGACAAAGCCAGGCTAGCTTTTTAACTGTTTCCAAACTTTATGCTAAGCTAACAAATGCTCTGTTTTGTATGGATTAAACAAACTTTATTATTAACTAATTTGTTAATAATGGCTCATTAATGGGTAACGCTAGGTCACTTGTTACCTTCGGACAAAGCTAGGCTAGCTTTTTCACCATGTTTCCAAAATGTATGCTAAGCTAACCAAATACTGTTTTTGCATGAATTAAACAAAGAAGATTCAATTCATTCATAGGTGAGATTTAAAATGTGCTGCTGGCTAACTGCTTTTGTAACAAACCCAGGCTACCTTTTTCACCATGTTTCCAAATGTTATGCTAACTAAGCTAACCAGATGCAAGCCTGTAGCATCATCTTTAGAGTGCAGAAGTGAGAGTAGTATCAATCTTCTCATCAAAGTCTTTTATGTCTAACGTCTAATTGAAGAAAATGATGGCCCTCAAACCAGGAGCTGACAAAACTTCCGGCAATAACTGGTGACAATATTTTGTTCTCAGAGCTAATAGCTGTGGCCTTTATCCGGTGTTGTACGAGCATCTTTTGTCCACTTAAAGCACCTCCCAGACCAAGGTCATTGCTGTTGTACTAATCAAGCAGCTGCCTCTCACTGGGTCTAAGAGTTATATCTCCTCTCATTAGTGCCGCAGCTGCAGCTTGCTCTGCCAAAGCTAAGAGTTGTGCACATTACTTCCTTACCTTGTTATTTTAGTGGATTGACTGAACATGTCACAGAGTCTTACAGTCATTAGAACGAGAGTCAGCAGAGACTGATCAACAGACTCGGGATTTCTATAGGGAATAGCTCTGTTCACATAAAGAGATGAAATAGCCTTACTGTTCTGCATAACAATTACAAATCCAAGGGTATTTTTAAATCTGTCAAGACACGGTAAGAGGATGATGGGAAGAACAGGAGACAAATGCTTATGCCTGTCTTGCAGCCATGTTTTAAGCATATTGTCATTCAGCCTCTCTGGTGTATCCACAGGCCACAGAGGACATAAATCTGTCTTTATTTTGTAAAAGGTTATCCTGCTTTTCCGTTCTTCCCGACACTTGCATGAACTACTTGTTGTACTTTAACATTAGAATAAATCTCGTCTAAACGGCTGTCATTCCTTCACAGTCGAGCTATTTCATAGGTTGCACAAAGGAGACGGTGAGGCTATTAACTGCGTAGGCAGAAGTGTTTTGATAGATGTCCTGATAGGGTTCGTCTTGTGAAATCTTGTGAGGAAAAGTATGAAGAAAAATGTCAGTCAGAGGAGTTAAATGTCACCTAAAATACAATGCGGATCAGGGCCTAAAACTTCATTCCAGCCAATTAAAGATAAATATGCCACAGAGTGATACAAGAGACGTTAGGTTATCAGGTCACTTCCATTTCGTAGCAATTAGCCTGGCGTGCAGGCGGAGTTCTGTGAGTGTGAGGAGCTCTGCAGACCTGGCACATGACATCAGTTAGCTCGAATCAAATCCTCTGACCTTTGCAGCCCCTACGATTGTCGAGTGTTTCTGAGCGGTGCTTCCTATAATCATAGCATGTACATATCACAGAGAGGGCACATCCTGTGACCTCTCGGCCACTGCTTACCCCTCGCTTGTTGATGCCCTTCATTTTGTACAACACGCGGCCTTCATAACATAGACAAATAAAGAAATACCTGGTGTGACCTTTCAAATGTTGTACAACTGCTATTAAAATTGAGCGGTTGTTCCAATTATTTGCCTCTCTTGTCTTCCAGCATAGAAAATAATGCAGTTGGGGGTTAACGTAAAAAAAAAAGTCTCAATTAAAGCACAATAACAATATAATCGCAGTCTCATGAGACGCATGAAACCAGATATCAGGGACGAACATGCGAGCCAGGCAGCCATGTTCATGTTCTCTGCACTCGATTAACCTTTGCTCGGCTTTAAAATGCACTGCTAACATCACTAATATAGACACGGCCACAGTGAATTAAAATTGTACAATTTGTACGGGGTGGGAAGACCAATATAACATGTACCCTCAGTTCCTGTTCTGCACACTGAAGTAATGAATGGCAAAGACGTATTTACACTTCGGTGACATTATGAGGCTGTTGGCAAAGAATGTCATATGCTAATTTTATCGGAAGAGAACAATTGAAAAAGCTCTTTTAAATCAGTATTCATAAAAATTGGCATAAGTTGCACTTCAAATGACAAAGTAACAACTGGAGGAACATTGCCAAAAAACTGATGGAAATAAAAATCAGTTTGTCTTTAATTCCCTCATGGTCGTGATGCTTTAAAGGGGGGGCATTATACTGTTTCACATTTTAAGACATATATATAATGTTACAATGTTGGATGTCCGAATTAAACATGGGTGAAGTTTCAAATCTGTAGGTAAAGGTATGTCGGAGTAATTCCCAGACACTGTTTTTTCTAAACGCTACACATTGTGACGTCACAAAGTGCAGGCTTCTAGAGCTGGCCAATCAGAGGAAAGCTGGCTTGTAGGGGCGGAGTTTCTTAAAGGGACAGAGCTGACTGAGTCGTTTCAGGCAGAGGCTATATGAGGGCCTGCACAGAGCATCGGTGTGAGAAAAATTAAGAGATTTTTTAAACTGTAAATTATGCTAAGCTACTCGGGTATCACAGAGCGAAATATGAAGCTTGAAATTAGCATAATACACCCCCTTTTAAACTAAGGGGATGCTGCCTTTTTGAGATTAAAGCTGATTGTATTATAAGTACCAGTTGCAAGATTAGAAGAAAAACATGAATAGAAGAGGTAAACCTTTATTGATTAGGCAGGAAGTGATAGATATTTGAATGAAGTGTTCTCATTGATTGGTCTGAGGCTTGGATTCATTTGACAGTTCTGCTGAGATGCACTAACATACACACAACGGACCTCTCACTGATTGCTTTATTTTCTGAGCTTACACTCTGTGTGAGTGCCTAAATCAAGTTATTATTGTTGCAAATGGTGTGACTATGTAGGTCTGAATATTTTATTCCTGTTTGTCTTTGCATTGGTTCATGAAAAAATGATGCATTTAGGAGCCAAGATGCTCCAGAGGCTATTTAGATAAATAACCCTGATGTTCACTGTGAAATACTGAGTGCTGTAGTAGCGAAAGCTAAACAAAGAATGCAACAGTGATCTCCAGCCTGTAGCATCCAACCCTCCAAATACTGAATTATTGATGCCTTTTGTCAGTTCTGTTACACAGTCATCCCACTCTGCCTGGAGCTTAACAGGTTAATCAGTCAGTAACATTAAAAGCTGGAATTTTTCGAAGAAAATACGCTGGATGATGGGATGCTATACTTACAACACACCAGCAGGGATTTCACTCTGGAGGAAAAATAGAGCCGGAAACAAACAATATCATTAAAAATAGATGTTTGTCTTCTCTTCCAAAACAACGCATTTGACCAAGTAATGGATTGTTCACATAGCGATAGAGACACAAAGACGTGGGCCATTCAAGCAAAACAATAGGGCCCTTTGAGAGGGTATGATCGCAGAGGAAAATGGTGCATATCTTAAACATTACGGTTATACTCAGCAGGGGGGCGATACGGTAGAAGGAGTGCATTGGAAAGCTGCACGCACACTCTTAAGGTTCGTCTGCAGCTGTATCTGTTACTCGTGACGCACAGATTTCTTTAATGTTTTATTCTGACGTCTAAGCCGGCTTCTAAAAAACCACCCATCCCAGTCACTTGAGATGTACTCCGCCAGACATGTTCTCTTGTTTGAAGGGCCTCGTCCATTTCCCTCTCAGTCCACTAATTGGCGTAAGTGAATAATCCGCGGCGCCAGTGACATTAATAGATGTGAGTGTATTGATTTTTCTGTGACTGTGATGACACTAGGTGGCGTGGATATTTGTGTGAGATCTGCTCACTTGAACAGACCTTCAAAGTAAAACTGAATGGTAATGAATGACCCTTTAATTTGTACTGTATCTAGCTGAGCTTAAGTGAACAACAGGTGAAAAGTCAGTGACATCATCACCATAAAAATTTCTATTTCTGTATTTGTCTTCTTTACTTTAAATTACACTTCAATGTCTGAAGAGCACCAAGGGGCTTATTTACTCCTCTCATCCATCATCGCGCTGTCAGAATGCACTTTTAAACCCTTATCACATCATCTGGGAGAAATTAAATGGCAAAATGAAAAACACGCTCGGCAGCCATGTGAATACGCAGCGCTGACATGTCTTCTGACAAGAGTGGCCATGTCTTTTGTTCTGTTTTTTTCTTAAAGCAATATATGTCCATATCCTGTATAAACCTGCTCAAACCTCATATCCACCAAGACCTGGCTGAGGGATAAGTTTGCACCTTCGCTGTGTGGTTACCATGGTAACAATAAGAAAGGATCATACCAGGGCCATCTGTTTACTGGAGGAAAAAAAAAAAAGACGTGAAGTGAAAGAAAACGAAAAGCTCTTCACGTATACATGTGTTTTATAGCCGAGGAACATCCAGCAGGTGTGAGGTTTAAAGGTTTGGCTCTTTCAAAATAAAAGATGCTAAAAAATAAAGTATGCATTTAAAGATTGTGAATATTTGAATGTATGTGTAAAGCATTATTAAAAAAGTGCATTTATAATATTCATATTCATAATTTTGTAATGGCAGCGACACAAAAGAGGCTAAAATAAAATTTTGTCAAACGTAAGTTTCCAATATTCTGATCTCATGAGACTGTACAAGATTGTGAATGAGATCTCGTCACAGAGTGAGGCAGCCACTCATTTGTATGGAAAGTATGAAAAAGCAGTTTCCATTGGGATCATAAGATGATAAAAAAAAAGTAAAAAGTCAATTTCTTTGAGTTTTACAGTCACAGATTTTGACTACAGTAAGTTTTACTAAAGCATTTGTCACACACAGACTGTATAAAAAGATGGACAACATGACGGCTCCCTAAAAGTGAAGCCAAACCCTCTCTATCGCCCCCTGCTGACTGGCTGCAGTAAAGGTCATAAAGCCCGCCTCCTCCATGTTAACAGATGAGACATGAGTCAAACTATAAAATCAAAATACATGCCAAATACATTTTTCTCTAACATGGTTTCTGTCATTATAGTTAGGTCTTACGTCCAAGTGTTTTTCTGACAGGTTTAGTTTAAATAAGTTATTTAATGCCAGAAAAATGTAGGTGTAGCGCCATGATTGACAGCTGTGTTGACAATTGGGGCTCCTGCAGCGCTCTGTAAGCAGAGTAGAGTTGAAACGGCGAGCGGAGACGTATCTAAAACAGGCTTTTTACACAGTAACACAATTGTTACATTCTCAGTAGATGTTTACTGCTTACACCTGAAACATTATAAAAATCACTTCGACAAATATGCAACAAATGATCTCAGTAAAACAAGAAATATTACAGCTGCTTTAGAAACTGCTGTATGGCTCTAATAAAGATGGCGGTAATGACCCACTGGACCTAAGGAACAGATCAATATGAAGAATTGCTTGTTTATTTTTTGTAACATAATCATAAAGTATTCATTGATCGGCTTTCATAGCCTCGAGCTAATTTGCTGCCGCTGTCCCTGCATTGCCTTTAATTGCTAACTGCTGCTTAAATGCTAACGCTATGACATTTTTCTGCAAACATTAATGAGCAATAGCTTAAAGAGAGAAGGCTTTTAATGGATCGTCGTGGAGCTGTAAACCTTCATGAGTTTATTTATGAGCGTGGCTGTGAAGGATAATGTACATTAAGTATTTACATTTCTTGGGGAATGTGTCAATCGCCTAACAAGGAAACGCTGTTTCCTCCAAAGTTACGGAAATAATCTCGTTTGAATATAAAAGAAATGAGTGTGTCACGCAGATGAGTCATGGATTGATGGCTTACCCTTTTCGGACAAAATCACCGCTTATACTGTGAGTGTTTTATTAATCTTTCATATCATTTATGTCTAGACAGATAGCAGGAGACAAACACTGTCCCCTTTCAGAGCCCTGCACAACATGTTTAGGAGTCAGGGTTGTGCCACTGATACAAGATTAGCAGACATTAAAACGCAGGCACAGATTTAAAAAGGGGCTGTATCATTACACATTCAAAATCTGCCTTTTTTTTCTTTTTTTTCCGAGCAGCACTGAGCTGTGTACTCCCTGGTAATCCTTTAAAACCCGACAAATTCAGCGGGAATTTGGGAAACTAATGCCATGCTTGACCGCTTTGATATGCCAATGGTGCTTTAGCTCAGCGGCGTGGCGAGCAGAGCCGGTTATGACATCTAAATCACAGTGCGTCTGCACACGTGTGGCGAGATGGTTGGTTGCGGTGTTCGGCTACAGCTGGGGGAGATCATGTGCTATCATTGGTGTGCAGAACAGACAATAATCATTATTAAGAATGAATGACGGCGAAAACAGACCGACTAACTGAGCGTGTTAAGAGTCCACAAACTATATGAGGTATGACCAAATGCATCCTGGGAAATATGAAGCTGATTCCGTGCCAGATACATAAAATCAGCAATCAGCAGAAACTCCCTGCCAAGAAACAACCTCACATTTCTAAATGTGCTCTGATGGAAATCCTAAATAAGCCATGTGCTGTGTTTTCCTGTCTGTTTCAGTACACTGTGATGTTCTGTCTGCCTGGCTTCAAACAGGCCCTGAAGGCCGTCCAAGGCAGGAAATATAGATGAATATACCATCACTAATTTACGTGGCTGATGTCAAACATCCCAGATAAGCCTGAGATCTTTTTTTCTCCTCCAGATTTCCATACCGCAAAAATAATGGTCTCTTTATGTGTTCTATTAGTTTTACTTCTTGGTGACAATGAAAGACTGTAAAAATAGACGCAGTGATCAAAGGCTCATGTGGGACTGCTTGAGAAGAAAAAGAATTCATCAGTAGCAGTCTCAGAAAGTGGGTCTGCTGCTCACGTCTGTCTAAAAGCAAAAAAAAAAAAAAACGTTGAGCCGCTCCTCGCATGTCTCCTCTGAGAGCCAGGTGCTCAAAATCACCTGAGGTCACCAAACTCCCCCTCCCATGTGGGCCGTCCGTGCCCTCGGCAGGAGCTATCGTTGTTTAAAAGCTTTATAAGCGGGGGAGAGGCAGGAGAGGGGGTTGTCATATAAAAACTAAAAGCAAAAGAGGAGAAAAAAGTATCCGAGAGAGGGTCGGGGGAAGAGAAAGCACGGTTTGGGGAATAAAATAGATAGAAAGGAGGTTTTAGAGAGATAAAGTGAGGAAAAACACCTCTTATTTCTGAAACCTTAAATGATGCAGTCATTTTGGACAGTTTGTGTCAGACTGAGCTTGAAAAATCACCTAATCCTACAAAAACAACCTGAAACACAAGTATAAAAAACTGGTGAGAAACAAAGTGCTAAATATAACACAAATTGCCTGCTGAACAGCGCACTATAACTTTATTTAAACATGAATGAATGCAGACGGAGCAGTGCCTCGCAGTGTACAACCGATATAATTAAATACTTCATACGCAGCCGGTTTAATTACTCCCCAAAGGTATGAATGAACAGAGCTCCACTTCTTTTTTTCTTCCTTGGTGATGTAGCACTTTTGCGGATGACACTCCGCTTTAGTATCGGGCCCAGTCACCAGGTTTCCGCAGCGCCATGTGAGTGCTTCATACAGAGAGGCACTTTTAGCACAACTGAGATCCAGAAACCTGCAGTGTAAATTACAACAACTACAAACCGGCAGCGAGGAGTTGGTCGGGTGAGAAGCTATTACTCAGGATGTTACGTGTCATTACTAAGCGCCAGTGTATTCTATGAGTGTGTGTAAAAAAGATGATCTGATTTGTGCTTTGAAAACATGCAAAGAGAGGGTCGAACCGGAGTCTGAATCACAGCTTTGCCTCCACAAACAGAGTTTGGAACACCGGGGAGACCTCTTACCTCAGGTGTACATCCTTCACATGACACCATCAGGGAAATACTTGGTAATATTTCTTTGATAAAAGCGGGAGGTTGGAATATCAAACAGTCTGCTGAGATGCAGAGCTGATGAACTGAAGTCCTGCCTTGTGACACTGCAGAGTACGCCCCCGCACACTTGACACAGCAGCAACATCACTGAAGACAGAGTCAAGTGTGTCTTTGAAACTTGTCGAGGATGTGGTGCCCTCCTCAAACCTCTGTTTGGCTTAAAGGGCTGATTCACCCAAAATGACAATGCCTCACTTTAATGTTATAAACTAATATATTTTACATTGCACTGTTTAATACTCAGTTCTGATCTGCGTTCTGTTATTTCTGATAATCGCACGCCATCGTAGAATATGCGATTCTGTTAATTACAGCCTTCTAAAGTCTGCTATTTTTGCAAAGACTGCTGCTATAAAGACAGTTGCGAGTGGTTTTGATCCAGCCTTATTAAGGGACCACATCTCATCATATTGACAAGCAATATGAAGTTTGGTAAGTTTAGCATTAGCACGTCCATAATAAAATGTCTGTGAAACCGTAGACTTTGGACGTCAGAAATCAACAAATTTTAACTATTTTTAACGAGAAGAAAACCTGCATCATTCCGCTGTAATAACCCACCCACTGTACATTATCGTACATACACCGTTGTGACCACAGACTCTGGAGGGCTAAGTCTAATCTCATCAATCTGCTGAAATACGTCAGGTACGTTCACGGTTAGCTCATGTACAGTGGATAAAAAGAGAAGAATAAAAAAGAAACAAAGAAGAGGAACAACTAATTTCCGAATTCCTGTCAAATAATGACTCTCTTACGTAAGTAACCGTGTAGTTAGCTGGATACAAGACATGCTGCTTGGCCTCGAGGTTCCTCATCAACCTGTTCAGTTTCACTCTACGGAAGCATACTGCTGCCACGCTGGAATAAAAAGAAAAGGAGCAGTATCATGTTATAATGTAACAACTATATTGTTATAACCAGATATTTTCACATTATAACGATCATTTGTTGTTCTAACATAAAAATGATCTTGTTATAATGTGATGACAGTAAAGTGATCGAGTGAGGAAACGCTGTGTTGATAAACAAATCTACTTCATGCTTGGGTTGAGATATGGCGAGATTCTGCTGTTATTGATCACGGTGGATGATGCCGGGGATTTTAAAATGCATGAGGCTGTACAGACGGAAGATTGAGTCCCACTCTCTGGAGGTTTGCGTAATTTCTTACTGATCAGCCGGAAGGGCGAGGGAGGCTCCTTGGAAGTCCAACTCCGCTGGAGACCAACTTATCACATTATGTTTTATGTCAGAACAATATAAGTTGAGTTATGACATGATAAGTTTTATGTTATGTTATGTGATACTGGCACTTTTTTATATTCCCGTGTGGCAGCAATACGCTTCCGTACATTCCACTATAAAAACACACAATCTACATTTTCTGTTACAGATTCAGTTTGATTTCTAGAAAGATTCATTGTCAATTCTTTTCAAAGCTCTGAGCACCATAAAGTGATTTCCAATATATTTTGTCAGCTATTTGCAACTGTGTGCATGACATCTCAAAAAGTAAGAACATTTCTGGTCATTGAACTGAAATATGAAATAAAGCTTGCCTGAGCATTATATGACCATAATCTGCAAAGATTTAATTAACATCTCCACCCGGAACAGACGCTCCCCTGTAGGTTTCCTTATGTAAATGCACGTTGTAAAAACATTTCATCACCCGTTTCCACATCAGCTCCATGCATATATTCTACAAGTTAAATGTAGAGTGCTCGTATACTCAGCGGACGCTAACTAGCGTGTCATCAAACTCTGCCTCATCAGCGGCGGCATCATTAGGCTGAAAGCTCCGGGAGCAGAACTCAGCCGTGTGACAACACTGTCAGAAATGTGAGGTATAGAGGGGAAATTTGCATCTCAAAACGGATCTTTTTCCACCGGGCAGGACGGAACGCCGGGTTTCTCGCTGTGTTTCATGTACACTTCCACTTGTCAGTGTTAGCCATGTCACATTCCTGGGCATAGCACTGTGAAAGCGACCCACTGTGCTGTAAACGAGATGAGATGAGTCCTGTTGAGAGGTGGCTGCACAATCTGTCTCGTCTTGTGTGCGTCTGACCTTCTAATGATCGAGTCATGGGCACAGGGATGGCAACCTTGTCGGAAAACTGCAACTTAAGCCTGAGTGTGAGGAGGGAGATATGAACGGTTAAGACTGAAGCTCTTTTCATTGCACCTCGCCAAGCTGATAACGAAATCCCTCTGACATTAGGGAGCTAGCCGCCCTCCCGTTTTAATTACCTGGGAAACTGCAAGCCAAACAGTCTAACTATAGCCGGCAGATTCTTTCATGGCATTTGTCATTTTAAAAAGAGATAGGAAAACTGTCAAGGAGGGCTAACCCCTCTTCAAACTGGCACATAGATTTCCAGCTAATCCGTGTGGGAGAGGGAGACTGAATGGATGAACACTGAATGGAAGTGAGCAAGTAAACAATTTAGCTGCTGCTCAAAGCATGTCTGGGAGTAAACACCTCACCGTCCTACGTTGTCATACCAGAAAACAGAGGATGTACGACAGAGGGTTTTACTTCAGACTGGGGGGTAAACTGCAAACCAGTATGTGCTATTACTTATTTATTGCGCTGCTTTAGCTGTTACGGGACAGGGAACATTTTCACAGAATGCTCTTCTTCTTGGAACAGCTCGAAATATCCCTTGAATAAAACCAGGACTAAAAAAAAATACAGTGTTCTGCCATTGTAAGCAATATGCCCGGGGTGAAAAGGCGCTAAAAGCAAAGGGCTGCTCGACGCTCCTCTCTGATCCCCAGCATGCTTAATGGTACGGAAACACTGGGGTCAGGACTGGTGTTTCTTTATGTTTGTGTAGGTAATGGCCGAGCATCTCCCCGCTGATATCTGCTCGAGTAATTAATGAGGTCACAGGATCGAAGTGCAGCTTTCTTTACTTCTCTGAAGACATTTCAGCATAAAAGAACATGGCGTCTTTTTATATCAGATGCTTCGTGAGTATAAACATTTTCAATAACTGTCAAACTTTCTTCACCTATATCAAATATTCAACATTTATCCAAACACGACATGTCTTTGTGGAGCGACAGAGGTTTTGCATTCCCTTCCAGCTTGACGACGTTCCCTCAAAATTAATGAGAAAAGATTTAAAAATTTAACATAAGTTACGAGCTACAACTAAAGTTTGGATGTAGTTCTCCATCTCTTTCATCTATTATTTGGGTTATGGATAGCTTTTAATGCACAATAAGTCTCCTCTTGTGTTCAGTCACCTTGTTTTTTGCTTTCCCGTGAGGTTCAGACTTTGTAAAGTATCTTAAAAAAAAAACTGCCGCATCACTGGCTAAAACGCATGCAATGGTTAAAATAAAGGAAAAACATCCTGATGCAAAACATTCAGAAAATTGATTTGGCCTTTTACTCTAATGAGTAATCTTGAGGGGCTGTGGCTCAGTGGTCTGTCGCCTCTCAATCGTAAGGTTGGGGGTTCGATCCCTGACTGCTACAATCACATGCCGAAGTGACCTTTGGCAAGACACTGAACCCCAAATTGGTCCCCAAGGCATAGCCTTCTGTGTAATGTGAATAGATCCTGATTGTAAATTGGCATGGTATAGCCATTGCCATCAGCGTGTGAGTGTGAAAGGGTGAATGTGACATGTAGTGTTAAAGTGCTTTGAGTGGTCCAAAGACTAGAAAGGTGCTATATAAGTGAAGTCCATTCAATGTGTAAGACTTTTCTCAAGACAAGACTCAATCTAAAGGTCACTGTTTGTTACCTAAAAGCATAAAGCATAAAAGCATTAAAACAAGGTAGTAAATCTATTTTTGTCATATCAGGGTTCGTGTTTCTTGACAGGAATATGAACACCCTTCTTTTGTGATATTTAGGACCTTGAATGTGGAAATCTCACGAAAGCTTTTTACGCATCTCTATAGAAGTTCAGTTTTTGGTGGATTATATCTATATTGTAATTTTAGAGTTTATTATTCTGAGGAAATGTCTTCATCGCCATTGGCCTTATCTTTATATTGTCAGATACACCTAACACTTCCTGTATTACTTTACCTGCTATCTAACAGATCTTTTGGTGTCCATTCACCGTATTCAATGGGCGGCCATTTTCTCCTGACATCACGCTCAGGTTTGGAAACTTGAATGCTCTTATGTCATATCGCTGTGCTCCAGGTTGCAAGTCTTCTAAACGTATGCAATCATTATTATTGTTTTGTACAAAGATCAACAGAAAAGACATCACTTCCTAGCTTAACCAACTCCTAACCAGAAATGTACGTCTTTCCTTTTGTATCGTGTAACACTATCACACGGTAATATTAGCTGTTAGCCACATTAGCTTACAGTTAAATAACTAGTACGTGGCTGAATGCTAACATTAGCTGTAACTTGTGTGTTATCAAATACGTTGTTTTTTACTTGAAATAGCCCCTCCTTACTCCTGATGTTCACTGTTCATTGTCAGGTTTAGGTAAGAATCAATTCAGAAACACTACATTTATATGACTTATTACAACAGCAAGTCATTATAAAAGAATTTTATTTTCCCACCCTGAGCATGACATCAGAGGGAAATGGCCGCCATGTGAGTACAGTCAAAGCAGCGCTCTTACACGTAACCATTTGAGCACTTAGCCTATTGCTACATAACTTTAAATGTTGTAACAACTAGCTAACGAGTTTCATATGACATTAATCTCTTTAAAACTTTAGCATTGTAGCTTTTTGTGTCTTTTGTTTGATCAACAAAGTGCGGATACAAAGGGGAAACATGGGAGGGGTTGTATGTCATGCAACTGGACACACTAGTATGCTAACACAAAACCAAAAGGACCTCCTGCATCATTAGCAGACGAGCAGACTCCACGTGAAATGTTCCAACATTACTCTGCCTACATCAGTGGCTCTGCAGTAATGGAGAAATTGAATAGATTTCCAGATAGAGAGATAAAATCATTTAATTATTCTGGTTTCAGGTTTCAAACGCTGTTACTAAACTGTAATCAGTGTCGTCTGGACTCTAAGTAGCACGGCGAGGTGATGATGAACGACTCTGAAGGAGGCTCCTATTTTTCTCCTTGATGAATGTTATCGCTCCCTTTTCCGCCATGTTTTCTGCACTCTGTTCTTGTCCACTTGCAGTAAGTCTCACTTGAGATAGTGTCAGAGGAAGGGTACACTGAGCACTTTAACATCCTTTCTGTTCTTGAGACACTCTTTGTCTCCCATCAAGTATCTAACCAGACACAGACGGCTCAAAGGTTATCTCTGGTCATCCCATACTGCCATTAACGATAACGCTAAACGTCAGTATCTTTCTCCACTAAATACAAAGCTAAAATACAAGCCAATTTGGATGCAAAATTCTGCTTAAGACGTGCATATTTGTTTCAAAACAGGCTTCCTACCAAGCAGCGTTTCTGCTGCGGTAAACAACGCTCTCATACCCTGACTAAAGTGAGTGATTTTGAGAAATGTGAAACAAAATATGTCTCAGGAGAGGAGAAAAAGAGAAGTGTGCTCATTTGATTTACTGCAGAGACTGCAAAGAGGGAAACTTGAAAGACACAGGTTTACTAGAGTGAGGCGAGGCTTCCCCTGGCACTCAGTAAATTATCTTTTTCACTTTGAAAGTTAGAAGCACAGCTAGAACTAGGAAAACAGCCTTTGGGGGGAAAGATGGACATCTGTTAGGAGCGATATATTTCTGCTAGGAAAGTATTGCATTTGTTTACATGAGAAATGTTACTCAATGAGGGGTTTGTATGCCCTTAAACTGTAATTGGAACACATTAAAATAGTTGAATTTGTTCTGTGCTATTTAGCCAATTTAAAGGCCCATTGCTGCATGCCACAAGTATGTTTTAGATACAACAAGAAACCTTTAAGCAACAGCTCTGAAGCTAATGTTATGCTAATGCTAATACGTACTTCCTGGTTAATAATAACGCCTAAACATTGAGACGTTGAAGACTTTATCTTGTCTACATGAAAGTAACATTTACCATGACAAAAGAAAAGATTTATACTCTCCTTAAGTTCCTGCTCATAAAGTAGCGGTTCTTTAATATCCCTTCAGTGTCTGATAAAGAGGTGAACAGGCCTTTGCCGTGATAAATTAAGATTCCTCTCTCTGCTCCTGACATGAGCTTCTCCCAGAAACCTTCTCCACATTTAACACTTTACACGGATGGTGCTTTCAAATAGGTCGGCCAGGAGTTGGAGGCATTTTAAAAGAAGGAAAGAGAAAGGAAAGGAAAAACCAGTCGAGCATTTACTACATATAGCAAATGTCTTCATCTCTTACGACAGCAGAGGAAGTATGAGCAGAGCAGCAGGATAAGTATGTGAAATACTAAGATTTTTTTCCCTTATTCTCTACTCATTGTTTTTCACGTCTGAACCATAGACTGTATAAAAAGATGGACGACATGACGGCTCCCTAAAAGTGAAGCCAAAACATTTTGAGTGCCCCCTGCTGACTGGCTGCAGTATAGGTCATAAAGCCCGCCTCCTCCATGTTAACAGATGGGACATGAGTCAAACTATAAGCAGGATTTTTGCTATTTTTTCAGTTACGTATGTGTTTTGGTTAGCGGAAGTGGCTACAGCGGCGCCACCGGCCGATCTCTACTGCGCAGCTCTGGCTCCAAATGACGTCACCATCGCAAGATGGCAGCGCCCGTCACGGGGGGTATTTTGGCATCAATGTCGTACAATGAGAGCAGATGGAGACGTGTCGTCCATCTTTATATACAGCCATTGGTTTGAACCAATGGTTCACTAATATTGCTCTGATTTGTACTTGTAATATTTATTTAAGGACCGTACTTTTTCAGGGTATTTGTACTTAACATGAGCACTTCTGTTGCATCATATTTTAAAGTTTACTACTAAATATTGTATTTTTAATCCACTACTATTATTCATTGGACAGCAGTATTTATTTGTAACTCTCTGATTTCTGATATTACGCATCTGAAAAAAAAATTCCAACCTTTTTGACTTCTTACAGTAATAATGAGTGTCTTGTGTCTATGAGTTGTTACTAGTTCCAACAAAGACAGATTTCCCCCCTCTCAACCTCTCAGAGAATTTCACTTTCATTTCAAGTCTATTTTGTGGCTCAGAGGAGTTAAATTACCAAATGTTAACAAAAAAAATCACAAAAACCCAGATAAATAAAATAAAATTTCACAAAGTGTATTCTAATGTTGGGTTTTCTTCCCTTCCTCCTTCATTATCTCACAACCCCTCAAATTTTGGACGATGCCTGATCTCAAAGGTATAAACCACTGGGCTTAACTGACTAACCGTACAAAAGAAGTTAAGGCAAGCTTCCCCTGGACCAGATACAGCTGTAAAATGCCACACTTATGCTCTGTCCGTGCCAAGGGCATCTTTTGGGCTGGTAACACTGACGACCTCAATTTTAGAGTGCTTGTCATATGAGCTTACTGTTGCTAGGTTATGAAAGTTGTCTGACGGCTCTTCCGCTTCCCTCGGTAGTGACCGTTAAGTCTTGTTTAAATCACTCTATGTACTTTTTTTTTAAGGAAATTTTACAAAGAAAACATAAAAACAAAATTAGGAAATTTTTGGAAGTTGGAAGTTATACCCAAGAAAATGAAAGGATGAGCTTCTCCTCCGCCATTTTTCTTGACAAAGTTGATATCGGCAGTCTTGCCCCCTCTTCATTTTGATTGGTCGGTAAGGGAGAAGAGACATTGATGAACACGGCGCAGCGTTCCAAAAGTTGAACTATATTCAACTGAGAGCGCTGTGAGCGCAGCGACAAGAAACAGCTGACCCTGAGGGCGTTTTAGCGCTGAGGACGCTGAACTGCACTGGTTTTGAGTATAGGGGCTGCCAGTGCAAAAAACACTGTTAGTGGACACAGGTCCTTATGCATAAGCAATGCCATATTGATAGGGTTGCTAAAACACCTGTGCTTTTGCTTTACTAGGATTTTAAATTCAGGATTTTTACATGCAATAAAGTATTTTTTGAGGTACTTTTACTTCAGGAATTCAGACTTCTTCCCTAACTGTTTATTTTCCAGAGGATTCAGATGAGTGCGTTCAGTGTTTCTGTTAGGAGTTTTAATGAGCAGAATGTGCATATAATTACTCTAATTAATCAGATATTTTGACAAGGATGCAGTTCAATATAAATATTCAGTCAATGTAAATGTGCCCACACAAGCTAATTAAAGAGGTGCAGGGGGTTCATGTTCAGAGTGGCACATGCATTTTAAACCAGGGCCCTGAATAGAACTGAAAGATTTTGGTGTTTAGTAAAAGAGAATAAGGTAGTTTACTTTTGACAAGAATATAAAAGCATGTGAAGT
This sequence comes from Semicossyphus pulcher, assembly GCF_022749685.1. NCBI lineage: Eukaryota > Metazoa > Chordata > Actinopteri > Labriformes > Labridae > Semicossyphus > Semicossyphus pulcher. The sequence continues at coordinate 1,520,467 of NW_027211697.1, forward strand.
GTCCCGCAGGTGACGTACAGTATTTTCCTCCACTCGGCTAAGATCAAGAGCGGCTCGAGTGATCCCGGGCAGCGGCCTACTTCGCCTATAGAGCTTGTTTGAGGCCTGTGGTCATTTGGGGGAGAAAAAAAAGAAGAGATAGTTAATTTTTAACATATCTCTTCATTTATTTATTTTCTGCATGCTCGGTCCCTTTGTGTCGTCCATCCCGGCTTGAAAGCAGCTCTCTGGTGGGCTGCCATAGGGAGCCAGTCATGCAGTGTAATGTTAGAGCAGGCTGGTGCGACACACAAAGACATGTTCAGGCAGAGGAGCGTACACAGTATCCGCGCTGAGACACAGACTCTCTGGTTTGACAAACTCAAATAATCCTTAGTGCACAACAGATGCACACGACGATTAAACTATTAGCTAAATTATGCTAAAAGCCTGTGTAGTGCTTCATACTGTACGTATGTGAGATACCTTGTTAGGAAATTTAGAATCCATTTAAATGCATTTGAGAGTCGTCTGACACGGATGGAAAAGGGTGGTAATTGTGATCTTGGAACTTGTCACACCATTATAAAAAAATAATACCTATGCACGGACGCTACATGGATAATGGTAGGGTGCAGAAACAACTGTAATCACAACCTCATCTTTACTATTATTGATATATTTTAACCTCTACATTTACCATTTTATCCAAGTAGTAAAATGTGACACTAGGTCGCAGGATTTGCCGCATCACCACAGCGATTGAAAACAGTGAATGTATGAAGGGGAAATGTATCAAAAAGAGCTCATGTTGCAGTAAGGAGGCGATACATCAGCCTGCATGTTATGTAGGGCTGTAATGAATTGTCACAGAATACCATCTCGTGCGCCTGGATGAGAACAAAAGACAAAGGGGATAACAGAGCTAGTTGTCTCCGATATTGGATATTGCACACAACGCCGGCAGAATCGCTAATGAACTTCATCCAGTTTCATGCTAATGGTGATCAGGGTGATTTCATTCCTCTGGCCTTTGTGTGTAATTATTGATTGTCCCGAGAAAAGGTGGGGTGTACAAAGCCCGGTAAACAGCAGGTAATTAGTATTTTGGACCTCCGGTGGGATAATGTCTTGCATTGCTTTTATCTGTATGCATGAAAGCAGAGAATGTGAGAAGTCTTTTCACACGCTGAGATAACCGGGATGAGACTCGCAATCTTCCATCTTAAACGTGTAAACAATTAGAAATTACAACAAAAAAAACACAGATTATTCACATTACTGGCTTAAATTGAAAAACATCACAGTTCTGCTCGGAAGAAATCTCCCTCTAAGCCTCTTTTTGCCCAAGCAGGGATGCTATTCCATGTTTTTCCAATATGCCGACATTATTCTCATTATCATGATTTATCCGGAGCTCTTCAACAAAATACAATGTGTGAATCCATCTTCTCCCGGAGGATAAATGGCACAAATTAAGAATAATCTAGAAGGTAGGCTTTCATATTCATGGAGTGTCTCAGCTCGGGGACCCAGTGGTAGTTTTGTGGTATAAGTGTGACGCAGGATATTGCCCAGGGCAGCAGAGCGTGGGGGTGGAGAAGGTGAAAAAAATTGCTAAGCATCTCCCTTCTCAGAGTTGTAACTCAGTCAAATCTGAATGCACAGACATGATACACGCACTCCTACATCAGCCTGTAGTGGTGGTATGTTAAGTGTGCATTGCGTATAAACATCCATTAATTTATAACTATATAACTGAGGGAAACACTGCCTTCTCATAACTTCACATCTTGCCTCATAATTATCATGATTAAAAGGTTTCATCACTGCTGATTATTTTCATCAATCATCTATCTGCTTGTTATTTCTAAATTATGGGATTCATCATTTAGTGAATAAAATGTCAAAAGAAGTGAAAAATAGTCATGATTTCCAAGAACCCAAGATAATGGGCCTCATTTACGAACGAATCTGTGCTTGAACTGTGCGTACGCACGTTTGACGCACAAATCTGGGATTCATCAATTTGTTCTTACCTAAATTTCTTCGTACTCTGCGAACAAATGTAGAACTCCCTCAGACCATGCGTACGCAAAAATGATGAAAGAAATGTCCTAGGAAATGTTAACACACACACCCTTTTAACTAAATGCATACTATATTTAAACTTCATTTATTGAAAAAAAGGCTTTAATAGACAACAATAATTGAATTTACTAATGTATGGACCAAACGTAAATGCCGTGTCATATTTTATTGTCATATAATTAAAATCTTCAATTATAGCAGTTGAGTTAGTTTATTAAGTTTACAATAGAGTAGACCATATGAAAATGTTCATATTGAAATGTAACACTTTTGTTACAATTGTTTCTATTTCTGCTGATGTGAAATTTTTCATTTTTCCTTTAGAGGCCATCTTTCACGTTCTTTCAGCTTCTCCGTAACACCGCTCTCTTCATGTGGCACCAAACAGATGTCCTTATATAGAGAAATAGAGGCGTGGCAGTATGCTGATTGCAGATCGCGGACACGCGCCTGTCAATTTAGAATGGTTCAGATTTACTAACATACGCACGGTGGTGAGAACAAAATTGGCCAGTACGCACGTGTCATAAATCCGACGGTGATTTTGCGCAAGTACTTATTTTTTGCGGAGAGTAAGAACATTTCTGCGCAGATATTAGTGAATGAGGCCCAATGTCTGCATATGTCTAGATTTGTGTGACCAACAGTCTGAAACACAAAGATATTCTGTTTACTATATATTAAAGACCAGCTCCAGTCATGTGTAAAGACATAATAATACATTGTGTCTGATCTGTTTTTTCTGCAAAATACATTTATTTACCTCGTAAAAATCCTCCCAAGACTAAAAATTCCTCAATCTGCATAGGCCCGCCCTCAATGCAAATTTCCAACCGCCCTCTCCGTCGCGAAAACAAAACACGTCTCTGCCATCGTTTAGTGGGACGTTGTTGAATCTTAGCTAGCTTGAAATGTAGTAATCAGTAGTAGTAACGTTAGTCGTCAGTAGAAAAAATTATGACAGCTGTTTACAGCTGGCTTGTGCATCAGTGGTGGTTGCCATAGGTTACATAATGATATGCATAGCGTCACCCTGTCCATTAACGTGATTGGCTCCTTAGGTTTGTGACGTCTCAAACCTGCCAATCTGAAAACATGTTGTTCAGCCTGTCCTTGGTACACTTCAGTTTAAATGCAGACTGACATGGAGATGACTGCTTATGTTGTCCCTGATATGTCTTGTAGCACATGAACAACAACAGGAGATGTTTACAAGGTTAAACACTTAAAGTAATCAATAATTAAAACAGTTGCTAATAATTTTCTGTCACATGACTAAACAACACATCCTCATACCTAAAGCACAGAATAGGCTAATATCCATTGACTCCCATACGACATATATGACAGCTACAGAGTATCAGACACAGGGGTGTCGACAATTTTGCTCTGGCATTAATAAAACATCATGGCTATGCTAATGCGTGAGTGTTTGTCACGCTAGCTAGGTTAAATTAACCTAAAGTAAGCTAGTTTATAACGGAAATAACAGAATTATGCTACATACGTTATCATACGTACGGTTATAATAACTACGCACACTAACTTACTTGCAAACACCATCTACTAAGTCTGTGTAACTGGGAAACCCATCCATTTACCCGTCCTCGTCCCTAATATAAGGCAAGGTTTTTATACTATATCGCCTGACTGGCCACACGACTGGTCCCAACGCTTATATGGTCAGAATAAGCTGCTCGCATTAATAACTTATACAGCCATTTTTTTGAAAGACAGTCTGGACTAAATGATTAACCACGTAACATTTTAGTTGTCTGTTCATCTATGCTAAAAGTCGGAACAAGAAATGCTAATAGCTAACGTAGCGTGTCTTTCCCCTAAGCTAATTTTCAAACTTTAAACAAAGGGAGTAAATTAGGGAAAAATGAGAGTCTTAAGAAGTGTCCAGGACAACAGCTGTTGTGCAATAATAGTGATTCTATGTGACTTTAAATGTGGCAATTTTGGAGAAAGAGGCCTCAGACAACAAAAGGTTTTGTTGAGGATTTGCACACTTAAAATACTAATGTTTAGTTAGAACAATTTATGTAAGCGGAGTGGCTTTAGTTGATTGCTAAAACGGTTATATTCACATAAACTGTCCTTTTCATGAGGGGTAGAGGGAGCAAGATTGCGCCTTGTTTCATATCTATTAAACTCCATTTAATAGCTCTCATTTCTCCCGTCCTAAACACTGATTACCAAACACTGCAGGTGGGATGCACAGTGTAGACTTTGCACCAGCCGAGCATTAATTTACAATGGTGAGACAATGCCCGTGTGGCCGCTGCTCACAGAAGTGGAAGTATTACTCGTATTTCCATCGTAGGAAGCAGCCAGTTATCAACCGGAAACCATTTTTTAAACAGCATCTTTCATGCAGAGTGAAAATGGAAAGCTGATTTGTGCAGCTCGGTGAAGCATCACCTCTGCTAGCGCTGCCGGGCTGACCTGAGCCGGGGCTGGAAGGAAACAACAGACTTTCATGAAACACAACACACCATTAACAGACATCTGTTGTGGATCACTCACTCCAAAATGTCAACACTGTTACAGGCTGCCACTTTCTTTTCCCTTTTCTTTCCCCAGTCCTGGGAGCAAGGCGATGAGGGGTCACTATTAAAGAGCCCCCGCAGCTCTGCATGTATCATTCATGGGCTGGCAACGACATACACAACGAAAATGATTCCAGGGAAACAGGGAAGCAGGTTGTGAAAAGATCCGTACAGGTTTTACTGTTAGTTTTATGGAGATATTAATCCTCAGATTATTTTGATCCTTCAGCCTCGTGTTACTTTCTGTCCTAGACGCACTCACGAAATTTGTAAAACTCTGGCCTCCTAAGATTTGGGAATCGAGTACCAAGTTTTAGAAGAAATGTGCACAAAAACCAACCTCCTTTCATCTGAACAGGTGGTAGAAATTCAGAAAAACTAAATACATTTCTGGCTTTCTTACAAGTTTTAAACCCAAACTGCATAATAACAAGCTAAGGTGTGAGGTTTCTCTGTTTAATTAGTGTTCGTCTTAAGAAACACATTTGTACTTTAATGATACATTGGCTTCTAAATGTGAATTTAACCTGCATTTTTGGGGGAAATGAATTGTTAAAACTCTAACGCTAACCAACAGAATTTAACGGACCAGTTGTTGAGTTTAGAAATAAATAAATAGTGTCCTTTCAGGTTTGGAATAATTCAATCTTGAATGTATTCCAATGTGGCAGAGATTTAGAATAGGATTTTTTTTTATTGCCAATACTTAATTTTCTCAGCTGCAACTACAAGATGTTCGTATGTGTTTATTCAATACTGAGCCAATTTTAATGGATTTGGTTTTATACTCTTGCTGCTGGGTGGGTTCATAACAAACACCACCTGCATTGGCATATGCTGTCTGCGTCCTCCTGCAAGGATAAATCAGTGCAATGATCTCAACATTAATTCCAAACTGAGTATACAACTTTTACTGCACATCGTCTGCTCCGTAAACGTGTCTACGAGTGAAGTAAGTGATGGTGATTGTGGCTCTGCACTGCGATCAGGTGACTAACTATTGGATTTTTTTCCTCCTAGTTTATCTTCTGATTATTCATTTAGAGTTTGAACTAGATCTCGCCCCATTGATGCTCCCTCTCTGCCAAACAGAGGCCCCCTCATGAACTACAAAAACTGCTGCCTGCCTGAGCTTTCTCTGAAGTATTCTGAAACAGTTCTGATGTAAAAGCTTCAGAGCGTACTGTTAAATCTTTCAGAGATGTTTGCAAATCCTCTGAGTGGCAGCACAAAAACCTACTCTTCTCTGTGTACCTGCTGCATTATTAAACCACCTTCTAATGACACTAAGCGCTCTGAAAATTGAATAGACTTCAAGGAGGCACCAACTAATTAAAACAAACGTTTCATTTATGCACATGTATGGAGGTGGTGCAGGCGTAGTCCTACTTGGGCCCGGGATGGCTGCCATGCTCCCTGATAGACGGACCGCCTCCGGGCTCGGCTGTCTCCCCCTGACACCACATGACCTGATTGATCACTGCTGCTGCCAGTCCTCCTGACAACTGCCAATATCCAATGTCTTGCCAAAATAAAGGCATCAAGTGTGTAATGACAGGGTAGGACCCTGTTTACCATATTCACAGAGCAGCCATTTTCCTCCTACGTCACGCTCAAGATTAGAAGCTCAAAAAAGTTATTAAAATGTTGATGTGCTGTAAGCCAGGGTGATAAATTGTATTAACGTAGGAGAACTGACCACTTGTTATGATTTTATTGCTTCTCTATTGCAACTGGAAGGACAATTAATAATAAAAGTTCAGAGGGAACCAGGCTATATTACAGTAAAATAGCTAAATCCCCAAATCTTCTACATTTAAACTCTTCCTAGCTAACATCAGGCAAAAGTTTACTGTTAGCAAAGACATGTACGCCTTTCCTAGTGTAGACTAACACTGTCAAAGTTCTGATTCCAATTCCTAGCTAACATCAGTCTTAGCTAGGTTAATTAGCTAAACAACATTACAAACAGTAACGTTAGCTAGAAGGTGGTTAAATCACAAAAGCTACTGCTAGCATCCTTTTACTATAGCTAACTTAAGTATCACCAAGGTAAAAGTACCGTTAACTAGAAATGTATGCCTTTCTTATTATAGCCTATAACATAACAATATCAATTGAGATGTTAGCTAGGAAGTGGTTTAAATGCTAAGTCCCAACACCTACTGCTACCATTTAACTAGTTCCTAGCTAACATCGGTCTTGGCTTGGTAAATTTACCGTTGGCTAGAAATTGACCGCTTTCCAATTGTATTGTGCAACACTATCCATCGGTAATAATAGCTAGGAAAATGTTTAGTGCTAACATTAGCTTTTGTCAAATGGTAGCTAATCAAGTATATTCTTTTACCATGAAATATGGCCCGATCATCCTCCAGATGTTCACCATCCATCTCCTACATGTAAAACAATTTGGGAGTCTTGAACACAACTTTAGCATTTGAGTTTCCCACCCCTGAGCATGACGCCAGAGGAAAATGACACAACTCATCTCCATCTGATGCCTGAAATTTCACTACGCCAATGCTTCTGTTGAATTTTTAGGAAGATTCAAGTTTTTAACATCTTGATTCTGCTTTTGCTGAAGTTAAAACAGAGTGAGATACGCTGGAAACATGAGAAGAAGCTATATAATCCAACAAGAAAAAATACCTTTTCAGCTCTACTATAATCCAGTGAAGTGGTGCATCTTTCAGCATATGGAGTCCTATATGTTATAAAAGGAAAGTCTCACCTGTGCCCCTTAACAGTGTTCCAGGTGTAAAACGCATTAAAAAGACGAATGTGAGGACTGGTGAGATGTGGCCTAAGAAAAAAGGTGTGTATCTCAACAGCAGCAACACCTCTTACTTTAATTAATTCAGCTGCACAGATCTCACCATAGCATGTCAGATTACAGAAAGCAAATTGCTTTGTAATTACAAGCTAAAAGTTAGACAATTACAGCTATTCTCTCTTTCTACAGTAACAGCTGCATAATCACATGTAAATGAGTTGGGGGCGGGGGGGCTGTTATCACTTACCTATGTGAGTGTCATGCTGAAATCACTGAGGGGCATTTTAACTCTAGAATCACTTATAGTGCCATTAGGTATAACGAATAGTAATACACACAGGATGAGAAAGAGTCTGGTTTTTAATGCACCAAACACTGCTTAAGGTTAAAAAACATCTGGGGTGTGATTACACCTTCGGTAACATTGTGTTCTCAAAATAATGAAAATGTAATGGTAGCAGTGATTTGGTTATCTGCTTAGTTTAGCTCCCTGGACGTCTCACTGTGGAGAGAGTGGAATGAGGCTGAGGTGGGCTATCATTTTTACCTTCTTTTTTATTTTTTTCAAGGGAAAGAGAATGAGCGCGGGTCTGGCAAATGCAAAGTCTTTTCAGTTTCTCCACTGCTTTACCTCCTGGCGATCACTTATCAGCAGGCAAATCAGCTAAGTCGTTGACCCTGCGCCCTCTGGCTCTCATTAGTGCAGCGTGCGACAGTGATGGAAGGGTGGGCTTGTCCTGGAGTACGCCGCTCACACAGGGAATACATAGGTCACAACTAGTGGGTGGCCAGATTAGTGTGTACCAGAGAGTTCTCTGGTGTGCTCTGCCGCGGGCAAGCTTTTGCCTGCCTGCTTTCCAAAAAAAAGAAAACCCTTATTCCACTTTTTCTCTTCCAGTTATTCTGTTCTCGTTACCCTGGATATCGGAGGGGGAACTCGAATTGGAGAGTGGCTGAGCTGAGTGATGTCATGTAGCTCAGGCAAGCACTCAAGGCATTATGGGCGCAACGTGCTGAGTGCACTGAAATGAAAAAAGGATCAGCTGCTGCAGCTTTCTAGCGCTTTCTATAGCATCGCGGACCACGTGTGTGGCTTCTTTGGAGAACCCCTGGGAGTCACGGTGGCAGTGATTATATGGTGTGGTTTTTAAGCCAGGCAAATAGGACAGTGTGCCTTTAAAAGTACATAGGGTCGCATACAGTAACAGCAGCAGCTTCAAATATAATGAGCACGGGGGACTGGGGATAGGCAGCAGGGTCTTGAGTTCCCCCTTTCACCTGTAGTTTATGGAATAAAAAGTGCAATATACAGACATCAAACTGGTTTTAGTTAAGCAAACTCAGTTTCAGTAACGTGAGTGATGATTTGTGGGTTTGTAACATTGTAAGTCTGATTGCATTGCTAAATAACGTTAGCATAGCTAGCCTAACAGAAATTACAAGTGTCAGATTTATTAATTAATTTATGCTTTCTAGTGTGTTAAACCTAATGAGCTGATTGCGGACAACTTCCCACTCTCCTGGGGGAGTAGATAACGTTGTAGTGTTGATTCAAAAACTGCTAGTTCCAGCAGCGGGAATGCTAACCTTGATGACATCTCGATACCAAACATGGTCAATAATGAGGACAGGAAGTAGAATAGAGAAGTGATCTGTTTGTACAACCTGCATTAATCTTGTTAGATTATGTGAGCTGAAAGTAAAACTACTTAAAGAATATGTGATTTGTGCCCGATGCTAGCGTTAGCTATAGCTAGCAGGCAACTTCTAGAGCAGTAGTTGGCTTTTTCAGCCAACCCTGGTGTTGTTTTTGCTCTTGTTTTTACTTGGGTTTTTTTTGGTAACTATGATTTGGAGTCTTTGTTAAAGTCATAATCTCGAAGATTTTCATTAAAATAAATATCTGTTAAGTCACTATCTTTCGCTGAATGAGGTCACACAATGGTGATTGAGTGACGAGTTTTCTATCACCCAGCAGTAGTTGGGCTGCCAGAGAGGGTAGGAAGAGAGACTTTTCCGGTCTCTGCAAGTGTTGCGTAATCTACTATGGCTGAACAAACAAAGAAAAGATCGATGACTAAGGATACAACTTCAAACATAAGTGATTATCCAAAGAAAAAGAAACAAGTTCGATGCTCAGATGAAGGCAAACAATCTGAAAAGGAAAGCGACCGTCAGTTACAACTGGAGCCAACCATGGACGTCACACATGAGACACTGTTTGGATATCTGGGAAGTGTGCTCCCGCAATTCCCGTTTATCGCTATAGACGCCGCCAAAGAGAACGAAACAGATCTTTGAGATTACAACTTTAATTTTTTAATATGAGGAATTATGTGTTCTTGCGTTGTACATTTAGTTACGTGCGTTTGAATTCTATACACACATCAAATACGTGTCCCTGGCACAGCTGCTTTAAATGAGCTTCCAATTTGCAATGCTTGTATCAAATTCATATCAAATATGTGACTTTTTATTGCAGTTTAAGGTGTTATTAGCATAGATTTGGAAAGTATTTTAAAGTATAACTGTAATTTCTTCGTACTTCTGTCCCATTTTCTAAGTTTAAAGGCAAAGTTTAATAACTGCCGGGTTGCTGTGAGACAATTTATTGGTTACACAGCAGTCTTGACACTCGCTTTTAATACCAAATTATCACTTCAGTTCTGAAACACAGCTACTTAAATGAGCATCATCTGTCACACACATTCTCTCAGTTAGAGTCACATACGTTGTTTTAACACTCCACATTTGTTCACTCTGTCGTTTTACTCATCAGAAGATTTATTTTCAGACCCACACCTACCCTCCCACTTTCTCAAACTTCCACCTTGGGGACCTGATTCTCACTGCTAATACTACCTACTGTAGGTGCAGCTAGAGGTGCTTTCGGAGGATTCTTTCTGGAGGTTTAGGTGTCTATTGGCCTCACTTCCCTAAATAACACGAAGTGCGATGTTAACAAGTAAAGCTTTCAACAATTTATATGATTACTGTGTCAGACGGGGACTACGTAAAGAAATTGCAGAGGAAGAAAAGGCTTGAGTGTGTGGGATGTGTGGCTAATTTCATTCTTCAGTATAGGCGGGTGTGAACACTATGGAATAGTGTTCTCCCACATACTGTATTGTCCAGATTAAGCTGGTTGGACAGCAGCTCCCCTGGTATTTAATCAGCTTCCCCAGGCCATTACCCCGGTATGGGGGAGTGCAAACACCCAGTATTGTCTTTGCTCTAATTCTATGCTATCTCTTATTAAACCAGCATGACGTGTGAGCAGGCACGGCTGCTGTGCGTGTGTGCGTGCGTGTGTGCATGTGTGTGTGCGCCCTGGAAAGCTTTTTAAAGAATGACAGGAGCAAAGGAAGTCCACAGAGGGGAGGTAAATAAAGGAATATCTCAACCTCTATTACAAGGGTTTTTAATTAGCTATTCAACAATATAATTACAAAGACTTTGAGTAACAATTACACCCAATATATGACCTTCAATGCTGTTAACAGTGACCAAATTGGCACTGCAGCTCTATAGCTGTGCTGTCCTTAGATATAAATTATTCAATAATGAAATTATACTCCATTAAAAGTGATAAAGGACAGAGAGTGAAGGAGGGGGGAGTTTTTTTTTCTTCCACTGGCACTTCTTTGACTTTGCACTCATTGGTCTTATAAAGTTTCTAATAATTAAAAGAGAAAAGACATTGGTGATGTTGCTGAGGACAAAGAGGGATGACTAACCACAGTACCTGGTACAGCTTGTAACTGAAAAGGCCAGTTTCAGATATCACCTAAAACTTGGGATCAAGCCTGGAATAAAATCATATAATTTCGTGGCGCCGGTTTAGCTTAGCATTTAGCATTCTTCCAACGTTTCGGGCTCTGTCAAATAAAGGCAGTAGGCCAAAAAAAAAAAGGATCATCTGAAATCTCTCTTTTTTGTACTTCACCGCTCCAAAACTGTTGCTGCCTTCTCAGCAAGCTGAGCTGTACAGCCACCATGGAGGTATTATTGCTGCCGCTGGTAACTGCTGTTTTTAGAGCAGCAAAGAAAAACTGATTTGGCTTTTTTTCGTGTGCTCAAGTTGTTTCGAGGTTATTATTCCTGTATGGTTCAAGCAGTTCCTGATGCTTTTAAAGTGAGCTGAATAATCCGCAGAGGTCTCCTCCTTTCTAAAACAAATAGGCCCCGGCGACTAAAACTGGTAAAAACACGAAATCAAGCAGCTTCACTTTAATATTACATATCTTCTGCATCCTTAAAGGGGGGGTATTATGCTACTTTCAGGCTTCATATTTAACTCATTGATACGTTTGGAGTAGCTTAGCATACTGTACACTTTAAAAAAAACAAATTTTTCTCACACTGGTGCTCTGTGCAGGCCCTCATACAGCCTCTGCCTGAAATGACTCAGTCAGCTCTGTCCCTTTAAGACTTTTCAAGCCCGCTTTCTTCTGATTGGCAAGCTCTCCGAAGCCTGCTGAGGCTGCACTTTGTGACGTCACAAAGTGCAGCGTGTAGAAAAAACTTTGTAAAACCTGGCGTCTCAGCAGCCTGCAGACTGAGCTGAGAAGCCTGGGGATTACTCCAACATACCTTTACCTCCAGATTTGAAACTTCACCCAAGTTTAGAATGGACATCCAACATTGTAACATTATATACATGTCTTTAATTTTTCCTTGATTTATTTTTTTGTGTTAAAAAGAAAGTTCTCCGTCAAACATTCTCTGATCTCATCCATAAAGAGTTAATAGTACAGCTGTTATTTTTGAGTCTCAGGCAGGTATCTGATCGCGTCTCGGCATCAGCCGATTCACCAATCCAGGAACTGCTATCAGAAAAATATGGTATGTTAGCATCAACAGTGTGTGCCATTTTAGCAAAGATGTGAATTTAGGAACAGAATTATTTGACACATTTTTAGAAGTATTAAAAATATAACTCAAGCACATCTTTTCACTCAACAGATTTAAGAGTGAATCTTTGTCTGGTGGAGGATCAGTTAGAGAAAATAGGGCCGGGGACGGGCGGACTCAGCTCTTTCCCTCAGTATTGGGTTAATGCAGTTGTGCCAGTAAACCTGTCACAGAGTGTAACAGCAGGGTAGGTGTACAGCTGCAGCGCTAAAATGCTATTACTGGTGCTACAGTCAACACCTGTACGGAGATAATGCAGCTCTGAATGCAGACTGAATCATAAAGATTAGAAAGAAAACATTAAAAAACGAATCATTTTTCTATGTGGACAATTGGAAAGCTTTTATTGTATTATGTCTTAACAAGAAAGCTGAATTCTGTCAATGTATACTTGATACATTTTAATCAATTTAGCTTTGTTTCAATGGTTTTAAACCTTTAAATGAATTATCTGATGCTCTTGAGTGTAGAGTCTGGACAGCACAATCTGCTGTAACATACAGTCTCTGTGATTTGCCACAGACTGCAGACTTTGTGTTGCAGTCTGATGTGTCTTTGTTCTAAAGATGAGAAGATTTGAAAGCTATGTCACGCTTTCATCTCAGACTGACTGACTTCACAGGCCGGCCGCGACGATACAGCTACCATTTAAATGAAGTGTTTTAGTCTATAGATGCAGCAGCGTGTCCAAAAACAAAGGACATGCTAAGATATCATTAGAATGCAGAAAGAAGCAGCAAAAAGAGAGACGCCATATCCAAGAGCATTTTTATTCCTCCAAGACCATTTCATGTTTCTGATTCAGAGGCCTTCAGAGAGGAAGACAAAGACGATTTACTTTGTTCAATACAATGTAGGTCATAAGCCTTAAAGCAAAGGTCGAGGCCCACAGAGTATTCTGTGACCAGCACAAACCACAGACACGTGTAGTGTTATTTTTAACACTCCACTACAGTGTCATCAGACACTGTGGTTAAACAAACAAAACCAGATTTAGTACACCCATTCTGTTGAGTTAAAAGTCTATTTTTTTAATTTAATAAAATAAAATATTTCATGGCCATGTGTCGTATTGTATGTCGTATGTGTGACAATTGTGTTAAACACATGCTAATTATGCTCACAACACCAGCGTTTATACAGAGTGGAAAACATGTTCAAAGAATATTCAGTACTGATATCAAACACGAACAATCAGTCATAAATAAAGTTATGTCATCATATAAGGGACTAAGTTTGGTTATTGCTTCAACTTTGAAAGTAATACACTCCATCATATCCAAACGCCTCAATAAATTACAACCTCAGGCATGTTTAGTGTCTTAATCAATACCGTTCCCAAACTTATGAACGCTGCGGCATCATTTTAAATCTCAAAATATTCCAGGGCCCGACCAATCCTCAAATCACAAAACTAAAATGTAGCATTTGCCAATAAAGTCTCATGTCATTAACAGACAAGTTGCAGGAAAGCTTCCAACTTATCCAAAATATGTGAGATCCATTTACCTAATTTGCCTGTTACACTTATTTTAAAAGATAACAAAGACTTAATGAACAAGAAAAAGGGCATTATTAGCTCGCCTCACAGCAGCAAAGAAGCTCATTGCCACACACTGGAAGCCCCCACACTTACTTTCTTGTCAAGTATGGATATTAAACTTTGTGTGCCTAGAGCTATTCACAGCCTGAATACACGGGGCCAAAAAGGCAACTGCATCTCAAAAACCTTCTAAGTCTCATCACTCCTTTTTTTTTTTTTTTTATGTCATTATAGAGTTTTAATTTTCTGATACAATATTGAAAAACGCTTCACACATCGGTTTTCAAACAGGTGCGTAGGAGAGGTACAGGTCAAAACACGAAAAAAGTGTAAACTCCTGCACACTGTCTAAACTTGCAGAAATGATATTTATTTGCAAAAACAAAAAGGTTTTGCCTGATGAAGGTCTAGTACCGAAACGTTACAAATAAATAGAGTTTTAATTTTGACGTGCATACTGTAAGTTGCTCCAGGGATTATCTATAATGTTCGGTATCAGTGTGTATGCAAATGTCAATAAAGTAAATATTTGATCACAAAAAAGAAGTTCTGCGTGAAAGCCAGCCTATAATCACAGACCCATTACATACAACCATTTTTACATGTAATTTTAAGCATCAAAATAAATGCATATAGTAAATTGTAAAAGTGAAAATTTGTTTGTTTATTGTAAATGACCCCTCACGACCATCGATGTTGTATATCATTCAATCTGTTATCAAATCAATTATCACTCCTAGTTATAATAAAAACTTTGTTTAAAACGGACTCTTATTGTGAAAGTATTGTTACATAAAAGAGCCTGAAAATAAACCAAACCCAATTGTAGAAAGCCATGTTTTTTTTTCTTGTACTAATGAGAAGCATTTAGTTTAATTTACTTACATGTATCTGTTCAGTTTTAGCTCAAAGACTTTCAAAATAAATCTCTGGTTCATCTGTTCATCTTACATCTTCTGCACATTAAGCAGGTCTCAGAGCCTAAAGCAATACATATAGAAACAGACTCTTATTGTGAAAACCTTGTTAAATAAATGAGCCTGAAAACTAACCGAACCAAACTGTAGAAAGTTGTGTAATTCCTCGCAATATTGGATAAGAGAAGCATTTAGTTTTATGTAAACTAAAATGTAATTGTGGTTTAAGCTGTTTGAAAAGAACTTCTGTGTCTGTTCTTTGTTCTCTACAAGACTTTCACAATAAAATTCCTTCACATCAGTGAACTTACATCCTGTCCGCCCATTAAGCAGGTCTCACCGCCTTAAAAAAAAATACATGTACAGTACCTACTTGTGAAACATTTAAGAAGCCTGAAGACTTAAAAAGACGCTTTATTTTGAAGTGTCGACAGCATCGCTGATTTACACAATAAACAAAAATGTGTCCCGTGCAGACAGCCTGCAAGATTAAACCAGACTAGCGGTGTCAAATTGATATGAAAGAACTTTTTTGAGACTATTTTTAGTGTGAGTGTCATTAGGAAACAGAATTATATGAATTATGTCAAAAGAATTAATCACTGAGCAGGTTTGATGTCACCAAAGTGTGTTTATAAGGGAGAATAACCCACTCTGTTTGTTTTCTACATGATTATTAGCGCTATTAGCTTGTCGAGCTATCTAAAACCTAAACACTTAAAGTATTGGATCATTCTGGTATGTATTACACACACGATGGACTTCTCTTCATACTGCTTCCTGAAAGCTAATAAATGTCATCTTTCCCACTATCGTGTGAGAACGTCTCTTAAGTACGCAGCGGTTTCAAAGTGTCTGTATCTTCTCATCACAACATAAGAGACTCCTGTGGTTTTCAGCACAATCTGCATTCATGTGCAGCGTTATTTCCCCCGCCATCACAAAGTGGCAAATTACACGAACATTTCTTCAGCTGGATATTGTCGCACGCAGCCAGACTCATTACTTTGCTTGATTCAAGGGTAGTTCTCTGGCTAATCTGTTGTGCAGTGTCAAGAGCTGATTTTGACTAGCCGGCTAGCAGAGTGAGAAAGTGGCTTTGTTGTTGCCATGGAAAACTGTGTCTCACACATTGATAATTTCAGCATTTCAAAACAGGCTTTTTTTTTTTCCTCCTGTAAAGTTGTGAGGATCGTGAATCAGTAATCACACTGATCAGAACGTTTATAATCCGAATGCCCCGTGCGAAAAGGAACAAGGTGCCTGTTTGCTAACACTTGCCTTGTTTCTGTGTTCATTAAGATGATACAGTCAGACTGTATAGAAGATTCCTCTCTGTATGCATTAAGGAACAAAAGTTTTTCCCCCCTTTTTTCCGGGTGTTTAATTTAAAGAATACAGATGCAGAACAAATTGTAACGCACATTACATCATACAAGGGGCGGCTGAGGCTCTTCACTTCCTCGTTGCCAGATTGACCTCCTGGATTTGTCGATGCTGCATGAAACATCAGATGTTTCAAGCCTTTTCTACAGTAAGTAACAGGAAGTGTGGGGAGGAGAGCGTGGGGGATGACATGCACTAACCCAGACTGTAGCCTCTGTACATGGGGCGCCTGCTCTACCAACTGAGCTAAACCAGGACCCCTTCTGTTGAATACTTATCCATTTTGCTATGTTGGAAACGCTTAGCCGTGCACTTAGCCATCTACTGATGGGTGATTGATTGAGTTGAGGCTGTCAGCCAATTAAAGGCTGAGTTTCTAACTTTCCACCAACCAGAGTCTCTGATACTGATATTATGCGTTTGTCAGCCTCACAAACAGTCATTGTGAAATAGTCTCCCCCCAATGTCCAACAAGGTTTGTCATTCTTATTGACATTTTTTATTTTTACATTTTTGCTTTTTAACTGATTTGGAGCTTAGGTTTAAAAGCTTTGAGGAATACATCCCAGGTTTTTTTTAATCTACAAAGTTTTGTTTGAACTAATCCAAGGCCTTTTTTTTGGTTGCAAAGAAAACTCTCCACAGTTGAAAAATATTTTTGCAAAAATGACCTGTTCCAGCTATTTAATGAGGAAAAATATCATTGCAAGTCAAAAAAAAAAAAAAAAAATGGCTGCAAAATCAAACATTTTAGGTCACAACAATGCCAGAGGCGTCCTAAAGGGACCGACTAAGGGTAGTGTGTGCTAGTGTACAAATGAGTGAGAAAACGATTGCACAGAAATATGTAGGTCTATGAAAGGGTTAAGCGCACCCACACTACAGGCTCTGCTCTGTGTTAACTGTGACCAGGCAGTGGGATGAATCCCACAGACAGGTACCACCACTGCCAGGATGAGCGAGGACGAGAACGGTGCTTTATATTAACATATCCTCTCATTAGCATATTAACAGTGTGCATGAAAATGTAGCACCAGGCACTTACTGTACCTAAATTAAACTACAGTTAGATTCCAAGGTCACGGCTGCATTAGCTCCGATCCTTCAGAAAGGCCAAATAAATCATTTTTTCAAAGCGCAATATGCGATATATATTCAGAGTGGAAAAAAAAGAGGGTCAACAATGTGAGGGTGTTTTTTTTATCAGCTAAGTGAGTGTTTGTGTTTGAAGGCGTTTGTTGTATTTTGAAATGATTTTCTCCTGCTTTGTGCTAAACGCAGGGATCACGCTACAAAAAGTCCTCTGAAATATTAACAGACATGAAACAGAGTAAAAAGCTTCCAAATGATGGAGGTGGGAGGTAGAGGGTGTCTTATTAATAGGGAGGTGACAATTAAAATAATACAGTTACAATTACCCAGTGTCACACACAGATTTATGAGCAGCACAGTCTGACAGATGGAGAGGACCGAGCCCGGCGCAGGTTAACATACGCTAAGGCAGGATGCTAATTCCCATATCTGTGCAGCGGCATGCTGTTTACATAATACTCTGCGGGGAGTTGTGAACCTCATACTGCATCCTATTTTACATCATGCACACGGCAATTTCCACATTACCAAGCATGCAAACAGCTCCCCTTTAATCAATGAGTCATACAGAATCTAAATAAAGCATGAGTGTAAAACATACAGGCAGCGTTAAAAGGTTCTGCTCGTGGAAACGCTAGAACAGGCAGGACGTGTGATTTGCAACTTTTAACGTGTCATGACGATTGGTACGAGACTCCGAGAAACAGCTGATCTTCAGGGATTTTGGCATGCTGGAGCATCTATATTTAAGCAGGAGTGGCTTGAGAAGCTGAGGAAACATGCAGTCAGGGCAGTGCGGTGTCTTAAAGAGTACAGGGAATGATTTTTTCATTACATCAGTTAAGCTATGTAGCATAAACTTATTGCTGCATCCCTTTTAAGGCCTACGTTTACTGGTTTGAAATTTTGCTTAAAGAGGGGGTATTATGCCGTTTCACGTTTGTGACGTCACAAAGTGCGGCCTCGGCAGGCTTCGGAGAGCCTAACTGTAAATTATGCTAGGCTACTCCACAGGTATCATATGGTATAAATATGAAGCTTGAAATTAGCATAATACCCCACCTTTAAAGAAAGAGGTGCAGAACTCGTCCTTCCAAAGGTAAAGGATACCATTTCCAGGAAGTCATATACAAGATACTAAAACACTGAATTAATTTCAAAAGCTAAAAATCACAAAGGTTTATCTGTAACTAAGAACCTGATTCTAATGTTGTATGAACACATGCAAATTCCCCCATGAAGCGCATCTTACATGTTATCAGATATTCAGTGATATTGCACATTCTTCGATGTGCGGCTACGACAGGCTGTCAGTTTGAGCAATGACTCGTCATACTGTTGCCCATGGGCAGCGTGGATTGAGTCGCACAGCTGGAGTTATGTTAAACGTAAGGCGAAGTGACAGAAATGCTAATCAAGTATCAAAACTGACACCGCGTTCCCGTCGATGCACATCAGACCTTCCATGATTTATTAGTCAAAGTGAAAGCATGTGTCACTGTGTTGAGTGCTCATGGGTAAACACGGCCCCCGACAAGCCCCGTCCCATCCCCCGCCCCGGAGCGCGAACAGCACTATGCAGTCCAAGAGTTTCAAAAGCAGGTAAGCCACACGCAATCTATCTGAGCGAGCCTCTTCCGAGTGAACTAAAGGGCTATTATAAGAGCAGGAGGTAAAGGGTGCTGTGTGTCACTACTTCAAATAGGTTCTTCTGCTGAGTAAGCCCCGCTGCCCTCCCCCCATTTCCCCCGTCTCCCGTTCCCTTCCTGTCCCCCAGATCAGAGGGAGGACGGAGAACTGCAGCAGACCCCAATTACCACAGCGCTCATTCACAATCCTTCATTGAGCTCCTCAATCGCCGCTCGTTCCCGCATTCGTTTTAGTCAGGATATTCCTGCCAGAGCCGTGGGGAACCGGGGGTGGAGAGGTTAAAGACTCCGTCGAGTCTTGGCATAAGAACCAAGAGGGGACGAGACATAAAAGACGGCGAGCTCTTGCTTTTTTTTTTTTCCTCCCTCACTGGATATTATTTGCATCACGGACAGAGGAGGGAGGGGAAAAAAAGTTGCCTGTTTGCTGTGTCTCCACTTTGGTGTTGCCAATTAATTCTGAATTTCTTTGTGAGTGGATTGCTGGAACAGGGCCTGGTTTGATGGATAAACAATGCTCCAGTGCATAATTTAGCTGAGCATGGAAGTGAAAGCATAAGATCCATTCACTCGCACTCTCTCTGTTGTATTCTTAGCATCCACTTAAGCCGACTGCAGGGTTGTAATGAGATTATCCTGATTGAACAAGTAAAAAAAAAACTGATAATTGGACATTTTTTTTCTCTGTAATCACACCTGCTTCCCCCTATGCAACAAAGACTATCACATATAGTGATAAATATTGGAAGAGCAGCTTTCTGCATAATTCATACATCTTAACATCTGAGAGAATGCCCGCCCCCGCCAAGACATTTCATTGGCTGCCTCGCAAATCTAGACGCAACCCCTGCTGCCAAGTTTTGCAGCTATAGTGGGTTTGTTCATTTTTAATAGCAGGGGGAGAAAAAATAGAATGGCTAATGATGTTGATTATTCAGTTGGGCAGAGCGACATGTTTGGTTTTCTTTGAGAAAAAAAAAAAGGGGTGATTCATCACAGAATCATTGACTCCCCGTATAGAGCCCACTGTCCGTATGCCAGCACACACACTCCCACACACACAAACACACACTTAGGCACAATTAGCTTTCAAGGATCCGATTTGCATTAAGTTCCTTCACTAACTTTGATGGTGTTTATCAGCATCAACAGGATTCCTTTGTTCGGGGATGTAATTAATGCAGACTCTTTGATTACTTCAGTCGATGTGAGATTGGAATTAATGTTCAACTCTTGGCGAAATATATTCCACAAAATCATAATTATGTATAATAAAACCCCTCCAACCATGACCCATTGTTTCCTATGTATAGTCTCGTTTCTTCACAGGGAGCAGTTATGTGGATATGATGCCTGCTTCCCTCCGAACGGTGTGGACAGTGTGAGCCGTTGTTGCATGACAGTAGCCCGGAGCAATTTATGCTTTCATGTGAAAAGTGAAGGGGAGAATGCTGCAGGAGATTAATGGTACATAAACAATATAAATGACTGTGTAAGCAGAGAAGCGTTGTCCCGTGTATGTTTTTTTTTTATCTGCATTTATTTATATATTTCGCAGAGAGGATGTTTGGCGTAATTCAAAGTCTAATCTCACAGGACACATGACGCTACATTTGCACTTGAATGAAAGGGAAGGTGCTTGCTGGGTAAGGTTGATTATACAAGGCCGTATCGTGATAAACATATGCTGGAAGCATCAATTATTCTTCTGTCCATGTGTGCATCATCGCATGATGAAACCAGATACGTATGCGTAGAAAAAGCAGGCTAATCTCGCCGAGAGTGACTCATTTATCCTTCGTTTCATATCCAACGTGTTACAAATATAAATTGCACACACTGCGCCACAAACGAGCAGTTTACTACAATTCTGGTTTAGAAACATATCCGAGCTGTCTTTTTCCAGGAAAGAGTCATGTCCTGAAGAGTTTGCAGAGTGAGTGAACATTACAGGCTCTTATGAATCTTCAGCAAATCAATTTGAGGCCCCCTGAGGATTTCTAATGGAATGCAAATGTAAGTATACCGCAGGGAATCGTACCTTTAATTAATTTGGACATAGACCGCCCGTTTTGGACGTGGGATTGAGGTGTAAACAGATGCTTGGCAATATCTCCTCCATGTAATAAAGACGTCCCCGTAGCGCTCCCAAATAGCTCCAATATGCGGATATGAGGAAATTCACAGAGTGCCCTGATTTATTTGCAGTTAATGGGGCGGTGTTGAAGGAAGTGGTCTGTGGCTGCCAGCACAATATCTGACCTCTGAGAGTGCATTAAATCAAGGCATTAGGGAATGCGGTAATAAAGAGGCCAGCTAAGGCGCTGAACCTGCTCGCAAACAAACAAACAAACCACAGCACTGGAAAGGAGGAGGCTGAAATCGCACCCAGGGGCTTCAGTCATACAGACGGATTCAAGATGGAAGTCCACCATTACGTTTCAGTACAATAGCAACGGCTATTACCTATTTTTTTTTTTTTTTTTTGAACAGAGCAAACAAAAGTCAATGTTCTTGGTATGTCAGTAGCATTTGAAGAGTCTAAAGCCATGCTAGTTAGCTAGCTAGCGCTAAACAGTTGTCAACATCATCCATCTGCGTTCCCTATGACAATTGTAACACTCTGCTGGTTAGCTTGCATAATGTTTACCATGTTCACCCTCTTAATTTAGCATCTTAGCATGCTAACATTAGCTAATTAGCATATTTTAGCAAAGAACAACTGAGGCTGATTGGAATGTGTCTTAATTTGTGAGTAATTTAAAAATAACCCGATGATGGCTTCAGATAAAAAGTCAGGGGATGGTCAAGTGCATTGAAATTGATCTCATGGAGAGCAGGTAATGACTGGTAATATTATGGCCATCTATTTACATGTCAATAAGTTTCACAGCAAACCAGCAAATATCAACTTGCTTGAATAGTTCAAGAAAGTTACAATGATTCATCCTCTGGAGACCAGGAATGTCACAATAAAAGTGTGTTGTAATATATCAGGCAGATGTTTGAAGATATTTAATTAAACAGGTGGACATTTTGACTTGATGACGGCACTAAAAGAAGGCTTAAAGGATGACCAGAGTCAGTACAATACAACCATCTGGTGACCATGAATGTCCACAAAGTTTCATGCCAATCTATGAAAGTAGTCGTCAGACTGACAGAATGATGTTGCAGTCGCTATAGCTACACTGTTTGCATGGCCAACCTTTTTGTGGAACTATACTTGCAGTTATCTCAAAGATTTCAGTTTGGTCTACATTGGTGGAATTTGTGGCACAGGGCAACAGGTGTGTGGGCAACACGTTTTCCTCTACTCCTCTGTTCCAGTCACAACTACGGCGTTACCATAGCAACTCCTAGTAAAACCGAAATTTAAGCTAGCTCAAACGATCTATAACAAATCTCCTCTCTGACAAATTTTCACGGCAGTGGTTTTATATTCAATTATTTTTACCTGACAGATGTTCTCCACACACTCACTTAACATAGTAATGTTTTACTTTACTGCGTGTTTTTCTTTCTGTGTATTGACCACAAGAGGTCGCTGCTGATCTGACATTTCCAGATCAGAGGAGGTTAACCTTTTTCAGTATAAAAGCGTACAGTCAACATTGAACAGTGACGTTGTCTGTTGATGTAAAAGAGGTTTGTCTACATGTGATTGTCAAATGTTTCTTCATCTCTAGATTTGCACTTGTTTTTCAGGTTGTATCATCTGTAGTCATTGATCTTTTCTTTTTTTGTTCACCTATAGTAACCGTTGACTCACAACTCTGCAGAGAAAACAGTTCAGCTTCCGCCTACTCGATATCGAACCAACCTTTGCTGGTGATGGACCCAAGCTTGGGATTATTCCTGGGATGGACATTTGACACAACCAGTTTGTTTCAACCTAGAAAACTGCAAATGAGAGGGCCAGTAGGCTTCATCAATACTGAGTTGACTAATTATAGAATATTGGTTTGTTGGTTGGAGTTTTGACAGTGTTGGGCATCTAATCCGTCTGAACTATTGTGAAGCCTATGGAAGAAGTTTTATACCGACAGTATTTGTCAGAAAACTCTTCAGAGGATGCAAAAAAATAAAAGGAAACATTGAAGATAAAACCTGGTAAGCCCTTGAACTTCATATATTTTTACGCCAACAAATAAGACAACAATGCCTTCAACATGGCCAAGGTTATGCACTTTACTGTACCTCCCCAGAGCTGTCGCTATATGCAAACAACAGACAACAAACGCTCTCTTGACTCCCACTCACATCTACTTGATCTGTCTGTCAACTCGCACTGTTTGCACAAGCCTTTACACTTTTATTGACACATACCCTCTGCCAGTGTTCTCTACAGCTCATGTGTGCACAGTATATTTAGGTTAGGCCATTATTTTCTAAGTGTCTTCTTTTATCGGGTGAACAGCGAAATTATACTTCACCCATTAACTCTTAATGCATCATATTCAAGAATGAACACGACTAATTCAACACTCTCTCTGAGGCACGGTCGAAGAAAATAAGGTGTTGAGTACTCTATATTCTACATTATTTTCATGAATGAAGTTTTTGTTTGTTTGTTTTGCACATTGTACACTGCCTGCAATTTTGGGGCCTACACATTTGACATGCAAATAAACTAAATGTATTTTTTAAGCAGAACATACATTTATATTTTATATAAACACTATGAACACGTTCATTTATCAATAGTACAGAAAGAATGATCCACAATGCATTAATAATTACATATTAATGAGCGCAGGTTTAAGCTAAGGCTGGAGATATACTTGCTTTTTAACCTTGGGTTCGCGCACACGACCGGCTGCGTCATGAATGTAATTGTTCACATACTTGTCTCTGCGCTACGTGTGCTACTGGAGGATACCTCTAGAGGGCACGCCGGAGAGCTCAGGCCGTATGCAACTACTGTATGAGTGGGATGTAAACAACAGACAGGGCGACACCTGAGGATGGACACTATGATGTTAATTCTGAGATCAGGGCGACACTGTCCCTACTCCGTTACGCCTTCGCGTACTGACGTAACGGTCCCAGACTTCCATTTAGTTTTGCAGGTTGCCACGTCGAATTCTAAAATGAAACTGAATCTGTCCCCAGCTGTGTTGACAGCCATGTTTGTCACTGTGCAGTGGCAATGACCGTCGTACAGATGTGGATAACTGCGGACTTGGTTTATCAGTTTGTCTTCAGAACTTTCTGCCATATTTGTCCCTGCTGCTGCATTGACCCTGTCACGTCCCCTCTGCCTCTACACTGCCCTACTGGTCATGTGCGTACTGCACCTTGCATCCACGTAGCAATTATTTTTGAGGAAATTCACAGCCGACGCTCCAACGCGTGGTGGCAATCGTGGGAACGCGTGGTGGCAATCGTGCACTTGGCTAACACCACGTATATATCACCGGCTTAAGCCCTTGACGTATTGGCCACAGGTGCCATCCCCACTCTCTCGTCCCAATATTTCCTGTGTTTCTTAACTGTCCTGTCCAATAAAAGCAATAAGAAATTATGTGAAAAGAAAATTAGGCTACACATTAAACATTTTTCCCACAGCCGAAGAGGTCATTTGATTGTGTAGTAAAAGAAAGCGAGGCTGCCTACAACTGTAAGCTACATTTAAATGCATACACTAATAGCTTCCCTGTGTCATGTTTTCTTTGTCATGTCTTTTCACTTCTGTTAAAGCACTCCTTCATATTCTCCAGTCCCAGATATTCCACCATGTACGGTGCAGCACTTAGTGGTCACAGACCTCTCCCTGTTTTACATGCTCATAGCTCAAAGACCTGACATTCTTTTTTTTGTAATTGCTTCAAACAATGGGGGGCTGAACCATTACATTAATTTTCACCGCACGATTTCTCTGCCGACTTTCAGAAATTGACAGAACTCGCGGCGGACAGTGTTCACATGTTCACATTTTTGAGCCGTTCACGAGTCGGAAAGAAACGACTCCGGAAACAAAAAGCAAAGAAGTCATGGAGAAAAGGAGCCATGTCTGCCTCCGTGGGTTAGCACTTATCCGGGGCAGGGGGCACGGCCTCTCTGATGTCAAAGTGTCTGTGCAACCCACTGTCTCATTATTAGTCTGAATAATTTGCCACCACGCCTTTGCAGACATTCCTCTGTGGACTTAAGAATCGCAAGCCGAAAAGACTCAGTCTTATTTGGTTGACATTGATCTGACTGAAAGAAGAAATGTAACACTGAGCCGTGTTTTTAAGAGGAAACACTTAGCTTGAGAGAAATTAGAGTAGATTGGTTTGGAACGAGATGAGTGTTTAAGACAGTAGTTCTCATTGCGAGCCCTCTGGACCTGAATGCCTGCTGGTTTCACTCTGAACATGTAATCAGGAAGTGGTGCACACCTGGGACGCCAGGTGAAGGCAATTACCTGCAATCAGCTACCTGGCAGGGTATGGGGAGGCAGTGCTGTGGAACCTCAGCAGCAGAGTGGCTAATGATTCTACAGTGAAAATAGTGGTGCTTGTAAACACCCTGCTGAGGCGTGTTTTCACTGTGCTCAGAAAGTTATATTGCATTATGCGTATTTTTATTCATCTTTAAAGCACGTGTGCAAACATCCTGAAGCACTAACAATCACAATCAAGCTATACATGAGAAATCCATACAAACTCTAAAATAAAACATATATGTAGCCGTCTTTCTGTCAGTATGTGATGATCCATCTGTTCCCATATGACAACACGACACCAGGACCATGAAATAACATATGCGCATTACAACCGAGGCAAATTACACTCTATATTATTCAACTCAAGGTGTGAAATTCCTTCCTCTGGCATTCCTGAACTAATTATCATGGCACATTAATTTTCTAAACCCAGAAGCCTTTGTTGAGTTTACCCAATGTGCAGCGCGCACGTGTTTATTCCCGTACAAATGAGGTGTTTTACAAATCAAATTTAAGAGAAAGCAACTGCCTCCGAGCTGAGGCGGCGCACAGCCGGCAGCCGCTGGGACAACTTCATTTGTATTCTGCAGATAGGATCGGAAATTTGGAAAATGTTAATTGGAGACAATGTGTTAAGGGGCAGATATGGTCTGACATGTAGCCAACATAATGGTATTAAGGATTCATTAATTATGACAATATGCTGAGGGTGGAAACAGAATGCCATCCTCGATCCATAGAAAGACATAATAGATGGAAAAAGATAGCGCTGAAAGCTGAACGTTAGCTCCTTTCGTTAGTGCCTTTCGCCTGACACGTTGACATCAAATGCGGACATTTTGACAAAGCTCTCATTTATTCCCAGCCCGACGAACGTGGCGCTGATTAGAAGGCTTGTACGAAATAAGCCTGAGAGCCCTAATTTCGCCCGCAAACCTATATTCATTTAGTTCTGCAGATTTATACATCCAGCTATCTGCGCGAGGAAAAATCCGGCATGACATGAGAGTGTATTCTGCCCCTCTGAAAAGGCGGGCTAATCTCCCTTTCTTTCATGAAGAAACCTCAATCTTCCAGTGACCAGCATGTCTCATATGATGCAGCGGCTGAGCCGTAAATTGAATTAAATAAACCCATTAGTTACAGCAGCTACCTTCTCACCTCGGCCCAGATACACTTTCATGGTAACTTGGGCCTTTTATAGAGAGCGGAGGACACGGTGTAAGTCTGCGACGGCACGGTGACCTTGAGTCAGGAGACAGAGAGCGTGTCCTTGTTCATTACTCAAATCAATTAAGACGGCCTGTTTGCGGCGCAGCTCGGCCCCACTGTGTTCTGCAGGTGTTTAAAAGTAAATGTATGCTCACTCAGAAATCAATTCATACTTAGGATTCTGCCTCCTCCTTTCTTGTAGACATGAGACAAACTAGAGGTCGATGAGAGTAGAAAGCGACTGTTGGGAGATTCACCGTGGACGCACTTAAAATGCATGCGGTGGCTTACCCAGAGCAGTTCACATGAACTTCTTTATGAAAAAAGCAGCAGAGAGAAGAAGTCAAGGATCTTTATCCTGCCGCAGCCTGAGAGCAGCCGGCTCTGTTTTTACAGCTTTGTCCCTGACAGTCTCCTCAAATAAAAACGCTGGATTTTGGCCCAGATTTTTATAACTGTAGTGATGAAGTTGTTGCTTACAGACAAACTTTAAAGGCTAACAAAAAGGTTTAAAGGCTTTTTTAATATTTAATTTCACTCAGAGAGTTGAGAGGCACTCAGGCAGCGATATGTACAAACCTGTTGGTTCTGGGAAGGGATAGTCCAGATGTGTGGCACAAGCTTTTTAATACCTCAGTTTCTCATGAACTAATAAAAATGTACCAAGACAAATGTCTGCAGCAGGACTGAAACATTTTGCCTTCTGGTGGTAACAAAAGGACATGAATGCAAGGGCTAAAAGTAGAGATTATAAAGTCATAAATTAACGAGACACAACAACTAGGAAAACAGTGTTTATTGGAAACTTTTTGAGCCAGAGTAGGGTGGGGTTCCTCCCGATTCACCTGTTTGTCTTCGGCACTCTGCCCGTTGGCATTGCTGCTTACACAGATGCGGTGGCACAGATCTCGCTGCATATTTAGCCTATTTTCTCTGTTTTTGCAGCAGAGGGTCACTCAATCTGCTTCTTACACACATTTTGATGCTCCCTGTTTGCCCCAGGTCACACATGAAAGTTACCTTACGCACTAATGAGGGATACTGAAAGTAAACAAAACAAAAATATACAAAACTACTTCGAATCAATTTGGCAATTACAGAGACAACAAGGCTGCTTTCCAGTTTTCCCGGAATATTACTCTGCTCCTCCGGCTCAGTTTTTTTTTTTTTTTACAACGGCTCTTATACGCCCCCATATGTAGCTTATGAGCGAGCTGCACAAACTCTGATAAACTGCCTCTAGTGATGTCACTTGAGTCAGCGGCAGTAAAATTTGAAGGCTAGTTTAAATGTTGGAAACATGACAAAAAAGCTGGACGTCTCAGCCTGAGGCTAGCAGCTCAAGGCTAAATTTAGCGCTTCTGGCATATCACACTGGAACCTCCCACCAAAGTGTCAGACGTCAAGCTGCATTTTGGGTAATGTAGGCACCGAGTCTTGACAAGCATGGGAGCATATTCCTCTGGTTCTGCTACGTCAGTTCTGTTCCATTAGCATGAATTGTCCATTTTGAATCCAACAACAACAACACACTGCAGATTAGCGAGGCTAAATCACACAGCATGATACTACTTCTGGAATAAGTGAGGCTATTGAAAATGCAACAATGTAAAAGTCTGCCAGTCAGCCAGTAAGCTGTGGGCTTCCCCTGACGCCTGTTTTATAACTTAAACTTATTTATATTTTGGTCTTGACTCGATTTATGAAGCGAAATCTGTTGGTTGCTAGCGTTAGCAGTTAGCACAAAAATGCTATCAATGATCTTAACTGTGTGATTGTATTTAACAACAAAATGAAAAAAGGCTGTGAAGGCCCAAGCAGCACTTATGCTGTATTATGGCCTCTAATTTAACTGTTACCAATCTTTCTCTCTGTCTGAATCACCACTCATTGCTGGTTTTGTTGTGTGTGGTTGTGCATTACGCTAAGAAGACATTATAGCTCACATAGCAGCAGCCCCCACAAGGGAAGTCTTCATGGTTGACGGCAGGTAACAATCTTATGAGAAAGTCACAACACGTCAACTCTCTCCGAAATCTCTCAATAATCCATATTATCCGGGGAAAACAATCACCTCCTGATACGACTATTAGCAATTAGCATAATCCCTAAAAGTGTCCTTTTGAATTTCATTGGCTTAATCCAAGTCTCAGGGGAGCTGTGTTAATGATTTCCAGCATATCGAATGCAGAGGCAGCGACATGATTCAACACAGAGTTACGAAATCGTGATTTTATTGGTTGAAGTTGATCCAGCCGGGCTGCATCTCTAAACTATGTAAGAAGTGTGTTGAGTGCAGTTTACACATCTAATACTCAGCTCATACATTGTTTCACACTGTGCTAAAATTATTCCAACGGAATACCCCATGGTGATTTGAGGGAAAGAAAGAGCATGAATAAGTAAACAACATAAAGCGATGAGAAACTTCAAAGGCGATGGGACAATCACAGCAAACAAGATCCTGGAAGCCAATGAATGTGTTTGTCTTTGTTTGTGACAGTGACTCAGGGGTGTAAACAGAGGAATTAGCTCGCACCTCCGGAGTCCCAACACATCACACAGCCATAATTGAATTAAGTCTGTCAGGTTGTTGCAGAACTGTAGATGCTGTGAGGAGCACTAGATGCATTTGACTCCCTTTTTAAATGGTCCTAACTTCTCATTTTGGAAAAAATGGCTGAAGTGGCATCTATGTTTAGCAGCCAACGCTAGATGCTAATTTATGCTAACGAAAAATGGCCAAGGCTTCCTTGATGAAAAAAAAAAAAAGCCATATGCTGCATATTTCTGCATACGTCTCCTGCATAATGGTCACAAGATAACGCTGCCTTTACTATGGGGAATGGCCAACATTTTCATTCCCCCCGCCTCTCAGCACAACACACTACAGAGGCACCTATCAGCTCGTGGACACACATTTGAAACACACTCCCAGCAGTCCCTGTATCTTGGCTCCATGACCATTCCTGTCAGGGTTTTCCCTTTGACTGAACAAATGCATCAGCTTGTGTCATGAGACCACATCCCTCGCAGCCAATAAGGAGCATGAGCGGCGCAAGTGCTCCGGGAGACGTGGAAGGAAAATTGGAATCTTGACAAGTATGATTGACACGCGTGTTTGTCCCTAGGTAGTCTTATTTGCAGAGATTTAAAGACGCCTGTAAAGCAGCGTTCTGCAGAAACGGAATCATTGTTCCTCCAGAATGAGGAGCACATCACGGCAATTCTGTTGCATGCAAATAATCTTTTGGGAGAGATGAATCCCTTTGAGCATAAAATGACTTCAGCTTATACTTTATTTCGGGACCGAAATAAATAATTTAACAGCCGAAGCTATGTCTTTCATTTTCAGACAATCTGTCCATGTCGTGGAACAAAAACACAAGCCTAAGTCCTCCCTTCCACCCCGTCAAAAATGCAGGAGAAGGCTGCTCTGAATTTTATCTGGCTCTTTTGATGGACACAAAAATAAAGTGGATATGAGAGTTGATGGTGAACCATAACCCGAGGCCACTTCATAGCAACGGAAGGAGGAAAAAAATGGTGAATTAAATTCGAACCATAAGTAAAATAGACTTCCACTTGAAAGCATCAGAGTGTAGCTACAGCAGAGCGGGAGAAAGAGATAGATGTGTGTGTGAGGGAGAGGAGGAATGCACATGAATTCTGAACGGGACCAAAGGCAGGATGAAATTGGCTATACCCATTAACTGCTCAAGAGGTTTTTTTTCCTATCCATATGCTAAAAGGATGGAGCGGTATTACTTCTTCCATAATTCTCATGTTACAATAGAAGTCGCTAGAATAAGATCAAACCCATCTGTAATCCCGGGATGGAATGAAGAAAGGAGCCTCTATTCAGCCAAAACAAAAAGCCAGTGAAAGGAAGAAAAAACTCCTGAGAGGTAATTCAGCACGCCGCTCTGTACGTTACAGTGTTAATCCACCATATTAGTAGGAAATGTGAAACCTGGAGAATAGCGTTTTAATGTTTGAACTAATTAGATGTGCTGAAATAGTTGAAGCTTTGTGGATGTAATTGTTGAAATTCAAATTGAATTTGTGTTTTACAAAAGGAAATTTTCACCTGAGCTTTCATCAATTCAAAACCTGATTATGCATTTTATGAAATCTGTGACGGTCCATCAGCAGAAAGTGGTTTCTAACTGGAAAGTGAAACGGTCTCCTGCAGCTTACAGCAAATATGTTTGTATACTGCCTGCAGAGCATATTGAGGTACATTTTGAGGTACAAAATGTACTTATATTTTTTATGAAGGTGTACTCAAATGTGGCTAAATGTTCATATATGTCATTTGTTTCCCTCTAACATTCTTGTAGCTGTAGCCTACATCATAAGCTTTGTTTTTAGCCTTGGGATGACCCAGGAAAATGCTACACTGAATTGAATCACACAACTATGATTATTCCATAACCTTAAATGATTATTTGATGTTTTAGAAATACTCTTTTATGCATTTATACTTAATAAGTTGGGTAAGAAGCTCAATAAAACCCTTGTTTTACTACACCAAATCTGTAACTTAAGCTAGCTAGCTTAATTTAAGGGCTAGAAATAAGATGATAAAGCTAGTCTGGCACCCTAAAGCTAACTAATTAGCATGGTATTTTCTTTGTTTATTATGTACAAGAAGTTATTTTTCATATTTGCACTTAATTAGTGAGCTTTTAAGGTGCCTGTAGGTCGATATTGGGGACTAAAAGCAGCGACGGTCGAAGGGACGGCTAAAGAAGTTCCACTTTGCGCACTTTCTGTTGTTGTCACCCAGCTTTCTACTATGGGAGTAAGACTGGTTTGCCGTAGTCAGTACAACATCAAAGTGTAGGCAGGTAAAAGTTTTTTTTATTGTATTTGACACTGTCATTTTGTTTATATTTGATTCTACCTTTAGTAGTTGTATGGATTATTAGTGTATTTGTTAAAAATACCTGCTAAATTTACCTTTTTCCTGTTATTTTATAGACATCCACTGCCAGATCAAATTGTTGCTTAGTGACATTAGATTTCTACCACGACGGTTTCTACCGCAACCTGTTGTAATGTTTTACAGGCGCTGTAGCCGTCCCTCAGCCGTCGCTGCTTGAAGTCCCGATTATCAGAGACAGAGACAAGCTAACTGTTCCCCCTGTTAGCATTCATTGTGCTGAGCTAAGCTGACCAGCTGCTGGTTAGCAGGAAAGCAGAATTAATTTTCTCACAATCTGAGCTTTTCCTCTAATGGTATTCAGTCAAAAATTCACATTATGTAAATATTGAATCATTTAATGTGATTCACTTTAAAGAGACAAGTCTGTTTGGTATAATGTACTTTCAAACGCAGCAGTCAAGCGCACCCCTGCACAGACCTTTATAAAGCTGGAATAGTGCTCGAATTTTATCAATCACCAGGTTTCTTACAATCCATATCATGATTCATATCCCAAATATGACTAAAGCCATTATAAAACTATTGTAATTGTTATAAAATATCACAAAGATTAAAAAAAGATGAATCCCTGCTATGTTTTTAATGGTATCTGACCTGGGCCACAAACATGTCCAGACACGTCCCCGCACATTAAAAAACACTGACCGAACTTGCTCTGAATAAATGAGTCCACACTCACACTTACATACAGTAACTTGATACAATCATGTATTTTCTCTTACAAGAACCATAGATAATGAACCTACAATTAGGCTATCACAGTGCAGGCACTCACCAGTACTCCACCGTTACACTCTACAGTCTGTTTGATAATCCCTTAGGAGTGTCTTTCTCACACAGTCGGCTCTCACACATGGAGAAGATGACTTGATTATATCGTTGGCTCAACATGTATGTGTAGCCTGCTTCTTCTTCACACGTATCTGTTTGATACTGTGTGTGACGGAGAGCAGGAGAAAAAGGCTGCCTTCTTTCTAGCTGATGGATATAATGAGTAATTTCCCCGTGCTATGCTGCATCTAAAGAGATGCTCAAACAAGAAACAAACATGATTGCTCCTGTGGTAGCTGGAACCTCGCAGCTCCATGATGCTCAGGAGTTTAATCAAGTGGAAAGAGGGTGTGGAATGAGAGACTGCATTGAAGCGGTCCACTCTCTCGACAGCACAGGGGTTCGCTGCTAATTAAAAAGTTTAATTCCACAACTGCAGCACTGGCATCGGAGCACTCGGAGGTGCGTCCTTGTGAGTCTTGGCGACGTCTTATCAGGCGTAGGCAGATTCTGCCACGTCGGGAAGGCGCAGGACAGGGAGCCACTGCGGCAGCACACAGGCCCCAGCTGGAAGGGATGGCATCCGGCCTACTCCTGGATCTGGCCCACCTTGCTCTTTTTCCCATCTCCCCACTGAGTGGAGTCACAGGCTTCCAGTCAGGTGGCATGAGTCAGGGGCTAAGCTGCCCGTGGAGCAGCTGAGAGAGGGAAAGCAGGGCTAAACAAGGGATAAACGCTGGATTTAGACTTTCTGCTGCTGGGCTCGGCAGTGGATCCGTGTCTCCATTACACACCTCCTCTCGGCCCTGTCTTACGACCCGAGGTTGAAGGTACACAAAAGCCCGCGCTGTGAGTACACGCTGTTCCTTCAAAGTCCCCCAGCAGCTGAATCAGATGATACACTGACACTGCCTCCATGAATAGACTTTAATATTTCAAAAAAAGGAGGTGTGAATTCTTCAAAATAAAGTGCGAAGAAAGGATGCGTTTCTTTGAAAAGGTGAGCAGTGAATGCAGTGACCTTGGTTGAGGGAGAAGTTCCGTAGCTGCGTAGGATCTATTGATTAGAGCACATTACAACCCACACAAAGAGAGACGTCCTTGGCAATGGCAAGAAACATTCTCTGACATCCTTTTAATAGGCCACGTCTTGTGAAGCATCAAAAAACATTACAAAAGCGGAAAAAGTTTCAGCGTATACGCCGGGATCAAAACAATGTCTGCTGGGACTAATCAGCGCCGAGCTGGGAGCTATCACCGGCACGTTTCTCTGCACGGGGACGCGGGCCTGAAAGGATAAGAACAGCACTCCAAAGATTTATAGGAACATCCCCTCAGCTTTTATTGCAAAGGGGGTTAAAATGTCATTTTAATAACACAGAGATATTAGAGCTCGCAAACCTCGGCAGAACTTTGGTTCCTGTTCGCAGTTCTCTGATTTATCTCGTGAATTAAAACTTACTAGAGGAGACAGAGGACTCGCAGGAAGTATTATGCACATGCTGACCTTTGCAGACTCTTTGCATGTTAACCAGAGATATCCAAACTCCAGTTGACTATCATTATTTCTTAATTACAGCACTTTTTAATGCTTCCCTGAAACTACTTAAAGTTTTTACATTGTGACCTGCTGCTGCTACTGCTGCTTCGTCTTTTTCTCCTTAAAATCTCCTTTTTAATTTAGTGCTGCCAGGTCCCGACTGTGGGGCTATGAGTTTGATAAATGATGTGTTCGCCTCATAAACAGGTGAGCTTGCCGATAAATCCTTTAACACTGGGTCAAACCCACAGAGTGTGTGGTGCGACTCGCTGTTGCAGAAGGTGGCAGCTGTGGTGCGTTCACTGACGGAGGGATAAATTCAGAATAGCAGCTCCAGGATGTACGGTCATGTTGCAGACGTGTCTTCATACATCACTGTATTCTCTTCTCATGCTGTTACATCAGAGCGTACACTCTTATAGTGGCAGTTATTTGAAGTACAGTAAATCCGTTTTATTTGCTGTAAAGTCCGATACAGGGAAACTTTATGAGATGATTGATGGCTTTTGGACGATTATTGTGGGACCGGACGTTGGTGTAAATCTATTAACAGGCCTGTTCGTATACACAGATTAAATTAACGGACATTTTACTGGATTGTATTTTAACTTGCTCGAGGGTATTTTGAAGGCTTGTAAACGTTCAGATTGCTGAGTAGATGTTAAAGGCGTGTATGAAGCTCTGTCAGATGATTTGATCTGAGTTTAGCTTCATGGTCCACAATGACATCCAATCAAAATGCATTTCATTGCGATTTAAAGCTGATGCTATGAACTAATTTAGCTCTATTACTATCAGGCCTTCTTCTTAAAGTTACAATTTTTCATTTTCAGCCATAGTAGATTATCGTTTCCTCGCAATGCGAGTGCAGCCCCTTAGCTCCGCCTACCCTCTCTGGCAGACCAACCACTGCTGGCTGATGGAAAATGTGTCACTAACTGGGCGCCGCTTGTGATTTTTTTCTGCCAATGTCTCCACAGACACCCAGTCCATAATAATACTATATACTGCAAATGCAAAGGCTTTCATCAGTGGGCCATAGGCTCAATCACCATTGTGTTACCTCATTCGGTGATAGATAGTGACATTTATTTACCTTGTATCTTTAAAGGGGACATATTTTAGCTATGCAATCAATTGTCTATTATTCTAACGTGTTTTTGACGTTGGTAAAGTTTGTATCTTTTTCAATGTTGTATACATATTTTAATTTAATTATTTTTTGGATCCTCTTCTTCCTCCTGAAACAAACAAGCCATTTTGCCATTCAAAGGTCAGACCTTAGCCACGATTGGCTGACGGTATTTGGAGTGACCGCCCACGTGGAGGAGCGGCCGCACTGCACTGTCACTCCAAAGTTGTAGAAAACATGGCCGCTCTAGGATCAGATATTCTGCCTTATATGTACGAGCCGTCGATCGATTGGTCGATTTCAGCTGAAGCAAGGTAGAAACCTGCAGCTGTTCTGAACGGCCCATTTCAGAGGCACAAAAACACAGAATCATGCAGTTTTCACTTTTTCACTGTGAATGATAAACACCCAAAAATGTGAAACCCGCAAAATATGAGAATATCCATTCAAAAGATACGGCCCCTTTAATCAGGGGACATTATTGTTGCACTTTCGCTTTCACTTTTGTTGAGATTTCTGCCACTGTTGTACATAAAGGAGACTTTCTTCTATGCAGGGTTGTTTGCAGGAAGTGGCTGTCTTAAAGTAGGCACTTTATGTTATAGTACACTCACACTCAGAAGAAGAACAAGGACACAGAGGCAGAGTTACTGCAAATTTTAACATCAGTCTTTCACAGCTGTATTGATTTTTGATAAATTTCACATGGAATCTGTTCGGATGTGTGCTTCTGTGTTGATGTAGCTGTATCTCTGACTCCTGTATGGATTTTTCGATAAGCATCAGTTCAACTTTGCACCTCTGGCACACAAACAAACCGACTGCACCAAAAGCCAAAGGTGAGAATACAAACATATATATATATAGAACGGAATGAAATTTTCATTACATTTTCTCCTCGAAGTCAGAGAGGCGTTTGAGGACACGTTCACGCCTCGACATTAAAAATTACTTAGTTGCATATTTGTGACGTAATTTCATTATTACACGGGCATATTTCTCGACCCATTACCTCCTCTTTGAGTGTGAAGAAAGCCATTCTTCCTGCCTGTGAAAGCCCTGATATAACTGCTCCCACTTTGCTGACTGTCCTGCTCACACATCGATGCAGAGCAGGATTCCATTGAGTTTCACTAGATGAGAAACCGTACGCCCGCTGCTGTATTATTTGATCTGGTCGCACGTGCTTTTCAACTGGAATTAATCTAAAACGGCGAATCTGACACTATTCAAAATGGTGTTTTAACAGCGTGGTGGGCCGACGCTGCCACTGTTAATCTACTGGATGACTCACATGTTAAAGTGCTGGAAAAAAATATGTTTTCCCATGATTTTTATTCTTGAAAACACTTTGCAAAATTGCCAGCAAATACCTATTATCAGCCTCCGCAACAAGCCCTCATTAGGCCACTCCCTAACTAGTATTCTTGATGCATGATTGATAATCAATGACATGCTTTAGCACAATTTATGAGCCACATTATCTTTCCACAAACGCCGCATCAGCGCTGAAGTAACATTTGCCGTTTTGGTCATAATGCATCAAACGCTTCCCCTTCCCGGATGGGCGTTTGCACCAGGTTGCGGCACGCTCAGGAGAACAGATAAGTTAAATCCTCGCGGCGGCGTGTCTCATCCTCTTTACTCAGAAATAGAGACAACATTAGAAGCGCCAATTGGCTGTTCAAAGTCCTCTGTGTACGCTAATGATGGCACTACATTGCTAATTGCTTGTTCAAGGAAGCCCAAAACACTCTGCAGGAACTGTCCAAGAGCGCTGAAAACAGGGAGGCAGCACCAATCACCAATCTGGGCTCGTCTACGGAGGCCCAGAGCAGACGCTTAATAAACTTTGGATCCTGATGTGAATTTTAGATGTGTGTTTTCATGGATATGGAACTCTGTTTTTTATAAGAGAGTTAATCCTCCTCATGCCACATGTGATCACTTTAAAGAGGGGGTATAATGCTGCGTCACAATGTTGGATGTGCATATTAAACGTTAAAGGACGCCCGGGAGTTACTCCGTCTGCAGGCTGCTGTGGACACCACGTTTCAGACAGTTTTTTCTTCACGGTACACTTTGTGACTTCGGAGAGCTGGCCAATCAGAAGAAAGCGCGCTTGTAGAGGCGGCGGTTTCTTAAAGGGGCAGAGCTTGTATGAGGGCCTGCACAGAGTACCAGTGTGAGAAACATGAGGAGTTTTTTTAACTGTACATTATGCTAAGCTACTCCACAGGTATCACAGAGTGAGAGCTTGAAATTAGCATAATACCCCACCTTTAAGACATACCTTACAGACTGTATTTAAACTTTTCCAGACAACGGCATAAACCAGGTTCACAAAGCACGACAAAAAACATAAAAACACTCTATTGCATCCAAATATAAAAACTGCTGAGTTCTTAAACCGTAATGATATAGATCAGAAAACTTCTCGAGCAGCTGCTAAAAATGCTCATTTCAGGAGGATATCTGTCCATGTAATCAGATGTAAACAGTACAGTAGAATCACACCAGCATGCTTAAGATCCAGACAGTACCCTGTATACTACATGTTATATTTTTAATGTAATTGTGCTTCTTTTATACTGCATATAATTCTTATTCAATCATTTACAAATTTTGGTTTGAATCCCATTTTTTTCAACTGCCTCCCAGGAAAATCTCTCTGTTTAAGACCAATAAAAACCCTTTTAAGTTCATTCTTTCAACCAACTTCATAATGTGCACTTATAAGATTTGCTTCTCTGCAGCTATTATTCAATATAAACTTCCAAGTAGCTGCTTTTATTTACTCCGGCAGCAGCCTGCCGGTTGTTTTACCTCCAAACACACAGTCGCTGCCAGATATGAGTGGGCGTGCGCTGCTTCCTTCCGAACACGTATATTACCTGTTTTCTACTGCTGTCACTGCAGTTTGACCACATCAGACAGGGTAATGATAACATCCTTGGAGGGAGCATATTCTTTATGACACTTTGGCTGAAGCACAAAGAAAGTGGAAGTCAAAAGTGTGTGCTGTAAAGCTCCCGGACAGAGAGGAGCATTATTCTACATGATGTGTCAAAAGCAGAAAGGTGGAGGAGATTTTTGAGCTGAAACGAATGTCCAAAGAGTGGTTGTTTAAAGATTTAACCATGGGCTAACCCTGCTAGCCATCATCTATAGTGAATCATGCCATACTGCAGAGGCAAAGGCCCCAAACAAGCCCCAATGAATCCTTATAGAGTGTATTCTCACTTCATGGCAGGTTCTTTCATTTAGAGCACAAAACTCAACGCAAGTTTCCTCCATCAAACAGCAGAAATGAACAAAAAGTAGTCCCCCAAACACACGCAAGCAGCAACAACAAATCAAAAACACACAGACCTCATTGGATACCCAGCATTTAGAGCATCCTGAATGCAGCATTTGAGCACATGTAAGAGCCCGCAAAGACGCTTCGGGATACGTTCCCCATAGCTCGTCTTTCACATCCATCACAACGTGGAGCAGGTGTTTACCTAGACAGCCCGACTTTATGAATCATATTTTTTATGAGACGACTGGTCTCATTCAGCAACACCAATGTCAAATGGCTGCAAACATCTGTAACTGATCATAATTTCACTCCCATTAAGTGCACATTAGAGAGCGCGGGAGAGAGACGCAGTATAATGCATCATTTAGAAGCAAACAAACAAACGTGGGCTGAATGAATTTTTATGTCCGTGTCTGCACTTTGAAATAGCGGCCATTTAACTTTAGACGTTCGCAGACTGAGGCCCGGGTGTTTGTTTGGGCCCTGAACGCATCACACCACAGAGGACATCAGCAGATTTAAAATGAAGGCTCCTTTAGGGATCAGTTGGACTCCAGGGCC
This sequence comes from Semicossyphus pulcher, assembly GCF_022749685.1. Taxonomy (NCBI): domain Eukaryota; kingdom Metazoa; phylum Chordata; class Actinopteri; order Labriformes; family Labridae; genus Semicossyphus; species Semicossyphus pulcher. The sequence goes on from NW_027211697.1 coordinate 1,559,273, forward strand.
CTGAAACCCACGAGCACACTTATTATTATTTATGTAAGCATGTCATCCTCCTGTCTAATGAGCCTTTCACCGACAGCGTAATGAAACAGCTTGCATTAACACAAGCTAAATGAACAGCCGAGAGCTCCCGTGTCTATGCAGCAAAGATGAAAGCAGATGCTCCGCAACCCAAACACGGGGCGCGACAGACCCCCGGTTCTACAGAGGGAAACATGAGGGACATTGAGTCAGCGGCGTTCTCATCAGCTCATTGACTCCATTAGAAAATCTTGAATTCCCCAAGTCAAACATCATTATGTGAGAACAACGCACAACCGAGCCATGACCAAGTGACCATGAATGAACCCTCAGATTGATTTTTTTTTCTCTCCCATAAACACGGCCGTGTTTATAAACAGGGACTGCTCCGGCTGATAAGTGAAAGTCGAGCATCACACACATGAAAGGTGGGGTAAACAATTCACTCTGTTCTGAGAGTCAAACACAGACGAGCAAGTAAAAAGCTGATGTAACAGCCTTCTAACATGTTGGACTATATACAAGTCGAGTGTACAAGGTGATCTGGTGAGGTTCAATGTCCTTCTTTGAAGGAGAGAATACTGAGTGATGCTATTGTAAAATAAAGACCAAAACATCTATTATATAATAAAAGTGATGTGAAGTCCAATAGGTGTCACACAGATGTGAGTGTATGGGAAACTGCAAGAAATAAGGAATAATGAGCTGAATAACAAGCCATTAACTCACTTAGTCAATTATTTATAATGTGCATCATGTGATTTTCTCACTGTGTCATGTGTTTCATATGCAGGAAGCTTCCTGGTGCACACACTACCTACATGTGCATGTGAAATGTGAGGTTTAATAAAGGTATTAAAATCAGGCAAAAAAAAAACAATTCTTGCACTCTTTATTGTGTGTTTTTGTGCAAATATTGTGTTACTCTGTTAATAATCTAAACTTTGTGCTGGAATGGTCGCTTGACCTGAATGGTACACTTTTATTCTCTTAAATGAAACACAAAGAGAATGTTTTCTAACACCGTGTGGTTTTAAATATGTTCAATATAAAAAAGAAATTGCTTAACTGCTGTAGATCTACAAGCCTTTTTATGTCTGCCAAAGTATCTCAGTTAGTAGCAGGAACAAACCAGAGTAATACAAAGATATTTCCCATGAATCATGTGTGCATCACTGCTATAAAAAGTTGTGTTTTACATCTTTGAGATTAATTTCCCACCTGCCATTAGCTTCCATTCTGTGCAGACAAAATCAATTAAGGAATTACTGAATTTATTAATTGTTTTTTTATATTTTATTTGTTGTTGCAGCTTTAAAATGTTGCTGCAGCACGTGCAGATTGACTTTAAAATGTTGCATTGTTAAGACATTAACTTTGACGACCACGTCGTTAGAAACATGTTTTATTTTGATGGATCATCTATCACTCAAACAGGTTTCTGTCTCGTGCAAGTTCATTTCAAACCCGACTTTAATGAAGAATTACTGGCAAGCATTAAAAGCTATTCTTTGGTTAAAGCGAAACACAGTGATTGGAGGTAGCCTACATCATGAACATCATCAACATGAACGCTAAAGCAGTGGGAACTCACCGGTACCAGTCCAGCCCCTTCTCGTAGTTCCTGTCAAAGAAATGGGGCTCGTTCCCCACGGCTCTGACGTCAGGGTGCACCCTGAGAGCCTCCAGCAGAGCTCGTGTCCCCCCTTTCTTCACCCCGATGATGATGGCTTGGGGAAGTTTCTTCTCTCCATAATCCATGGTGCAGTTCACCCTGAGTTCGCTGTCCGTGGTGCTGAATTCCTGGTGCTCCCTCTCCAGCGCGCTGCTGTGATAAACCGCCGCAGACTTAGTCGGAGACGCCTGAGTCCTAATCCACTCCACTGTCCTCTGCTCGGCCTCAGCATGGTCCTTCACGCCGGAGACACTGGTGGTCCCCTCGGCCTCGGTGAATTCAGTATAGCCCTGCGAAGCGGAGTAAAGTTTCTCCCTCAATGTCACAAAAGTTGTCTCTTCCGTCACCAGCCTCCCCTGATACGCGTAGTTCTCTTGCAGGGGGAACTGCAGCGAGTTGTAGCAGCTCATCAAGCTGTAGAACAAGTAGGTGACAGAGAGGGAGAGGGTGAACATGAATAAGATTTTCCGGGGCACTTTAGACGTGAAAACCGAAGTGCTGGACCAAAATGCCATCTCTGATAGCAGTGATCCCCTCAAAGAAGTGGCCAGACATGTTTCCACCCCGAGTCTTGCATGGACAAAAATCAACAGCAATAATCAGTCACTATCAGCGCTGCTCCAGCTTTAAAAAAAAAAAAAAAAAAAAAAAAGCTGGACCGATCCAAGCTATTCCAAGAAAAATCGCATATTTATAAGGATAGCTGAGGCAAATAGATCGTTAAAATTCCGGAAGAATATCGCGTCCCCTTTTCTTCAGTATCGATTTCTTATTCCAGACGCTGACAGACAATGTCACAATTTATTGGACTGAACTTGCAGATTTGAGAGGCTGGAGATCTGGCGTCCTTCCAAATGAGCAGCCTGGCTTGAACTGGAGAGAGTGTGATGATGAAGGAAATCCTGGCATTTTAAGGAAGAAAGAGAGGAAGAGGGAAAAGAGAAGAATAAAATGTGTTTAAAGTACGCTTCTTCTTCTCGTCCAGTCCAATATGCGATACAAGAGTGGCTTCACGTCCATCCAGGCAGCTTTACAAATCCACTTGAGTCCTTCCAACAATCCTTTACGCTCTCTCTGTGTGCACTTTGCGGAGTAGAAAGTCGCACACCTTTGCACAAAAGCATCCACTCTTCCCTTTGACTACGCGGCTGCAGCTCGCCGTCCTCGCGCTCTCTCGCATTGCTCGGCTCCTACGATGTGCGCATCGGCTGGGTGAGCTCATCTGAACTGAAGCTCTGTGGAGCCACACAGCACAACTTGTGTACACCCACTTTTTTTTTCTCCTCCATCCGTGCACAAGTAGGGCTACAAACGTCCGATTTCCTTATCTGAAATCCTCCTCTGGAAAGCTGCTCCTTCTCCTTTAAGTTCCACAGACTGGGAATTACATCTCTGCAATGTGTGGGAGCTCATTGCATTATTGTGAATTGTTTCATAGTGGAGAAAGTTTCCTATGAAAGTCCATCTCTGAAAGCTGATTTTGATGGAGATTACATTTTACAGAAAGCTCATGTCTGCACCCTGCTGGCTTTCTGTGGAGCATTGCATAAGCTAATTTACACAAATAAAAAAAAAGAAGAAGAATAGAAGTTTATCCTGATAGATGCAAAAGCAGGAATCAAACCAGATAATGAGCAACACTGTTTGGAATTAAGCTGATGACACATGAGGGGTGTAATTCCCCTATTCCATATTTGTGAATGCGAGAGAGCACGCGCAGAAAAAGAAGAATCAGTGTTCTGCATTATGCCAAAGGCGAGGATACAGCTCATACGTATAATACACTGGATTTATTACACATGCCTGCAGACTATAATTAGTGATGAGAATATTCACCAGACCTTAACTTGTACACTTTGTTGCAGCAGTATGAGGATTTAAAATTGCACGCTGCTGAAACGTCTCCCTGTGTTAGTGGATCTCATTCATCACACACCTCCAACACACCGGGGGAGCCAGCGTCACACACTAAGCACTGGCACCCGAATAATCTGCAACGCCTGGCTCGCACATCACTGAGCCACTATTCCATACAGGCCTGCGTTTGAAATGTCCACAATGTATACGTTGCGTGACTGAATTTGTCTCCTGAAACTGTCTGTTTCCTGGCTTGGCATGCAAAGTGGAGCTGACACAAAGCCGGTCTGTTACAGTGTTGCAATGTTACTTAAGGACAACAATGTGGCAAGGAGCTCTTTGGCATTCAGGCGGTGCATTTAAACCCAACCAGAACATCTGTGTCATCCTATGAGAGCTTCCAGAGAAGAGAAAACACATCTTCTGGTTTCTCAACATATAGTCAGTATTTTTGAACCCATCGGAAATACAGCTGTCTAAACATGAAGCAGCTAAATACAATATTTATATTCTAGCTATGTTATTTCATCACATTTTTTAGCTGTCAGCTCAATAAATGTATGGTTTCAGTTCCCTCCTCTAGTGACATTTTCAGCAAACAAAAGGTCTAAAAATCGACTTCAACTACCTACGAACTCGCTGGTGAATATAGTTTGGCTGCTAAAGAGCCAGTGGAGGAGTTGGTAGAGACCAAAACGGAGGTAAAAGAGAGTGATTTGCAACACGCCACGTGGCAAGAAACTATCGGATGTTTAAATAAGAAACTGCTGCTCAAGGTTTCAGGGGCGGAGCCAGACTTTTTTGACTGGGGTGGCCCAACTGGGGAACTGACTTATGCAGGGGGGACATGAAGTATGTGTCTTCATGCTACTTGACTTAACTAACATTAACATCTAAAAGATGTTATATTCCTGTGTACATTTTTAAACGTTTTAAAGTAACAGAACAGAGTGGCAACATATAAATGTTCTAAGCTTAATTCTTTGAAGACTCAAAAAGATGTTTGTCCAGAGTAACCGTTTGAAGTACGAACAACGCGCCACCTTAAAATGCAAAGAAAGCTAGCAGCCTGTTGCAACACAGCCCAAATAGTTGATTTTAACATAAGTCCCGCCTCTGACGAGGCAAATAGCCAGGCATAGTTTATGATTTTGGGGTGGCACCTGGGGTGGCCAATCAGATTTCAAAGGGGGGCCTAGGCCACCCCTCTTGATCCGCCCCTGCAAGGTTCACAATTTGAACTTAAAGGTAATATGTCTGTGTGGTTTTCACAGTTGTATCTGCTGCCCCCATCTATACCGCTTATCCTGTTCAGGGTTGCACGGGGAGGCTGGAGTCTATCCCATGTGTCATCGGGCGAGAGGTGGGGTACACCCTCAACTGAGAGAATTTAGAGTCACCATTGAACCTAACGAGCGTGTCTTTGGACTGCGGGAGGATGCCAGAGTACCCGGAGGGAACACACACATGCACGGGGAGAACGTGCAAACTTCACACTGAAAACCCCCCTACATCTGAGGCGGGATTCGAACCAGGAACCTTCCTGCATTTTGCTTTTGTGGCTTATAAGCAGATATTTAATGTGTCTAATGTAGGGCTGCTCTTTCTTCTATTTTCTTCAATTACTTATAAAATGGCCAAATGTTACTCCTCTATATTAGTAAGGATGCAGATGTCTATTAAAGAGTATCAGTAGTTGCATGTATATCTTTATTCATGACAATCTCATGAATAAAGTGATCAGATTTTTTTACCCAGCCAGTATAAAATGTGAAGTTATTTGCGAGCCAGACCTGCATATGAGCAATGCAGGTGATTGGGTGTGGGGGAAGACAAGTGTTTGGAGCACAATGGCTGCTGGGTGTTTGGCAGTCAAGAGAGCGTAGGAGAGCTCAATGGCTTTGTTGAAATTGTTGCATTCGTAAATTGCCACTCGGAGAATCAGAGAGCTCTCTAAAAGGAACTGCCCTGTTTGTAAATTCCCACTGTTATCACACTTCCTACCTGTCTGTCTCAGAGTCACCCTGACAGAGATAACTGAGCATGCTCAGACCCTGCGGCTGTGGAGTAGCTGCAGCGTTGAAGTGGTATTAAGATGGCCGCCGCCACTCAATGCTGATGATAAATTATTATCGGAGCGCGGAGGAAAATATATTGACCCGATTTATCTTCCCCCTTTGTTGAGTCTGTTATCTGAGTCATTCATAAATCGCTCAGACATTGTCGGCCTCTGTGGAAGCTCAGTGCTCAGATTGTCTATTTGCATTTACAAACAAGCAGTCACTCAGGAAAGAATGGAGTTTATTGAAGTTTAGTTTGAGTCCCGACAGCTGATTTGTGAAGAAGATAAGTCGCTGGTTGTGTCACAAGGCCGATAACAAATGAGCATTTCCTACTTTACCTGCAGGCAACAGGTCTTAAGAGGATTTGAGGAGACGAACAACCTAAAAACAACCTGCATCCTCTTGTTTCTTATATACAGTCCTATCACACCCTCCCTGTTCATCACTCTGAGCCACGCAGAGCAGCTCGCATTAGCATGCGCCTCATGTCCAGATTGTATTCAGATATGAATTATCCATATTACATTTACACCTGGAATTAAAAATGTGTCTCTGCTATCCAACGTGTCTGCGGCTCCACTTGCAATTACGATTCTCCGTCCGGACAATATCCACTCACCGCTAATGCAAAATTATTCATCTCATCCGTTAGAAATATCACCTCGCAGTCTTTAGAGGAGCCGCAGCAATGAGTGGATTTTATTCTATGGCAGTATGCATGAGTATGTATTTAATTTTTCTCTCTGTTTAATGCGCCCAGTGCCTGAGTATTTATTTCAATGGAACTACAGCTGTGCTACCATTGCTTCTATGGTGAACTAACAGCAAAACGGCTCCTTTACTGTCCGATTCATCATCAAAATACTATATTATGCTGAAAAAAACAACCCCAAAGACTGCAACAGAATCGCCGTCCAAGTGTCTTCACCACACATGAAGTCGCCGTCCTCCTAATGTAAAATACATCAGCCCCCCGGCACTTTTTCAATAAAGTTACAGCTCAGACGCCGCCGCTGCACCACCTGGAGATTTGGGTCTTCTAATATGAAATGACCTGTTTCTGAACCCTGCCACAGTCTGGGCCCGTCTGCTCGAGCTAGAGATGAACGGCCATTGTGGGGAGGGTTTGGCAGGTCCTGCGCTGTTACACCGCTCGGTGTAATTTAAGTCACAAGGACCGTGGCCACCACCGAACACTTTTGTTCCTCTGTGGCCACTGTGTGCAGAGACGGTTTAGCAGGCGGGAGTTAGACAAAAGATGACAACATTGTCCATTCACAAGAAAAACGGTTTCTTTTTCAGTGTCCATCAGACAAGTTAAATTTGTATAAATGAAAGTGGCACATTTCCGCTAGGACCTAAATGCAGTCAATCTAAAATCTATGTAGCAATTTCAGGCATTAAAAATAACTTTACAGAAATAATGAAACTTGCTGATGGTCTGGTTTGCTTTTGTAGGTCATGTAGAGTAATCAGAATTAATTTCAGTCACAGGAGCTTTAAAATTGTAAAATTAAATGAGCAAATTTGTGGCAGGACCTAAATGCAGTGAAACTAAACTACAACAAATGTGTATTAATAGCTCTTTGAGTGCACAGATTTCAATATAGCTACTTTTAATGAGCTCTAGACTACAAAGTACATCAAACACATGACATATTGTATTACATTAAAGCGATGCGTTTCTGGTAGGACCCAAATGCAGTAAAGTGCATCTCGTCTAAGGCTCTCTTTGTTACGGTTGTAACTCTTGATTTCTCTTGGCGGTCGCTTTCCTTTATAGACTGTTTGCCTTCATCTGAGCGTCGAATTTGTTTCTTCTTCTTTGGATTTTCACTTATTTTTGAAGTTGTATCTGTAGTCATCAATCTTTTCTTTGTTTGTTCAGCCAAAGTAGATTACTGTTTACAGAGACCGGAAAAGCAGCCGCTTAGCTCCGCCCTGCCTGCCCTCAGGCTTTCATCAGTGGGCCATAGGCTCTATCACCATTGTGTTACCTCATTTGGCAATAGATTAAAAAGTAATGGACTACAAAGTCATAGTAAAGTATTTCAGACATGTTACATTTGTATTCAGTGAAAGGAACACATTTCTGTTGGGATCCAAATGCAGTAAAACTGAAATTTTAAGTATTTAAAAAGATGAATATTTAATGCTCTTTAATTGGACAATTTTCAATATTGCAACCTCTAAATGTTAATGGACTACAAAGTCTGAATAAAGTCCATTATACAAGTTACATTTGTGTGAAGTGTGAAAAACAGTAAATACATCAGATGTATGAACCTGGTTTTTACTCTTCTCTGTGTATTTGTGACTCAGGTTTGTTAGAGTCTACTCTCTTGTCTGTGTGTAATGAAGTTAACAAAATGCATGAGCAGAATGCCTTCGAGTGACACTTGAGGCCTTTTTCCTCATGAATCTCTTTGAAGGATTACTCTGCAGGAAGGTTTTGAAAAACAAAGACTTCTTATACAGTTTTTAACTTTAGTGGAAGGATTGTTTAAATGTTGTTTTAATGCAGGACAATGTCGTGCAGCGCCGAATGTGAACACCGAATATAGAAATATCAAACACATTTATTGCAACCAAAAATGTTTACATCCAGCCAGCCAATCGGAGACGCAGGATATTTCTGGGCCCGGAGAATGCATTTGGATGAGTATCACAGAAACCTCAGAGGAAGCCTTTAGTTTTCCGTTCGCGTACCAAACATAATCACAAATCTGCTTAATGCACACGGGCCAAGCTAAGACATGAATCCCATGCAAGCGGAGACCTGAAGCCTGGGGCCGTGCATATAAACCGAACCCGGGATGTATAAACACAAACACAGTGTGCAAACATGTGTCCCGCTCTGCAGCAGTGCACCCTGGGTAAGTACATTTCTAATGGGAAGTGGTGGGACGACGGTTTCTTCTTTTAACTGATTTGTGGCTGAGGTTTGGTTGTGATGGAGAGGTGTTTGAAGTGTTGTAAACAGTGTAGTGTGTTATGAATTATGGCTTTGAGGGAATGGGAGTGAAATGGAGGCAGACTGGAGTTTAACTTAGAGTTTCGAGCCCATAACTCTTAAACGAGAACCCTGGCCGTCCCCTCTTTTTCTTTTCACCCTGCACAGGCCAAAGTTTTTAAGGATTTTGTTGCAGTTTAATTGAATTTGGTTTGAATATCCTGATCTGCTGCTGTGCATGTTTTGTTTGCAGAGAGGAGGAACGAGGTGACGCAGAAACGAAAGGCCAAACGGGGAGGAAAATCTAAAGTAATAACAAATTATAGCTAATTACGGGAGCTGACAGATATTGATTTAGTCAGCTATTAAGCTTGCTCCTGTGCAATGTACAATCTCACATGATTGTGATTTATAACAACAATAATTTGCACTGATGAGACCTTTTTCTAAGCGTGTGTGTTAGTGTTATGTGTGTCTTGTTGTATTTCTTGCACATCTGCAAAAATTCATGAGTGTGCTGTTTGAAACAGGATAAGCGTATCTGTCACTTTGGCATCGTTGCTGGAAATCTGCTTTTGAATCGCTGAACTCGCCGGCACAACTCGGCAGGGTCAACTGTCAGGATGACTAATTGATGCTGAGATTGACGGCGCTGATTTGTTTGCTCTAATATCACAGATCTCAGCGGAGGTTCTGTTCCAAACCAAATGTATCATAATTGCAATAACACGGCCTGTCCTGTTTCAAAGGCTGCTTCGAACAGGGCTGAGAGAGGCGGCCTTGTCTGGCTTGGAGGAAATGTCCTTCGAGTCCATGAGTCTGCAGCAATCCATCGCACCGCCGCCAACTGTTGTTTTTTTTTGGTTGGAAAAATAACATTTTGACATGGACGTGTCATGTTTACCAGGTATTTAGTGGTTTTGTGTCGACATATGAGAACCCCCAAATGTTCCAACAACTCTTGGCGGCTGTGACGGTTCAGCCACACATTTGGACAAAGCTTTTATTTGTCATCATGTCACAATCTCTCAAAATAAGGCAGTAATGGCTTCTGCAGATGATTTTCATACAGTAATCATTGGCTTTGTTTTTCAGAAAATAATAACTTGCCAATTCATCCATTTCCTGTTTTTATTGTCAGCTGTTTTTTGTTGGCACATGCCAACTTTTACCTCCACTGAGACTATTTACTGTGCACACAAATTCACATCCGTGTCTTCTATTTACTTTAAAAAAAAACTGTGTTCACTTCACTCATATCCTCAAAAAACAATTACCATCATTCAGAATAAGCTCCATGTCATCATACATACCACCTGTCGCTGGTCAGACTTTCTAATATAGTATGAAAAAGTCTGTCATTTGTGGTTATAATAATCTCTTTTTACAGATTTGACATAGAAATGTCAAATCCGTAGCTGCACGACAAGATTTTAGTACAGGAAGTGGTCTGGTTTTCTGTTTGTAGTCCGTTTGTAGTCCAAGTGGTGTGCAGAAGAAACAGTATCCATGTGGATCGCAAAAGCAGGCGGAAAGCAAACCGCCATAATGCCAACACGACTCCCTGTGGCGGTTATCTGACGATGTAGCTTTTTATTAAAGGGGCCGTGTCTTCTGAATGGATATTCTCATATTTTGCGGGTGTCACATTTTTTTCCCCCATGTTTAAAAAGGTCGCCTCTGAAATGGGCCGTTCAGAACAGCTGCAGGTTTCTACGTAGAACATTGCTTTCACTGGAGTCAACCAATCGTCATTCACCGTCATTCACCTCAGGCTGCCTTCTTGCACCAGCTTGGAGTCAAGTCGTCACTTTCCCATTCACTTGTATGAGAAAGTGTGTCCAAACTTTTGACTGGTAGTGTATATAAACAGATATCTGCAGCAAACAATCTGTTGTAGATCGTGAGTTCCTGGAATACATCAGCAGTGATTGATCCGACCGCTGTTCACAAAAAAGAGCATTTTAAAAGTAGTGTTCTTCTCCTCTTGACGACAGACCTGACAGAGCTTCATTTTTACTTTTTACTAATCTGATGTTGTAATTTTGGCATATTTACGGCCCGTTAATTAAAGTCAATCACAAGAAAAACGGTTTCTTTTTCAGATAACATCCCTCTGTAGTTAGCCAGAGTGAAGCCTCTGGGTAACTAACTACTAACTATTTGGCTCAGCAGAAACAGATGAACGGCGCTCCTCTGGGGGATTTAATGAACCAAGAAATGACCATGTTTATTTTGCCGATATATCTGGGGGGCGAATTTCGCTTTGCTTTTGATCTGAACACACAGTAGTATTTCTCTGCCGTTACTTAAATATAGTTATAAAGTTATAGTCAACTGTACCCTAGAGATGTTTATTTTCCTAGTAGTTGTTTCACTGCAAAGTCCGAACACAAGTCTATTAGTCGATGGCCCAACCGAGGAGAACAAACAGCTTCAGATTGGAGCAGCATTCATGATTCTAATCGTACTTCTCTGAGGTCTTATTGTCCTCCTTGTTCTTAAACGGCTGCAGTGTCAATGCCGAGGTGAAATGATAGATACCATCCTTTACTTGATCAATAATTCTGCTTCCCTCCAATGTTGTCCGGGCTGCCACACGCTGGACTAATTAGATGATAAAAAGTGATGGATGTGTATTAAACCTGGGCCGGCCCTTAAGAGAACTCCTCTGGGCTTTGTCCCATTTCCAGCTGACCTTTTGAATCCCAACTTTATTGTACGTGGATGCAGTTCGTTCAATTTGCTGGATGTTTGTGATGCGGCCATTGACTTGGGTCACATTGATTATAAATAAGTAGATAGATAGATGGATAGATAGATGGATCATTTTAATTACGACATTAAATTTCACAAATATAAGTCACTCTGGCTTTGCTGCAAAAAAAGCGGACACATTATTCCTGCTGGAGTTTGTCCTGCTGGAGAATCCAATAACCTCTATGAAGGGTCATATGTTCAAATGCATCCTATGAGGACGCGGGGACCACTCGACCATTACTGCAGGGAAAATGAAGAAGGTGTAAATCAAGGCGACTCTGGGTTCACATGGATCGAGTAATTCCCAGCAGGATCAGAGAGAGAGGCCACAAGAATGCTCTTACACAGCAGCTGCAGAGGACAGCAGTCCTTTCATACGGCCGATTTACCATCAAGGTATGGTACATTTGTAGTTTTTAAGCATATCAAAGCTGCAAAAAAGCCACTGTCAGTCAAAGCTGGTGTTCTCTGTAATCGATAGAAGCAATAATTTTGAAATTGGCGCCATAGATGTTCAAACAGCTCATGCTTTTGCCCGTCCTACATTCCTACAACACCCAGCGTGCATTGTGCCCCTCCCTCTGAAAGGAACGGCCCAGCGAGAGACGCTGGAGTGAACGTTTTTGCTGCAGGCAATGGCTCAGAAATACGACGAGAATATACTGGTGGATTGTCTAAAAACTCTTCAGGTCTGCAGTCTACATTTCAAACCTGACGACTTTGAACAAGACATGACATCGGAGGCAGGCGTCCTAGATTGACGGCTATACCCCACAGGATCCGTCCTGTGTCTGCGTCGTCCCGCGTGCACGGTGACCTCCGGAGTTGATCGCGGCCACTCTAGTCAATGATCGTGTTTGCACAGCACGTGCCGCGTTCCGTCTCCAACGCGTCCCAGAAGCGTCTCTCCGCTCTGCTCCCCTAAAAATACGCGCCAAGTCTATTTTTGAAGCTGAACAGAGCAGATCATTCCAAACAGGAAGTCTGACACACGAAAACAGCATAGAGCATACGGTCATTTCACAATAAAACAGCATGTACAGGCTCATGCTTTTAAAGAGTTTTTAATTAAGTAGGCTACTCACCCATGGGAGAAAGGCAGAAATCATACAATGATATCCAAATGAGCAGATAATGAACCTCCTGAGGTGCAAACTGAACTGTTTGTGTGTTGCTCTGTTTTAACGTGATTTCACATAATGAAGTTCTCCCGCGATCTTGTGATTTCACGAATCCATCCAAATCCGCTGCGGTCCAGAAACGCCTCCTGTGGGGTAGGGCGCACGCTGTCTGACGGACCAGAACCACAGCGTACACTGAGCGTGGCGGGCACGGATCCTGTGGGGTCCAGGCCTGAGGAAGTGTAGTTTAGCGAGCTCCCTGGCCAGGTTTTCCAGGGCCCATTGGAGAAGCGGATTGCGTCCTCCAAAGGCACAGAGCGAAATAGCATTTTATTCCTACCATAATGGCATTAGTTCCCCATAATAGCATGATAGGACTGAGGTTGAAAATCAGCGAACTGGCCCTTTAAGTTTAGCTGAAAATATCTCTTCAAGCTAAAATCTCACAAGGGCAAAAAGCAAGACTTTTTTATTTTTTTTCCAGCGGCACAAAATGACCAAATACTCTGTTTCGGAGCAAAAACTCATTTCAAGACTCTCCTAATCTTCACCTCTCATCTACTACTCCCAGCTCCCCCCCCACACACACACACACATACGAGCACACACACACACTCTCAGCTGCTCAGCGACAACAACTCAAACACCCTGAGCTCGAGCCAAAATGGTAAAAACCAAATACAGTCTTATAACTCTACAGTATTTCGCATTAAAAAGGTAATGAGCTCTTAAATACGAAGATACACACTGTTTAATCTGACCTTAAATGTTCCCTTTAAGACGAGGGATTTAATGTTTTCCTAATGTGCATGTCAGCGTCTTCCTCTCTAATGTTTAATCAAACAGTTTGCAGAGGATTCTGCTGCTTTTCCTCCCGTTCCCTCATATTGTTTACTCATGCGTTTTGATCATATTTTCCTTTTTTAACTCATCCTCCCATTGTGCCAGCGTGCTATCTTTGGGGCGTTGATGTTACACTGATGCAACACTCGGCCTGCTGAGCTTTTTTTTTCTCCTTTAGACATGTCGGAGCGCAGCAGCCAAATAACGGGGGCGACAATTATAGCGGTGGGGAAAATGATCTGTTGGGGAAAAAAAGCAACGTCGTGAATGAGTTTCTTTAGCGTGAGTTTAAGAAGCACTTTGCTGTAATGACCTTTACGTGGATTGAATTGATGACATCCATTTGCCCTTTCCATAACTTGTGCTTTGGAAGTCAGTCCCTGCTATAATGTCCTCCGTGGAGTTGCAGTAAAGGCTTACTTTTCCCAAGGCGTTGCAGACTGGAGCGAGCTGCCGGAGCGCCGCAGGCCTCCTCTGGAGTCGCTGCTCCTGAGTTAGCAAGACGTCCCCCGGTGCCTCCCAGGTGTGGCTCCCTCAGCATAATTAAGGTGGGATCTGCCAGGGCTTCTGGGCCGGGGTCATTCATCAACTGGATCACCCGCAAGATTAATGTGCACTTGCTGCAGCGCTCCAATGGATTGCTGCCACTTGCTGAGATCATTAGCGTTGGCCTCCGTATGACTGCAGAGGGCTCCGCTCAGTGGATGGGGAGATTTGCAGCTTTGCATACTAAATGAACAGTCCATCATCGCCTAATTAAGGGATTATTGGAGACACTTGTGTCCAGTACCCTGGACAGTAAACCATAACTGAAGGGCAAACTAGATAGATTAGCTCCACCTGCTTAGTAGCAAAGTGCAAAGTAATGAAACTGCTGACAAAAGTAAGCTCAAAGGAGAACGAGGAGGGAGTGCGTCATTACACGGCGTGTAAACCCCAAAGGGACTCAGATTTAATAAGTCAGTTTTTACAGCGTAAGGAATCCAGATTGCAACACATCACCGCTCAAACACAGTTAGGATAACGTTGATTCTGCTGACAATCATGTGCTGACACTTTATTAAAGACATGCAGAGTTAGAGTGGTGTTCTCCACAACGTTATTAAAGCTTTACAAAGACAACCCCTGTGCTATAATGTGATAATTGCAATGCATCTGCATCGTCATCTACATTTTAAGTAACATTTTCTGACCAATCATAACAAAGGGTACACTGTAACAAACTGCTGTAAATTTATTGTGGATTTAAAACGGCATCTTACAGTTTTTCATAATGACTGTAAAATACTGTTAAATATTCATCCCTCGCATGTAAGCTTATTTATCAGCATAAAAGAGTATTTTCTGTCAAGCTGTGGACATACACGCTTGTGTGACGTGTGGCTGTTCCTGAGCGTAGCGTGGATGCGAGAGCAGGGAGTTCAACCAAGGAGGTAACGTGGAATTACGCTTATCTCCCGGAATCTGCATTTCATGTTGTTTTGTGTGCATGATTATTGAACTATTGACATTTCAGATCATGTTTCATTAGGTCAGGGTGCTAAAATTGGCGAAACAAGCTCTGTAGCTCGAGCAACGTTAGCTAACGTTAGCTAACAGCAAAGTTAACAGTAGCCTTTTTGTTTAACGGTCGTGTAAATAAGGCAGGCCTGCGGTATCCTTAGACTCAGTTGAAGCCAGCAGGAAAAAAGCCAATAAAGTTAGCATCATTAAAGTTAAAAGTGTGACGATGTCGCTCACTTGTGTTTACTTGTGCTATTATAGAGTCGACTGTAGCCGCAAACGGGAAGAGTTTCTGATCGGGTGGGGACCTGGAATCACCCGAGTGTGTCTGAGAGAGAGCATCTTTGTTCACAAATTGATCCGCACAAACCTCCTGTCTCGTACTTTTATCTAGTTCTTCTAAAATAAACTGTTCAAATACAAACCTACAAAAGCTCAGGTTTCTTGGAAGCAGAAAAATGGCTTGAACAAAACAGTAACTTATTATCACCTTTTAAGTCGATATGGGAAAACTTGTTAGCAAGCATTTCCCTGTTTACACACCCAACACTTACAACATTATCATTTAATTAAACTCCTGTTTGTGTCCACCTGGTGAATGCACGTCCAATATTCACTCCCTTTACTCTCTATTTTTAGTCTGTACGAGTTCCTGGGGGAAATATCTGGCTCTTTAGCTGCTAACCGCTCCGCTATGTTCACCATGCAGCTAGTCGTTAACTTTGTGTGTGTGCCATTTGGGGCTGAGCAGGTGGTGTGCCGAGAGTTTTAAGAGCCTCGCTGGAATTAGTTGCCTGCTGTGGCCGGAATGACGCTGAAGGGATGGTGAGTGTGAACAAAAACAGTGATATTGAAGGACTGACGGATAAACAGTGATATATTGCTATGAAATATTTTCAGCTACCTTAATGTAACTTTTTCTTTCCTGTTTAAAAGATTGTCTTTCCCACTCATTTTGACAACTGCAACATATTACATATAGAGCAGGTCTACATTATTTCAAGAGATCCTGTACTGTGCAACAGTGACAAAGAAAAACTTCCTTTCCTTTTAACAGAAACCTCGAGCAGAACCAGACTAATGGTGAACAGCGAAATGCCGCGACCGGACAGGCCAAGAGAGCAGGATAGAGAGGATGGATATAGACGAACAAACAGGGAAACATGCGCAATGCAACAAAACGAAAAACAGATGGTAGAGCGGGTTGCCCTCCAATCATATGGTTGGCGGTTCGATACCCAGCTCCTCTTGGGCTGGGTATCCAGCCAGTATTCTTGGGCAAGATACACGCTCCAGGAGTGTGAATGATTAATTGGCCAGTTGCCTTGTGTCAGGACCGGCCCCTGAAAGGTCCTGTGAATGGGCCGTCCCCAAATCTGATTTACACATGCGCTTACTCAGTAAACAATATAGGCACAGTTACAGGTATCCCATTATTATTATCCAGAGAAGTTGCAGTGGGTGTTATATTCTGAAAGTCTGGGGTGTCAGTTTAGCTCAGCAGTTAAATCGCACGTCCCATATACAGAGGCTATAGTCCTCGATGCAGCAGCATCGGGTTCGACTCCCACCCACGGCCCTTTGTCGCATGTCATGCCCACTCTCTCATACGCTGTTTCCAACACTATCCACCATCTTCTGTCTCTCAATAAACGCACAAAAGGCAAAAAATAAATAAAGTATTTTTTTGTCCACATGATCCTTCTTCTCATAGGTGTGCAATGGTAGTTGTGGTGCCTTCACTGGCGCTAGCTATCTCCTGCTTAGTGAGCGGTAACGTTAGTCTCTTAGCCTTTGCTCATCTCTTCAGTCTGGCTCGGTTTCAATCTGACTAAAAAAAAATGGTTCTTGTTCAAATGGTTTCAATGGTTCAAATTCTTGTGTGGCTCAAAAGCCCTTGCCACCGTCGTCTTATTCTTCTCCTTCCTTCATTGGCATCACAATTTATGCACTGGTCCTGCTAGGGTACTCCAACATAGCTAGCCTGGTAGCTAGCCAAGGTCACGTGTGGCCCGTCTAAGGTCCGGAGGTTTTGACATTACTTTCAAAAACTAAGAAATGACTCGTGCCATTTTAAGGCATGGGCGTTTACGCTTCGAAACAGGCAAAATATTATTGAACATTGAGTATTTATGGTCAAATGAAAATGCTGTTATCATTGCTTATATTTAGGATCAACAAAGTTATTAGTGTCCTCCAAGGGCCCCCCTAATGCCTGGGCCCCAGAATGCTTTCCCCGTTTTCCCCCCTTATGGACGGCCCTGCCTCTAACTGCAGTCCAATATACAGACTTAAATTAGCAATGCCTATAGTATTATAGGCAGTATTATTGGGTATATACCTGAAATATTAACCCAATAAAATTGGGCTTTTATTTCTGAATAGGTCCAAATAACTTGAACACCACAGATAGAAGTGGATTTAACCTTCACAGGAAAAGCAGCAACATGTCACAACAATATATAATGATCACTATTTTCTGCCACATTGCGCTTCCATAGAAAATCCAAAACAACTGTGAATATTACTAGCGAATGAAAGCGCGAGGATCCTCCACTTGTTGTGTAAACCATTAGACTGTCTCACAGTGAGAGGCGGGGGGAGGGCTGAGCTTCTCTGGCTGTAAGCCTCCCTGTATATGAGGCTTGTTTTTCATTGACTGTGTCAGGAATCAAGAGGGCTAATCCCTCAGAGACTTCAGATGAAAGTTTCAAAAGAAATAATGAAAGGCATACTGCCTGAGGGTGCATATCGGGGTGAACGTACAGCAAGCTGGAGAGAGAACAGCAGCGCGCACAACAAGCAGCAAAGGAAGAACATAACAGCTTCCCTTGCTGCCACCCCCACCAGTCTAACTATAAATCACATATTCTGTCTCCAAGACATAAACAAATACGCAGCAGTGCACATCAGAAACTTGGCACAGCATGAATACTTATAACATTTTGCAGCTTGTACTTTTAAAATATCTGAATGATCCGTAAAAATGACGCGAGACTTTATAAAAGGGAACAAGAGAACCCTGTTTTTTTCCCTCTTGGCTCTCCATCAAAACGTCTTCTTCCTCCAGGATGAAGAAACCATCCAACATGAAGCATTTGCATATTTTGTGACTAAGATATATGTAATTACAGGGATGTGCAGAATATGATGCAAAGCTATTGAATGTGAATTGGCAGCAGTGTTTGGAGAAGGCTCTCTCTGTGTGGTTTTATGTGTGTGTTTGTGTTTATTTTCCTGTGCCTGTGTGGGTGCATGGGTGAGTGCCACGTGAAATCTGGCCACATTGTTAGGTAGGTAGATATGAAATTTAGAGACTGTTGGCTTCGCTTTTTGGGAAAAAATGAGACAATGCACAGAACTGTAACAGGATTATACCTGATGATAATTTAGCTAAATCTTTTTAATCAATAAATAGAGAAAGAGTCGTAAAAAATTGGTTGCTTTTTGGCTGCGTGAGAGCCTTTTCTAAATTGCCTCATTTCAAGCAGTTGTGAGTGACATCACGTTTCTATCATCCTTGGAGTTGAAAGATAAATCGGCCTACCAAGAGATACGTTAGTGTCAGACGTTCGCCATTACTTCCAGTCGGGTTACACAAACAAATCTTTCTGGCTCTCCTGTAGACTCTGACCCGGGGCTCAGGCTGCACACAGTGTGCACCAATACCTCTGAAGTGACCGAATTAGAATGCCGTACAGTCCACGAGCCGTGTGCAGTGAATGGAGAACACCCCTAATAGTGCTGGCAGAGAAATGCATCTGCATTCTGCTGCTCGTGCAAATGTAAATGTCCTTTTTTCCCCCCTCCTTCTACATAGTGATGATTTGTAGGTAGGACCACGCGACTTGGCCAATAACCCTCACAATTATTAATGCGCAAATAAGATTTTTTTGAAAGATGCTGTTAAGTCTTATTTCTTTCCACAGGGAGATCTGTTTTAGCTCGTCATAATGGTTGGTGTAACTGCTGGCAGAGCGTACAGGCCGCAGTTTTTATAGAGGCTTAAACCGTTCCTCATAAAAATGGCCGTCTTTCAAAACATTCACTCGGCGTGCTGTGTCCACAATAATTAAAATATAATTAAATGAGAGGTAAAACCTCAGCCTGGTTACACAGACTTACATCTCTGTTTTCATAGCCAGAGATGCTCACTGTGCATTCAGCTCACTCCGTATAATTTACCTCCCAGCCCAGTGTTGAGCACACAGCCAGCTTGTAAAGCACACTGGTAATACGCTTTCTGCAGGGAACAGGTGCAGAGTGACTGCTCAAATTAGCATCAAATGCTCCTATAATAGAGGACTATATAACCATATGAAGACTGGTTTCTGACCATTTTGTTATTAAGACTCCACCTTATCCACCTTTCACCCTACTGTTAGCACCCTACTGTTAGCATCCAGCAGTTAGCATCCAGCAGGACACAATACAAACTTATTTATTTATTTATTTATTTATTTTATTTAAAAGGGACCATGTACAGTTTAAAACATAAATGTCACCATTTAATGCACCACACCAGATTATTGCTTTACGCTAATTAGCATATGTAGTCCCCTGGCAGGTCAACACAAAACAAAAAAACAGGACAATAACAAACAGAACAGAGTAAAACATACGACAAAAAAACCCCACACCAAAAATACAAAGCTACACACACAGAAAGTCTAGGTCATTTTAGATGGTTTATGTTTTAGGTGGGGCTGCACGTTAGCGCAGTGGTTAGCGCTGACGACCACACAGCTAAAAGGTTCCTGGTTTGAATCTCGGTTTGTACGTAGTGGCTCTTTCTGTGTGGAAATTGCACGTTTCTCCCCGTGCATGCGTGGGTTACCTCCGGACACTCCTGCTTCCTCCCACAGTCCAAAGACATGCTCGTTAGGTTCAATGGTGACCTTGTGTGAAAGGTTGTCTGTCTCTATGTGTCAGCCCTGTGATGGACCGGCGATCAGTCCGGGGTGTACCCTGCCTCTCGCCCGATGATAGCTGGAAGCAGCCGCAGCCCCCCTCCTGCGACCCTCAACAGAATATAGATAATGGATGGATGGATGTTTTAAGTTTTGCTAATGCAACACACTAATGAAGACAGGGAAATGTCAGTCTGTCTGTCTGTTGGTCAACGTTTCCACCACCATTGAATTGATTTCAATTAAATTTGCTACGTATATTCATTCTGTCTGGAGGATAAATCCTAATTAAAACGGTGATCCCCTGACATTTAAATGAGGGACATTTTGATTTAATTCATTTAATTAAATATATTTACATCTACTGGAGTGATTGGCAGAATAAAACACTACAAGACCTTGACGGTTCTAATATTTGATAGGATCTAATTTTCCTCTAGCATCACCAAGAGGTTGCAAATTATGAGAACCAACTACTGGGTCCACCAGAATTGGTATTTTCCTACTAAAAAAGGAGTTTTTTTAAAATTATTTTGAATACTTGAATTATATGAAAAGCATCTTAAGCATCTAAATTAATTTAATTCCCATCTTCAGCTGCTAACAAGCAAATGCTAGCATGCTAACTCACTTAAATTATGAGCACAGTAAACAGTGGACCTGCAACCAAATAACAGCATGTTCCTATACTGATTTTTCAGCATTTAGCTCAAAGCATGCTGTGACTAAATGGAGCCTCGCAGAGCTGCTAGCATGACCATGAACTCTTTAGCCGTGTCTGCACAGGAGATAGGTAGTGTGGAGGAGCATCTTAGGGTTAGCAGCAGATTCAATGCTCCGTCTGTGTCTATAAAGGATGTATGTATTATGTTGTTTGCATAAAATTTCAGCATCTAAATCCAGTTAAAACAAAATAGTAATATAGTGATAATACACAGTTTAAATGTAATTTTTAAAACATGTGTGCACCTGCCTTAAACATGCATCTCTCCTCCTGAAAGAAACTGTCTAAACGTCGACGTGTCAGTGTTTTCTGATGGAGGCCCGGCCGAGCTGTGAGCAGCGCTGCACATTTCCATGCACAGAATCGTGCAGGGAGGCAGCTGTCTCTGATTCTCCACCTGATTTACCAATAACTGACATGCAGAGCGGGTTTCCACAATAGTTCTGCTCTGCTGAGCTGGGATTCAGTTTCACACATTGCATCAGATGTCAGAAAAACAACAGGGTCAGAGTTTATTGCAGGCATCAAGAAAAAATCAGATTCAAGTCCCCCCTTGGGTGCCTTCATAGCCAACCTGAATCTCATCTTCCTGCACACCTCCTCCTCCTTTTCCGCACACGTTCTCCTCCTGTAGAGTGTTGTTAAGCATGAAACACACACAGTTAAGACATGCTGTGTCAGTGTAAACCTCCGTGCTCTGTTTTCTTTAAACACACAAGTTAAGACTGACGGCTGATGAAGCTTTAACGCTGGCAGCCATGAGTAATAGAAAGCCGTCCCTTAAGTATCAGACCAGGCAATGGTTAAACTGTTGCTAAACCCTGCTCTCATTCATTAGCTTTCACTGTCTGAGATGCTCTTTTTTCCCCTGACGTGCATTTTTAAGCTTTTAACCACATGAGTTTTAACCCTTATGTGTCAATTTCACTGCTGGAATTTGAAATATGAATGTTTAAAGCAGACAGTTCCTGAATTTAATCTCGCATTAGAAGATGAGCATTGTCAATTTTCATGATTTTTGACTCTTTGGACGAACCTTCCTGTTTTGGAGGCATGTTCGTGCCACACTTTCTTCCGTATGTGCTGCGAAAAAGGATTTTGTGTCTCTTCCTGTGAGCAAGCATGGAGTCATTTAAAGGATTTATTATAGGGAACACAAGCCGGGTGCAAAGGGAACATTTGTCCAGATGTGAGATTCAGGATATACAGTAGCTCTCCATTCAGAGAGGACCAGAGGGTAAATGTTCGCATGGACAAGAAATATGGTGCTGCTCACTGGAGTTTGATAACACCCAGACAGAGGTTAAGTTTATCCACTATGTCGAGAGATAAAGATTCTGGTTTGGTTTTTCCATTTCTTCCAGGATACACTGAGTTCTTATCGCTAAAGTGTGACATAGTGGAAAAACAGAAAGCCTGGGGTTGTTGGAACATCTCTCTAAAGGCAGAGTATTATTGTTGTTATTAAAGCAAAATTATTCAATTTTTACATGGTCATTTTAGTACAGAAACTTTTTTCCATTTATGTAATATTACTAGATATTAGATTAATTTCATTCATTACTCACCATGTGCCTTCTTTCAATCAGAACGGCACGTTATTGCTGCAGAGTGGGACCTCTACTGACTTATTAATTAATCTCTCTAAACTCTGCTTTTATTTTGAAAAATGAATTATCTTAACTTATTACACACCTGTGTTAAATACTTGATTCTGATTGGTTAATTACGGCATTCCCAGGTCTGCTATTTCTTGATCATAGACTGTTGCTATGAGGAGTAAACCGTTGCTAGGGATGCGGCTCTAATTACACAATCCAGCTAACTGTAATCATATCAATCTGCTGAAAGAAGTCCAGTAAATTTACTGACTAATTGATAAATCTCTCTTAACCCTGCTTTTATTTTGAAAAATGAATTATCTTCACTTATGACATGGCTGTGTTAAATTCTTGACTCTGATTGGTTAATCATGGCATTCCAAGGTGTGTTATTTCTCGATAACAGACCGTTGCTATGAAGAACAGACCGTTGCTAGGGATGCAGCTCTAATCGCACAATTTGAAAGACTAACTGTAATCATATCAATCCGCCGAAAGAAGTCCAGTAAATGAATTGACTTATTAATAAATCTCTCTTAACTCTGCTTTTATTTTGAAAGATGAATTATCTTCACTTATTACACAGCTGTGTTAAATACTGTTATTTCTCGATAACAGACCGTTGTTATGAAGAACAGACTATTGCTAGGGATGCGGCTCTAATCACACAATCCGGAGGATGAACTGTAATCATATCAATCCGCCGAAAGAAGTCCGGTTAATTTGACTTTGGTCTGTTTACAGAGGGGGAAAAAGAGACAAAACGTTCGAGAGAAAGCAATAAAGGTTAAATGATGCAAAAACTGTAGGCTACGACAGAGAGATCTACAACACTGAAGACATGAAGTAAACATTAAACAGAACACAGTGCAGGAATCGTCCGTGTCTAAAAATGGTGAATGGAGAAGAAAATGTGAACAGACTCTGACGAGACAGAAAACCGCAATTAGGTGCTGCACTGATTCCTGCAGTCCCGTTCACCTCGTCTTCCTTCACCATCAGTGGAAATGCTTTGCGTGGGGGTTCCATTCTGCCTGCTCACTGTACATTATCCCTTACATATTAAATCAGGGATTTAGGCACTCCCAATATTGAACAGTTGTTTTGATATATTGCCTAATAACGACTGTAAATGCATTGTTAAATTCTACAAAACACTACTGACTTTATTTAGGATAAATAATAAAACAGGATATATAATTGTATATGCTTATTTGATCTATAATTTAGACATAGAAAATGAAATATTCAAACAGCAGCTCCTTGGTTCACCTTGTGTGTGAGTCCGGTGAGCTGACCTCCTCTTGAATAGCCCACAAATTAAAAAGAACCTAAAAGAAGCCAAACAAAAACATCCATCTGCAGCACAGTGAAGGTCACGGGGACCTCTCCAAGCTGCACGGGGACCTTTACCCATTCATGCCACGTTTTGAATGAAAAGCAAACCCAAGCTATAGAACATCAATTCATTGGACTCTCCACCGTCTAATTAGTCTTATCTGCGCTTTGCAAGAACAAAAAATATGTCATTTATTAGAAAAATGTGATAGAAATGTTTCAATGCGGCTGTCTGAAGAATCATGAACAGAATGTATCTCCAATTTAATTCCAAATTATCTAATCATTTTAAAGCTCTGCCGGTGTCAGGGCCGGTTTTATGGCGGTGCCACGGGTGATTGTGCCCAAAATGACAAACGAAGATTTCAATTAAAGATGGCTTTCAATGAGGGAAATTATACTGGTCTGTCTTACAGACACAGTTTTACAGCGCAAGTAGGTGTGTTATTTAATCCTTGATGGTGCATCAAACTGCAGGAGGAAGTCATACGAGTGAAGCGCTGTGATTAATCAACCTCCTAATTGGGCAGCACATTTAGAGAGGAGGATTTATAAGTAGTTTTTTCTTTTAGTTCAGCTGATTTTTCTTTTACTTAAACCAAATTCTAACCATTCAGCCTACATGCCATCATACTACACCGAGGTCCATCTGAGCTGTTCACTTTGCAGGCATGTGAAGGCAAATGTCAGCAAAGCGACGGCATTGTAACTCCAATAAAAATGTGACTGGAGTGTACGGTCTTTCTGAATGAGCAGTTGTGAATAAGACAGCTTCTTTATCAGATGACAGACATGTCTGCAACGCGTCCCCGCCAAATGTTTGCACAGTATTCCCGCAGTTGAATTTTTAGACATCAAACAGTGTCATTACGTCTGCCGGCATCAAGGACACCTCTCGCTTGAAACAATTCTGCACTCGGCCGCGGGCGAGTTGTTACTTCTCGGCAGGTGCCTGTTGCAATTGGAAGTATATAAATCATAGAGCGGGAAGGCTGTCAGCCGTGATGACACTCCTCATAAACACTGCTGACCGCTGGCCATGGCATTGTACTTCTTCATCAGCTTTCCCCCATCACAGACGAGTGCTGAGGGCGCCGTCTACATCCTCACTTGAGGGGAGCACCACACTAAAAAAAAAAATAGAGGCTCTACACTGTGGAGTGCAAAGCTTTGAATTGTAGTGATGTTTCCCTGGCAAAATTGAGGCCCAAGTGCCCGAGGCATTGATGAAGCAAAACAAAATTTGATTGCAGCAAGTTTACATCACTTTGTAATAAGGCACAGGCTTTTATCAACCTAAGCAAGCTGGGCCACCATGATTGCATGTGTGCTTCATATAAATATTTTCTCAAGGCTATTATATTAATGAATACGGAGGAAAAAACATAGACTTTATGTTTTTTTTACACAGTTAATGGAGTCTGATGATAATACAGCAAGACAGCAGAAATTTGATGAAATGGTTTTCGGACATCGTCTGTTGCAATCCATGATGCACTGAAGTAATCCTCACAAGTTTTATGCATTTATATCTTTATAATTAAACAAGTATGTGTCTGGATAATGCAGTAATAGCAGCAATAGTAAAATTACTAAATAAAGTCTACTTTTATCTCATTGATTCTGTGCCATACATTTCCTTAAGACACTTCTAAA
Organism: Semicossyphus pulcher; assembly: GCF_022749685.1. Taxonomy (NCBI): domain Eukaryota; kingdom Metazoa; phylum Chordata; class Actinopteri; order Labriformes; family Labridae; genus Semicossyphus; species Semicossyphus pulcher. Next base: position 1,584,295 of record NW_027211697.1, read on the forward strand.
AGAATTAAAGCTGTGGTAGGTAACATTATTAACTTTTTGTCATATTTGCTCAAACTTTCACTTTAAACATGCAGTAGTACATGAGAGAGATAATCTGTGAAAACAATCATGTACCTCTGGCTTCTCTTTCTGCTCCTAAAGGCATCTGTAAGACACACAACCAATCAGAGCCCAGCAGTGTCTGCGCATGCTCAAACGGTCACGCTCAATTTCTTCAGCGTGCGCTCTGCGCAGCTTCAGCTGGTTTGTGTCCACAATGGCTAAAAAACAACCACCGGGAATGAAAAACTGCCCATCCCTGCACTGCCAACTACTGCTTACACTGCAGGACCGTTAAACCAGAGAAGAAAAAAGAGGAAAAAGCAAGCTAAAAAGAAAGAGTTGGACCGAGACTGAAACGAAACGAGAGTAAACATTGGAGCTGCATTTCTGAAGTGGAGAGAGCTACGGGACCTGAAAGGATTAAAATGTAATGTTGAGTTAGACAGATCTGCTTGACAGGTAATTACCCCAGCTTAATTTTTGCTGAATTTGTTTTAAAAAATGTCTCCACATTGCTAAGATGTCTGCGGTAACTGTGATGTTACGTTGACGTGCAGTCTGACCAACGTTAGCTTGTTCCCGCTGCTGCTGCTGTTCAGCGTTGTTTCATGGCGGAGTGGCTGAAAATATCTTTGAAGTGCCCAGGCAGTGTGACCGTTTCTGACTTTCTCCTGATAGTTGCGCGTGTCTGTGCTCTCACGGCAAAATATTCACAACATCAGTGAGGTACTACTTAGTTGGTTCTGTTGTTTTTTTCCAGTCTCTGTTTGCAAATTAGAAAAAAAAATTCTTAAATAAAATATAAAACTGAAATTTTCTTCCCTAATTTCCTCAGGCAGGCCATTTCAAATTACAGGCAACCTAATAAAAAGATTGCCTTTACCTCCACTCTACAGCCTGGCCCTGGACTGTGCAACAAGCAAAAGCGCTTGAATGTATCCCAGCTCAAAAAGAGTTAAAGATCAGCTGTATAGCTAGTGCCTTCATCTTTCTGTGCCTTTAAAATAATCAGCAAAATCAAAAGATCAACTCTTAGTCTCCCTGGTAGCCAGTGCAGGTGTGCTATGACTGGTGTAATATGTTGGCTACATTTACTGCCCGTTAAAATACTCACTGCTGCAGCACTTTGACCAAGCTGGAGACCTGCAATTGATTTTTGACTGAGGCATGCATAGAGAGACTTGCAGTAGTCCAGATGAGATCGAATAACAGCATGGATCACCTTCTCTAAATCAGCATGAGATCACATAAAATGGCTTGATTTTGTATAGGTTTCTGAGTTGAAGTAAGCTGCCCGGAGTGCACAACTCTCTCTACCTGCTCCACGAATGTCGGTGTACTGACAAATAATCTTCAACCCACTTCTAATTTTCTGGCCCCAAACACTATGTTTAATGATGATCACCTGTCACAACTAGTGTTGGGCTGCCCCAATAACACATTTTCAGTTTTGGTTTCATTTAACTGAAGAAAGTTCTGTGACATCCATCATTTTATGTCCTTGAGACAGTTCTAAAAAAAATTTAGGCAGCTGCGAACATTTTTACTTTTAGGTTAGATATAAATGTGTGTTGTTAGCATAGCCATGAAAAGAAACATTGTGCTTATGAGTTATATTATCAGGTGGGCCAAGAATTGAGCCCTGTGGTACCCCACATATAATGTCTGTTGTGAAAAACAATGGCTGCTATATTTATTAGCGTGAAATGTCTTTGCAAGTATTCAATGAATATTCAAGGCACTTTTTTCTGACATTCATGACCCCCTAAGGAACACAAAAACAACAGTAAATTCAGTGATCTGATAACTTTTTTTAGTGCCATTATCCCATCAGTTTGTCCTGTTCTTTAGTTTGTGACCAATTAGCTACACTACTAATGCCATTCCCATCAGTATCGGCTGCACTCTTTGTTTGGTGCTGAATGATAGCATGTTACAAAGCTGAGCTAAGATGGCGTACATGGTAAACATTATACATGCCAAATATCAGCATGTTAGCATGCTGGCGTCTGCTCAAATCACAGCCTTAGTACGGACAAGCTTCTAGCATGACTCTCAATGTTCTATAATAGCATCAATCTGTCACAATAAATGACCCATTTATATTTCATGTTTATACACGGAGGTCTTAGTGCTTAGTGATTTCCTTTTGCTGCCTGTGGAAGAATGGATTGAAAGTCCTTGTGTGAACCTGATGTAGGGATGAAGCTGTTTTCTGTACTGAGCTCAGAGTAAAATAGGTGAACAAATACTTTTTTTTTATATCTTTTGGCCAGAGGTTAGCAGTAAATCTCTGTTTCTGATTGAAAGCCTTATTCGCTGAAACCGGGGCTATGACTTTCATTATTTTCATGTTTTCCTCCTTGCACCAACAGTTTGATTTCGAGTATATACTTTAATAACTCTCCATAAAATAAATGAGATGTGAATTTTGTTAGCAGTAGCCGCTTTCTCCTCGGGGTATCGGGGACAAAAGGCTCATGATTAATAATTCATGTGATCTGTTTGATCCCCATCATCATAGAAATAGTTTCCTCCAGCTTAATGTCCATCAGTCCAAAATTAAATAATTTTATGAATCAAATAACTGATGCCTCTGGAGGACAGAACACCTCGCCTCTCCTCTAATGTCTCTATCGCTCTCACCGCTTTGATATGTGCCGCATTTCTAAGACCATGTGTTGTTAGGTGGAGGAGGGAATATCATTTCAGTGCAGACTTCAAGTAGCTGCATTAGATTTTAGCTGGCAGGGTTGTTAAGAGAAGTACCCTTCTTGTATTGGATGCACAGAAGGGAACTGACTGCGAAATGAACGGCGGCCTAACCAGGTTTGTGCCCGGCATTTATTCACTCTGGGGGAACATTTCATCCAGCGCACCTTTAAGGACCTGGGACATTGTTGAGGGGTGGAGATGAAATGGACTGTAGAATGAAAAGTAAAGTTTCATTATGAGGTGTGAGCATCATGTCGCAGCTCGCTTTTATACCAGACACTGTTCCTCTTTTGAAATATTAGATCATGCTTCTGTTCCTGTCTCTGTGCTGTTGTGAGCGAATCAATCTCTTTAGCGTGCTGGAAAGAAGGCCTCATTATTTTATGCTAATCAGCTCAGTGCTATTTGTTTATTGCAGTAAGAGCATGACACATGTCTGTTCTTAACGTCCATGTTTGTCAGGCTTAATGGAAAGACATTACGCAAAGGTTCTGACGGAGGATTAAAACATATAGCAGCATTTATCACACAGCCCAAGGTCTAAAGCACGTTGTTCATCTGGCTATAATTCCAGGCTGAGGTCTATAAACAGCAGAGGGAAATGATGTGTCAAATGGGTGATCTCAATTTTTTAAGCAGCAAAGCGTGCCGATATTGATCAGTTCTCCGGTCCACTTAATCAATGTCTGTTGTGTTAGAGCAGAACGTCCTGTATACGCATCATAAGGAGGCCTGATAAGTATGGAAATATGCTCTATAATCGATGGCTGCTAATATTCTCCTGACTGGATATTATTCACGTGTTTATAATATTTTCCAATACGTCACTGATTAAACGAAGCTTCGAAGATAAATTTGCCGATAATTGTCGGTCACAAATCTTTGTGATGCCGACAAATGTTTTGTTTGTGTGTTTGCACGACATCGCATGGGTGATGAAATGTGGAAAGCCAGAGCGGAATTTAAAACACGAGAGAGAAGAAAATAATAATAGTCAAAGCAGCTCCTCCAATAGATTATCAGATTTTATCGTCATGACAACATGATACATCAGGGGTAAAACAACAACGGGAAACCATCATACACTAAACGAATCCAATGTATAGTGTGCTGTGTGTTTATAGTGTTTGCCTTGTGGTTTGTATTCTTTACTGTTGTATACAGTTAATGGTCAGTTTGACAACAAGATATTGGTTTGGTATAAGCACATTAGAACATTACAAAAGTATTGTCATCATGAGCCTGAAATCTATGAACAACAAACTGCCAAGGCTACTGCTGAATGAGCCCTGAAAACTAAAATAAAAACTAAAGTAAATATGGTTTATTTTCTACGACTGGATTCAAAGTATTCAAGTTTAAGTTAAACATCAATTTATGTTAAACTACAGTCTAGACAGAACCACCAATAACTACTAGCTACTGCTACTAGCACTTCGACGTTTGCTTCATATGTAAAGTGCGTTATAAATAAAATGTATTATTAAAATAACTAAATACTTGCTCAACATCCGTGCTGTTCAGGCCCGCCGGGGGCTGGAGCCTATCCCAGCTGTCATTGGGCGAGAGGCGGAGTACACCCTAGACTGGTCGCCAGTCGATCACATGGCTGACACATACAGACAGACAACCTTTCAATTGCTACGGGCAATTTTAGAGTCACCGACAAACCTAACGAGCAGGACTGTGGGAGGAAGCTGAAGTACTCGAAGGATCCCACACATGCAAACTCCACACAGAAAGGCAGAACCAGGATTCGAACCGGGAACCTTCTTGCCGTGAGGCGACAATGCTAATCACCGCAACACAGTGCAGCCCTGATTAATGAATATTAAATCAATTTGACACTTTTAAGGCCTAACAATTATACTGCTGATAATACTAGGTAGGTAATTTGCGTGTACAGGTAATGATGCCTTTGAACCACTGGCTGACATCGGTTACTACTCACTGTTAAGAGCAACTACAAACTGCATTACAACTCCATACAGAAAGGCCCACTTTGTCGGAACCAGGATTCTAACCAGGAACCTTCTAGCTCAGTGGTTCCCAACCTTTTTTCCTGCTTGTATCTAAAAAAAAGCTGAGCCCCCTTAGCGGTACACACGTACACCAAAACAATGAAGTAATTCACTCCAAATCTTTACTGGCAAAAATTAACACCACTGCTCTAGCTGTAAGGCGACAGCGTTGACCTCTGCACCACCGCGCAGCCTCTGCACAACATAAGCAGCACAAAATTCCAAATTAAATCTTAGACACATGTAGTTGAGGGCAATATTTAGTTTAAGAAACCATGGTCAAAGAAATGATGTATATATTGGTTTGACATTATGAGCAAGGTCTTATCATTTACCGCTTATATTAAAAACACCCAGAACTCCCTGATAAATATTCTAACCTTTAAAACTTAGAGTGCAGATTTAGCACATTTACTGCACACAGCCTTTATATAGTCTCCAATCCTACAGTATGAATACGTTGAACTCTCTGCCTGACCTAATGCTTATTCAGAAAGCTTGGGAACCAGAGGGTGACCGGTTCAAGTCCCGGTATAGACCAAGTATGGAGAGGTGCCAGTTCCTTTTCTGAGCACTGTCAAGGCGCCCTTGAGCAAGGCACCGAATCCCCAACTGCTCGGGGCGCATGTCCATGTGCAGCCCCCTCACTCTGACATCTCTCTCTGTATTTCGGGCCTATGTGTGTGCAGCATGTTTGTAAGAACCAATCAAATCTCCCCTTGGGGATTAATAAAGTATCTCTTCTTCTTCTACAACTTATATGTGTGCAGAACACCTGAGTAGTTTATTTGTCAGGAAGCATAACAGGCTTTTTGTGTTTCATCTTGAAACTCTTTCAAAAAGATAAACTGTACTTGAATGCAACACGCATTCACTCCTTTGTTGCAGACATGGTGCCCCTGGTAAAATCAGATTATGCATCTATACGATAAGCTTCTAAAGCGGGTTTGTGCTAAAGTTATTTATTTATACGCATAGTTAAAGATGACACACATTTGTATTTAAATAAGTGTTATAGCCATTGTGTGTTTTCATTTGCCCTAATATGTTTAAGTGCAACCTTCATACAGAACACGGTGATATTGAACGGCTTATCCCTCACAAAATGACTCAACCAACAGCCACCTACACATCCAATCGAGAGCAAACATAAGCCTGTGTCACTAATGGGGGGAAAATATCCCCTGATGTTGTAATCTAGGTCAAACGGAGACGACTTCCTCGTGGTTGTTAGCCTGAATTAAGTTATCGTTGTGCTTTTAGCGCCATAAGAACACCACTGAGTAAGACAGTGTGGGTCTATTTCAGGCTAGATTAATGGCAGAGTCCTGTGAGCAGTCGAGCTGATTGGGGATTTTCTAGACTTCAGACTTGGGTATATGTAATCTCCTATAGTAAGAGAAAGATGGCTCTAGCACAGTAGGTAACTGTATAAATAAGTCTGCAGATTTGCAGGAACTTCAAGGCTTTTAAATAAGTAAAGTGCTCCAGAGAGTTAAAATCCCATGCAGCCTCCTTCCATATACATTACATTACAGGCAGCAGTGTTGGTATTGCTATTGCTGCTGATCCTTTGTGTAGCTTCTGCAGGGACTGGATGCAGTTGAGCAGCAGAGAGGAGCTGACATGCACCTTTATCACATGGCTTAAGGAGACTGAGGCTGAGGAGAAGACAGGGCCCGGTGATGAATGGGCTGCAGGCCTCGCCTCCCTTCTTCCCTTTGACAGAGCTGCTGTAATCTGTTACACAGCCACCGTTGCCTCTATTAACTTCTGACACATGCACACCTGCACACGCACTACCGCTGACCTTCCATTCCTCGCCATTCAATCCCATTCTCCCCGCCTGCGAGGCGAGGGAACGAGACGGAGCGCTGCTAAGAATGTGTTCACTGTAAGGTGTCGTGTCACGCTGACGAGCAGTTGTTCTGTTGTTTTTGCAAGAGGTGATCAAAATGCACTTTCTCGGCACGTGGTTTTTACTTGTAAATCTAAGAAACTTACATGAAATTTTTCAGTCTGATTAAACAGCAGGATTTACACCGCAAGATATCATATTCTACAATCAAGGCTTTGCTAAACACTCAGGGGAGTCCTGTTTGTTTTTCTCCAAACGTTTTGGTGTCAAGGAAGCTGAAATTGTGTCAACATCCTCATCAGCAAATACAGTACATCACCACACTCAAAAAAACTGGAGGTAAACCAAAGAATAACTGTAATGGCACGCATCCAATACAGACAGAAGCTGCAAAAATTTAGGGAGACGCGTGTGTTTCCTTTTTATCACGTTTCTATTTAACAGGTTTCAGTGGAATAATCACCTCCTGGATTCCTTTATTCACTGTGAAAGCAAACTCATGGTTTTAAGTTGAAAAAGTGAGTCTGCCTAAAACTGTAAGTTGACAGATTTTGAGACAAGTTGGTACCTCTGTCTGCTGGTACCTCTGAATCACACAGCAGACTCTTATTAGCCGGTTAATTAAAACATAAAACAAATAGATAAATGTACATTATAAAAAAACAGCTGATCTGTGGTCACCTGTAGACACAAGCTGTGTCCCAATCCACGGGCTGCAGCCTTCAAAGGAGGCGGTCTAGGAGGAGGCGTCATTCATAGCATGTGTACACCGTTAAAGCCGAACTGAAACGAGGTGGTCTGGTCTACGGAGCATTTTCTGTTTGAGTCACCAGCTGTTCCCGCCCTTACCCTTGCGCCACCAAACGTCGCTCCTGTCGCTTATAGCAACAGATAGCTAGTAGGCTAACTAGCTAGCATGACTGAAATAAAAGGTTAAGTTACGTGACGTTAAAGATCATTTGTTTCAACGGCACTTTCGTTTTTTGACAGGTGTGCAGGAGAATGTTTGGGTTGCAACAAAAGTCCAGTTTCAGTTCAGTTGTGGAGCTAGTTGGAGCAGAAAATAATCTGTTGTTGATTATCATTTTTTACTTCTATTTGCTGCTTGTATAACTGTTGTATAAAAGCAAGCTCACACTCGAGGTCAGGACGTTGTACTGAATATCATCACGGCTGTGATTTGGTCGTAGGCACGAGGCCGCAGGCGGGATGTCATGTATACTAATATATGAGCTTCAAACTATCATTTGACTTAATAAGTCAAGTAGCATAAAGCGTTTTCTGACTTCTCTCTAACCTTAGACACTGAAGCCCAAACTAAATCTCACTCAAATTAAGAGTGAATCATCTACATTAGGCTAAGTGAAAGACGTAGGAATGTGGTGAGTTTTAAATCTTTTTACATGTCTTTATTGTTACTGAGTAAAATACATTCACTGATTGTACAACACAACAGTTTAACTCAGTTGTATTGTAGAGTATAAGAGAAAACACAATAGAGATTCAAAGTACAAGTACTTCCTGTCTTTTCTGACTCTTAATCTTCCCCCTCCTGTTAGCGTGCCAGCCATGTAGCTACCTTACAAAAAGCAGAGAAGAGGATTAAAATCTGATAGCAGTCGACGCTCGGTGGCCTTTAAGTGCCTTATCTGTCGTCTTAATGGGATCAAGAGCATATCCATTACTCATGTAGGATTGCGAAAGGGTCAAGGAGACAACTATCAGAAAGATCTGTGTAATGAATCTACAGAAACCACAAAATAATTTCTGCTGTGTTGTGACTTTTACTCTGAAATTCACCTTCAATGTGAGACACCGAGTAATACTGATTTATTAAACAGCAGGTTATTTTTATCTGTCTTTGCCGACTTTGATCATTTCAAAGTACTGGCAGGTTGTTTAGAAGGTAAGCTGTTTAAAATTGCACTATATAATGTTCTGAGGGGGGTTATTATTTAAACTAAACCACTATAATGGCCTGCGTATAGTTTTCTTCTGACACACGCTCTGATGGCTTCTATGAAAAGAAATTATAAGCTGATGGTTTTCGTAAGTGGCTAGAAAATAGCAATGACATTGTAATTTGCGTGCACAAACCTGGATTTGATTATAAGGCTGCTGCAGAGAACAGAAGTCATGCCATTTAATCACGGCATAAAATTATGACAGCATTGGGGTATTCAATAAATTGAGCTGTGATGTCGTCCCCCCTCCCCGTAATTACACCAGTGAAGTACACAGTAACAGCACGTCCACCAGGTCAACCTAATCCCCAAAGCCTACACAGGAAGTCAATCACTGCGAGCCGCTGCAGCCGGTGCAGGTTACAGAGGCGACTACCTGCATTTATTTACGCACACAGACATAATTAACCCGAGGATGAACCGGGGTTATTGAACTCATTCAGTTTCAGTCGTTAATGAGACGAGCTCAGGCGTCTCAATGAACTGACCCGCTGATAGAAATCTGTCGCTGGATTTAATCTGAAATCTAACATACTGACGCACAATACAACACAGTAGGAATTATATCTACACAAATTTAGTAACACATAACAGTAATTTACTGATGTTTATTGGGTTTACTGAAACTACTTAACACATGTCTAATTAGCACAAGGGCCTGTGTCCACTAACGGCACTTCTTGTGCTGGCAGCGCCCACAACCTCAATTTCAGAGCACTTCTCACCGGCACTTACTGTTGCTAGGTTACGAAAGTTGTCTGGCGGCACTTCCACTTCCCTTGGTAGCGACTGTTAAGTCTATTTAAAATCGCTCTATATGTTAATATTTGATTATATTCAAGGAAACTTTATAAAGAAAACATAAAAACTGTGTAAAGGAATCGTGTCCTGGTGTTAGCAGCAGCTCTACACTTGGAAATTGTACCCTCCAAATAACAAAAGGGGTAGCTTCTCCTCTGCCATTGTTGTTGACAAAGTTGATGTCGGTAGTCCCGCCCCTTCTTGATTTTGATTGGTTGGTGGGGGAGAAGTGCTGAAAACGCTGAACTGCATTAGTTTTCAGTATAAAATAGGCACTAAACCCTGTTAGTGGACACAGGCCCTTAATCAAACTATGCATACAAGAATATGGAACTACATGTTCATTTAATGTAAGGTTATGTTATTCTACTGCTGATCTCCCTTAAATTGGTCATCTCGAAGATTTCAGTTTCGTTCTCTTTGGCAGCACCTATGGCGATAAACGGTAATTGCGGGAGCACACTTCCCAGATATCCAGACAGTGTCGCATGTGTGACGTCCATGGTTGGCTCCGGTTGTAACTCTTGATTTTCCTCGCTGACGGTCGCTTTCCTTTTTAGACTGTTTGCCTTCATCTGAGCGTCGAGTTTGTTTCTTTTTCTGTTGTATCTGTAGTCATCGACCTTTTCTTTGTTTGTTCAGCCATAGTAGATTACTGTTTACTCGTAACGATTGTAGAGACCGGACAAACCTACCCTCTCTGGCAGACCAACCACCGCTGGGTGATGGAAAACGTGTCACTAACTGGGCGCCACTTGTGATTTTTTTTCTGCGAAAGTCGCCCCAGACACCCAGTCCGTAATTCTGCAAATGCAAAGGCTTTCATCAGTGGGCCATAGGCTCAATCACCATTGTGTTACCTCATTCGGCGATAGTGACTTAACAGACATTTATTTAAATGAAAGTCTTTGAGATTATTACCTTAAAGTAACACCATCTCACTTTTTTAAAGAAGTAATAACACATTAGTAACACAAGTCAATGCAAAACAAAAACTAAATTCACAGGTTTTGTTGCAAAAATTTTGCCTAGTAGCTCATAGTGGCTAATAGCTAGCTCTCTAAATATAGTTGTACAATGGCCCTTATGGAGCCAGTTCTACACTTATCACTACTTGTGTGTGTACTGCTCTATGTTTTAGTATTTCCTGTTATCCTGCAGTAGCCACTAGTTGCAAAAGTGACATGGTTTCACTTTTAAGTGGACCATGTTTCTCTAATGAGCTGTCCCTGGGCTTTGAGTTCTAGTCCAGAGAGTAGTTGTAATTCAGTTTTTGGTTGCTGTTAACAGTGAACAGTAACCGATGTCAGCCAGTGGCTAAATGTTCAAAGGCATCATTACCTGTACACGCATCTTTTCAGCTTAATGTTTAATTACCTACCTAATATTAATTGCAATTGTAAGGCCTTAATAGTGTCAAAATGATTTTATATTGGCATTTCATTAATCAGGGCTGCACGGTAGTGAGGTGATTAGCACTGTCGCCTCACAGCAAGAAGGTTCCCGGTTCCCGTGCATGCAGATCAAGTCTTGGTCAGTGTGTTTTAAAATAAATGAACAAACTATTAGACAATACAGTTACTTGCTAACAGTGCTTTAAAATGCCAACAAGTTAGCGTGCCGGTTTAGCTCAACGGTTAGAGCACGTGTTGCCGTGTTCGACTCTCGGCCCCTTGCATAGCATCTCTACTCTCTCTTCCCACATTTCTGACTCGATCCACTGTCCTAAAATATCTATAGAAATATAATATATATGTCGAAAATAAAGGTTATGTATTATAACCCTAGTTCTATATGCACAGACGGAGCCCTCTACAGAGGGACCCTGATGCTCCTGCACCGCTCGAGGGTGTAGGATAGCACACAGCGGTGTGTGCTGCCTTTATACCGTGGGAGACGCACATATTCAGGAAGGTACGCCACAGCAACAACCACAACAACAACAAAACAACTCCTAAGACTTACCATAGTTTTTGCAAGTCCAAGTCAAGTCAAGTCTGTTCTGGTTTTAATTAATAGTAATAAAAATCAAATTCACAGGAAAGAGGCAGAGACACTCGGAAAAAAAAGTGTGCTCAAATGTGACTGCTCAACACTGTCAAAATATTACTTTTATTTGAGGACTTCGTCACAGCCTAATATACGCTAACAACAAAAACTGTGGCGCTTTGAAGACACTGTGTCACTCTATCTGAGGGACGCCATTTAAAGGAGTTACAACAAGAGAGATAGAGATAGAGAGAGAGACCTGGCAGGTTTACCAAAGCAGGACCCGTGCCTGTTTACTGTAACCTAGTGATGACTTCTACTGATACTCTACTGTCTTTAAAGTTAAACTACTCCGAACACAAGCAGGAATTGAGGAATTGATAAATCAACCCCAAAGCTGGTTAGCTTAAGTAGAACAAGATGATTTCACTGAAACCACCACTCATAATTCAGCGAAGGCCTAAAAGTAAAACTTAGGTTAGCAGCAGGCTAACGTTTAATAGCAGATGCAGCTGAGGTTAACATGTTTGCTAACTTGACTGACCTGTCTGGCTGCGTTTTCAGGAGCCTGATGAAGTTGGATGTGGTTGATCCGGCATCTTTTATGTGGATGCCGCGGATGTTGCAATTGGCAGTTCTTTTGTTTCAGCTTTGAATGTAGTTATTAAAGCCGAAAGATATGACAAATGGCAGATGTTGTGCATGCCATGATGCATCATCTGTGGAGTGTGGCTGCTCGCGCATAATGTAATGTTAATGCGCCAAAAGACCGAGTCGAGTTACAAGTCTCTGAGGGGCAAGTCTCAAGTCACATTTATGTGCGACTTACGTGCGACTCGAGTCCGAGTCTGAGACTCGAGTCCCCATCTCTGGAAAGATCAGTTACGTTCTGTCTTGCTTACAACCTGTGTGATCCAATGACCATGTAAATAAATAAAACATCATAAAAAGTGACTGAATATGAGCACGGTTGTTGTTTAGGTTCTCCTATATTTGGCTGCAAGTAGAAAGAACTCTTCCTAATGATGCATTTGAACGCAGTTTGACACAGAACTAGAAACATTTAGACAGAAATAGAAAGATGAGGCTCTTACCCTCGTTGTTTCTCTTGGGCGCCGTAAACGTACACATAAAGATGACAGACATGTCTATCCCACAGTGTTGCGGCCGACGGCCACATGGAAACACTGATAAAGACTGTGAAATCAATAGGCCACCCAGTGCTTTATGATCTTTGTGCGGCAGGAGTGCTTATGCAGCATCTGGCCTCTGACCCTCGAGTGAATTTCCAACACTTGCTTTCTGTTACTGTCTTTTATGTCTCCCACAAACCCTGAAGGCCTAACATCCCGGGACATCAGAGGTCACAAAGTATCACTCACTTTTTACAGTTTATTATTTTCACCTCATCCAATTTTAGTGGAATCCAATCACGAGCGTAGAGGAGTCCGGACCCGCCGCAGAGGGAGCGGTGCTCAAGAAGCCATAACAACCCGGGCATCCTTACAATGAATAGTCGCCTCTAACAATGCTTCCTGGCTGTAGCAACTAAGGTGAGAGTTCATTTGTTTTCATGAGGTGTGTCCAGAGGAGGAGGAAGACAAATTGCACAGCGTGTGTGTGTGTGTGTGTGTGCTATTTGGCTGAATGCCTCGTCCTGCCGAAGCCTCCCCAGAGTGTCCCGCTGCTGGCATCGGGTTCCTCGAGGAAGGGCGGGGGGGGGAGCACAGAGGGGGGTATCAGCTCCTGCCCACACAATCAAAATATAACATGCAGCATGCCTTCCAGTGGCTGACTCAAGTAACGGCGTAATCCGACCCTGAATGTTGCACAGATCATTAAGGTCATGCTCTGATCTTCGAGACGCAACAAACAATTGGTCCTGGCAGGATGATGCGGCCATGTTTCACCGTGACGGATTTAGCCGTGCGGCGTCTGACAGGATGGCAAAACTTTGTAAATCTTCCGCTCGGTCCCTCGTATAAATCTTTCATGCTCCGGCTCCTTTAATATATCTAAGAATGCGTCTTTGTATTTACGTTGACCCCTCATTTGCAGCCAGTGTTGGCTGATTGGCTCCGCGTTTCTTCCTCAGAAGCACACACTTAATTGGCTTTGCCTCGCACAGCGGCGAATGTGTGATTTTCAGCGTGTGTGCTTAGATGCTTTATAAAAGTGCCCGTATGCAGCGCATTAATGCGTGAATGGATGTGTCATGTGTAACCACATAGGAGTGTCTGCAAGATAAGGGCATGATGCAACATTCTTCATGCTTTGTGTTCTCTTGAAGCAGCAGCAATTTTTTCCCCCCGCCAGCTTGTCAGATGAAGGCTTAGACTTTTATGGAAATGAGGGAACCCAGCCACAGGGTGTACATGTTGAATGAGGCACTAGATAGAGTCAATCTATATTGGCTGTTCATCATCTTTTTTTTTTCTCCCCCTGCCCTGTTTTAAGTTCCAGTTTGAACTTTCCCCAGCTCAGCCTTTCATCTCGCCCAGAGTTGCCGCAATTTACACTTTGTCTTTCAATTCCTTCCTGTCTGATGTAGTGCCTGGTTATCAGTTCACCTCGTGCCTCTCCCCTCAGTCAGACTTCTAAAAGGTTGCGGGATGAATCACACGGGGCGTTCACTTCGCTGAATATGAGGCAAACCCTCTTTTTTTCCCTCCACCGCCCACCAAAAACACCCTCCTCTTTATTTAATGTCGGCGTGCACGTTCCATTTCATCTCAGACAAGAAGCGAGGGAGAATTTTCCCTCATGTTGACATCATAAATCTGAACTAGATTAAAAGTACTACTACACTGTTGGGGAAGCTCTGTGTTCTCATCTGTCACCTGTGGAGGAGTTCACACTGGAGACACATAAAGCACATCGCATGGCTGTTCTACTACTGCCATCTGCAGTACGTTACAGTCACGGCCGCCTCTCGGCTCACTATTCAATTACAGCTGGAGGAAATGTGCAGTGGCTCAGTGATTAGTGTCTATTGTATGCAGAACCAACAAGCATGAAATATAGAACAGAGTAATTACAGCCCAAACTAAGCAGACCGCAGGCACAGTCTGCGGAGAAATACCTTATAGCTTCAACAAACATTTAGCAGCCGTGACTTTGCCGAGAAGAGGACGCTGAAAAACAAACAGCCCTTATTATGTCTATTTACTGTGTCGGCCCGGTGTAATTTGTTAGTGTGAACAGAATGAGAAGAGACATGAAGAGACGTGGCCTGTAATGGTTTAAGAAAGTCGTCGGGGATGGATTTGGCTGCCGAGCACCTGCTGAAATCCCAGAACAAAATGCAAAATCATCGGGGACTAAGGATGTTTATTCAAGGGGAAAAATTCAGAAAGTCGCACGGCAAATGACACCCGCACATCCTCTCAAGAAACGTCTCTTTTCACAAATCAGGATCTAAAGGAGAAGACAATATAAATTTTCAATTTATATTCTGTCTATCACAGAAATGGGACCCGTGGCAATGCTGCGAGGACACATGAATCAGAATATCAGGCTGTACTACAAATATTCATTGTATTTGTCTGCGCACGTGTGTGTGTGTGTGTGTGCGTGCTGCTAAATGACGAGCAAATTCTCTGCTTATTGCCAAATCTCCCACTTAAAATGCCGACTACTGAGTGACCTTGATGCCTCGGCTTGATGCTGTTAATACAATAGTTAAACCCTTGACCTCGCTGCTTAGAATATGCGCAGAAAACAAACAGCAGAGTTGCTTTTTCTGTGAAGATTAAGGATGATTATAATATTTAATAGATTTGTGCGTTTGAGTATCACTTAAAAATAGTGGAATAACCCGCCTGCTGTACGGTGTGTAAGCCTCTACATGTGTACACGTTTGGGTCGAAAGAGCAGGTCAGCACGACCACAATCCCATCTAATCTGTGCGGCTCGCTGTCTGACTCCGCCGCGGCATTCCTGGCACCTCTCTTTGTTTGGATTTAACTCCCCTAGCCTGGATGTGCTCCCTTATCCTCCAATCCCGCGAATGCACACACACACACACAAGCGCACCGCTTCCGTGACCTTTGACCTTCCATACATGCTGTACATGCGCTCGCTGACACAGTCGCATTTTACACCTGCTTAAATCTGGGAAATGAAAAGGCCACTTGTATCCGCAAGGTGAACGGTCAGATGAGACTGGTGGATTTGCAAAGATAAGATTGATGTTATTCATTGGCTTGCGGTGCCCTGTCAACACCGGAATAACGCACATATTTCTGGCATCTGCACGGCTTGATAGGGAGAGGAGGTGCAGAGGGAATTAATGAAGAAAAAATGCAACAAAAATTGTGTATTTTAATGCTTTAAAAAAGCATTCATCTCCATTAGTCCCAGGTTAAACTCCTGATCTCTTTCTCCACATGCATTACATGTAATGCAGCGCATCATCCATTGTTTCCACAGCACTTGTGCGGATAGGCATCTGTCTGAACTTTGCTCTTTGCCAGCTTTTTCAGGCCTCCAGATATAATCAAATTCCCTGACTCATGCCAGCTCCTACAGATTGAGTGAACAAGCACCTGCTGTGCCAGTCTGGGAAGGGGGACAGAGCTGGCAGCTTGTAGATTAAATAAAGCTGTCTAGTCCGTGCCAAGGTAATGGCTTCTCAAACCGGAGTTAAATGTAATACTGATTCTGTGTCACTGTTGCTTTGTTGGATGACTCTGTCCGGGGTATTGAGCGAAGAGCCCGTTGCACATGTTGCCTTCAGGGCTCCAGCTGAGATCGGCTCAATTCTGGGTCCACGGGGGCCCCGGGAATGGTTGCTTAGTTTCAGCTGCTAACCCCGCTAGCAACAGAAACGTGTTTTTTAAACGTTATGAATCATAGGAGATAAACTTTTACAGCAGGAAAACTCTCATTGCTGAGGGCATGTTTGTCATCCTGTACATGTTTTTGATAAATGCATTAGACGCATTTAAAGAGGACTTCACATGCCAGCATGTTTAATGGTTTATTTATACCCAGTGATTTACATGACGGGGTTCGAGCTGTGTCTTTTGACTGATGCCATTAGTATATTAGACTCATGAGTTTTTGACACCTGCAGATCATCAACACATTACATTAATTAATTGAAAAACCTTTTGTGTACAGTCTGGATCTCAAGGTCTCTGACTGAACAAAATTCCATATGGCTCGTTGTTACCACTGGTTTAGCTCATTTTACAAGCTTGAAGATTTCAAATTCGTGCCCTTGAGCACCACCCACTGGCAATAATCGCTAAGTTGGGAGCAGACTTCCCAATTTAACCAGACGTCGGTTGGCTCCCTTTGTCATGGTTGTAACTCTGGACTTTCCTCGCTTTCGTCAGTAGACTGTTTGCCTTCATCTGAGCGTCGAATTTGTTTGTTTTTGTTTGGATTTTCACGTATTTTTGAAGTTGCATCTGTAGTCATCGATCTTTTCTTCGTTTGTTCAACCATAGTAGATCACTGTTTACTTGCAACACTTGCAGAGACTGCTACTACTTCCGATTTTTTCTTTGTTTTATTATATAATTTTCAAATGAGTGTATCCAAAAGGATGAATGCAGAACTATCATTTCTGATACACTCTTTTCAAGAGGCCTAACACTTGTTTTTAATGTAAGAGGTTTAAAGTGGAAGTTGGGATTTTTATTCATAGCTTTTTCTGGCCTTCTCTGTCTTAGTTGAGAACACCAAAATCTCTCCAGAGGTCAAAAAATGGAAAGTAAAAGGTTAAAAGAAAAATGTGCAGGTTAAGAAAAGTAAACCTTAAGCACAAATGAAATAACACAACTGATAGGAGAGTTTTTTCCACCAGGACATTCAGACTTTTGAATAAATAAAACTTCATAAACACAAACAAGTGCTATTCAACCCCTTTGTGGAAAACTTGACACTTGAATGTGTATATTTGTATATTCCTGCCTGCACCTTAAATGTACGTACTCCCTCAAATTTTCTTCTTTGATTTTTAGTGCTGCTTCCAATTTTATTTTACTATATTTTATGTCTTTTACATTTAATATGTACCCCTCTTTAAATGGAGCCCCCCGGCTAAAGAATTTCACACAGTTGTACTTGCATAACCAGAGAGACAATAATAATCTTGATAGGGCTATGAATAACAGTTAGAAAGACAGATACAATCAGGAGAGCAACTATATATTAGGATATGTGAAATAATCGGAGCCGATGTATATTATTTCTCTAAAAACAGATTTAAATGAACATTGCAGTCTTGAGTAAAGAGGAGTGATAATAGCATAATGCAGTATTAAGTGATGTGCAGGAGTGAAATACTCCATAATGAAATAACACATAAACTTAAAAACAGTTAAAACATACAATAGATCAATATTTATTATATGTATATGTGCATATTAGTTTATGTATAAGCACAACACAGCCCGCATATCATTTATATAAAGTACATGCACGTAAATATTCATTGAAATCGATGACAAAGGAAATGATGAATAAACAAATACATGCAGTAATAAATATTTATTTTCAAAAAAATGCATTTCATTAAAAGTGTATGAGAAGAAACCATAAAAGAAAAAATCTCAAATATTTAGGTTTTATTCTCTCAGCGCAGCCCAACACCAGTCATACTGATATTACATATAAAATTAGGTGCAAACAGAGAAACCAAATAAGCATATGGACGGATGTTTATATTTAGACCAGAGTTTAGCAGGGATTAGGTTTTGGCATCTTGTCAGAAATATAGTAACACCTCTGCAGGTTTTGTCTTTGGAACTGCTGCGAAACGGGGTGTTCGCTACATCCCACGCATCCCCTCTAAAAACAGCTCTCACCCTTATTACTCAAATTTAACATGGATTTAGCTCCTCGTATTGGGCCTGTTCCAGTGAAACGGCTTTTGTGCTGGAAACATCCCCGTTATGTCACAGCTTCCATGAAAACATCAAACACTGTGTGCATATTTATGATTTTTCAGCTTCAGCGGGTTCTATTAATGCTTTCATGTGTGAATATTAAGATATGAACTATTTTCAGTCTGACACCAAACTCTGTCGCATCCATGTAATGTGCTCATGTACAGCAACGAGTCAGTTTAATGTTCTTAATGTTGTCAAGACAACGAGAACACATCACTCAACATATTAACATCAGGTAATAGTTTTAATATTGTTGTTATTATCAATTATACAACAGTTAGTATGACCAAGTAATCTGATTGGATAAGCATTTCATGAGTGCTGATATAGAGAACAACATCACTGGGACTTTTCACTCTGTGTATCACTCCGCCTCAGCCAGGTGTTCTGAATAGCAGACTCTTACTTCACTGGTTGGTGATCAATTAAAACAAACAGATAAATGCACATGAAACTCCCTCTTATGTGATATTGCTTAAATCATTAGTATTCCTCTGACTGTACATAAATGGATCGTCAGTTAAAAACCACATCAGCTTTTGCCTTTGCACTACAAACACTAAAAATCAGTGAGTCATGGTGATCCAATCTGGGTCAAAATATCTTCCCAAAGCTGTGTTAACTTTCTGAGACCTGATTTGGATAAATTAACATTAAATTGGGATAGGGGATAGTTCGGATTTTTGGACACTAAGTTGTATGAAATACTTGCTTGGATGCAACGCTATTAGCTTTCTCACAGAGTCCCGTGGTCGGAGTTCTGGCCGGTTCCGAAGGTAGAATAAGTAGTTCAGGTGAGATGCCAGGGTCATGAAACCAAAAAGTTTTACCCTACAAAAACAACACACAGGCGTTGGTGATCCATTTCCAACACAAAATCATCGTACTAGGATTTCATATACTGCGCCGTTCTTTTGGCACTATTTTCTCTCTTGACAAATCTAGTATCACTACGCCTGCGGCAGGCAGACCAACCACTGCTGGGTGATGGAAAACGCATCACTAACTGGGTCCACGAAAGTCGCCACAGACTCCCAGTCAAAGTCAAGGTCAAATGTATTTATAGAGTGCTTTAAAACAAACAGGGTTTGTACCAAAGTGCTTTATAGCAAGCATAAAAACAAGCTTTACAACAGAACAGATGAAAAAGAGCAATAAAAAGATTATTACATGACATGAATATTTGAAATACATGGACAAATACATAAAGAGCACATCCAAACATGAGCATGCTTACAGATGTGCACACAAGTACACACAACACACACACACAGATACACATCTTGAAGCTTATGTTAAACAAGGTAAATACAGTCAGTAATACTGCAAATGCAAAGGCTTTCCTCAGTGGGCCATAGGCTCAATCACCATTGTGTTGCCTCATTCGACGATAGTGACTTAACAGACATGTATTTAAATTTGAGATTATTACTTTAAATGTAAATGTATTTTATTTGATAGGGGTGATGCAATTCAACTTTTAGCTTGTGCTATTTTTGTTGTTGTAGTTTGGCCTTTACATGTAAAAATTTTAGTAACAGGTCCAGGATAAAACCTGCTTAAAAGACAAAGAAAGCAGGGTGAGTCGGTGCCCCCTTGTGGCAAATTTGAGAATATAACCTCAGAATCACTACGTCTACTTTAAAGACTGTATATATAGATGGACAACATGACAGCTCCCTAACAGTGAAGCCAAAACATTTCGATCGCCCCCTGCTGACTGGCTGCAGTATAGGTCATAAAGCCCGCCTCCTCCATGGTAACAGGTGGGACATGAGTCAAACTATGGAATCAATATACACGCCAAATACATTTTTCTCAAACATAGTTTCTGTCATTATAGCTAGTTCTTATCATGCTGATTTACGTCCAAGTATTCATTTTTCTGACAGGTTTAGTTTTAATTAGTTATTTGATGCTGTCAAAATGATGATTGACAGCTCTGTTGACAAATACGGCTCCTGCAGCCGATCTGTTCCTGATTAGCAGAGTGGAGGACGAACGGACCAACACAAAAAAGCTGTTACGCTGATGTGCGGGATCTTTGTTTTTTCGGTAAGTTCAGTGTGTGTTTGGGTTAGCGGAAGTGGCTCTACTGCGCAGACTCTGGCTCCATATGACGTCACCATCACAAGATGGCAGCTCCTATCACGGGGGCTATTTTGGCATCACTTTCGCAAAATGGGAGCAGATGGAGACGCGTCGTCCATCTATATATACAGTAATTGGTCTACATAAATACTGATATTATACAATTCATACAAAATAAACAAAAATAAATTACAATATATGACAACACATTACTGTGTGTCAAACTTTAAGTATCATGAAAGCCCATTACAACACAACGCTACACTGGATAACACTAGGCTTTCAAAACGGAAGCGTTATAAGAACAAGTTACTCAAGTTTTACCTTAAAACACAAATCTATAGTTGCTAAACCATGTACAAATGTCAATTAATGCATGGTTTAGCAACTATAGATTTGTGTTTTAAGGTAAAACTTGAGTGTGTTATATCACCATATTTAAATATGTGTATACAGTAATAAAGAAGTAAACCCAGTATGGGTCTGTGATATTTTTTTTTACCCAGATTGTGCCTTTTCCGCTATTGAGCCCTTTGAAAATATTGAATATATTTTTTCGTTACAATTAAATTAAAGTCATAGTTAAATATTTCCGAAACTAAATATTACTGCAGAAAAACAGCAGGTCAAGGAAACATGACGACCCTTTTAAAAAGCACTGACTGATGTGTTTTTCACTTTTTGAAAGACAGACACACACCCGGTGATACAATCATTAGGCTGTTCACTCTGTCAAGACGTAACCATTAAATTTTCCCTTAAATCAATTTCAGTTGAAAAATATGCAATTTCTTACTTCATGACTACACACGGGTGGTTGCCATGACAAAGAATCAATCCTAAACTGTAACAAATGGCTTCAATTCATAGAGGGAAATGGTTCCCATTTGTCCCCAGCTGGTCAATACACATTTGAGGTCCAGCCGAGAGCTCTTTAATGAATGTGTGCTAGCTTGTTTACCCTGGGAGACAGAGACATCATTTGTGACTGCACGTCTCTGGCCACATTCTGCCGAGGTTCATGGCACGATTCCTGCAAAGCCGGTGTGCTGCAAAATGTTCTGGACTGATCAGGCCTTTCTCTTTGGCATGCTGTATCACATTCAGCAGGATGGAGATAATCACCCCAGCTTTGTATGCTTTACTCGCCTCCCTGTTTTTAAAGGGCAGTGCTTAAGGATGCTTCAGTGTGAAGACATGTACGCAATCTGCAATACCCAAAATAGATGGAAAGCTTTAGAGGCTGACCTATACTGTATGTTTCTCCTGTTGTGATAAAAGGACATAGAGCTCTCTTTGCATGTAAACAGCTAAAGCGAGGTGGGGGGGGTTCAAGGACAGGGGCAAATTCATAATCAATACCTGCTAAAGATCCTAATTTAGCACATTATTCATGTTGACAATGCTCCATGGTTGTTGATGGATGGACAATGTCGCTCAAATGACAAAGACATATAGGTGAAATAAGACTACTTATTAAAAAGGTGACACTGCTGGTCAGTGAAGATCATCCTGTTACTCAGTGAAATAAGCCCAGGGCCGGCTCAAGGCATAGGCGATATAGGCGGTCGCCTAGGGTGCCACATTCTGGGGGCCCTAGCTTGAACCTCAAACATTTTTAATGTAGCCCCGATGTTAAATTCAGGCCTACTGCAAGATTGACACCTTCACCTCCAGCCTTCCTCTCTGCTCCACTCACATGTACCGCCACTCTGCCACTCTGTCTTTCTCTAACTTTCTCGACCACTCAATCACTGCGCACTTTCTGACACGAGTACAATGAGAGGAGAGATGAGTTCAGGTCCAAGTGGGAAAAACTTAAACTCCATCTTTTAATAGAGAGGGTAAGAAGAAGTGTTGTTTTCACATACATATAATGTCGTTCTGTTGTTTGTTTGATCAGCTAGCCCTACTCGTCTAATCCCTCATGTGATATAGACAGACAGACAGCATGTAATAGAAAGGGAGGGAAAGAGAGACTGCAGCATGTAATGGAGAGAGAGAGAGAGGAAAAAGACAGTACAGATGACGGAGAGAGTAGCAGATGGTAAGAGGTGCAGCATTACAATGAATAAACTGTATCTGGAAAAGTTTATTGTGAGTGTCTCTGAATGAAGAAAAAATCTTAATAATAATAATTTAACAGTAAAGTAATGGTAATGCTGAATTTCTCAGTTTTCAACTCAAGTCAATAAATGGTAAATCATAGCAGTTGAGATGCACATTTTTTTACTCTGTATGATACTGAGCCCCGGAGTAGTTGAAAATAATAAATACATAAAACCAGGCCAGGAAAATGCTATTTCAAGCGCACAAGATAGTAAACAAAAATGTTATTTTTAATCTAGGCCAAACAGTGTCAGGTGCTGACCAGTAAGTGAAAATGTGAGTGTACAGACACTCTCATCCGCGTCGTGCGTAACGGTCCAGACCGTCTTGTGGTATAAGTGTGCCTGTATGTGCCGGGGTTAAACCCTGGACAGCCTGCACTGATATAACCCCTGGTACTAGCAATAATAGTAATGTCTTAATGACTTCACAATAAACTGGTGAGACGTGCCCCCTCCCCATCCAGCTCATCATTGTGCGCACGATTTACAACCTTGTGCCATGTTTTACTATCTCGTGAGCAAGAGGTAATGAATCATGGCCTCGTTTGATTTACTTTTTCATTCTATGACCACTCCGGGGCTCCGTAGAATGATGATAAAGAGTGCATACAATTGCATCAAAATAGAGCTTTTTATTAAAAAAGACAAGTTCTAAACTCGCCTAGGGCGCCAAAATGTCCAGAGCCAGCCCTGAACTTAGCTAGCTAGCTAGCAATGACAGCATTCAAAACAACCGCAGCGAGGTATTTCTTTGGCTTAGTTAGCGGTGATTCAATGTGTTTTTTGTCTAAGAAAATATGCTTGTAACTTGGTGACAAGTCCGTCCCCCTCCTCTTATCTCTTCTGGAACAAAAGAGGGAAATATACACTTCATATCTCAACCTCTTAAATGATCACACAATTAAACTTGCGTGAGTAACATAACACACATTTTCTTCGCTTTTGGTCTGAACACGTTTTAGATTTGTAACGTAATCTGTAATCAGAAAGCTTTTCTCAGGAAGAATGCCCTTCTTCTGCCTTGAGGAAAAATTAGAGACGAGCCTGACAGTACCTCCTGGAGTCATTAACTCACTTTACTAAAGAAGACATCATTTAGGCTCAGACAGCCACAGGGAATCAATAATGTAACACTTGAGGGTCTCAAATTGATAGCCTGGGTTTTTAAACATATTCTCATATTTGCCATTTAATATAAGTGACAATCAAGGTTAGACCCATAACTCATTTCTTCTGTCATCTTTAGCTATTAGATTTTCCTTTTTACCACCACATTACCGTAAACCTCTGTACCTGCAAGTTTTCTCAGCCTTTAAAGTGGACAGACTTTTGTACTTCCGCCGCCCTTTAATTACATAAAGCAAATCACACAGCCCTCTGTTCTCTCTTTCTGTCAAACTTAGGCCCAGAAAGCAGCTCTCTGCCTTGTGATCCCCTGTGTGCCAGGAGTGAAGTTCATTTAACTTGAGCTTTGTGATACCGCTTCTGACCACAAGATGGCTCTAACACATCTGTTATAGAGCAACAAGCTACAGTGGTGAATGCCTTGAGACCTGGGCAGCAGAAAAAGGAAAAGACGCTGCTTGTTTGCTTGAGAATTGTGGATAAAAGTATAACACTAATATACACAAAGTTTAATGTGTGACACATTACTCTTTTTTGACTGTATTCCAGCTATTTATTCCAGGGAAGTCTGGTCTATAGAGACAAATGAGGTTGCTCCATCTCCGCTTTTCAGAGGCAAAACTGATTAAAATTCTACGACTGCAGCACAGCGGGCAGACAGCAAGAGTGGAGAGGTCAGTCAGTTTTAAGTGGTTTTGAGGGGCAGAGGAGGACAGGTTCCTGCTGTCCTCTATCTGTTATATTAATTCAATGAACTCCCCCTCTTTGAATTGTGAACATTGTTTTTGCAGGTTTTTCTCCACCAGAGGTCCAAAATGCAGAAAATATTCATCCCACATAGCAAAGAAAAGCATCAAATCATCACTTTTCAGAGGCAGAACCCAGGAGAGATCTCATATTTCTGCAAAAAAAGGTTAGAAGCTTCACTGCGTTTGTCACATTCGTCATTTTGCAAGGAATGCTACCTCATTTGAGACGCCTCACAAAGGAGATAAACTGCGCACAGTCTTACGTAACGAGCCAAAAGCGCCCTGTCTACACATCTCCGCGGACACAGAGTTTGCTGGCTATTATCTTTCTTTAAAGTTAACTGACATGAGTTGTTTACCCGCTGCGAGCAATCTTTTATCTAATAAATAATCAATTTAGTCAACAACTGGCATAAATAAAAACTAATTCTGTGAGAAACACAAGGGTTAACTAGCTCATTCACTAACTAATTAGCCACGAGTGTGAATTGTTTAGCGTCAGTAAGCTAGCATTTGCTAACCCCTCGCACCTCCCCAGCTCCCTTCTGGCTCTCGAAAACCAACATGGCGGCTACTAATACGCCAAACTCGAGGCTTCAAAGAGTCAATAAACGAATAGGTAATGTCAGGCTAGCTACGTCCATAATTTAAACACAAGCACACAAAAAATAACAGAAATCTGAGGTGGAAACACTTTAAAGTACTTCAGTTTCTTTACATTGATAAAAGTATGCTTAGATGTTTAAATACTGTGAGTCGCCCTCGTCTGTCAGACATGTCAGGTATTTATCCAGGTATTACATTTTTATTCTTGGATATTTATTTGTGTCACACTTGTTAAAAATTAAAATTAGCTTTGGTTCTGGCTAACATCAGAACGTGGAGGTTGAACTGAAGATAAGTGGAGCATATTCAGGTTAGGAGCTTTATTTAGCTTTTAGTACACTTGTACTTTTAAAACACCTGCGGCAGGTGACAGTCTCCTCACACAGGCTCAAAGACAGGGGTTGGAGAGTCTAGGAACTGCTCCTGGACGTTCTGCAGGTTCTGTAAGTCCACCACACCTGTGGCACCTGGAGGCAGCACGAACACAGACGGCACTGGACGCAGTTATACAGGTCGTGATTCAGAGGAGGGGTTCAAGCTTTTAACCACCTGCATGTGAGGAGCCTCCGTCGGACAGGTGTATGAGGTTGAGGGCTCCATCACGCCTGTTCCTTCCAAGGACGTCCATTAGGAAGTGAGAGGGCTCGGTCGCACCTGCCAGCCCTTTTTGCTGCGGCACACCTGTGTCACACGAACAAACAAGATTATCACTCCGTAAAGATGATGCATCATTAGGGGTGTGGCCTCTTTGAGTGACAGATGGGAGCTGCTAGGTGTCACCTCAGCTAATTCAGTCGCTGAACTTAACCTCTGGTCGTGTTAGTCTAATAAATAATCAACTCTGGTCGACAACTGCCACAAATAGAAACTCAATCTGTGGGAAACACGATGGTTAACTAGCTAATAATGAATTAGCCATGGGTGTGAGTTGTTTAGCTTTGGTAACCTAGCATTTGCTAACCCCTCTCTCCTCTCCAGCTCCACCCTCTCGCCCCAAATTTGGACACTTCTGGCTCCAGAAAACCAACATGGTGGCTACTAACATGCTAAACCTGAGGCTTCAAAAAGTCACGAAACAAATAGTTGATGTCACGGCAGCTCCGTCAATACTTTATAAAGCCCACACGCCAAAATGTGAGCACAGAAAAGTAACAAAACAATGCACACAGATCTACATGAATGGGCGGGTATCTGCAGTGCAAACTCCCACAAAAGTCAAATTATTATAAAGTAGTTGAGTACTTTTTACACACTCACCTTCACCCGCAAGAGAGGCATTCACAGGCCCGCTGCCTGCTTGCCAGATATCGGCAGGTACTGTCGGCCTCTGCTCCCTCATGTAGAGCAGGAAGGCGTTTGGCGGCTTCTTAACATACGGCCCGTCATCATTGTGTGAGCTTTGACGCTTCCTCTTTCTGTGGGGAATAACAGAGCGAGGGCTCATGTTACATCTTGGTCAAACTGTGAGGAATAATTTAGTTTAAAATGAAAGAATGTGAGAAGAACTTGAGTTGGCGGTGATGACAGATGCAGCAGCAGGGACAGACTGAATATATCCTGCTGGGATCTCGTACAACACTTCTCCATTACTACACAGATGAAGACAGACGGAGAGATAATGGAGTGTGCGTTTATGTTCGTGTTACTCACAATACTCTGACAGGTTTCAAGTTCTGCTGGAAGTCTCCAGAGAGCCTCAATGGTTCCCCGACATACTGCAAACACAAACACACCCTGGAAAGGTGGTTGGAGGAGCTGCAATGGTGACATCTGTCCACCAGGTGTCAGCATTTCTAATGAATAAGCTGCTGTGAAAGGAGTAGTTTTATTTTTACATGGTTGCTTTTTATAGCCCTCCAGGTTTTACAAATACACAACCTGCATTAAAGGCTGTCTTAATGTTTCAGGGAGTTGGAATAGCAGCATCTGATGTGTATGAGAGTGGTCAACTAGTACTTTGATTTAAAAAAATTCAGGTGTTTTTATGAATTCTCCCTGTGTTAATTCCCATTAGGCACCAAGCGTTCATGGTGAGGATCCATCCTCGCTTAAGGCTCACGTGAAGGTGCAGCACAGCCTGTACCAAAGGTTTCAACCTCACACCATGAGCTTTAAGGACACCCACCAGGGTAAGTGAAAATGTATCTTTAAAATGATATTAGGGATTAAGAAAATTAACATTGTAATTCTTATGCTGACTTTCCACAGGCATTGAGTCAAATAACCAAGCACATTTCTATCGCTCAGCTAAAATTGACCACTGCTCCATGTACCTGTACTCCTTTTGAATCAGTATAAAGGCTGTTTAAACAATAAAGATCTCATGTCTCACAGATTCTGAATTAAGCAGTCCTCATCTTTGTGCCATACATCTTCAAGGAGAAAAGTGATGACTTCAGTACGCTTGAAGAGGTAGGTTTAACTTGTAAACATCTGTTTTGTTGACCTCACAGCACAAAATACACTTGACAAACCAACTGCCACAGTTTGTATGTAAGATACAATGTATTATTAGTACCAAACATATGTACACTTAAAATGATAATTTACTAACTTAAAAATACTTAATTTCACTAACTGTAAGTGGAATGTCGGGTGGTAAGGCCGCGGCCCATCATTCTTGCTGTTGTGAATACTGGCTGAGTCCATTCAGTGACATTGCTAGGTACGCGTCCTTACAATCCATGCATCTCAGAACTGTACATGTTAAAATAACAGTGAAAGAAAGCTTGCTGTCAGAGCACTGCTGTTTCAACCCTCTGCGCAGACCAGTGTGCACAGTCTCGCTCTCAGCTAGTTTTAGGATCGATAGTTACGAAAGTTACAGAGCTTTAAGCTTTATTTTCTGCTAGTTTCACTGCGGTTACGCTCGAAACTACAAGCGTAAAAGCCTACACCTCCGTGCAACCCCGCAGGAAGGAATAGGATTTTGTTTTAATCCTGCCAACTGTGTCTGTCTGCTCCGCCCTCCGTCACACTTGCAGCTCCTTTCAGCAGCGACACACACACGCACACTGTTCTCATCCACAAAATGTCAAATGAAGACGTTTTGTGAAGTCCCTTTCACCTCTCTTAAAGATACTGAAGTTACAATGTTACAGACAGACAGACAGAGAGCGGAGCAGAGATCAGATACATTTTAAACACATGTTACGACCCAGCTCGTGAGGGGAAAGGGAAGCAACATAAAACCAGCTGTTCTTGGTTAAACAAAGTTCTTTAATGACAAAGAAAGAGTGATTGTTTTACAACAAGTGAAAGTGAGGCAAAAATGGTACAACTGAAAAAGGGCCTGTGGATGCTGATCAAATCAATACACAATTATGACAAAAACAGGACTCTAAACTAGAGCTCAATTCTAATCTAAGGTGAAACACAATGGAAATAAAACCTAACTAACACTACACCTACACCTAGTGTGTCTAACAAATGAAATCCTACCACGAGTGTGTGTAATGTGTTAACTAAACTAAACTAATCCCTGGCCCAGTTCAGGTACCATAAACGAGAATTACAGTAGTCAAAAACTAGTTCTGCTTAGAGTTTCAACAAAGAAACGCAGGCACAGGCGCTGCGGCGAGCTGCCTTTGATCAGAATAGCGTACGTCGAATGATGAGCTGGCCAGATCTTTAAAGGGGAAGGTCGGCTGCTGCTCTCTTCTGACTGGACCGTCGCTCTGGGTCAGACACCAATCCGTCTCCTCCAGCCAACGCAGGTGAAGAAGATCAGCCTTAAGATACACGACTCCCCAGGCAGCCACACAAACACACATAATCAATCACACTCCAACATAATTAGTCTCACACACGGGGAGGTGAGCGGCGGCGCCCGTAACATATGTGAATATATCTGTTAATTATAGGGTCTGAAATAACTACCCGCCACCCGCCAAATGCAGGTGAATTGCAAGCGAGGGCGGGTAAAATCGCCAGGCCGTCCGCCACTGGCAGACAGGGTAGATGCAGGACAGAAAGACACATTCAGAAATATAAGCGTATGATTGAATAAAGCCACACATTTGACAGTCACTCAAACCTACTAGGCTCTGTAAACACAACTCTATTGGCTGTAGAAAAGTTTTCGTTTTGATTGACAGTCAAAATTCTGAATTCTAAACAATAAACAGACTCGCCCACACATACACGCCCACTACTTACTGTATCAACTTTACTAGCTGCCTTGACTGGCATATCAATGTTGCCTGACAGCGTTTGTTAGATGCAGTGAAGGTATTTCAACCCAGGCTTCAAATCCTGCATTTTTTTTTTTACTATATATATTTTCAAGGCTGTTGTTGACCCACCATGATTCTAAATAAAATTCCTTTTGGTCAATTCCATTATGCACCGTAATAAGAATTTGAAACGCATCATACTATAATACAAAAAAACGTGACGCAGACTCGCAGCACAGAGAGGGAGAGCTGCTGCAAAGGCGCTCAGAGGGAGGGAGAGACGGGGCGGGTGACTGAAGTGATCACGTGATATGAAACTTTGATCATGAAGCCTGATGCTCCTTTCTGTGTTTGCGAATGAAATATATGAACTACACAGCATATGACAGCATGTCAAGACAGAGTTCAGACTTTATAGTAGCCTACCTGTGTTTTTGAGCCATGAACAGAGCATGAGAAACACACACAGATCTGTGTCATATCTGTCTCCTGCCCGCGCGGCATGATAACTCTGATAGACTACATGTGGATCGCCTCCTTCTCATCTCATTCACAGCGTGGAGATGTAGATTATACTTTTTAAAGCTCGAGCGCTGGAAATTCGGAACAGATCGCAACGTTAGTGAGTCAGGTACGGAGCATGAGAGAGACACACAGATCTGTGTCATCACTGCGCTGCATGATTACAGTATTGCCGCCGTCTCTCCCTCTTGTCGGTTCAGGATCGCTGTATTAAAAACTCAGACGCAGTCTCCTTACTGAATAAATACAGACACGATCTGTCTGTATTTACATGCGTGTGACCGTAATTTATGCGGCTCTGCCTGAAAGAAATTTGTGTAGGAATCGATAAGCAAGTTCATCTAAATGATTCCTTCTGAATCAGTGTTAAGCATACAGTGCGTCAATGCATTATCATCACACTGTAAAAACTTATTGTGCAAAGATATCAAACATTAAATGACGATATTATTTACATGAAATTATATCGTAATCATTTTTCTTTCAATTGGCACATAGATTTTAAAAGTGGCTGATAAAAAATCGGAGTGGCAGACATAAAAAAAAATACTTTCCTGCCACAGTGGCAGGCAGTGAAAAAAGTTTATTTCAGACTCTGATTATAACCATATCATATCAACATCAAACATGAGTTTAAAGCTACAATTTCCTCAAGAAACAAACATTTTATTCGGGACCCATTCAATTTCCCAGGGACCCACTCAAATCACCATCTCTGGGTCCCGAGGACTCACTGCATTGAAAGCCTATCAACATCACAGCCATCACAGCAGCTTCACTTACCTCCTTATAATATTTGGTGAAATATCCTTTATGTCAGACTTGATCAGGATTGTTTGTGTATACATAAATATTCATTGTACATCATATAGCAAGGATTTCATGTTCATAGTTTTGTCTACTTTTTTCTTTTGGTTTTGAATAGTGAGATCCTGTCACGCTGACCCCAACTATTCTGTTGACTGATCAAGACTGGGAAATGACCTTCACCAGTGGAGCTCCACACATTGTTAGAGAGGACGGCATCGAGGTGTGTCACAGCTCAGGAACTGACAAAGGTTTATCTCAGCCTTCTGCACATACTTTGTCTTCAACCTGGCATATCCAAGTCACCTTAAGGACACACTAATGTTCCTCCAAAGGTAGATTGTCTCCTCTATTGACTCCACCAGCCTCCTCCATCCCAGTGCTGCAAAAATCCCTTACATCCAATCACAACACTGTAATGTCGGTTTAACTGACTAAGCTGTTTAAATGTGTAAAAAAGCAACAATGTCGAGTAGACTATCAGAGAGATTTGTCAAAAATGTTCTGCATTAAGTGAAGAAGTAAACCTCTCTCTCTTTCATTTGATTGTCGCATGGGCAACATTACACTTCCATGTAAATGATGGCACTTTAAATCTTGCTAGAATGTAAAATTCATGTTTTAAGTACTCATTTATTATTTGAATTAATTTGTTTTCAGTTACAAAGGTTTTGACACCCAAAATTTCCTAAGGGAGAACCTCCAGACCCCCAACTTACAAACACA
Source organism: Semicossyphus pulcher (assembly GCF_022749685.1). Taxonomy (NCBI): domain Eukaryota; kingdom Metazoa; phylum Chordata; class Actinopteri; order Labriformes; family Labridae; genus Semicossyphus; species Semicossyphus pulcher. The sequence goes on from NW_027211697.1 coordinate 1,615,499, forward strand.
CACTATGTTTCCCGACCAATGTTGAAGTATTTATTATCATTATAGTGAGGCCCGGCCCTAACCAATTTGGCGCCCTAGGCAAGATTTTAGGTGGCGCCCCCCTTGCATCGCAGTAAATTCCACTGCTAGTGTATATACTCACAAGAAACTGAATAGCTTTGTCTTGGACAATCTTTTATTTAAAGAAAGCAATTGCCCAATCAAAATACTTAGAATTAGAAAGAAAGAAATACAAAAAAATATGAAATGAACATATGAAATACAATATAAATAGCTTAGATAAAGTATAAGATTTAAATACCCATAAAATAAAAGGTGTAAACAAGTGATATAAAATAAATTATAAATACAATATAAATAAGGCACTGCACAAAATAAGAAACCAGTATTGACAAAAAATTACAAGGGTTTAAATAAAAAGAGGAACAAAAAGGGGATCTTACAAAGACCTCTAGTGGTGCTTTTTGGTGCTGCATTAACTTGAATGACTTAAAAACTACACCACCACCTCCTCAACCTCACATCACCTGCTACAGCTTTACTCTCCTGGTCTTTCTTGCAGCAAAGTCATCAACAACATCATCATATGACAACTGTTTTGAGACCACGTGGTTTATGCTTATGATGGCAAGTCTGTTAAAATACACATGTTGACACCTTCGTCCGTCCTTTTGTTCAGGGAATGTGAAGCTGTTTTCAATGTGAAATGGACCTGTGTACCAACTCTGTTCGTACCTTATCAGTTAGAGGAGATGGCGAGTCAGCAGGGTCTATTGGAGCAGCAGAAGGAGCGCTTGATGCTGCTGCATCACTGCTGGGTTGTGCTGCTGAGGTGGAGGTGATAGGAGGAGCGCTTGATGTAGTAGATGGCCCAAGATTTGAAGGGGTGGGACTGAGAAATCACAACAGCGCATCTGAAGAGAGAAGAGGAGTATGTGACACCAGTCTACTAATAAACATATGATTCCAAGAATAAAATGAAATGAAATAATATCAATGAAAAACCTAACAGATACATGCATGATGTTCACTATACTGTACATGTATAATACACAATGTACTTTTTCTGATATGCAAATTATATTAGATTCAACTTTATTGTCATTACAGTGAAATGCTGATTAGCAGAACGCAAAGAAGCAGTAAACTGCAGTATAATATAGCATGTGGGTTATGCTATAACATTAATGATGTGCACTTTAACACTGATGTAAAGTTTAACACTATAAACACACTTTAGACAATATGAACTGTAACACAACAAACAGCTAGGCTTACAACTATAATATATAAAGGGGTGGAAAAGGAATAGCAAGCTGGGGAAACGTGAGCTAACCAGATGTAAATAAAAATGGAAAAAAATTTAACATTATAACACCTACTGAATAGATCTAATATTTACACGTTTCCCTGAGGAAGGTAAGGTGGGAGTAGTTACATTACTATTTTCCATAACAGCTTAGGCCCTTCCATAACATTAACTGACGTTAAAACTAACAACTCAGCTGTTGCGCCGGCGACCTACTATTTGATTAGCAAACCATGTTATGCTAATGGTTAACAACGTTATCATCGTTCTGCAACAGACAAATAATGTCATGACATCATAATTACTGTAACGTTACGTTACCTCTGTCTTTGTCTCGTTTTTCCTCCTCTTCTTTTCTTTTTTTCCTCCCCTGGGCACCAGACAGTTTGGGACGTTTAGACATTTTGTCGAGCTTGGGGGTTACGTCAAAAAGCGACCATCCCCCCAGGTAGCAGGTAAAGTTCATTAGTCGGAGGAGGGGGGGCATCTTAGGAAAGTAACGCATCATCATTATTATTGTTATTATTACTATATAATAGGCTTTGCTATGCAGTTAAATTAATGTGGGTTTATTATTTTCATATTAACACATAATAATACCAACTAGTTTAAAGTTACACTTTTTTTCTTCCCCCATTTGTGGCGCCCCCTGGATTGACGGTGCCCTTAGCATTTGCCTATACTGCCTATGCCACGGGCCGGCCCTGCATAGCTGTAGCAGTTTTTATTTGTTTTTTTTCATGTTAAAGGATAGGAAGAAACCTGAGCACCACACTCTAACAAATGATGCGCTTTGAATTTGAATGTGCATGGATATTTTTAAGTTATTTCAACTTAGCTAGTATTAAGTACATGCCACAAAACTTCTCTAGTTAGGCCAACTCAATTACTTTAGTATAAGCAACATGATTTGCCTTGTCCTCTACAAGCCTATTTAAGTTGAACCAACCTAATTTTAATTGTGTTAAAATTACTCCTTTTAGTTATTCTAACTTATTTCTTTTCCTTTCATTCTACTCAGAAATGTCCATGCAAATTGTTACCTTAATTTTTTTTAGTACAAGAACTTATTTATCTAAGTCAGAATAAATCACACATTGAAATTACAGTTTTATGATCCAACTGTTTATTCAAACACCAGTCAGCATCTTACAGTAACAGGACTGATTGTATATTGACATTTTAATAGTACACAAAAATGTAGCCTTCATAAAAATGTAGCCTTCAGGAAACTTACAACATAAAGCCCTGTAAAACTGTCTCAGAAAGATTGAAAATTTTTACAGTCTTGCTCTTGAGACTGATTAGAGTTCTGTAATATCCCCGTCACCATCCTGGTAGGTCAGAATCACTATAAATGTTTTAAGGGTTTGTTGTGGGAAAATTCCACATGTGAAAACCCTTACACAAGTTTTTATGGATTGGCCTTTTAAGGCTTCCTCGCCGATCTCTTGTTGCACTGCTGGTGCCTTTTAATGGACCTGATTGGCAAACTGGGCAGGGGCTCATGGGTAACCTTGGATTGGTTGTCCAAATGAACTGGGGGGCCGTGTCGTGCAGCAGGTGTTTTCTTCGATGAAATGGCACTGCGTTCTTTGTCAGTTAGTGCCGGCTTCTTTCCTTCTAAACGCTGCCTGATGCTGCGGGTCTCTTCAGTTGCAAATCTTAGCAAAGGCTCCCTAGTATCATTTGCAGTGTAGGGGGAGCGCAACTTCTCTCTGACAAAGATTGCATCGAGCCGAGTTTTCATTCACTTTAATAAAGTGAGCCCAAACCTTCGAGCGCTTGGCCCTCGCCGACATGATTGAGAGTGAGCCAGCTGCGTCATCACCTGTCGACAGCGGCAGTGTCATAATTACGCGACAGTTGGGTAGACGTTCAAAAAAGTACCGATAACAGTACCGTTTGTCCAGAATCTTAACGGTACCCTGGTACCGACCCAATTAGGAACGGGTACCAAAAAGTACTGGTCCTCGGTATACATCCCTAACTGTTACTCACGTGAGTTAATTGCAGCCTGTTCCGTTCCAAATGCCGTTTCATGCTGCAGGTTTCTTCAGTGCCAAATCTAGACAAAGGTTCCACTGTGTCTGTAGTACAGTATAAGGATCCCTCCACCCCGGCAGGGGGGCGGGGTTTTCCTGCAGGTGTTGGTTTTGTGGAAACAGGCGGCCGGCAGGTCTGCTTCAGATTGCTGTTTCTGTTTTCTGTGTACGTTAACTGCAGACTGTCCTGTTCCAAATGCCGTTTCATGCTACGGGTTTTGTCAGTAGCATATCTAGACAAAGGTACCCCTGTATCATTTGCAGAGTAGGGGGAGCTCTGATGCCCAGGTGGGGGGTTGCGTTTTCCTGCAGGTGTTTGTTTTGTGGGAATGGGTGGGAGAGGGGCCTGGGCAGAATAGACCTCACTGTTCTCCTTAAAGTTTGGATGCAGCTTGTCCTGCTCCAAATCCAGCTCAGTGGACGGTGTTTTTTCAGTGGAATATCTGCAATAATTCCCGTGTTTCTTTTTTACAGTAAGGGGACCCAGTAACACCTGCAGTGACATGACCCCACCCTGGAATGACTTGCTTTTCCACAAAAGTGCCTCTGGCCTTCAGCATGGCAATTTGTTGACTGCCTGCAGCTTCAAGTTCACCCTTAACATAACCATGGAATTCTTCGTCATTCTCCGCAAAATGTTTGGCGATCTCTGCTTCAGCATTTTGTTTCTCCTTTTTCTGCTTTTCACAACGGGCACGTTTTTCAGCGATCAAGGAAGCATTTAGGTCTTGATACTTCTTGTTTTTTTCCTTGATCTTCTCAACCTTTTGTTTTTCTTCTTCGAGAATCAACCTGTCAGCCTCATTCTGGGCCTGAAGCCAGTCCAGGTCCCTCTGCTTCTCCTCTTTCTTTTTCTGCTCTTTCTCACGTATCTTTGTTTCTCTGTGAGCAGAAATCGACTTGAGCATTTCGGCCTTGTCCATCTCTTTATCCTTCTTGTTTTCTTGTCTTCTTGGCAACATAGGCGCATGGGTAATTGAGTAATTTGCCGTTTGGTTACAAAGCACAATGCCAGATCCATGCAGTGTAGTTATGTTAGAGCTAGTTGGCAAACCTTAGCATGCTTGTAACGTTATGACAACCAAAATACCATTTGAGTATGTATGTCAAAGTTAACTAATAACTAAATAACTTCGACACCTCTAGGACAAACAGTGTTGATTTTGGACAACATGATAATGGTCAACATGATGCCAGTTGATGAACACGTCTCTTCAGTGAAAAGAAAACGGAGCTGGGGAGTTCTGAGATTGAGCATGCTCAGTTTCACGTGTCTTCGGCAAAAACCTCGGACGCGCGTTCATTCGTGCAAGTGTCCGCGCGAGCGTGTACAAGAAGGTTGACTTCGGTTCACTCAACGGCCTACATTTGTAACACTCAACCTTTTTATCTTGTCGATGTTAAAAGCTCAAGGGTTCTTTTTTAGTAGAAAAGAAAACCTGTATCATTTTTAAACAGAAACATTTCAACAGGGAACAGAGGAAATATCAATTTAAAATAAGTTTCACCCTCTTTTCTTTGTATTGTCACGCTGCTTAGGTGATCAAAGAAATGTGCGTCACTCAAAGACATTTACTTCACCCAGCTCATTACGGCAGATGAAAATTTAATTACAACAAAAATAACTCTCTAAATCAGTCCCATATTTATTCAAAACCAACTAAAAGTCTGAATCTAACGAAATATTAACTTAAAGCAATTCTTACCTTTCTGGCATGTCCCTCAGCACTTAGTTAAGATTTGAACAAGAACAACTCCGCCTCCCTTCAAAGTCCCACCCTCTTCCCCCTGCCTGACCTCTGACGCTCCCCTCCCTCCCTCCTCCTCCATGCGTCCCTGACGCGTGCGGTGAGAGAGTCAGAGTCAGAGGCACAGGTAAGTGAAAACTAACCAACAGTAATTAAATAATATTCAATTCTGCATGTGGTATAAAATAAAATTCCCTCCCTCGTAACGCTTAGTTACCTTTTCTAGTCTGACGAACTACCAACGTTACTATCGTAATTATAGCATTTCATCGCCTGTTTGTTTACAGTCAAACGCGTCGTTTTTCGGCAGAATTAATATTTTCTTGCTGTCACAACGTCTTACCTTGCCTGAATTGTCCCGGTAACGTTTGTCATTAAATTAGGAGCAGTAGAAGCAGTTTTGTTTACAGGTTAACTTTGTTGAGAACCTGTTTTGTCAGCTAACGGTAGCTAACTTTAGCCCTCGTTCAGACGTTTAGCTTCAACATTTTTTTCTTTTAACTTTATGTTATATAGTCACAAAGTAAAAGGCTCTTTCTTTTTTTTTAAATTGTGGTGCTTCTTGGAGGAGAGTGTGGTTGGAGATCCCGACTACGTTCCGGATCTTCAGAGGCAGGGGTGGACAGCAGCAGCCTACAGCAGGAACCAGCACAGGAGGTGTAAGAGCCCCGAGAAGGGCAGGTCCTTCCAGGGGCTGCCAGGGTAGAAGCAGCAGGGCTGTGGGGTGATGCGGAGTGGGGAATCTGCTGAGGAGAGGCCCGGAACCAGCAGACAAGCTGCCCCAAGATCCACAACAAGAGCCAGTCGGAGGGCACGTGGACCTGCTGTACTCAGTCCTGACGATCTCATCCGAGTCCAGCAGTTCATATAGTTTTGTATTTTTTCTTATTCACGTTGTTCAATAAAACCTTGCATTGTATAATTGCCTTCGTCTTTTTACTCACATAAAGTAATGTTTATTATGCTTTACTTCCATTATGACCCTTTTTTCATATTCCCACTTCATCTGAATGAACTGCAGTGAATTACTAAAATCAATTTTTTTAGAAAAACATTTATTATTGTACACAGTTTATCTTTTTTTTTCTTACAGCTGTCTTCTATAAGAAATTAGTTATTTGGTCCCAATAAAAAAGCAAATAAATAACATAAGGCACTTGCAAGATTACTGTTTAGTAATGCAAACAAATCTTTTAGATGTAACATTCAGCTCTTCATGAGTTCCAGGGGTACCAAGTCTTGGCTGGTGCTGGATGTCCTCCATTACGGTGAGAGTGGTGTACCTTGACAAAGAGTAAAAAAAAAAATAGAAACGTGACACAGGATATAAATTGCATAAACTCAAACAGGCTAGATTTTATATAGATCTTAGGCTGCTTTGGCACAGAGTGATGTTATCACAATGTACAGTAAGTGGAGCAAGTGTATGTATCAACTTATTACAATTTAAAATTCCCTACTGGTAAATAGTACTTCTTCCCAAGGATGGAAAAAGTCACAAACATAGACAGATCGGTCTTATTTACACATATGTCAGCTAGCCAGCATTATCTATTAGCCGGAGAAGTCTTCTAGCAATGTGCTGAACTAGCTCTGGTTACTGTACAACCAACCAAGTCAAACGCAACCCCGGAGTTATAATACTAAAACTGGGTTAATGACAACTTCACAATAAACACTGAGGCTAACGCTGAAGCTAACGTCACCGGTAGTGTAACGTTAAACAAACCAAGCTGTGGAGTCAGTTTGTTTACACTACCGGTGCTAACGCTAACGCTAACGCTAGGCTAGGCTAAATTTCCCTGCACAAATAACATAATATTACAGAACGACAGTAACTGGTAACTGATGTTATCACATGTAATGTTGTGTTTTAGGATTAGGCAAACTTAACGTACCTGTCCAGCAGAAACTCCGCGACCATCTCATCTCTTTTTGTTGATGTTGACTCCAGTCTTGCCTCTTGCCGCATCAAGCTCTTTCTTTAAGGCAGCTTTTTGTGAAATAGTCTTCTTTGTCCTGATAATTTTCTCTGTGGGGGCAGCTGATGATGGAAGTGGCGGCTCGCCTTGGTCAGTCATTGTCAGGTCTCCGTTCCTTGCTCTCTCTCACCGCTCTACTGCGCTACCAGAGAGGCGCGCGACTTGCGCGCCGTGACAGCGGAGCAACTGGGAGGGAAGTGGCGACGGATGACAGACAGGAAGCTCGGCAAATCAATTTATTCGGACCGAATAAAATGATTGGTCGGACTTTTATCAGAAATATATGAGAATTAAATATTGATGAGTTTCAACGCCTAGTTGATTTCTTTTACATTTTATTGTGTTATACGCTTATTAGGAGCATTTTATGATTACAAAAAAAAAGCGTAAAAATGCCAGAAAGGTAAGAATTGCTTTAAATAAACTAAAGTTCACTCAAATAGTCTTTTTTAGTCCTATTTTCACCACGATAACAAACAATAAATCCGCCAATGCCGTCGTCCGTTTGTCCCAAAACAAAAAATATTCTGTTTGTTCCAAAAACTCAAAAAATAATCCACCAAAAAGGCGATCGATCGCGACTGGTACCAGTATCTCACCCAGTCTCAAGAGGAAGAGCAATCTGTCGGTCTATGTTCTTGCGTTCTTCTCCTGCTTGTTCAGCCGCAGGAGATGCCAGCACGGAGAGTCCCAATAATCTTCTTTCAGATTATTTTAATTCCCCCCCACAGTTCATTCAAAAGTCTCGTTTCTCATTACAGTTTCTTTCACATTTGAATAGACTATGGTTTAGTAAAAGGCAGCTGCAGAATCTCGCCTGACGCTCCACAATTCAACTCTGCCACGCCACAAGAATCCCTCCTCCCCTCGTTGACGCCACATCCTGTCTGACCTCGGCACAGACATATGCCTTAACTGGCACATACCCACATCCTTTTAATTTACAGTGGAACATTTAAGTTTCACAGCATTAAGGGGCAAAACAGACCTTAGTCTCTTATAAACCTTCTCATACAATCCCTTTTAAAATTGATTTGACACTTTTTTTCTTTAATGTGGCTCTGTCACACACTGAACACATTATATATTTTCAAATATTCATTGAGGGGTTTTTATTCTGTGACATTTACACTGAACAAAAATATAAAGGAAACACTTTTGTTTTTGCTCCCATTTTTCATGAGCTGTTCTCAAAGATCTAAGACTTTTTCTATGTACACAAAAGGCCTATTTCATCAAATATCTCAAATCTCGGACATGTCACCCATTGAGCATGTTTGGGATGCTCTGGATCGACGTATACGACAGCATGTTCCAGTTCCTGCCAATATCCAGCAACTTCGCACAGCCATTGAAGAGGAGTGGACCAACATTCCACAGGCCACAATCAGCAACCTGATCAAATATGCGAAGGAGATGTGTTGCACTGTGTGAGGCAAATGATGGTCACACCAGATACTGACTGGTGATACTGGTTTTCTGACCCCCCAAACCATATTTTTTGGTTCAGTGTACTAACTAGCTACCTAGCTTGAAGCTCTTTACGAGATGCTAGGTTACAGTCGATTTAATGTTTGCTGATAACCACAATATAGCCCATCTGCACTCATTATTAAAGTTGTCACTTTAAAGTGTGTCAGTCTCCTGACTTTATTATTCAGTTGACTTTACTGTCTCACTGAACCTTAACATCAGCTAACTTTAGCGTGCTTGTTAGCCAGTTTTCCCTCCATTATCCTAGCTGCTATAGGCTATGTCTCCTCTGGTTCCCTCCCTCCCCCTCTCAGCTCGGCTCTCTCTGCCGATCTCTGTTACAGTTTAAAATTAATGTCTCTCCAGGCGGGAAATATTAATATTAATTATTATATGTTTCATACTATTTGCGTTAATACAACACTTTGTTTTATGTTCAAATTGTAGGTCAAACCATCTGTGCTTCCCTGATCCATCTACAAGACAGAGGAGAAGTCTTCAGACCACCACAGAGAGCGGAGAGGAGTGATATTTATTGCTTTTGCCAGATTTGAGAAACTTTTAATTATATGATTTTGGGCTGTGACAAACTGTTAAATACTTGTTTTTTAAAAACAACTTGAAGTGTAAATCCTTTTGCTTTTTGTTTTCAGCAATTTTCACATTTTACAATGGTTGCAGATGGCACAGGCTAGAGCACGTGATGTCATCGGTAGAGTGTAGTGCAGGTTAAAAATAACTCAAAATGTATCCAAACAAATTGCTCCTGAGCCCACAATTTTCACTCCACATACATAATTCATACATCAAAATGTAGGTAAACTTGTGCTGGTACTGCTAGCTGGGTTATTAAAGCAAAAAGGTTTACAGTTCTGCCACAAGAAGCTTAAATGCAACATGAACTTGATAACTGCCTCCATCTGCTCCTATGTTAAATTCTGACAGCAAAGTTCGAAACACACAAGATGTGAGCATTCTCTTCTATCGCCACCTTGGCCACATTTCTGGCATTTCTGCCATGAAAATTACATGTGTGTCTTCAGCAGACTCTCAGGTTTCTGCTGGTGTGGTAATTTTGCTGATATCAGTTACGGGTTTGGCCCTGCAGCAGAAAATTCAGAGCTAAAATCTCAAGAAAATAAACAGTTTCAACCAGGAGTCAAAGCCACACAGCTGATTGAGATGAGCTAATTAGTGCAGTAAGACACACATGAGTGTCTTTCTCTTCCTCTCTCTCTTCCTTCCTCCCTCTCTCTCTCTCTCTCTTGCTCTCTCTCTTCCTTCCTCCCTCTCTCTCTCTCTCTTGCTCTATCTCACTCATCAGCTCTTTTTTTCTCACTTTCAGCTTCGTCCTCTTCCTCACCTTCATCTTCCCCACTTTAAGATTCATCTTCCACACCCCCTGCTTCTTCTTCCACACTTTAAGCTTCACCTTCCACACCTCTTGCTTCTTCTTACTCACTTTAAGCTTCATCTTCCACAGCTGCTGCTTCTTCTTCCTCACTTTGAGCTAAATTCTGCCTAATCTTCCTCACCTTTTTAATCTTTTCCACAGCTTTCAGCAGTTTCACATTTCTGCATTTTCAACAATGTTTTGTATTTTTAACAGTGTTTTGCAATTGCATTTCAGCCTTCAGCATTCCACGCATTTTCTGCAGGAAATGCAATTTTTCTAGTTTGGATTGACCTTTTTGCCACTGAAGCCATGTGGTTTCTTAATGGACACATCCTCCATTTGGGCTGTTTCTCATGTCTCTTAAATTGCATCCATGCTTCACTTGCATCTTTCACTTGCCACTTAGTCCCTCCAGAGATGCATGGAGAGACGCGGATCACCGCTGGATCAGCTATCAGTCTGCTTTAATAGCTGTTTGTGTCTGCGCATGTGCACTGTATTTATTCTAATAAAACACACACTCTGAGATAGTGACTCAGAAAACAAATCAAATTGGCAGTTATTAATTGCATTTTATTTATTTTATGACGAGTTTTGCTTAATATTTCAGATAATCTCTCAGATAATCAAATACCAACTCATTATACCGACGTTGTTTATAGTTGGTTTCAAGGCACAGTAAGCAGTATGAAACTCCAGTGATGTTGTGAAGTTTCACGAGTCGATCTGCTGCAGCGTCCAATCACTAACTGATATCTAATAAGTCGGCCAGGAAAAGACTTCCGTGGAGGCTGCTCTCGTGTATCCTTGCTCATCGCTCCTCTGAATGCCCTCCTCGCTCCTCGGAGCAGCGACAAGAGCTTTGAGATGGTCGTCAATATGACGGCTACGGAACTACTACCGGTTCGAGCGAGGTGCGAGGAAATATCAAATCAGAGACATGAGAAGCAGCCTTGATCTTTGCCTGTCCTGAGACAGACACACCCTTTTCTCTCTCTCTCTCTCTCTCTCTCTCTCTCTCACAAACACACACTTACACATGTAAATAGTAGACTTAGTTACATGTTTCGTGTTTTACTCCTGCTTTTGTCTTTTTAAATAAATCATTGTGTGGAATAAAAATGCTGACTATTTAATGTTGCACAAGAATGAATACTGTCAACCTCTTCTGCGTTTGAACTCCAAATCCTTAAGTAAATTGGGTTATAGTTATTAAGTTATTATTAAGTGACTTATTAATCAGAGTCCATATTGATAGTCTAGTATACTTTATGAGACTGAGATAATTGGATGGTTATTTTCTTGACTTTTTTTAAGTGGTGCCCCCTACAGAGGTGATTTAATTAGATTAAATCATATCTTTTATATGATTAATTATTTTTATTATTAATTAATTAATATAATTTAAAAAATAATAATAATTTATTTATTTTAAAAGCCATTTTAATACCTCCCTTTTCTTATGGAATCCGACATAGAGGCATAGTTCGGTCCAAACAACATTGAACACATTATATATATTTTCAATTATTTTTTATTGTATTTTTATTTTTTTACATTTGATTATTATTATTGTATTGACATGTATGTTTTTTTTTACCTACCTTAAATGATGAATCTACCTTAAATGATGAACTATCCTGGAGAAAAATCAGATACACAATGACACATAGCTGTAGCAGTTTTTAGTTGTTTTTTTCCATGTTAAAGGATGGGAAGAAACCTGAGCACCAGGAGAAAACCCTTTCACAAGTTGTTATGGATTGGCCTTTTAAGGCTTCCTCGCCGACATCTTGTTGCACTGCTAGTGCCTTTTAATGGACCTGATTTGCAAACTGGGCAGGGGCTCATGGATGCGTTTTCCTGCAGGTATGTCTTTATTTACGGAGATGGGATCTGCTGCTGATCGGCCTTACTGTTACCCACGTAAGTTAATTGCAGCCTGTCCCGTTCCAAATGCCGTTTCATGCTGCGGGTTTCTTCAGTAGCATATCTACGCAAAGGTTCCCCTGTATCATTTGCAGGGTGCCTTTTAATGGACCTGTTTGGCAAACTGGGCAGGGGCTCATGGGTAACCTTGGATTGGTTGTCCAAATGAACAGGGGGGCCGTGTCGTGCAGCAGGTGTTTTCTTTGAGGAAATGGCACTGCGTTCTTTGTCAGTTAGTGCCGGCTTGTTTCCCTCTAAACGCTGCCTGATGCTGCGGGTCTCTTCAGTTGCAAATCTAAGCAAAGGTTCCCCAGTATCATTTGCAGTGTAGGGGGAGCTCTCATGCCTAGGGTGGACGGTGCGTTTTCCTGCAGGTATGTCTTTATTTATGGAGATGGGCGGGAGACGGGTCTGCTGCCGATCGGCCTTACTGTTACCCACGTAAGTTAATTGCAGCCTGTCCCGTTCCAAATCTCGTTTCATGCTGCGGGTTTCTTCAGTAGCATATCTACGCAAAGGTTCCCCTGTATCATTTGCAGCATAGGGGGAGCTCTTATGCCTAAGGGGGGCGATGCGTTCTCCTGCAGGCATGTCTTTATTTACGGAGATGGGCGGGAGACGGGTCTGCTGCCGATCGGCCTTACTGTTACCCACGTGAGTTAATTGCAGCCTGTTCCGTTCCAAATGCCGTTTCATGCTGCAGGTTTCTTCAGTGCCAAATCTAGACAAAGGTTCCACTGTGTCTGTAGTACAGTATAAGGATCCCTCCACCCCGGCAAGGGGGCGGGGTTTTCTCGCAGGTGTTGGTTTTGTGGAAACAGGCGGCCGGCAGGTCTGCTTCAGATTGCTGTTTCTGTTTTCTGTGTACGTTAACTGCAGACTGTCCTGTTCCAAATGCCGTTTCATGCTACGGGTTTTGTCAGTAGCATATCTAGACAAAGGTACCCCTGTATCATTTGCAGAGTAGGGGGAGCTCTGATGCCCAGGTGGGGGGTTGCATTTTCCTGCAGGTGTTTGTTTTGTGGGAATGGGTGGGAGAGGGGCCTGGGCAGAATAGACCTCACTGTTCTCCTTAAAGGTTGGATGCAGCTTGTCCTGCTCCAAATCCAGCTCAGTGGACGGTGTTTTTTCAGTGGAATATCTGTGCAATAATTCCCGTGTTTCTTTTTTACAGTCAGGGGACCCAGTAACACCTGCAGTGACATGACCCCACCCTGGAATGACTTGCTTTTCCACAAAAGTGCCTCTGGCCTTCAGCATGGCAATTTGTTGACTGCCTGCAGCTTCAAGTTCACCCTTAACATAACCATGGAATTCTTCGTCATTCTCCGCAAAATGTTTGGCGATCTCTGCTTCAGCATTTTGTTCCTCCTTTTTCTGCTTTTTACAACGGGCACGTTTTTCAGCGATCAAGGAAGCATTTAGGTCTCGATACTTCTTGTTTTTTTCCATGATCTTCTCAACCTTTTGTTTTTCTTCTTCGAGAATCAACCTGTCAGCCTCATTCTGGGCCTGAAGCCAGTCCAGGTCCCTCTGCTTCTCCTCTTTCTTTTTCTGCTCTTTCTCACGTATCTTTGTTTCTCTGTGAGCAGAAATCGACTTGAGCATTTCGGCCTTGTCCATCTCTTTATCCTTCTTGTTTTTCAATTCTGCATTTTGTTCAGATATTTTAGACAGTTGGGCCTCCTCCCACTGGGTTGTAGCGGCAGCCTGCTGCCTCTTTCTAACTGCCAATTTATCTGATGCAATTTCTATTATTTCCTGCCTATTTTTGAATTGTTCTTCTTTATAATGATTTCTTTCCTGCTCCTTTTTGTTTATGTCAAGCTGATCACGTATTCTTTTCAAATCTTCCAGCTTTGATTTTTGTGTCTCCTTTTCTCTGCAGAGGTTCTTCTTAGAGATTTCCTTCAGTCGATTGTCATGAAGAATTTGACTTACCTTTGCTGTTTCTTTGGCCTGATTTTGTTGCTCCTTAGAGTGCAATTCATCAAGGACCTGAAGCCTCTTTCTTTCTTCTTTCTCAGACTGTTTCTCTATCTGTCTCAGCTGTTCCTTCTCCTTTATTTTCTCATTGTTACAACTGATCTGGTTGTAAAGCCTCTCTTTCTGGAAAATGTTATTCTGCTCTTCTTTCAGAGCGCTTTGTTTGTCCAGTTGAAGCCTCATCTCTTCAGACTTCCGTCTTCTTTGGCCTTCAGCAATCTTTTTTTCACGCCTAAATTTCACCAATGCTTCATTCTCCTGGTGCACTTGGGTGAATTGAAGGTCACTGTTGAATTTTCTGCTTTTCGAGTCTCTTCTGTTCGATCTCCTCTGCAGCAAGCGAATTAAAATAGTCCTCCTTTTCTTGCTTCTGTGGCTTTATTTCTGCCTTCAAAATCTCAGGGTCAGGTTTCTGGTGTTTACTACTACTAAATATGCAATACTTGCGGGGCTGGTCTACACTTTCTCCACCCGTGCACTCATTTGCCTCAGACTGGTCTAACAAAAGCTGGAGTCTTGCCAAATCTGACATGGTCAAATTGTCTTTCTTTGGTCGAATCATTTTGTTGTAGTTTGTTGGTTGTAGTTTAGATTAGTAATGGATTGTCTTGTCTCGCACAGATGTGTTCTACAATGGTCATAGCATGTGTTTATTTCGGGTGAGTGAACTCCGTACCTGTGTCATCACTGCGCTGCATGATTACAGTATTGCCGCCGTCTCTCCCTCTTGTCGGTTCAGGATCGCTGTATTAAAAACTCAGACGCAGTCTCCTTACTGAATAAATACAGACACGATCTGTCTGTATTTACATGCGTGTGACCGTAATTTATGCGGCTCTGCCTGAAAGAAATTTGTGTAGGAATCGATAAGCAAGTTCATCTAAATGATTCCTTCTGAATCAGTGTTAAGCATACAGTGCGTCAATGCATTATCATCACACTGTAAAAACTTATTGTGCAAAGATATCAAACATTAAATGACGATATTATTTACATGAAATTATATCGTAATCGTTTTTCTTTCAATTGGCACATAGATTTTAAAAGTGGCTGATAAAAAATCTGAGTGGCAGACATAAAAAAAAATACTTTCCTGCCACAGTGGCAGGCAGTGAAAAAAGTTTATTTCAGACTCTGATTATAACCATATCATATCAACATCAAACATGAGTTTAAAGCTACAATTTCCTCAAGAAACAAACATTTTATTCGGGACCCATTCAATTTCCCAGGGACCCACTCAAATCACCATCTCTGGGTCCAGAGGACTCACTGCATTGAAAGCCTATCAACATCACAGCCATCACAGCAGCTTCACTTACCTCCTTATAATATTTGGTGAAATATCCTTGATGTCAGACTTGATCAGGATTGTTTGTGTATACATAAATATTCATTGTACATCATATAGCAAGGATTTCATGTTCATAGTTTTGTCTACTTTTTTCTTTTGGTTTTGAATAGTGAGATCCTGTCACGCTGACCCCAACTATTCTGTTGACTGATCAAGACTGGGAAATGACCTTCACCAGTGGAGCTCCACACATTGTTAGAGAGGACGGCATCGAGGTGTGTCACAGCTCAGGAACTGACAAAGGTTTATCTCAGCCTTCTGCACATACTTTGTCTTCAACCTGGCATATCCAAGTCACCTTAAGGACACACTAATGTTCCTCCAAAGGTAGATTGTCTCCTCTATTGACTCCACCAGCCTCCTCCATCCCAGTGCTGCAAAAATCCCTTACATCCAATCACAACACTGTAATGTCGGTTTAACTGACTAAGCTGTTTAAATGTGTAAAAAAGCAACAATGTCGAGTAGACTATCAGAGAGATTTGTCAAAAATGTTCTGCATTAAGTGAAGAAGTAAACCTCTCTCTCTTTCATTTGATTGTCGCATGGGCAACATTACACTTCCATGTAAATGATGGCACTTTAAATCTTGCTAGAATGTAAAATTCATGTTTTAAGTACTCATTTATTATTTGAATTAATTTGTTTTCAGTTACAAAGGTTTTGACACCCAAAATTTCCTAAGGGAGAACCTCCAGACCCCCAACTTACAAACACACACTATGTTTCCCGACCAATGTTGAAGTATTTATTATCATTATAGTGAGGCCCGGCCCTAACCAATTTGGCGCCCTAGGCAAGATTTTAGGTGGCGCCCCCCTTGCATCGCAGTAAATTCCACTGCTAGTGTATATACTCACAAGAAACTGAATAGCTTTGTCTTGGACAATCTTTTATTTAAAGAAAGCAATTGCCCAATCAAAATACTTAGAATTAGAAAGAAAGAAATACAAAAAAATATGAAATGAACATATGAAATACAATATAAATAGCTTAGATAAAGTATAAGATTTAAATACCCATAAAATAAAAGGTGTAAACAAGTGATATAAAATAAATTATAAATACAATATAAATAAGGCACTGCACAAAATAAGAAACCAGTATTGACAAAAAATTACAAGGGTTTAAATAAAAAGGGGAACAAAAAGGGGATCTTACAAAGACCTCTAGTGGTGCTTTTTGGTACTGCATTAACTTGAATGACTTAAAAACTACACCACCACCTCCTCAACCTCACATCACCTGCTACAGCTTTACTCTCCTGGTCTTTCTTGCAGCAAAGTCATCAACAACATCATCATATGACAACTGTTTTGAGACCACGTGGTTTATGCTTATGATGGCAAGTCTGTTAAAATACACATGTTGACACCTTCGTCCGTCCTTTTGTTCAGGGAATGTGAAGCTGTTTTCAATGTGAAATGGACCTGTGTACCAACTCTGTTCGTACCTTATCAGTTAGAGGAGATGGCGAGTCAGCAGGGTCTATTGGAGCAGCAGAAGGAGCGCTTGATGCTGCTGCATCACTGCTGGGTTGTGCTGCTGAGGTGGAGGTGATAGGAGGAGCGCTTGATGTAGTAGATGGCCCAAGATTTGAAGGGGTGGGACTGAGAAATCACAACAGCGCATCTGAAGAGAGAAGAGGAGTATGTGACACCAGTCTACTAATAAACATATGATTCCAAGAATAAAATGAAATGAAATAATATCAATGAAAAACCTAACAGATACATGCATGATGTTCACTATACTGTACATGTATAATACACAATGTACTTTTTCTGATATGCAAATTATATTAGATTCAACTTTATTGTCATTACAGTGAAATGCTGATTAGCAGAACGCAAAGAAGCAGTAAACTGCAGTATAATATAGCATGTGGGTTATGCTATAACATTAATGATGTGCACTTTAACACTGATGTAAAGTTTAACACTATAAACACACTTTAGACAATATGAACTGTAACACAACAAACAGCTAGGCTTACAACTATAATATATAAAGGGGTGGAAAAGGAATAGCAAGCTGGGGAAACGTGAGCTAACCAGATGTCAATAAAAATGGAAAAAAATTTAACATTATAACACCTGCTGAATAGATCTAATATTTACACGTTTCCCTGAGGAAGGTAAGGTGGGAGTAGTTACATTACTATTTTCCATAACAGCTTAGGCCCTTCCATAACATTAACTGACGTTAAAACTAACAACTCAGCTGTTGCGCCGGCGACCTACTATTTGATTAGCAAACCATGTTATGCTAATGGTTAACAACGTTATCATCGTTCTGCAACAGACAAATAATGTCATGACATCATAATTACTGTAACGTTACGTTACCTCTGTCTTTGTCTCGTTTTTCCTCCTCTTCTTTTCTTTTTTTCCTCCCCTGGGCACCAGACAGTTTGGGACGTTTAGACATTTTGTCGAGCTTGGGGGTTACGTCAAAAAGCGACCATCCCCCCAGGTAGCAGGTAAAGTTCATTAGTCGGAGGAGGGGGGGCATCTTAGGAAAGTAACGTATCATCATTATTATTGTTATTATTACTATATAATAGGCTTTGCTATGCAGTTAAATTAATGTGGGTTTATTATTTTCATATTAACACATAATAATACCAACTAGTTTAAAGTTACACTTTTTTTCTTCCCCCATTTGTGGCGCCCCCTGGATTGACGGTGCCCTTAGCATTTGCCTATACTGCCTATGCCACGGGCCGGCCCTGCATAGCTGTAGCAGTTTTTATTTGTTTTTTTACATGTTAAAGGATGGGAAGAAACCTGAGCACCACACTCTAACAAATGATGCGCTTTGAATTTGAATTTGCATGGATATTTTTAAGTTATTTCAACTTAGCTAGTATTAAGTACATGCCACAAAACTTCTCTAGTTAGGCCAACTCAATTACTTTAGTATAAGCAACATGATTTGCCTTGTCCTCTACAAGCCTATTTAAGTTGAACCAACCTAATTTTAATTGTGTTAAAATTACTCCTTTTAGTTATTCTAACTTATTTCTTTTCCTTTCATTCTACTCAGAAATGTCCATGCAAATTGTTACCTTAATTTTTTTTGGTACAAGAACTTATTTATCTAAGTCAGAATAAATCACACATTGAAATTACAGTTTTATGATCCAACTGTTTATTCAAACACCAGTCAGCATCTTACAGTAACAGGACTGATTGTATATTGACATTTTAATAGTACACAAAAATGTAGCCTTCATAAAAATGTAGCCTTCAGGAAACTTACAACATAAAGCCCTGTAAAACTGTCTCAGAAAGATTGAAAATTTTTACAGTCTTGCTCTTGAGACTGATTAGAGTTCTGTAATATCCCCGTCACCATCCTGGTAGGTCAGAATCACTATAAATGTTTTAAGGGTTTGTTGTGGGAAAATTCCACATGTGAAAACCCTTACACAAGTTTTTATGGATTGGCCTTTTAAGGCTTCCTCGCCGATCTCTTGTTGCACTGCTGGTGCCTTTTAATGGACCTGATTGGCAAACTGGGCAGGGGCTCATGGGTAACCTTGGATTGGTTGTCCAAATGAACTGGGGGGCCGTGTCGTGCAGCAGGTGTTTTCTTCGATGAAATGGCACTGCGTTCTTTGTCAGTTAGTGCCGGCTTCTTTCCTTCTAAACGCTGCCTGATGCTGCGGGTCTCTTCAGTTGCAAATCTTAGCAAAGGCTCCCTAGTATCATTTGCAGTGTAGGGGGAGCGCAACTTCTCTCTGACAAAGATTGCATCGAGCCGAGTTTTCATTCACTTTAATAAAGTGAGCCCAAACCTTCGAGCGCTTGGCCCTCACCGACATGATTGAGAGTGAGCCAGCTGCGTCATCACCTGTCGACAGTGTCATAATTACGCGACAGTTGGGTAGACATTCAAAAAAGTACCGATAACAGTACCGTTTGTCCAGAATCTTAACGGTACCCTGGTACCGACCCAATTAGGAACGGGTACCAAAAAGTACTGGTCCTCGGTATACATCCCTAACTGTTACTCACGTGAGTTAATTGCAGCCTGTTCCGTTCCAAATGCCGTTTCATGCTGCAGGTTTCTTCAGTGCCAAATCTAGACAAAGGTTCCACTGTGTCTGTAGTACAGTATAAGGATCCCTCCACCCCGGCAAGGGGGCGGGGTTTTCTCGCAGGTGTTGGTTTTGTGGAAACAGGCGGCCGGCAGGTCTGCTTCAGATTGCTGTTTCTGTTTTCTGTGTACGTTAACTGCAGACTGTCCTGTTCCAAATGCCGTTTCATGCTACGGGTTTTGTCAGTAGCATATCTAGACAAAGGTACCCCTGTATCATTTGCAGAGTAGGGGGAGCTCTGATGCCCAGGTGGGGGGTTGCATTTTCCTGCAGGTGTTTGTTTTGTGGGAATGGGTGGGAGAGGGGCCTGGGCAGAATAGACCTCACTGTTCTCCTTAAAGGTTGGATGCAGCTTGTCCTGCTCCAAATCCAGCTCAGTGGACGGTGTTTTTTCAGTGGAATATCTGTGCAATAATTCCCGTGTTTCTTTTTTACAGTAAGGGGACCCAGTAACACCTGCAGTGACATGACCCCACCCTGGAATGACTTGCTTTTCCACAAAAGTGCCTCTGGCCTTCAGCATGGCAATTTGTTGACTGCCTGCAGCTTCAAGTTCACCCTTAACATAACCATGGAATTCTTCGTCATTCTCCGCAAAATGTTTGGCGATCTCTGCTTCAGCATTTTGTTCCTCCTTTTTCTGCTTTTTACAACGGGCACGTTTTTCAGCGATCAAGGAAGCATTTAGGTCTCGATACTTCTTGTTTTTTTCCATGATCTTCTCAACCTTTTGTTTTTCTTCTTCGAGAATCAACCTGTCAGCCTCATTCTGGGCCTGAAGCCAGTCCAGGTCCCTCTGCTTCTCCTCTTTCTTTTTCTGCTCTTTCTCACGTATCGTTGTTTCTCTGTGAGCAGAAATCGACTTGAGCATTTCGGCCTTGTCCATCTCTTTATCCTTCTTGTTTTTCAATTCTGCATTTTGTTCAGATATTTTAGACAGTTGGGCCTCCTCCCACTGGGTTGTAGCGGCAGCCTGCTGCCTCTTTCTAACTGCCAATTTATCTGATGCAATTTCTATTATTTCCTGCCTATTTTTGAATTGTTCTTCTTTGTAATGATTTCTTTCCTGCTCCTTTTTGTTTATGTCAAGCTGATCACGTATTCTTTTCAAATCTTCCAGCTTTGATTTTTGTGTCTCCTTTTCTCTGCAGAGGTTCTTCTTAGAGATTTCCTTCAGTCGATTGTCATGAAGAATTTGACTTACCTTTGCTGTTTCTTTGGCCTGATTTTGTTGCTCCTTAGAGTGCAATTCATCAAGGACCTGAAGCCTCTTTCTTTCTTCTTTCTCAGACTGTTTCTCTATCTGTCTCAGCTGTTCCTTCTCCTTTATTTTCTCATTGTTACAACTGATCTGGTTGTAAAGCCTCTCTTTCTGGAAAATGTTATTCTGCTCTTCTTTCAGAGCGCTTTGTTTGTCCAGTTGAAGCCTCATCTCTTCAGACTTCCGTCTTCTTTGGCCTTCAGCAATCTTTTTTTCACGCCTAAATTTCACCAATGCTTCATTCTCCTGGTGCACTTGGGTGAATTGAAGGTCACTGTTGAATTTTCTGCTTTTCGAGTCTCTTCTGTTCGATCTCCTCTGCAGCAAGCGAATTAAAATAGTCCTCCTTTTCTTGCTTCTGTGGCTTTATTTCTGCCTTCAAAATCTCAGGGTCAGGTTTCCGGTGTTTACTACTACTAAATATGCAATACTTGCGGGGCTGGTCTACACTTTCTCCACCCGTGCACTCATTTGCCTCAGACTGGTCTAACAAAAGCTGGAGTCTTGCCAAATCTGACATGGTCAAATTGTCTTTCTTTGGTCGAATCATTTTGTTGTAGTTTGTTGGTTGTAGTTTAGATTAGTAATGGATTGTCTTGTCTCGCACAGATGTGTTCTACGGGTCTGCTGCCGATCGGCCTTACTGTTACCCACGTGAGTTAATTGCAGCCTGTTCCGTTCCAAATGCCGTTTCATGCTGCAGGTTTCTTCAGTGCCAAATCTAGACAAAGGTTCCACTGTGTCTGTAGTACAGTATAAGGATCCCTCCACCCCGGCAAGGGGGCGGGGTTTTCTCGCAGGTGTTGGTTTTGTGGAAACAGGCGGCCGGCAGGTCTGCTTCAGATTGCTGTTTCTGTTTTCTGTGTACGTTAACTGCAGACTGTCCTGTTCCAAATGCCGTTTCATGCTACGGGTTTTGTCAGTAGCATATCTAGACAAAGGTACCCCTGTATCATTTGCAGAGTAGGGGGTGCTCTGATGCCCAGGTTGGGGGTTGCATTTTCCTGCAGGTGTTTGTTTTGTGGGAATGGGTGGGAGAGGGGCCTGGGCAGAATAGACCTCACTGTTCTCCTTAAAGGTTGGATGCAGCTTGTCCTGCTCCAAATCCAGCTCAGTGGACGGTGTTTTTTCAGTGGAATATCTGTGCAATAATTCCCGTGTTTCTTTTTTACAGTAAGGGGACCCAGTAACACCTGCAGTGACATGACCCCACCCTGGAATGACTTGCTTTTCCACAAAAGTGCCTCTGGCCTTCAGCATGGCAATTTGTTGACTGCCTGCAGCTTCAAGTTCACCCTTAACATAACCATGGAATTCTTCGTCATTCTCCGCAAAATGTTTGGCGATCTCTGCTTCAGCATTTTGTTCCTCCTTTTTCTGCTTTTTACAACGGGCACGTTTTTCAGCGATCAAGGAAGCATTTAGGTCTCGATACTTCTTGTTTTTTTCCATGATCTTCTCAACCTTTTGTTTTTCTTCTTCGAGAATCAACCTGTCAGCCTCATTCTGGGCCTGAAGCCAGTCCAGGTCCCTCTGCTTCTCCTCTTTCTTTTTCTGCTCTTTCTCACGTATCTTTGTTTCTCTGTGAGCAGAAATCGACTTGAGCATTTCGGCCTTGTCCATCTCTTTATCCTTCTTGTTTTTCAATTCTGCATTTTGTTCAGATATTTTAGACAGTTGGGCCTCCTCCCACTGGGTTGTAGCGGCAGCCTGCTGCCTCTTTCTAACTGCCAATTTATCTGATGCAATTTCTATTATTTCCTGCCTATTTTTGAATTGTTCTTCTTTGTAATGATTTCTTTCCTGCTCCTTTTTGTTTATGTCAAGCTGATCACGTATTCTTTTCAAATCTTCCAGCTTTGATTTTTGTGTCTCCTTTTCTCTGCAGAGGTTCTTCTTAGAGATTTCCTTCAGTCGATTGTCATGAAGAATTTGACTTACCTTTGCTGTTTCTTTGGCCTGATTTTGTTGCTCCTTAGAGTGCAATTCATCAAGGACCTGAAGCCTCTTTCTTTCTTCTTTCTCAGACTGTTTCTCTATCTGTCTCAGCTGTTCCTTCTCCTTTATTTTCTCATTGTTACAACTGATCTGGTTGTAAAGCCTCTCTTTCTGGAAAAGTTATTCTGCTCTTCTTTCAGAGCGCTTTGTTTGTCCAGTTGAAGCCTCATCTCTTCAGACTTCCGTCTTCTTTGGCCTTCAGCAATCTTTTTTTCACGCCTAAATTTCACCAATGCTTCATTCTCCTGGTGCACTTGGGTGAATTGAAGGTCACTGTTGAATTTTCTGCTTTTCGAGTCTCTTCTGTTCGATCTCCTCTGCAGCAAGCGAATTAAAATAGTCCTCCTTTTCTTGCTTCTGTGGCTTTATTTCTGCCTTCAAAATCTCAGGGTCAGGTTTCCGGTGTTTACTACTACTAAATATGCAATACTTGCGGGGCTGGTCTACACTTTCTCCACCCGTGCACTCATTTGCCTCAGACTGGTCTAACAAAAGCTGGAGTCTTGCCAAATCTGACATGGTCAAATTGTCTTTCTTTGGTCGAATCATTTTGTTGTAGTTTGTTGGTTGTAGTTTAGATTAGTAATGGATTGTCTTGTCTCGCACAGATGTGTTCTACAATGGTCATAGCATGTGTTTATTTCGGGTGAGTGAACTCCGTACCTGTGTCATCACTGCGCTGCATGATTACAGTATTGCCGCCGTCTCTCCCTCTTGTCGGTTCAGGATCGCTGTATTAAAAACTCAGACGCAGTCTCCTTACTGAATAAATACAGACACGATCTGTCTGTATTTACATGCGTGTGACCGTAATTTATGCGGCTCTGCCTGAAAGAAATTTGTGTAGGAATCGATAAGCAAGTTCATCTAAATGATTCCTTCTGAATCAGTGTTAAGCATACAGTGCGTCAATGCATTATCATCACACTGTAAAAACTTATTGTGCAAAGATATCAAACATTAAATGACGATATTATTTACATGAAATTATATCGTAATCGTTTTTCTTTCAATTGGCACATAGATTTTAAAAGTGGCTGATAAAAAATCTGAGTGGCAGACATAAAAAAAAATACTTTCCTGCCACAGTGGCAGGCAGTGAAAAAAGTTTATTTCAGACTCTGATTATAACCATATCATATCAACATCAAACATGAGTTTAAAGCTACAATTTCCTCAAGAAACAAACATTTTATTCGGGACCCATTCAATTTCCCAGGGACCCACTCAAATCACCATCTCTGGGTCCAGAGGACTCACTGCATTGAAAGCCTATCAACATCACAGCCATCACAGCAGCTTCACTTACCTCCTTATAATATTTGGTGAAATATCCTTGATGTCAGACTTGATCAGGATTGTTTGTGTATACATAAATATTCATTGTACATCATATAGCAAGGATTTCATGTTCATAGTTTTGTCTACTTTTTTCTTTTGGTTTTGAATAGTGAGATCCTGTCACGCTGACCCCAACTATTCTGTTGACTGATCAAGACTGGGAAATGACCTTCACCAGTGGAGCTCCACACATTGTTAGAGAGGACGGCATCGAGGTGTGTCACAGCTCAGGAACTGACAAAGGTTTATCTCAGCCTTCTGCACATACTTTGTCTTCAACCTGGCATATCCAAGTCACCTTAAGGACACACTAATGTTCCTCCAAAGGTAGATTGTCTCCTCTATTGACTCCACCAGCCTCCTCCATCCCAGTGCTGCAAAAATCCCTTACATCCAATCACAACACTGTAATGTCGGTTTAACTGACTAAGCTGTTTAAATGTGTAAAAAAGCAACAATGTCGAGTAGACTATCAGAGAGATTTGTCAAAAATGTTCTGCATTAAGTGAAGAAGTAAACCTCTCTCTCTTTCATTTGATTGTCGCATGGGCAACATTACACTTCCATGTAAATGATGGCACTTTAAATCTTGCTAGAATGTAAAATTCATGTTTTAAGTACTCATTTATTATTTGAATTAATTTGTTTTCAGTTACAAAGGTTTTGACACCCAAAATTTCCTAAGGGAGAACCTCCAGACCCCCAACTTACAAACACACACTATGTTTCCCGACCAATGTTGAAGTATTTATTATCATTATAGTGAGGCCCGGCCCTAACCAATTTGGCGCCCTAGGCAAGATTTTAGGTGGCGCCCCCCTTGCATCGCAGTAAATTCCACTGCTAGTGTATATACTCACAAGAAACTGAATAGCTTTGTCTTGGACAATCTTTTATTTAAAGAAAGCAATTGCCCAATCAAAATACTTAGAATTAGAAAGAAAGAAATACAAAAAAATATGAAATGAACATATGAAATACAATATAAATAGCTTAGATAAAGTATAAGATTTAAATACCCATAAAATAAAAGGTGTAAACAAGTGATATAAAATAAATTATAAATACAATATAAATAAGGCACTGCACAAAATAAGAAACCAGTATTGACAAAAAATTACAAGGGTTTAAATAAAAAGGGGAACAAAAAGGGGATCTTACAAAGACCTCTAGTGGTGCTTTTTGGTACTGCATTAACTTGAATGACTTAAAAACTACACCACCACCTCCTCAACCTCACATCACCTGCTACAGCTTTACTCTCCTGGTCTTTCTTGCAGCAAAGTCATCAACAACCTCATCATATGACAACTGTTTTGAGACCACGTGGTTTATGCTTATGATGGCAAGTCTGTTAAAATACACATGTTGACACCTTCGTCCGTCCTTTTGTTCAGGGAATGTGAAGCTGTTTTCAATGTGAAATGGACCTGTGTACCAACTCTGTTCGTACCTTATCAGTTAGAGGAGATGGCGAGTCAGCAGGGTCTATTGGAGCAGCAGAAGGAGCGCTTGATGCTGCTGCATCACTGCTGGGTTGTGCTGCTGAGGTGGAGGTGATAGGAGGAGCGCTTGATGTAGTAGATGGCCCAAGATTTGAAGGGGTGGGACTGAGAAATCACAACAGCGCATCTGAAGAGAGAAGAGGAGTATGTGACACCAGTCTACTAATAAACATATGATTCCAAGAATAAAATGAAATGAAATAATATCAATGATGCATGATGTTCACTATACTGTACATGTATAATACACAATGTACTTTTTCTGATATGCAAATTATATTAGATTCAACTTTATTGTCATTACAGTGAAATGCTGATTAGCAGAACGCAAAGAAGCAGTAAACTGCAGTATAATATAGCATGTGGGTTATGCTATAACATTAATGATGTGCACTTTAACACTGATGTAAAGTTTAACACTATAAACACACTTTAGACAATATGAACTGTAACACAACAAACAGCTAGGCTTACAACTATAATATATAAAGGGGTGGAAAAGGAATAGCAAGCTGGGGAAACGTGAGCTAACCAGATGTCAATAAAAATGGAAAAAAATTTAACATTATAACACCTGCTGAATAGATCTAATATTTACACGTTTCCCTGAGGAAGGTAAGGTGGGAGTAGTTACATTACTATTTTCCATAACAGCTTAGGCCCTTCCATAACATTAACTGACGTTAAAACTAACAACTCAGCTGTTGCGCCGGCGACCTACTATTTGATTAGCAAACCATGTTATGCTAATGGTTAACAACGTTATCGTTCTGCAACAGACAAATAATGTCATGACATCATAATTACTGTAACGTTACGTTACCTCTGTCTTTGTCTCGTTTTTCCTCCTCTTCTTTTCTTTTTTTCCTCCCCTGGGCACCAGACAGTTTGGGACGTTTAGACATTTTGTCGAGCTTGGGGGTTACGTCAAAAAGCGACCATCCCCCCAGGTAGCAGGTAAAGTTCATTAGTCGGAGGAGGGGGGGCATCTTAGGAAAGTAACGTATCATCATTATTATTGTTATTATTACTATATAATAGGCTTTGCTATGCAGTTAAATTAATGTGGGTTTATTATTTTCATATTAACACATAATAATACCAACTAGTTTAAAGTTACACTTTTTTTCTTCCCCCATTTGTGGCGCCCCCTGGATTGACGGTGCCCTTAGCATTTGCCTATACTGCCTATGCCACGGGCCGGCCCTGCATAGCTGTAGCAGTTTTTATTTGTTTTTTTACATGTTAAAGGATGGGAAGAAACCTGAGCACCACACTCTAACAAATGATGCGCTTTGAATTTGAATTTGCATGGATATTTTTAAGTTATTTCAACTTAGCTAGTATTAAGTACATGCCACAAAACTTCTCTAGTTAGGCCAACTCAATTACTTTAGTATAAGCAACATGATTTGCCTTGTCCTCTACAAGCCTATTTAAGTTGAACCAACCTAATTTTAATTGTGTTAAAATTACTCCTTTTAGTTATTCTAACTTATTTCTTTTCCTTTCATTCTACTCAGAAATGTCCATGCAAATTGTTACCTTAATTTTTTTTGGTACAAGAACTTATTTATCTAAGTCAGAATAAATCACACATTGAAATTACAGTTTTATGATCCAACTGTTTATTCAAACACCAGTCAGCATCTTACAGTAACAGGACTGATTGTATATTGACATTTTAATAGTACACAAAAATGTAGCCTTCATAAAAATGTAGCCTTCAGGAAACTTACAACATAAAGCCCTGTAAAACTGTCTCAGAAAGATTGAAAATTTTTACAGTCTTGCTCTTGAGACTGATTAGAGTTCTGTA
This sequence comes from Semicossyphus pulcher, assembly GCF_022749685.1. Taxonomy (NCBI): domain Eukaryota; kingdom Metazoa; phylum Chordata; class Actinopteri; order Labriformes; family Labridae; genus Semicossyphus; species Semicossyphus pulcher. The sequence continues at coordinate 1,642,750 of NW_027211697.1, forward strand.
ATATCCCCGTCACCATCCTGGTAGGTCAGAATCACTATAAATGTTTTAAGGGTTTGTTGTGGGAAAATTCCACATGTGAAAACCCTTACACAAGTTTTTATGGATTGGCCTTTTAAGGCTTCCTCGCCGATCTCTTGTTGCACTGCTGGTGCCTTTTAATGGACCTGATTGGCAAACTGGGCAGGGGCTCATGGGTAACCTTGGATTGGTTGTCCAAATGAACTGGGGGGCCGTGTCGTGCAGCAGGTGTTTTCTTTGATGAAATGGCACTGCGTTCTTTGTCAGTTAGTGCCGGCTTCTTTCCTTCTAAACGCTGCCTGATGCTGCGGGTCTCTTCAGTTGCAAATCTTAGCAAAGGCTCCCTAGTATCATTTGCAGTGTAGGGGGAGCGCAACTTCTCTCTGACAAAGATTGCATCGAGCCGAGTTTTCATTCACTTTAATAAAGTGAGCCCAAACCTTCGAGCGCTTGGCCCTCACCGACATGATTGAGAGTGAGCCAGCTGCGTCATCACCTGTCGACAGTGTCATAATTACGCGACAGTTGGGTAGACGTTCAAAAAAGTACCGATAACAGTACCGTTTGTCCAGAATCTTAACGGTACCCTGGTACCGACCCAATTAGGAACGGGTACCAAAAAGTACTGGTCCTCGGTATACATCCCTAACTGTTACTCACGTGAGTTAATTGCAGCCTGTTCCGTTCCAAATGCCGTTTCATGCTGCAGGTTTCTTCAGTGCCAAATCTAGACAAAGGTTCCACTGTGTCTGTAGTACAGTATAAGGATCCCTCCACCCCGGCAGGGGGGCGGGGTTTTCCTGCAGGTGTTGGTTTTGTGGAAACAGGCGGCCGGCAGGTCTGCTTCAGATTGCTGTTTCTGTTTTCTGTGTACGTTAACTGCAGACTGTCCTGTTCCAAATGCCGTTTCATGCTACGGGTTTTGTCAGTAGCATATCTAGACAAAGGTACCCCTGTATCATTTGCAGAGTAGGGGGAGCTCTGATGCCCAGGTGGGGGGTTGCGTTTTCCTGCAGGTGTTTGTTTTGTGGGAATGGGTGGGAGAGGGGCCTGGGCAGAATAGACCTCACTGTTCTCCTTAAAGGTTGGATGCAGCTTGTCCTGCTCCAAATCCAGCTCAGTGGACGGTGTTTTTTCAGTGGAATATCTGTGCAATAATTCCCGTGTTTCTTTTTTACAGTAAGGGGACCCAGTAACACCTGCAGTGACATGACCCCACCCTGGAATGACTTGCTTTTCCACAAAAGTGCCTCTGGCCTTCAGCATGGCAATTTGTTGACTGCCTGCAGCTTCAAGTTCACCCTTAACATAACCATGGAATTCTTCGTCATTCTCCGCAAAATGTTTGGCGATCTCTGCTTCAGCATTTTGTTCCTCCTTTTTCTGCTTTTCACAACGGGCACGTTTTTCAGCGATCAAGGAAGCATTTAGGTCTCGATACTTCTTGTTTTTTTCCTTGATCTTCTCAACCTTTTGTTTTTCTTCTTCGAGAATCAACCTGTCAGCCTCATTCTGGGCCTGAAGCCAGTCCAGGTCCCTCTGCTTCTCCTCTTTCTTTTTCTGCTCTTTCTCACGTATCTTTGTTTCTCTGTGAGCAGAAATCGACTTGAGCATTTCGGCCTTGTCCATCTCTTTATCCTTCTTGTTTTCTTGTCTTCTTGGCAACATAGGCGCATGGGTAATTGAGTAATTTGCCGTTTGGTTACAAAGCACAATGCCAGATCCATGCAGTGTAGTTATGTTAGAGCTAGTTGGCAAACCTTAGCATGCTTGTAACGTTATGACAACCAAAATACCATTTGAGTATGTATGTCACTGTTAACTAATAACTAAATAACTTCGACACCTAACATGATACTAACTTAGTTATTAGGACAAACAGTGTTGATTTTGGACAACATGATAATGGTCAACATGATGCCAGTTGATGAACACGTCTCTTCAGTGAAAAGAAAACGGAGCTGGGGAGTTCTGAGATTGAGCATGCTCAGTTTCACGTGTCTTCGGCAAAAACCTCGGACGCGCGTTCATTCGTGCAAGTGTCCGCGCGAGCGTGTACAAGAAGGTTGACTTCGGTTCACTCAACGGCCTACATTTGTAACACTCAACCTTTTTATCTTGTCGATGTTAAACGCTCAAGGGTTCTTTTTTAGTAGAAAAGAAAACCTGTATCATTTTTAAACAGAAACATTTCAACAGGGAACAGAGGAAATGTCAATTTAAAATAAGTTTCACCCTCTTTTCTTTGTATTGTCACGCTGCTTAGGTGATCAAAGAAATGTGCGTCACTCAAAGACATTTACTTCACCCAGCTCATTACGGCAGATGAAAATTTAATTACAACAAAAATAACTCTCTAAATCAGTCCCATATTTATTCAAAACCAACTAAAAGTCTGAATCTAACGAAATATTAACTTAAAGCAATTCTTACCTTTCTGGCATGTCCCTCAGCACTTAGTTAAGATTTGAACAAGAACATCTCCGCCTCCCTTCAAAGTCCCACCCTCTTCCCCCTGCCTGACCTCTGACGCTCCCCTCCCTCCCTCCTCCTCCATGCGTCCCTGACGCGTGCGGTGAGAGAGTCAGAGTCAGAGGCACAGGTAAGTGAAAACTAACCAACAGTAATTAAATAATATTCAATTCTGCATGTGGTATAAAATGAAATTCCCTCCCTCGTAACGTTTAGTTACCTTTTCTAGTCTGACGAACTACCAACGTTACTATCGTAATTATAGCATTTCATCGCCTGTTTGTTTACAGTCAAACGCGTCGTTTTTCGGCAGAATTAATATTTTCTTGCTGTCACAACGTCTTACCTTGCCTGAATTGTCCCGGTAACGTTTGTCATTAAATTAGGAGCAGTAGAAGCAGTTTTGTTTACAGGTTAACTTTGTTGAGAACCTGTTTTGTCAGCTAACGGTAGCTAACGGTAGCTAACTTTAGCCCTCGTTCAGACGTTTAGCTTCAACATTTTTTTCTTTTAACTTTATGTTATATAGTCACAAAGTAAAAGGCTCTTTCTTTTTTTTTTAAATTGTGGTGCTTCTTGGAGGAGAGTGTGGTTGGAGATCCCGACTACGTTCCGGATCTTCAGAGGCAGGGGTCGACAGCAGCAGCCTACAGCAGGAACCAGCACAGGAGGTGTAAGAGCCCCGAGAAGGGCAGGTCCTTCCAGGGGCTGCCAGGGTAGAAGCAGCAGGGCTGTGGGGTGATGCGGAGTGGGGAATCTGCTGAGGAGAGGCCCGGAACCAGCAGACAAGCTGCCCCAAGATCCACAACAAGAGCCAGTCGGAGGGCACGTGGACCTGCTGTACTCAGTCCTGACGATCTCATCCGAGTCCAGCAGTTCATATAGTTTTGTATTTTTTCTTATTCACGTTGTTCAATAAAACCTTGCATTGTATAATTGCCTTCGTCTTTTTACTCACATAAAGTAATGTTTATTATGCTTTACTTCCATTATGACCCTTTTTTCATATTCCCACTTCATCTGAATGAACTGCAGTGAATTACTAAAATCAATTTTTTTAGAAAAACATTTATTATTGTACACAGTTTATCTTTTTTTTTCTTACAGCTGTCTTCTATAAGAAATTAGTTATTTGGTCCCAATAAAAAAGCAAATAAATAACATAAGGCACTTGCAAGATTACTGTTTAGTAATGCAAACAAATCTTTTAGATGTAACATTCAGCTCTTCATGAGTTCCAGGGGTACCAAGTCTTGGCTGGTGCTGGATGTCCTCCATTACGGTGAGAGTGGTGTACCTTGACAAAGAGTAAAAAAAAAAATAGAAACGTGACACAGGATATAAATTGCATAAACTCAAACAGGCTAGATTTTATATAGATCTTAGGCTGCTTTGGCACAGAGTGATGTTATCACAATGTACAGTAAGTGGAGCAAGTGTATGTATCAACTTATTACAATTTAAAATTCCCTACTGGTAAATAGTACTTCTTCCCAAGGATGGAAAAAGTCACAAACATAGACAGATCGGTCTTATTTACACATATGTCAGCTAGCCAGCATTATCTATTAGCCGGAGAAGTCTTCTAGCAATGTGCTGAACTAGCTCTGGTTACTGTACAACCAACCAAGTCAAACGCAACCCCGGAGTTATAATACTAAAACTGGGTTAATGACAACTTCAGAATAAACACTGAGGCTAACGCTGAAGCTAACGTCACCGGTAGTGTAACGTTAAACAAACCAAGCTGTGGAGTCAGTTTGTTTACACTACCGGTGCTAACGCTAACGCTAACGCTAGGCTAGGCTAAATTTCCCTGCACAAATAACATAATATTACAGAACGACAGTAACTTGTAACTGATGTTATCACATGTAATGTTGTGTTTTAGGATTAGGCAAACTTAACGTACCTGTCCAGCAGAAACTCCGCGACCATCTCATCTCTTTTTAGCTCCGGATGTAGCTGCATTAGCCTCCTCCATTGCTGGAAAGCAGAGCCGATGTTGACTCCAGTCTTGCCTCTTGCCGCATCAAGCTCTTTCTTTAAGGCAGCTTTTTGTGAAATAGTCTTCTTTGTCCTGATAATTTTCTCTGTGGGGGCAGCTGATGATGGAAGTGGCGGCTCGCCTTGGTCAGTCATTGTCAGGTCTCCGTTCCTTGCTCTCTCTCACCGCTCTACTGCGCTACCAGAGAGGCGCGCGACTTGCGCGCCGTGACAGCGGAGCAACTGGGAGGGAAGTGGCGACGGATGACAGACAGGAAGCTCGGCAAATCAATTTATTCGGACCGAATAAAATGATTGGTCGGACTTTTATCAGAAATATATGAGAATTAAATATTGATGAGTTTCAACGCCTAGTTGATTTCTTTTACATTTTATTGTGTTATACGCTTATTAGGAGCATTTTATGATTACAAAAAAAAAGCGTAAAAATGCCAGAAAGGTAAGAATTGCTTTAAATAAACTAAAGTTCACTCAAATAGTCTTTTTTAGTCCTATTTTCACCACGATAACAAACAATAAATCCGCCAATGCCGTCGTCCGTTTGTCCCAAAACAAAAAATATTCTGTTTGTTCCAAAAATTCAAAAAATAATCCACCAAAAAGGCGATCGATCGCGACTGGTACCAGTATCTCACCCAGTCTCAAGAGGAAGAGCAATCTGTCGGTCTATGTTCTTGCGTTCTTCTCCTGCTTGTTCAGCCGCAGGAGATGCCAGCACGGAGAGTCCCAATAATCTTCTTTCAGATTATTTTAATTCCCCCCCACAGTTCATTCAAAAGTCTCGTTTCTCATTACAGTTTCTTTCACATTTGAATAGACTATGGTTTAGTAAAAGGCAGCTGCAGAATCTCGCCTGACGCTCCACAATTCAACTCTGCCACGCCACAAGAATCCCTCCTCCCCTCGTCGACGCCACATCCTGTCTGACCTCGGCACAGACATATGCCTTAACTGGCACATACCCACATCCTTTTAATTTACAGTGGAACATTTAAGTTTCACAGCATTAAGGGGCAAAACAGACCTTAGTCTCTTATAAACCTTCTAATACAATCCCTTTTAAAATTGATTTGACACTTTTTTTCTTTAATGTGGCTCTGTCACACACTGAACACATTATATATTTTCAAATATTCATTGAGGGGTTTTTATTCTGTGACATTTACACTGAACAAAAATATAAAGGAAACACTTTTGTTTTTGCTCCCATTTTTCATGAGCTGTTCTCAAAGATCTAAGACTTTTTCTATGTACACAAAAGGCCTATTTCATCAAATATCTCAAATCTCGGACATGTCACCCATTGAGCATGTTTGGGATGCTCTGGATCGACGTATACGACAGCATGTTCCAGTTCCTGCCAATATCCAGCAACTTCGCACAGCCATTGAAGAGGAGTGGACCAACATTCCACAGGCCACAATCAACAACCTGATCAAATATGCGAAGGAGATGTGTTGCACTGTGTGAGGCAAATGATGGTCACACCAGATACTGACTGGTGATACTGGTTTTCTGACCCCCCAAACCATATTTTTTGGTTCAGTGTACTAACTAGCTACCTAGCTTGAAGCTCTTTACGAGATGCTAGGTTACAGTCGATTTAATGTTTGCTGATAACCACAATATAGCCCATCTGCACTCATTATTAAAGTTGTCACTTTAAAGTGTGTCAGTCTCCTGACTTTATTATTCAGTTGACTTTACTGTCTCACTGAACCTTAACATCAGCTAACTTTAGCGTGCTTGTTAGCCAGTTTTCCCTCCATTATCCTAGCTGCTATAGGCTATGTCTCCTCTGGTTCCCTCCCTCCCCCTCTCAGCTCGGCTCTCTCTGCCGATCTCTGTTACAGTTTAAAATTAATGTCTCTCCAGGCGGGAAATATTAATATTAATTATTATATGTTTCATACTATTTGCGTTAATACAACACTTTGTTTTATGTTCAAATTGTAGGTCAAACCATCTGTGCTTCCCTGATCCATCTACAAGACAGAGGAGAAGTCTTCAGACCACCACAGAGAGCGGAGAGGAGTGATATTTATTGCTTTTGCCAGATTTGAGAAACTTTTAATTATATGATTTTGGGCTGTGACAAACTGTTAAATACTTGTTTTTTAAAAACAACTTGAAGTGTAAATCCTTTTGCTTTTTGTTTTCAGCAATTTTCACATTTTACAATGGTTGCAGATGGCACAGGCTAGAGCACGTGATGTCATCGGTAGAGTGTAGTGCAGGTTAAAAATAACTCAAAATGTATCCAAACAAATTGCTCCTGAGCCCACAATTTTCACTCCACATACATAATTCATACATCAAAATGTAGGTAAACTTGTGCTGGTACTGCTAGCTGGGTTATTAAAGCAAAAAGGTTTACAGTTCTGCCACAAGAAGCTTAAATGCAACATGAACTTGATAACTGCCTCCATCTGCTCCTATGTTAAATTCTGACAGCAAAGTTCTAAACACACAAGATGTGAGCATTCTCTTCTATCGCCACCTTGGCCACATTTCTGGCATTTCTGCCATGAAAATTACATGTGTGTCTTCAGCAGACTCTCAGGTTTCTGCTGGTGTGGTAATTTTGCTGATATCAGTTACGGGTTTGGCCCTGCAGCAGAAAATTCAGAGCTAAAATCTCAAGAAAATAAACAGTTTCAACCAGGAGTCAAAGCCACACAGCTGATTGAGATGAGCTAATTAGTGCAGTAAGACACACATGAGTGTCTTTCTCTTCCTCTCTCTCTTCCTTCCTCCCTCTCTCTCTCTCTCTCTTGCTCTCTCTCTTCCTTCCTCCCTCTCTCTCTCTCTCTTGCTCTATCTCACTCATCAGCTCTTTTTTTCTCACTTTCAGCTTCGTCCTCTTCCTCACCTTCATCTTCCCCACTTTAAGATTCATCTTCCACACCCCCTGCTTCTTCTTCCACACTTTAAGCTTCACCTTCCACACCTCTTGCTTCTTCTTACTCACTTTAAGCTTCATCTTCCACAGCTGCTGCTTCTTCTTCCTCACTTTGAGCTAAATTCTGCCTAATCTTCCTCACCTTTTTAATCTTTTCCACAGCTTTCAGCAGTTTCACATTTCTGCATTTTCAACAATGTTTTGTATTTTTAACAGTGTTTTGCAATTGCATTTCAGCCTTCAGCATTCCACGCATTTTCTGCAGGAAATGCAATTTTTCTAGTTTGGATTGACCTTTTTGCCACTGAAGCCATGTGGTTTCTTAATGGACACATCCTCCATTTGGGCTGTTTCTCATGTCTCTTAAATTGCATCCATGCTTCACTTGCATCTTTCACTTGCCACTTAGTCCCTCCAGAGATGCATGGAGAGACGCGGATCACCGCTGGATCAGCTATCAGTCTGCTTTAATAGCTGTTTGTGTCTGCGCATGTGCACTGTATTTATTCTAATAAAACACACACTCTGAGATAGTGACTCAGAAAACAAATCAAATTGGCAGTTATTAATTGCATTTTATTTATTTTATGACGAGTTTTGCTTAATATTTCAGATAATCTCTCAGATAATCAAATACCAACTCATTATACCGACGTTGTTTATAGTTGGTTTCAAGGCACAGTAAGCAGTATGAAACTCCAGTGATGTTGTGAAGTTTCACGAGTCGATCTGCTGCAGCGTCCAATCACTAACTGATATCTAATAAGTCGGCCAGGAAAAGACTTCCGTGGAGGCTGCTCTCGTGTATCCTTGCTCATCGCTCCTCTGAATGCCCTCCTCGCTCCTCGGAGCAGCGACAAGAGCTTTGAGATGGTCGTCAATATGACGGCTACGGAACTACTACCGGTTCGAGCGAGGTGCGAGGAAATATCAAATCAGAGACATGAGAAGCAGCCTTGATCTTTGCCTGTCCTGAGACAGACACACCCTTTTCTCTCTCTCTCTCTCTCTCTCTCTCTCACAAACACACACTTACACATGTAAATAGTAGACTTAGTTACATGTTTCGTGTTTTACTCCTGCTTTTGTCTTTTTAAATAAATCATTGTGTGGAATAAAAATGCTGACTATTTAATGTTGCACAAGAATGAATACTGTCAACCTCTTCTGCGTTTGAACTCCAAATCCTTAAGTAAATTGGGTTATAGTTATTAAGTTATTATTAAGTGACTTATTAATCAGAGTCCATATTGATAGTCTAGTATACTTTATGAGACTGAGATAATTGGATGGTTATTTTCTTGACTTTTTTTAAGTGGTGCCCCCTACAGAGGTGATTTAATTAGATTAAATCATATCTTTTATATGATTAATTATTTTTATTATGAATTAATTAATATAATTTAAAAAATAATAATTATTTATTTATTTTAAAAGCCATTTTAATACCTCCCTTTTCTTATGGAATCCGACATAGAGGCATAGTTCGGTCCAAACAACATTGAACACATTATATATATTTTCAATTATTTTTTATTGTATTTTTATTTTTTTACATTTGATTATTATTATTGTATTGACATGTATGTTTTTTTTTACCTACCTTAAATGATGAATCTACCTTAAATGATGAACTATAGAGCACCTGGAGAAAAATCAGATACACAATGACACATAGCTGTAGCAGTTTTTAGTTGTTTTTTTCCATGTTAAAGGATGGGAAGAAACCTGAGCACCAGGAGAAAACCCTTTCACAAGTTGTTATGGATTGGCCTTTTAAGGCTTCCTCGCCGACATCTTGTTGCACTGCTAGTGCCTTTTAATGGACCTGATTTGCAAACTGGGCAGGGGCTCATGGATGCGTTTTCCTGCAGGTATGTCTTTATTTACGGAGATGGGATCTGCTGCTGATCGGCCTTACTGTTACCCACGTAAGTTAATTGCAGCCTGTCCCGTTCCAAATGCCGTTTCATGCTGCGGGTTTCTTCAGTAGCATATCTACGCAAAGGTTCCACTGTATCATTTGCAGGGTGCCTTTTAATGGACCTGTTTGGCAAACTGGGCAGGGGCTCATGGGTAACCTTGGATTGGTTGTCCAAATGAACAGGGGGGCCGTGTCGTGCAGCAGGTGTTTTCTTTGAGGAAATGGCACTGCGTTCTTTGTCAGTTAGTGCCGGCTTGTTTCCCTCTAAACGCTGCCTGATGCTGCGGGTCTCTTCAGTTGCAAATCTAAGCAAAGGTTCCCCAGTATCATTTGCAGTGTAGGGGGAGCTCTCATGCCTAGGGTGGACGGTGCGTTTTCCTGCAGGTATGTCTTTATTTATGGAGATGGGCGGGAGACGGGTCTGCTGCCGATCGGCCTTACTGTTACCCACGTAAGTTAATTGCAGCCTGTCCCGTTCCAAATCTCGTTTCATGCTGCGGGTTTCTTCAGTAGCATATCTACGCAAAGGTTCCCCTGTATCATTTGCAGCATAGGGGGAGCTCTTATGCCTAAGGGGGGCGATGCGTTCTCCTGCAGGTATGTCTTTATTTACGGAGATGGGCGGGAGACGGGTCTGCTGCCGATCGGCCTTACTGTTACCCACGTGAGTTAATTGCAGCCTGTTCCGTTCCAAATGCCGTTTCATGCTGCAGGTTTCTTCAGTGCCAAATCTAGACAAAGGTTCCACTGTGTCTGTAGTACAGTATAAGGATCCCTCCACCCCGGCAAGGGGGCGGGGTTTTCTCGCAGGTGTTGGTTTTGTGGAAACAGGCGGCCGGCAGGTCTGCTTCAGATTGCTGTTTCTGTTTTCTGTGTACGTTAACTGCAGACTGTCCTGTTCCAAATGCCGTTTCATGCTACGGGTTTTGTCAGTAGCATATCTAGACAAAGGTACCCCTGTATCATTTGCAGAGTAGGGGGAGCTCTGATGCCCAGGTGGGGGGTTGCATTTTCCTGCAGGTGTTTGTTTTGTGGGAATGGGTGGGAGAGGGGCCTGGGCAGAATAGACCTCACTGTTCTCCTTAAAGGTTGGATGCAGCTTGTCCTGCTCCAAATCCAGCTCAGTGGACGGTGTTTTTTCAGTGGAATATCTGTGCAATAATTCCCGTGTTTCTTTTTTACAGTAAGGGGATCCAGTAACACCTGCAGTGACATGACCCCACCCTGGAATGACTTGCTTTTCCACAAAAGTGCCTCTGGCCTTCAGCATGGCAATTTGTTGACTGCCTGCAGCTTCAAGTTCACCCTTAACATAACCATGGAATTCTTCGTCATTCTCCGCAAAATGTTTGGCGATCTCTGCTTCAGCATTTTGTTCCTCCTTTTTCTGCTTTTTACAACGGGCACGTTTTTCAGCGATCAAGGAAGCATTTAGGTCTCGATACTTCTTGTTTTTTTCCATGATCTTCTCAACCTTTTGTTTTTCTTCTTCGAGAATCAACCTGTCAGCCTCATTCTGGGCCTGAAGCCAGTCCAGGTCCCTCTGCTTCTCCTCTTTCTTTTTCTGCTCTTTCTCACGTATCTTTGTTTCTCTGTGAGCAGAAATCGACTTGAGCATTTCGGCCTTGTCCATCTCTTTATCCTTCTTGTTTTTCAATTCTGCATTTTGTTCAGATATTTTAGACAGTTGGGCCTCCTCCCACTGGGTTGTAGCGGCAGCCTGCTGCCTCTTTCTAACTGCCAATTTATCTGATGCAATTTCTATTATTTCCTGCCTATTTTTGAATTGTTCTTCTTTGTAATGATTTCTTTCCTGCTCCTTTTTGTTTATGTCAAGCTGATCACGTATTCTTTTCAAATCTTCCAGCTTTGATTTTTGTGTCTCCTTTTCTCTGCAGAGGTTCTTCTTAGAGATTTCCTTCAGTCGATTGTCATGAAGAATTTGACTTACCTTTGCTGTTTCTTTGGCCTGATTTTGTTGCTCCTTAGAGTGCAATTCATCAAGGACCTGAAACCTCTTTCTTTCTTCTTTCTCAGACTGTTTCTCTATCTGTCTCAGCTGTTCCTTCTCCTTTATTTTCTCATTGTTACAACTGATCTGGTTGTAAAGCCTCTCTTTCTGGAAAATGTTATTCTGCTCTTCTTTCAGAGTGCTTTGTTTGTCCAGTTGAAGCCTCATCTCTTCAGACTTCCGTCTTCTTTGGCCTTCAGCAATCTTTTTTTCACGCCTAAATTTCACCAATGCTTCATTCTCCTGGTGCACTTGGGTGAATTGAAGGTCACTGTTGAATTTTCTGCTTTTCGAGTCTCTTCTGTTCGATCTCCTCTGCAGCAAGCGAATTAAAATAGTCCTCCTTTTCTTGCTTCTGTGGCTTTATTTCTGCCTTCAAAATCTCAGGGTCAGGTTTCCGGTGTTTACTACTACTAAATATGCAATACTTGCGGGGCTGGTCTACACTTTCTCCACCCGTGCACTCATTTGCCTCAGACTGGTCTAACAAAAGCTGGAGTCTTGCCAAATCTGACATGGTCAAATTGTCTTTCTTTGGTCGAATCATTTTGTTGTAGTTTGTTGGTTGTAGTTTAGATTAGTAATGGATTGTCTTGTCTCGCACAGATGTGTTCTACGGGTCTGCTGCCGATCGGCCTTACTGTTACCCACGTGAGTTAATTGCAGCCTGTTCCGTTCCAAATGCCGTTTCATGCTGCAGGTTTCTTCAGTGCCAAATCTAGACAAAGGTTCCACTGTGTCTGTAGTACAGTATAAGGATCCCTCCACCCCGGGCAAGGGGGCGGGGTTTTCTCGCAGGTGTTGGTTTTGTGGAAACAGGCGGCCGGCAGGTCTGCTTCAGATTGCTGTTTCTGTTTTCTGTGTACGTTAACTGCAGACTGTCCTGTTCCAAATGCCGTTTCATGCTACGGGTTTTGTCAGTAGCATATCTAGACAAAGGTACCCCTGTATCATTTGCAGAGTAGGGGGAGCTCTGATGCCCAGGTGGGGGGTTGCATTTTCCTGCAGGTGTTTGTTTTGTGGGAATGGGTGGGAGAGGGGCCTGGGCAGAATAGACCTCACTGTTCTCCTTAAAGGTTGGATGCAGCTTGTCCTGCTCCAAATCCAGCTCAGTGGACGGTGTTTTTTCAGTGGAATATCTGTGCAATAATTCCCGTGTTTCTTTTTTACAGTAAGGGGACCCAGTAACACCTGCAGTGACATGACCCCACCCTGGAATGAATTGCTTTTCCACAAAAGTGCCTCTGGCCTTCAGCATGGCAATTTGTTGACTGCCTGCAGCTTCAAGTTCACCCTTAACATAACCATGGAATTCTTCGTCATTCTCCGCAAAATGTTTGGCGATCTCTGCTTCAGCATTTTGTTCCTCCTTTTTCTGCTTTTTACAACGGGCACGTTTTTCAGCGATCAAGGAAGCATTTAGGTCTCGATACTTCTTGTTTTTTTCCATGATCTTCTCAACCTTTTGTTTTTCTTCTTCGAGAATCAACCTGTCAGCCTCATTCTGGGCCTGAAGCCAGTCCAGGTCCCTCTGCTTCTCCTCTTTCTTTTTCTGCTCTTTCTCACGTATCTTTGTTTCTCTGTGAGCAGAAATCGACTTGAGCATTTCGGCCTTGTCCATCTCTTTATCCTTCTTGTTTTTCAATTCTGCATTTTGTTCAGATATTTTAGACAGTTGGGCCTCCTCCCACTGGGTTGTAGCGGCAGCCTGCTGCCTCTTTCTAACTGCCAATTTATCTGATGCAATTTCTCTTATTTCCTGCCTATTTTTGAATTGTTCTTCTTTGTAATGATTTCTTTCCTGCTCCTTTTTGTTTATGTCAAGCTGATCACGTATTCTTTTCAAATCTTCCAGCTTTGATTTTTGTGTCTCCTTTTCTCTGCAGAGGTTCTTCTTAGAGATTTCCTTCAGTCGATTGTCATGAAGAATTTGACTTACCTTTGCTGTTTCTTTGGCCTGATTTTGTTGCTCCTTAGAGTGCAATTCATCAAGGACCTGAAGCCTCTTTCTTTCTTCTTTCTCAGACTGTTTCTCTATCTGTCTCAGCTGTTCCTTCTCCTTTATTTTCTCATTGTTACAACTGATCTGGTTGTAAAGCCTCTCTTTCTGGAAAATGTTATTCTGCTCTTCTTTCAGAGCGCTTTGTTTGTCCAGTTGAAGCCTCATCTCTTCAGACTTCCGTCTTCTTTGGCCTTCAGCAATCTTTTTTTCACGCCTAAATTTCACCAATGCTTCATTCTCCTGGTGCACTTGGGTGAATTGAAGGTCACTGTTGAATTTTCTGCTTTTCGAGTCTCTTCTGTTCGATCTCCTCTGCAGCAAGCGAATTAAAATAGTCCTCCTTTTCTTGCTTCTGTGGCTTTATTTCTGCCTTCAAAATCTCAGGGTCAGGTTTCCGGTGTTTACTACTACTAAATATGCAATACTTGCGGGGCTGGTCTACACTTTCTCCACCCGTGCACTCATTTGCCTCAGACTGGTCTAACAAAAGCTGGAGTCTTGCCAAATCTGACATGGTCAAATTGTCTTTCTTTGGTCGAATCATTTTGTTGTAGTTTGTTGGTTGTAGTTTAGATTAGTAATGGATTGTCTTGTCTCGCACAGATGTGTTCTACAATGGTCATAGCATGTGTTTATTTCGGGTGAGTGAACTCCGTACCTGTGTCATCACTGCGCTGCATGATTACAGTATTGCCGCCGTCTCTCCCTCTTGTCGGTTCAGGATCGCTGTATTAAAAACTCAGACGCAGTCTCCTTACTGAATAAATACAGACACGATCTGTCTGTATTTACATGCGTGTGACCGTAATTTATGCGGCTCTGCCTGAAAGAAATTTGTGTAGGAATCGATAAGCAAGTTCATCTAAATGATTCCTTCTGAATCAGTGTTAAGCATACAGTGCGTCAATGCATTATCATCACACTGTAAAAACTTATTGTGCAAAGATATCAAACATTAAATGACGATATTATTTACATGAAATTATATCGTAATCGTTTTTCTTTCAATTGGCACATAGATTTTAAAAGTGGCTGATAAAAAATCTGAGTGGCAGACATAAAAAAAAATACTTTCCTGCCACAGTGGCAGGCAGTGAAAAAAGTTTATTTCAGACTCTGATTATAACCATATCATATCAACATCAAACATGAGTTTAAAGCTACAATTTCCTCAAGAAACAAACATTTTATTCGGGACCCATTCAATTTCCCAGGGACCCACTCAAATCACCATCTCTGGGTCCAGAGGACTCACTGCATTGAAAGCCTATCAACATCACAGCCATCACAGCAGCTTCACTTACCTCCTTATAATATTTGGTGAAATATCCTTGATGTCAGACTTGATCAGGATTGTTTGTGTATACATAAATATTCATTGTACATCATATAGCAAGGATTTCATGTTCATAGTTTTGTCTACTTTTTTCTTTTGGTTTTGAATAGTGAGATCCTGTCACGCTGACCCCAACTATTCTGTTGACTGATCAAGACTGGGAAATGACCTTCACCAGTGGAGCTCCACACATTGTTAGAGAGGACGGCATCGAGGTGTGTCACAGCTCAGGAACTGACAAAGGTTTATCTCAGCCTTCTGCACATACTTTGTCTTCAACCTGGCATATCCAAGTCACCTTAAGGACACACTAATGTTCCTCCAAAGGTAGATTGTCTCCTCTATTGACTCCACCAGCCTCCTCCATCCCAGTGCTGCAAAAATCCCTTACATCCAATCACAACACTGTAATGTCGGTTTAACTGACTAAGCTGTTTAAATGTGTAAAAAAGCAACAATGTCGAGTAGACTATCAGAGAGATTTGTCAAAAATGTTCTGCATTAAGTGAAGAAGTAAACCTCTCTCTCTTTCATTTGATTGTCGCATGGGCAACATTACACTTCCATGTAAATGATGGCACTTTAAATCTTGCTAGAATGTAAAATTCATGTTTTAAGTACTCATTTATTATTTGAATTAATTTGTTTTCAGTTACAAAGGTTTTGACACCCAAAATTTCCTAAGGGAGAACCTCCAGACCCCCAACTTACAAACACACACTATGTTTCCCGACCAATGTTGAAGTATTTATTATCATTATAGTGAGGCCCGGCCCTAACCAATTTGGCGCCCTAGGCAAGATTTTAGGTGGCGCCCCCCTTGCATCGCAGTAAATTCCACTGCTAGTGTATATACTCACAAGAAACTGAATAGCTTTGTCTTGGACAATCTTTTATTTAAAGAAAGCAATTGCCCAATCAAAATACTTAGAATTAGAAAGAAAGAAATACAAAAAAATATGAAATGAACATATGAAATACAATATAAATAGCTTAGATAAAGTATAAGATTTAAATACCCATAAAATAAAAGGTGTAAACAAGTGATATAAAATAAATTATAAATACAATATAAATAAGGCACTGCACAAAATAAAAAAACCAGTATTGACAAAAAATTACAAGGGTTTAAATAAAAAGGGGAACAAAAAGGGGATCTTACAAAGACCTCTAGTGGTGCTTTTTGGTACTGCATTAACTTGAATGACTTAAAAACTACACCACCACCTCCTCAACCTCACATCACCTGCTACAGCTTTACTCTCCTGGTCTTTCTTGCAGCAAAGTCATCAACAACCTCATCATATGACAACTGTTTTGAGACCACGTGGTTTATGCTTATGATGGCAAGTCTGTTAAAATACACATGTTGACACCTTCGTCCGTCCTTTTGTTCAGGGAATGTGAAGCTGTTTTCAATGTGAAATGGACCTGTGTACCAACTCTGTTCGTACCTTATCAGTTAGAGGAGATGGCGAGTCAGCAGGGTCTATTGGAGCAGCAGAAGGAGCGCTTGATGCTGCTGCATCACTGCTGGGTTGTGCTGCTGAGGTGGAGGTGATAGGAGGAGCGCTTGATGTAGTAGATGGCCCAAGATTTGAAGGGGTGGGACTGAGAAATCACAACAGCGCATCTGAAGAGAGAAGAGGAGTATGTGACACCAGTCTACTAATAAACATATGATTCCAAGAATAAAATGAAATGAAATAATATCAATGAAAAACCTAACAGATACATGCATGATGTTCACTATACTGTACATGTATAATACACAATGTACTTTTTCTGATATGCAAATTATATTAGATTCAACTTTATTGTCATTACAGTGAAATGCTGATTAGCAGAACGCAAAGAAGCAGTAAACTGCAGTATAATATAGCATGTGGGTTATGCTATAACATTAATGATGTGCACTTTAACACTGATGTAAAGTTTAACACTATAAACACACTTTAGACAATATGAACTGTAACACAACAAACAGCTAGGCTTACAACTATAATATATAAAGGGGTGGAAAAGGAATAGCAAGCTGGGGAAACGTGAGCTAACCAGATGTCAATAAAAATGGAAAAAAATTTAACATTATAACACCTGCTGAATAGATCTAATATTTACACGTTTCCCTGAGGAAGGTAAGGTGGGAGTAGTTACATTACTATTTTCCATAACAGCTTAGGCCCTTCCATAACATTAACTGACGTTAAAACTAACAACTCAGCTGTTGCGCCGGCGACCTACTATTTGATTAGCAAACCATGTTATGCTAATGGTTAACAACGTTATCATCGTTCTGCAACAGACAAATAATGTCATGACATCATAATTACTGTAACGTTACGTTACCTCTGTCTTTGTCTCGTTTTTCCTCCTCTTCTTTTCTTTTTTTCCTCCCCTGGGCACCAGACAGTTTGGGACGTTTAGACATTTTGTCGAGCTTGGGGGTTACGTCAAAAAGCGACCATCCCCCCAGGTAGCAGGTAAAGTTCATTAGTCGGAGGAGGGGGGGCATCTTAGGAAAGTAACGTATCATCATTATTATTGTTATTATTACTATATAATAGGCTTTGCTATGCAGTTAAATTAATGTGGGTTTATTATTTTCATATTAACACATAATAATACCAACTAGTTTAAAGTTACACTTTTTTTCTTCCCCCATTTGTGGCGCCCCCTGGATTGACGGTGCCCTTAGCATTTGCCTATACTGCCTATGCCACGGGCCGGCCCTGCATAGCTGTAGCAGTTTTTATTTGTTTTTTTACATGTTAAAGGATGGGAAGAAACCTGAGCACCACACTCTAACAAATGATGCGCTTTGAATTGGAATTTGCATGGATATTTTTAAGTTATTTCAACTTAGCTAGTATTAAGTACATGCCACAAAACTTCTCTAGTTAGGCCAACTCAATTACTTTAGTATAAGCAACATGATTTGCCTTGTCCTCTACAAGCCTATTTAAGTTGAACCAACCTAATTTTAATTGTGTTAAAATTACTCCTTTTAGTTATTCTAACTTATTTCTTTTCCTTTCATTCTACTCAGAAATGTCCATGCAAATTGTTACCTTATTTTTTTTTAGTACAAGAACTTATTTATCTAAGTCAGAATAAATCACACATTGAAATTACAGTTTTATGATCCAACTGTTTATTCAAACACCAGTCAGCATCTTACAGTAACAGGACTGATTGTATATTGACATTTTAATAGTACACAAAAATGTAGCCTTCATAAAAATGTAGCCTTCAGGAAACTTACAACATAAAGCCCTGTAAAACTGTCTCAGAAAGATTGAAAATTTTTACAGTCTTGCTCTTGAGACTGATTAGAGTTCTGTAATATCCCCGTCACCATCCTGGTAGGTCAGAATCACTATAAATGTTTTAAGGGTTTGTTGTGGGAAAATTCCACATGTGAAAACCCTTACACAAGTTTTTATGGATTGGCCTTTTAAGGCTTCCTCGCCGATCTCTTGTTGCACTGCTGGTGCCTTTTAATGGACCTGATTGGCAAACTGGGCAGGGGCTCATGGGTAACCTTGGATTGGTTGTCCAAATGAACTGGGGGGCCGTGTCGTGCAGCAGGTGTTTTCTTCGATGAAATGGCACTGCGTTCTTTGTCAGTTAGTGCCGGCTTCTTTCCTTCTAAACGCTGCCTGATGCTGCGGGTCTCTTCAGTTGCAAATCTTAGCAAAGGCTCCCTAGTATCATTTGCAGTGTAGGGGGAGCGCAACTTCTCTCTGACAAAGATTGCATCGAGCCGAGTTTTCATTCACTTTAATAAAGTGAGCCCAAACCTTCGAGCGCTTGGCCCTCGCCGACATGATTGAGAGTGAGCCAGCTGCGTCATCACCTGTCGACAGCGGCAGTGTCATAATTACGCGACAGTTGGGTAGACGTTCAAAAAAGTACCGATAACAGTACCGTTTGTCCAGAATCTTAACGGTACCCTGGTACCGACCCAATTAGGAACGGGTACCAAAAAGTACTGGTCCTCGGTATACATCCCTAACTGTTACTCACGTGAGTTAATTGCAGCCTGTTCCGTTCCAAATGCCGTCTCATGCTGCAGGTTTCTTCAGTGCCAAATCTAGACAAAGGTTCCACTGTGTCTGTAGCACAGTATAAGGATCCCTCCACCCCGGCAGGGGGGCGGGGTTTTCCTGCAGGTGTTGGTTTTGTGGAAACAGGCGGCCGGCAGGTCTGCTTCAGATTGCTGTTTCTGTTTTCTGTGTACGTTAACTGCAGACTGTCCTGTTCCAAATGCCGTTTCATGCTACGGGTTTTGTCAGTAGCATATCTAGACAAAGGTACCCCTGTATCATTTGCAGAGTAGGGGGAGCTCTGATGCCCAGGTGGGGGGTTGCGTTTTCCTGCAGGTGTTTGTTTTGTGGGAATGGGTGGGAGAGGGGCCTGGGCAGAATAGACCTCACTGTTCTCCTTAAAGTTTGGATGCAGCTTGTCCTGCTCCAAATCCAGCTCAGTGGACGGTGTTTTTTCAGTGGAATATCTGCAATAATTCCCGTGTTTCTTTTTTACAGTAAGGGGACCCAGTAACACCTGCAGTGACATGACCCCACCCTGGAATGACTTGCTTTTCCACAAAAGTGCCTCTGGCCTTCAGCATGGCAATTTGTTGACTGCCTGCAGCTTCAAGTTCACCCTTAACATAACCATGGAATTCTTCGTCATTCTCCGCAAAATGTTTGGCGATCTCTGCTTCAGCATTTTGTTCCTCCTTTTTCTGCTTTTCACAACGGGCACGTTTTTCAGCGATCAAGGAAGCATTTAGGTCTTGATACTTCTTGTTTTTTTCCTTGATCTTCTCAACCTTTTGTTTTTCTTCTTCGAGAATCAACCTGTCAGCCTCATTCTGGGCCTGAAGCCAGTCCAGGTCCCTCTGCTTCTCCTCTTTCTTTTTCTGCTCTTTCTCACGTATCTTTGTTTCTCTGTGAGCAGAAATCGACATGAGCATTTCGGCCTTGTCCATCTCTTTATCCTTCTTGTTTTCTTGTCTTCTTGGCAACATAGGCGCATGGGTAATTGAGTAATTTGCCGTTTGGTTACAAAGCACAATGCCAGATCCATGCAGTGTAGTTATGTTAGAGCTAGTTGGCAAACCTTAGCATGCTTGTAACGTTATGACAACCAAAATACTATTTGAGTATGTATGTCACTGTTAACTAATAACTAAATAACTTAGACACCTAACATGATACTAACTTAGTTATTAGGACAAACAGTGTTGATTTTTGACAACATGATAATGGTCAACATGATGCCAGTTGATGAACACGTCTCTTCAGTGAAAAGAAAACGGAGCTGGGGAGTTCTGAGATTGAGCATGCTCAGTTTCACGTGTCTTCGGCAAAAACCTCGGACGCGCGTTCATTCGTGCAAGTGTCCGCGCGAGCGTGTACAAGAAGGTTGACTTCGGTTCACTCAACGGCCTACATTTGTAACACTCAACCTTTTTATCTTGTCGATGTTAAAAGCTCAAGGGTTCTTCTTTAGTAGAAAAGAAAACCTGTATCATTTTTAAACAGAAACATTTCAACAGGGAACAGAGGAAATATCAATTTAAAATAAGTTTCACCCTCTTTTCTTTGTATTGTCACGCTGCTTAGGTGATCAAAGAAATGTGCGTCACTCAAAGACATTTACTTCACCCAGCTCATTACGGCAGATGAAAATTTAATTACAACAAAAATAACTCTCTAAATCAGTCCCATATTTATTCAAAACCAACTAAAAGTCTGAATCTAACGAAATATTAACTTAAAGCAATTCTTACCTTTCTGGCATGTCCCTCAGCACTTAGTTAAGATTTGAACAAGAACAACTCCGCCTCCCTTCAAAGTCCCACCCTCTTCCCCCTGCCTGACCTCTGACGCTCCCCTCCCTCCCTCCTCCTCCATGCGTCCCTGACGCGTGCGGTGAGAGAGTCAGAGTCAGAGGCACAGGTAAGTGAAAACTAACCAACAGTAATTAAATAATATTCAATTCTGCATGTGGTATAAAATAAAATTCCCTCCCTCGTAACGTTTAGTTACCTTTTCTAGTCTGACGAACTACCAACGTTACTATCGTAATTATAGCATTTCATCGCCTGTTTGTTTACAGTCAAACGCGTCGTTTTTCGGCAGAATTAATATTTTCTTGCTGTCACAACGTCTTACCTTGCCTGAATTGTCCCGGTAACGTTTGTCATTAAATTAGGAGCAGTAGAAGCAGTTTTGTTTACAGGTTAACTTTGTTGAGAACCTGTTTTGTCAGCTAACGGTAGCTAACGGTAGCTAACTTTAGCCCTCGTTCAGACGTTTAGCTTCAACATTTTTTTCTTTTAACTTTATGTTATATAGTCACAAAGTAAAAGGCTCTTTCTTTTTTTTTAAATTGTGGTGCTTCTTGGAGGAGAGTGTGGTTGGAGATCCCGACTACGTTCCGGATCTTCAGAGGCAGGGGTCGACAGCAGCAGCCTACAGCAGGAACCAGCACAGGAGGTGTAAGAGCCCCGAGAAGGGCAGGTCCTTCCAGGGGCTGCCAGGGTAGAAGCAGCAGGGCTGTGGGGTGATGCGGAGTGGGGAATCTGCTGAGGAGAGGCCCGGAACCAGCAGACAAGCTGCCCCAAGATCCACAACAAGAGCCAGTCGGAGGGCACGTGGACCTGCTGTACTCAGTCCTGACGATCTCATCCGAGTCCAGCAGTTCATATAGTTTTGTATTTTTTCTTATTCACGTTGTTCAATAAAACCTTGCATTGTATAATTGCCTTCGTCTTTTTACTCGCATAAAGTAATGTTTATTATGCTTTACTTCCATTATGACCCTTTTTTCATATTCCCACTTCATCTGAATGAACTGCAGTGAATTACTAAAATCAATTTTTTTAGAAAAACATTTATTATTGTACACAGTTTATCTTTTTTTTTCTTACAGCTGTCTTCTATAAGAAATTAGTTATTTGGTCCCAATAAAAAAGCAAATAAATAACATAAGGCACTTGCAAGATTACTGTTTAGTAATGCAAACAAATCTTTTAGATGTAACATTCAGCTCTTCATGAGTTCCAGGGGTACCAAGTCTTGGCTGGTGCTGGATGTCCTCCATTACGGTGAGAGTGGTGTACCTTGACAAAGAGTAAAAAAAAAAATAGAAACGTGACACAGGATATAAATTGCATAAACTCAAACAGGCTAGATTTTATATAGATCTTAGGCTGCTTTGGCACAGAGTGATGTTATCACAATGTACAGTAAGTGGAGCAAGTGTATGTATCAACTTATTACAATTTAAAATTCCCTACTGGTAAATAGTACTTCTTCCCAAGGATGGAAAAAGTCACAAACATAGACAGATCGGTCTTATTTACACATATGTCAGCTAGCCAGCATTATCTATTAGCCGGAGAAGTCTTCTAGCAATGTGCTGAACTAGCTCTGGTTACTGTACAACCAACCAAGTCAAACGCAACCCCGGAGTTATAATACTAAAACTGGGTTAATGACAACTTCACAATAAACACTGAGGCTAACGCTGAAGCTAACGTCACCGGTAGTGTAACGTTAAACAAACCAAGCTGTGGAGTCAGTTTGTTTACACTACCGGTGCTAACGCTAACGCTAACGCTAGGCTAGGCTAAATTTCCCTGCACAAATAACATAATATTACAGAACGACAGTAACTGGTAACTGATGTTATCACATGTAATGTTGTGTTTTAGGATTAGGCAAACTTAACGTACCTGTCCAGCAGAAACTCCGCGACCATCTCATCTCTTTTTAGCTCCGGATGTAGCTGCATTAGCCTCCTCCATTGCTGGAAAGCAGAGCCGATGTTGACTCCAGTCTTGCCTCTTGCCGCATCAAGCTCTTTCTTTAAGGCAGCTTTTTGTGAAATAGTCTTCTTTGTCCTGATAATTTTCTCTGTGGGGGCAGCTGATGATGGAAGTGGCGGCTCGCCTTGGTCAGTCATTGTCAGGTCTCCGTTCCTTGCTCTCTCTCACCGCTCTACTGCGCTACCAGAGAGGCGCGCGACTTGCGCGCCGTGACAGCGGAGCAACTGGGAGGGAAGTGGCGACGGATGACAGACAGGAAGCTCGGCAAATCAATTTATCCGGACCGAATAAAATGATTGGTCGGACTTTTATCAGAAATATATGAGAATTAAATATTGATGAGTTTCAACGCCTAGTTGATTTCTTTTACATTTTATTGTGTTATACGCTTATTAGGAGCATTTTATGATTACAAAAAAAAAGCGTAAAAATGCCAGAAAGGTAAGAATTGCTTTAAATAAACTAAAGTTCACTCAAATAGTCTTTTTTAGTCCTATTTTCACCACGATAACAAACAATAAATCCGCCAATGCCGTCGTCCGTTTGTCCCAAAACAAAAAATATTCTGTTTGTTCCAAAAACAGGCGATCGATCGCGACTGGTACCAGTATCTCACCCAGTCTCAAGAGGAAGAGCAATCTGTCGGTCTATGTTCTTGCGTTCTTCTCCTGCTTGTTCAGCCGCAGGAGATGCCAGCACGGAGAGTCCCAATAATCTTCTTTCAGATTATTTTAATTCCCCCCCACAGTTCATTCAAAAGTCTCATTTCTCATTACAGTTTCTTTCACATTTGAATAGACTATGGTTTAGTAAAAGGCAGCTGCAGAATCTCGCCTGACGCTCCACAATTCAACTCTGCCACGCCACAAGAATCCCTCCTCCCCTCGTCGACGCCACATCCTGTCTGACCTCGGCACAGACATATGCCTTAACTGGCACATACCCACATCCTTTTAATTTACAGTGGAACATTTAAGTTTCACAGCATTAAGGGGCAAAACAGACCTTAGTCTCTTATAAACCTTCTCATACAATCCCTTTTAAAATTGATTTGACACTTTTTTTCTTTAATGTGGCTCTGTCACACACTGAACACATTATATATTTTCAAATATTCATTGAGGGGTTTTTATTCTGTGACATTTACACTGAACAAAAATATAAAGGAAACACTTTTGTTTTTGCTCCCATTTTTCATGAGCTGTTCTCAAAGATCTAAGACTTTTTCTATGTACACAAAAGGCCTATTTCATCAAATATCTCAAATCTCGGACATGTCACCCATTGAGCATGTTTGGGATGCTCTGGATCGACGTATACGACAGCATGTTCCAGTTCCTGCCAATATCCAGCAACTTCGCACAGCCATTGAAGAGGAGTGGACCAACATTCCACAGGCCACAATCAGCAACCTGATCAAATATGCGAAGGAGATGTGTTGCACTGTGTGAGGCAAATGATGGTCACACCAGATACTGACTGGTGATACTGGTTTTCTGACCCCCCAAACCATATTTTTTGGTTCAGTGTACTAACTAGCTACCTAGCTTGAAGCTCTTTACGAGATGCTAGTTTACAGTCGATTTAATGTTTGCTGATAACCACAATATAGCCTATCTGCACTCATTATTAAAGTTGTCACTTTAAAGTGTGTCAGTCTCCTGACTTTATTATTCAGTTGACTTTACTGTCTCACTGAACCTTAACATCAGCTAACTTTAGCGTGCTTGTTAGCCAGTTTTCCCTCCATTATCCTAGCTGCTATAGGCTATGTCTCCTCTGGTTCCCTCCCTCCCCCTCTCAGCTCGGCTCTCTCTGCCGATCTCTGTTACAGTTTAAAATTAATGTCTCTCCAGGCGGGAAATATTAATATTAATTATTATATGTTTCATACTATTTGCGTTAATACAACACTTTGTTTTATGTTCAAATTGTAGGTCAAACCATCTGTGCTTCCCTGATCCATCTACAAGACAGAGGAGAAGTCTTCAGACCACCACAGAGAGCGGAGAGGAGTGATCTTTATTGCTTTTGCCAGATTTGAGAAACTTTTAATTATATGATTTTGGGCTGTGACAAACTGTTAAATACTTGTTTTTTAAAAACAACTTGAAGTGTAAATCCTTTTGCTTTTTGTTTTCAGCAATTTTCACATTTTACAATGGTTGCAGATGGCACAGGCTAGAGCACGTGATGTCATCGGTAGAGTGTAGTGCAGGTTAAAAATAACTCAAAATGTATCCAAACAAATTGCTCCTGAGCCCACAATTTTCACTCCACATACATAATTCATACATCAAAATGTAGGTAAACTTGTGCTGGTACTGCTAGCTGGGTTATTAAAGCAAAAAGTTTTACAGTTCTGCCACAAGAAGCTTAAATGCAACATGAACTTGATAACTGCCTCCATCTGCTCCTATGTTAAATTCTGACAGCAAAGTTCTAAACACACAAGATGTGAGCATTCTCTTCTATCGCCACCTTGGCCACATTTCTGGCATTTCTGCCATGAAAATTACATGTGTGTCTTCAGCAGACTCTCAGGTTTCTGCTGGTGTGGTAATTTTGCTGATATCAGTTACGGGTTTGGCCCTGCAGCAGAAAATTCAGAGCTAAAATCTCAAGAAAATAAACAGTTTCAACCAGGAGTCACAGCCACACAGCTGATTGAGATGAGCTAATTAGTGCAGTAAGACACACATGAGTGTCTTTCTCTTCCTCTCTCTCTATCTCTTACTCCCTCTTGCTCTCTCTCTTCCTTCCTCCCTCTCTCTCTCTCTCTCTTGCTCTCTCTCTTCCTTCCTCCCTCTCTCTCTCTCTCTTGCTCTATCTCACTCATCAGCTCTTTTTTTCTCACTTTCAGCTTCGTCCTCTTCCTCACCTTCATCTTCCCCACTTTAAGATTCATCTTCCACACCCCCTGCTTCTTCTTCCACACTTTAAGCTTCACCTTCCACACCTCTTGCTTCTTCTTACTCACTTTAAGCTTCATCTTCCACAGCTGCTGCTTCTTCTTCCTCACTTTGAGCTAAATTCTGCCTAATCTTCCTCACCTTTTTAATCTTTTCCACAGCTTTCAGCAGTTTCACATTTCTGCATTTTCAACAATGTTTTGTATTTTTAACAGTGTTTTGCAATTGCATTTCAGCCTTCAGCATTCCACGCATTTTCTGCAGGAAATGCAATTTTTCTAGTTTGGATTGACCTTTTTGCCACTGAAGCCATGTGGTTTCTTAATGGACACATCCTCCATTTGGGCTGTTTCTCATGTCTCTTAAATTGCATCCATGCTTCACTTGCATCTTTCACTTGCCACTTAGTCCCTCCAGAGATGCATGGAGAGACGCGGATCACCGCTGGATCAGCTATCAGTCTGCTTTAATAGCTGTTTGTGTCTGCGCATGTGCACTGTATTTATTCTAATAAAACACACACTCTGAGATAGTGACTCAGAAAACAAATCAAATTGGCAGTTATTAATTGCATTTTATTTATTTTATGACGAGTTTTGCTTAATATTTCAGATAATCTCTCAGATAATCAAATACCAACTCATTATACCGACGTTGTTTATAGTTGGTTTCAAGGCACAGTAAGCAGTATGAAACTCCAGTGATGTTGTGAAGTTTCACGAGTCGATCTGCTGCAGCGTCCAATCACTAACTGATATCTAATAAGTCGGCCAGGAAAAGACTTCCGTGGAGGCTGCTCTCGTGTATCCTTGCTCATCGCTCCTCTGAATGCCCTCCTCGCTCCTCGGAGCAGCGACAAGAGCTTTGAGATGGTCGTCAATATGACGGCTACGGAACTACTACCGGTTCGAGCGAGGTGCGAGGAAATATCAAATCAGAGACATGAGAAGCAGCCTTGATCTTTGCCTGTCCTGAGACAGACACACCCTTTTCTCTCTCTCTCTCTCTCTCTCTCTCACAAACACACACTTACACATGTAAATAGTAGACTTAGTTACATGTTTCGTGTTTTACTCCTGCTTTTGTCTTTTTAAATAAATCATTGTGTGGAATAAAAATGCTGACTATTTAATGTTGCACAAGAATGAATACTGTCAACCTCTTCTGCGTTTGAACTCCAAATCCTTAAGTAAATTGGGTTATAGTTATTAAGTTATTATTAAGTGACTTATTAATCATAGTCCATATTGATAGTCTAGTATACTTTATGAGACTGAGATAATTGGATGGTTATTTTCTTGACTTTTTTTAAGTGGTGCCCCCTACAGAGGTGATTTAATTAGATTAAATCATATCTTTTATATGATTAATTATTTTTATTATGAATTAATTAATATAATTTAAAAAATAATGTTTATTTATTTATTTTAAAAGCCATTTTAATACCTCCCTTTTCTTATGGAATCCGACATAGAGGCATAGTTCGGTCCAAACAACATTGAACACATTATATATATTTTCAATTATTTTTTATTGTATTTTTATTTTTTTACATTTGATTATTATTATTGTATTGACATGTATGTTTTTTTTAACCTACCTTAAATGATGAATCTACCTTAAATGATGAACTATAGAGCACCTGGAGAAAAATCAGATACACAATGACACATAGCTGTAGCAGTTTTTAGTTGTTTTTTTCCATGTTAAAGGATGGGAAGAAACCTGAGCACCAGGAGAAAACCCTTTCACAAGTTGTTATGGATTGGCCTTTTAAGGCTTCCTCGCCGACATCTTGTTGCACTGCTAGTGCCTTTTAATGGACCTGATTTGCAAACTGGGCAGGGGCTCATGGATGCGTTTTCCTGCAGGTATGTCTTTATTTACGGAGATGGGATCTGCTGCTGATCGGCCTTACTGTTACCCACGTAAGTTAATTGCAGCCTGTCCCGTTCCAAATGCCGTTTCATGCTGCGGGTTTCTTCAGTAGCATATCTACGCAAAGGTTCCCCTGTATCATTTGCAGGGTGCCTTTTAATGGACCTGTTTGGCAAACTGGGCAGGGGCTCATGGGTAACCTTGGATTGGTTGTCCAAATGAACAGGGGGGCCGTGTCGTGCAGCAGGTGTTTTCTTTGAGGAAATGGCACTGCGTTCTTTGTCAGTTAGTGCCGGCTTGTTTCCCTCTAAACGCTGCCTGATGCTGCGGGTCTCTTCAGTTGCAAATCTAAGCAAAGGTTCCCCAGTATCATTTGCAGTGTAGGGGGAGCTCTCATGCCTAGGGTGGACGGTGCGTTTTCCTGCAGGTATGTCTTTATTTATGGAGATGGGCGGGAGACGGGTCTGCTGCCGATCGGCCTTACTGTTACCCACGTAAGTTAATTGCAGCCTGTCCCGTTCCAAATCTCGTTTCATGCTGCGGGTTTCTTCAGTAGCATATCTACGCAAAGGTTCCCCTGTATCATTTGCAGCATAGGGGGAGCTCTTATGCCTAAGGGGGGCGATGCGTTCTCCTGCAGGTATGTCTTTATTTACGGAGATGGGCGGGAGACGGGTCTGCTGCCGATCGGCCTTACTGTTACCCACGTGAGTTAATTGCAGCCTGTTCCGTTCCAAATGCCGTTTCATGCTGCAGGTTTCTTCAGTGCCAAATCTAGACAAAGGTTCCACTGTGTCTGTAGTACAGTATAAGGATCCCTCCACCCCGGCAAGGGGGCGGGGTTTTCTCGCAGGTGTTGGTTTTGTGGAAACAGGCGGCCGGCAGGTCTGCTTCAGATTGCTGTTTCTGTTTTCTGTGTACGTTAACTGCAGACTGTCCTGTTCCAAATGCCGTTTCATGCTACGGGTTTTGTCAGTAGCATATCTAGACAAAGGTACCCCTGTATCATTTGCAGAGTAGGGGGAGCTCTGATGCCCAGGTGGGGGGTTGCGTTTTCCTGCAGGTGTTTGTTTTGTGGGAATGGGTGGGAGAGGGGCCTGGGCAGAATAGACCTCACTGTTCTCCTTAAAGGTTGGATGCAGCTTGTCCTGCTCCAAATCCAGCTCAGTAGACGGTGTTTTTTCAGTGGAATATCTGTGCAATAATTCCCGTGTTTCTTTTTTACAGTAAGGGGACCCAGTAACACCTGCAGTGACATGACCCCACCCTGGAATGACTTGCTTTTCCACAAAAGTGCCTCTGGCCTTCAGCATGGCAATTTGTTGACTGCCTGCAGCTTCAAGTTCACCCTTAACATAACCATGGAATTCTTCGTCATTCTCCGCAAAATGTTTGGCGATCTCTGCTTCAGCATTTTGTTCCTCCTTTTTCTGCTTTTCACAACGGGCACGTTTTTCAGCGATCAAGGAAGCATTTAGGTCTCAAAGAAATGTGCGTCACTCAAAGACATTTACTTCACCCAGCTCATTACGGCAGATGAAAATTTAATTACAACAAAAATAACTCTCTAAATCAGTCCCATATTTATTCAAAACCAACTAAAAGTCTGAATCTAACGAAATATTAACTTAAAGCAATTCTTACCTTTCTGGCATGTCCCTCAGCACTTAGTTAAGATTTGAACAAGAACAACTCCGCCTCCCTTCAAAGTCCCACCCTCTTCCCCCTGCCTGACCTCTGACGCTCCCCTCCCTCCCTCCTCCTCCATGCGTCCCTGACGCGTGCGGTGAGAGAGTCAGAGTCAGAGGCACAGGTAAGTGAAAACTAACCAACAGTAATTAAATAATATTCAATTCTGCATGTGGTATAAAATAAAATTCCCTCCCTCGTAACGTTTAGTTACCTTTTCTAGTCTGACGAACTACCAACGTTACTATCGTAATTATAGCATTTCATCGCCTGTTTGTTTACAGTCAAACGCGTCGTTTTTCGGCAGAATTAATATTTTCTTGCTGTCACAACGTCTTACCTTGCCTGAATTGTCCCGGTAACGTTTGTCATTAAATTAGGAGCAGTAGAAGCAGTTTTGTTTACAGGTTAACTTTGTTGAGAACCTGTTTTGTCAGCTAACGGTAGCTAACGGTAGCTAACTTTAGCCCTCGTTCAGACGTTTAGCTTCAACATTTTTTTCTTTTAACTTTATGTTATATAGTCACAAAGTAAAAGGCTCTTTCTTTTTTTTTAAATTGTGGTGCTTCTTGGAGGAGAGTGTGGTTGGAGATCCCGACTACGTTCCGGATCTTCAGAGGCAGGGGTCGACAGCAGCAGCCTACAGCAGGAACCAGCACAGGAGGTGTAAGAGCCCCGAGAAGGGCAGGTCCTTCCAGGGGCTGCCAGGGTAGAAGCAGCAGGGCTGTGGGGTGATGCGGAGTGGGGAATCTGCTGAGGAGAGGCCCGGAACCAGCAGACAAGCTGCCCCAAGATCCACAACAAGAGCCAGTCGGAGGGCACGGGGACCTGCTGTACTCAGTCCTGACGATCTCATCCGAGTCCAGCAGTTCATATAGTTTTGTATTTTTTCTTATTCACGTTGTTCAATAAAACCTTGCATTGTATAATTGCCTTCGTCTTTTTACTCACATAAAGTAATGTTTATTATGCTTTACTTCCATTATGACCCTTTTTTCATATTCCCACTTCATCTGAATGAACTGCAGTGAATTACTAAAATCAATTTTTTTAGAAAAACATTTATTATTGTACACAGTTTATCTTTTTTTTTCTTACAGCTGTCTTCTATAAGAAATTAGTTATTTGGTCCCAATAAAAAAGCAAATAAATAACATAAGGCACTTGCAAGATTACTGTTTAGTAATGCAAACAAATCTTTTAGATGTAACATTCAGCTCTTCATGAGTTCCAGGGGTACCAAGTCTTGGCTGGTGCTGGATGTCCTCCATTACGGTGAGAGTGGTGTACCTTGACAAAGAGTAAAAAAAAAAATAGAAACGTGACACAGGATATAAATTGCATAAACTCAAACAGGCTAGATTTTATATAGATCTTAGGCTGCTTTGGCACAGAGTGATGTTATCACAATGTACAGTAAGTGGAGCAAGTGTATGTATCAACTTATTACAATTTAAAATTCCCTACTGGTAAATAGTACTTCTTCCCAAGGATGGAAAAAGTCACAAACATAGACAGATCGGTCTTATTTACACATATGTCAGCTAGCCAGCATTATCTATTAGCCGGAGAAGTCTTCTAGCAATGTGCTGAACTAGCTCTGGTTACTGTACAACCAACCAAGTCAAACGCAACCCCGGAGTTATAATACTAAAACTGGGTTAATGACAACTTCAGAATAAACACTGAGGCTAACGCTGAAGCTAACGTCACCGGTAGTGTAACGTTAAACAAACCAAGCTGTGGAGTCAGTTTGTTTACACTACCGGTGCTAACGCTAACGCTAACGCTAGGCTAGGCTAAATTTCCCTGCACAAATAACATAATATTACAGAACGACAGTAACTGGTAACTGATGTTATCACATGTAATGTTGTGTTTTAGGATTAGGCAAACTTAACGTACCTGTCCAGCAGAAACTCCGCGACCATCTCATCTCTTTTTAGCTCCAGATGTAGCTGCATTAGCCTCCTCCATTGCTGGAAAGCAGAGCCGATGTTGACTCCAGTCTTGCCTCTTGCCGCATCAAGCTCTTTCTTTAAGGCAGCTTTTTGTGAAATAGTCTTCTTTGTCCTGATAATTTTCTCTGTGGGGGCAGCTGATGATGGAAGTGGCGGCTCGCCTTGGTCAGTCATTGTCAGGTCTCCGTTCCTTGCTCTCTCTCACCGCTCTACTGCGCTACCAGAGAGGCGCGCGACTTGCGCGCCGTGACAGCGGAGCAACTGGGAGGGAAGTGGCGACGGATGACAGACAGGAAGCTCGGCAAATCAATTTATTCGGACCGAATAAAATGATTGGTCGGACTTTTATCAGAAATATATGAGAATTAAATATTGATGAGTTTCAACGCCTAGTTGATTTCTTTTACATTTTATTGTGTTATACGCTTATTAGGAGCATTTTATGATTACAAAAAAAAAGCGTAAAAATGCCAGAAAGGTAAGAATTGCTTTAAATAAACTAAAGTTCACTCAAATAGTCTTTTTTAGTCCTATTTTCACCACGATAACAAACAATAAATCCGCCAATGCCGTCGTCCGTTTGTCCCAAAACAAAAAATATTCTGTTTGTTCCAAAAACTCAAAAAATAATCCACCAAAAAGGCGATCGATCGCGACTGGTACCAGTATCTCACCCAGTCTCAAGAGGAAGAGCAATCTGTCGGTCTATGTTCTTGCGTTCTTCTCCTGCTTGTTCAGCCGCAGGAGATGCCAGCACGGAGAGTCCCAATAATCTTCTTTCAGATTATTTTAATTCCCCCCCACAGTTCATTCAAAAGTCTCGTTTCTCATTACAGTTTCTTTCACATTTGAATAGACTATGGTTTAGTAAAAGGCAGCTGCAGAATCTCGCCTGACGCTCCACAATTCAACTCTGCCACGCCACAAGAATCCCTCCTCCCCTCGTCGACGCCACATCCTGTCTGACCTCGGCACAGACATATGCCTTAACTGGCACATACCCACATCCTTTTAATTTACAGTGGAACATTTAAGTTTCACAGCATTAAGGGGCAAAACAGACCTTAGTCTCTTATAAACCTTCTCATACAATCCCTTTTAAAATTGATTTGACACTTTTTTTCTTTAATGTGGCTCTGTCACACACTGAACACATTATATATTTTCAAATATTCATTGAGGGGTTTTTATTCTGTGACATTTACACTGAACAAAAATATAAAGGAAACACTTTTGTTTTTGCTCCCATTTTTCATGAGCTGTTCTCAAAGATCTAAGACTTTTTCTATGTACACAAAAGGCCTATTTCATCAAATATCTCAAATCTCGGACATGTCACCCATTGAGCATGTTTGGGATGCTCTGGATCGACGTATACGACAGCATGTTCCAGTTCCTGCCAATATCCAGCAACTTCGCACAGCCATTGAAGAGGAGTGGACCAACATTCCACAGGCCACAATCAGCAACCTGATCAAATATGCGAAGGAGATGTGTTGCACTGTGTGAGGCAAATGATGGTCACACCAGATACTGACTGGTGATACTGGTTTTCTGACCCCCCAAACCATATTTTTTGGTTCAGTGTACTAACTAGCTACCTAGCTTGAAGCTCTTTACGAGATGCTAGTTTACAGTCGATTTAATGTTTGCTGATAACCACAATATAGCCCATCTGCACTCATTATTAAAGTTGTCACTTTAAAGTGTGTCAGTCTCCTGACTTTATTATTCAGTTGACTTTACTGTCTCACTGAACCTTAACATCAGCTAACTTTAGCGTGCTTGTTAGCCAGTTTTCCCTCCATTATCCTAGCTGCTATAGGCTATGTCTCCTCTGGTTCCCTCCCTCCCCCTCTCAGCTCGGCTCTCTCTGCCGATCTCTGTTACAGTTTAAAATTAATGTCTCTCCAGGCGGGAAATATTAATATTAATTATTATATGTTTCATACTATTTGCGTTAATACAACACTTTGTTTTATGTTCAAATTGTAGGTCAAACCATCTGTGCTTCCCTGATCCATCTACAAGACAGAGGAGAAGTCTTCAGACCACCACAGAGAGCGGAGAGGAGTGATATTTATTGCTTTTGCCAGATTTGAGAAACTTTTAATTATATGATTTTGGGCTGTGACAAACTGTTAAATACTTGTTTTTTAAAAACAACTTGAAGTGTAAATCCTTTTGCTTTTTGTTTTCAGCAATTTTCACATTTTACAATGGTTGCAGATGGCACAGGCTAGAGCACGTGATGTCATCGGTAGAGTGTAGTGCAGGTTAAAAATAACTCAAAATGTATCCAAACAAATTGCTCCTGAGCCCACAATTTTCACTCCACATACATAATTCATACATCAAAATGTAGGTAAACTTGTGCTGGTACTGCTAGCTGGGTTATTAAAGCAAAAAGGTTTACAGTTCTGCCACAAGAAGCTTAAATGCAACATGAACTTGATAACTGCCTCCATCTGCTCCTATGTTAAATTCTGACAGCAAAGTTCTAAACACACAAGATGTGAGCATTCTCTTCTATCGCCACCTTGGCCACATTTCTGGCATTTATGCCATGAAAATTACATGTGTGTCTTCAGCAGACTCTCAGGTTTCTGCTGGTGTGGTAATTTTGCTGATATCAGTTACGGGTTTGGCCCTGCAGCAGAAAATTCAGAGCTAAAATCTCAAGAAAATAAACAGTTTCAACCAGGAGTCAAAGCCACACAGCTGATTGAGATGAGCTAATTAGTGCAGTAAGACACACATGAGTGTCTTTCTCTTCCTCTCTCTCTTCCTTCCTCCCTCTCTCTCTCTCTCTCTTGCTCTCTCTCTTCCTTCCTCCCTCTCTCTCTCTCTCTTGCTCTATCTCACTCATCAGCTCTTTTTTTCTCACTTTCAGCTTCGTCCTCTTCCTCACCTTCATCTTCCCCACTTTAAGATTCATCTTCCACACCCCCTGCTTCTTCTTCCACACATTAAGCTTCACCTTCCACACCTCTTGCTTCTTCTTACTCACTTTAAGCTTCATCTTCCACAGCTGCTGCTTCTTCTTCCTCACTTTGAGCTAAATTCTGCCTAATCTTCCTCACCTTTTTAATCTTTTCCACAGCTTTCAGCAGTTTCACATTTCTGCATTTTCAACAATGTTTTGTATTTTTAACAGTGTTTTGCAATTGCATTTCAGCCTTCAGCATTCCACGCATTTTCTGCAGGAAATGCAATTTTTCTAGTTTGGATTGACCTTTTTGCCACTGAAGCCATGTGGTTTCTTAATGGACACATCCTCCATTTGGGCTGTTTCTCATGTCTCTTAAATTGCATCCATGCTTCACTTGCATCTTTCACTTGCCACTTAGTCCCTCCAGAGATGCATGGAGAGACGCGGATCACCGCTGGATCAGCTATCAGTCTGCTTTAATAGCTGTTTGTGTCTGCGCATGTGCACTGTATTTATTCTAATAAAACACACACTCTGAGATAGTGACTCAGAAAACAAATCAAATTGGCAGTTATTAATTGCATTTTATTTATTTTATGACGAGTTTTGCTTAATATTTCAGATAATCTCTCAGATAATCAAATACCAACTCATTATACCGACGTTGTTTATAGTTGGTTTCAAGGCACAGTAAGCAGTATGAAACTCCAGTGATGTTGTGAAGTTTCACGAGTCGATCTGCTGCAGCGTCCAATCACTAACTGATATCTAATAAGTCGGCCAGGAAAAGACTTCCGTGGAGGCTGCTCTCGTGTATCCTTGCTCATCGCTCCTCTGAATGCCCTCCTCGCTCCTCGGAGCAGCGACAAGAGCTTTGAGATGGTCGTCAATATGACGGCTACGGAACTA
Source organism: Semicossyphus pulcher (assembly GCF_022749685.1). NCBI lineage: Eukaryota > Metazoa > Chordata > Actinopteri > Labriformes > Labridae > Semicossyphus > Semicossyphus pulcher. Next base: position 1,677,546 of record NW_027211697.1, read on the forward strand.
CTACCGGTTCGAGCGAGGTGCGAGGAAATATCAAATCAGAGACATGAGAAGCAGCCTTGATCTTTGCCTGTCCTGAGACAGACACACCCTTTTCTCTCTCTCTCTCTCTCTCTCTCTCTCTCTCACAAACACACACTTACACATGTAAATAGTAGACTTAGTTACATGTTTCGTGTTTTACTCCTGCTTTTGTCTTTTTAAATAAATCATTGTGTGGAATAAAAATGCTGACTATTTAATGTTGCACAAGAATGAATACTGTCAACCTCTTCTGCGTTTGAACTCCAAATCCTTAAGTAAATTGGGTTATAGTTATTAAGTTATTATTAAGTGACTTATTAATCAGAGTCCATATTGATAGTCTAGTATACTTTATGAGACTGAGATAATTGGATGGTTATTTTCTTGACTTTTTTTAAGTGGTGCCCCCTACAGAGGTGATTTAATTAGATTAAATCATATCTTTTATATGATTAATTATTTTTATTATTAATTAATTAATATAATTTAAAAAATAATATTTATTTATTTATTTTAAAAGCCATTTTAATACCTCCCTTTTCTTATGGAATCCGACATAGAGGCATAGTTCGGTCCAAACAACATTGAACACATTATATATATTTTCAATTATTTTTTATTGTATTTTTATTTTTTTACATTTGATTATTATTATTGTATTGACATGTATGTTTTTTTTTACCTACCTTAAATGATGAATCTACCTTAAATGATGAACTATAGAGCACCTGGAGAAAAATCAGATACACAATGACACATAGCTGTAGCAGTTTTTAGTTGTTTTTTTCCATGTTAAAGGATGGGAAGAAACCTGAGCACCAGGAGAAAACCCTTTCACAAGTTGTTATGGATTGGCCTTTTAAGGCTTCCTCGCCGACATCTTGTTGCACTGCTAGTGCCTTTTAATGGACCTGATTTGCAAACTGGGCAGGGGCTCATGGATGCGTTTTCCTGCAGGTATGTCTTTATTTACGGAGATGGGATCTGCTGCTGATCGGCCTTACTGTTACCCACATAAGTTAATTGCAGCCTGTCCCGTTCCAAATGCCGTTTCATGCTGCGGGTTTCTTCAGTAGCATATCTACGCAAAGGTTCCCCTGTATCATTTGCAGCATAGGGGGAGCTCTTATGCCTAAGGGGGGCGATGCGTTCTCCTGCAGGCATGTCTTTATTTACGGAGATGGGCGGGAGACGGGTCTGCTGCCGATCGGCCTTACTGTTACCCACGTGAGTTAATTGCAGCCTGTTCCGTTCCAAATGCCGTTTCATGCTGCAGGTTTCTTCAGTGCCAAATCTAGACAAAGGTTCCACTGTGTCTGTAGTACAGTATAAGGATCCCTCCACCCCGGCAGGGGGGCGGGGTTTTCCTGCAGGTGTTGGTTTTGTGGAAACAGGCGGCCGGCAGGTCTGCTTCAGATTGCTGTTTCTGTTTTCTGTGTACGTTAACTGCAGACTGTCCTGTTCCAAATGCCGTTTCATGCTACGGGTTTTGTCAGTAGCATATCTAGACAAAGGTACCCCTGTATCATTTGCAGAGTAGGGGGAGCTCTGATGCCCAGGTGGGGGGTTGCGTTTTCCTGCAGGTGTTTGTTTTGTGGGAATGGGTGGGAGAGGGGCCTGGGCAGAATAGACCTCACTGTTCTCCTTAAAGTTTGGATGCAGCTTGTCCTGCTCCAAATCCAGCTCAGTGGACGGTGTTTTTTCAGTGGAATATCTGCAATAATTCCCGTGTTTCTTTTTTACAGTAAGGGGACCCAGTAACACCTGCAGTGACATGACCCCACCCTGGAATGACTTGCTTTTCCACAAAAGTGCCTCTGGCCTTCAGCATGGCAATTTGTTGACTGCCTGCAGCTTCAAGTTCACCCTTAACATAACCATGGAATTCTTCGTCATTCTCCGCAAAATGTTTGGCGATCTCTGCTTCAGCATTTTGTTCCTCCTTTTTCTGCTTTTCACAACGGGCACGTTTTTCAGCGATCAAGGAAGCATTTAGGTCTTGATACTTCTTGTTTTTTTCCTTGATCTTCTCAACCTTTTGTTTTTCTTCTTCGAGAATCAACCTGTCAGCCTCATTCTGGGCCTGAAGCCAGTCCAGGTCCCTCTGCTTCTCCTCTTTCTTTTTCTGCTCTTTCTCACGTATCTTTGTTTCTCTGTGAGCAGAAATCGACTTGAGCATTTCGGCCTTGTCCATCTCTTTATCCTTCTTGTTTTCTTGTCTTCTTGGCAACATAGGCGCATGGGTAATTGAGTAATTTGCCGTTTGGTTACAAAGCACAATGCCAGATCCATGCAGTGTAGTTATGTTAGAGCTAGTTGGCAAACCTTAGCATGCTTGTAACGTTATGACAACCAAAATACCATTTGAGTATGTATGTCACTGTTAACTAATAACTAAATAACTTCGACACCTAACATGATACTAACTTAGTTATTAGGACAAACAGTGTTGATTTTGGACAACATGATAATGGTCAACATGATGCCAGTTGATGAACACGTCTCTTCAGTGAAAAGAAAACGGAGCTGGGGAGTTCTGAGATTGAGCATGCTCAGTTTCACGTGTCTTCGGCAAAAACCTCGGACGCGCGTTCATTCGTGCAAGTGTCCGCGCGAGCGTGTACAAGAAGGTTGACTTCGGTTCACTCAACGGCCTACATTTGTAACACTCAACCTTTTTATCTTGTCGATGTTAAACGCTCAAGGGTTCTTTTTTAGTAGAAAAGAAAACCTGTATCATTTTTAAACAGAAACATTTCAACAGGGAACAGAGGAAATGTCAATTTAAAATAAGTTTCACCCTCTTTTCTTTGTATTGTCACGCTGCTTAGGTGATCAAAGAAATGTGCGTCACTCAAAGACATTTACTTCACCCAGCTCATTACGGCAGATGAAAATTTAATTACAACAAAAATAACTCTCTAAATCAGTCCCATATTTATTCAAAACCAACTAAAAGTCTGAATCTAACGAAATATTAACTTAAAGCAATTCTTACCTTTCTGGCATGTCCCTCAGCACTTAGTTAAGATTTGAACAAGAACATCTCCGCCTCCCTTCAAAGTCCCACCCTCTTCCCCCTGCCTGACCTCTGACGCTCCCCTCCCTCCCTCCTCCTCCATGCGTCCCTGACGCGTGCGGTGAGAGAGTCAGAGTCAGAGGCACAGGTAAGTGAAAACTAACCAACAGTAATTAAATAATATTCAATTCTGCATGTGGTATAAAATAAAATTCCCTCCCTCGTAACGTTTAGTTACCTTTTCTAGTCTGACGAACTACCAACGTTACTATCGTAATTATAGCATTTCATCGCCTGTTTGTTTACAGTCAAACGCGTCGTTTTTCGGCAGAATTAATATTTTCTTGCTGTCACAACGTCTTACCTTGCCTGAATTGTCCCGGTAACGTTTGTCATTAAATTAGGAGCAGTAGAAGCAGTTTTGTTTACAGGTTAACTTTGTTGAGAACCTGTTTTGTCAGCTAACGGTAGCTAACGGCAGCTAACTTTAGCCCTCGTTCAGACGTTTAGCTTCAACATTTTTTTCTTTTAACTTTATGTTATATAGTCACAAAGTAAAAGGCTCTTTCTTTTTTTTTAAATTGTGGTGCTTCTTGGAGGAGAGTGTGGTTGGAGATCCCGACTACGTTCCGGATCTTCAGAGGCAGGGGTCGACAGCAGCAGCCTACAGCAGGAACCAGCACAGGAGGTGTAAGAGCCCCGAGAAGGGCAGGTCCTTCCAGGGGCTGCCAGGGTAGAAGCAGCAGGGCTGTGGGGTGATGCGGAGTGGGGAATCTGCTGAGGAGAGGCCCGGAACCAGCAGACAAGCTGCCCCAAGATCCACAACAAGAGCCAGTCGGAGGGCACGTGGACCTGCTGTACTCAGTCCTGACGATCTCATCCGAGTCCAGCAGTTCATATAGTTTTGTATTTTTTCTTATTCACGTTGTTCAATAAAACCTTGCATTGTATAATTGCCTTCGTCTTTTTACTCACATAAAGTAATGTTTATTATGCTTTACTTCCATTATGACCCTTTTTTCATATTCCCACTTCATCTGAATGAACTGCAGTGAATTACTAAAATCAATTTTTTTAGAAAAACATTTATTATTGTACACAGTTTATCTTTTTTTTTCTTACAGCTGTCTTCTATAAGAAATTAGTTATTTGGTCCCAATAAAAAAGCAAATAAATAACATAAGGCACTTGCAAGATTACTGTTTAGTAATGCAAACAAATCTTTTAGATGTAACATTCAGCTCTTCATGAGTTCCAGGGGTACCAAGTCTTGGCTGGTGCTGGATGTCCTCCATTACGGTGAGAGTGGTGTACCTTGACAAAGAGTAAAAAAAAAAATAGAAACGTGACACAGGATATAAATTGCATAAACTCAAACAGGCTAGATTTTATATAGATCTTAGGCTGCTTTGGCACAGAGTGATGTTATCACAATGTACAGTAAGTGGAGCAAGTGTATGTATCAACTTGTTACAATTTAAAATTCCCTACTGGTAAATAGTACTTCTTCCCAAGGATGGAAAAAGTCACAAACATAGACAGATCGGTCTTATTTACACATATGTCAGCTAGCCAGCATTATCTATTAGCCGGAGAAGTCTTCTAGCAATGTGCTGAACTAGCTCTGGTTACTGTACAACCAACCAAGTCAAACGCAACCCCGGAGTTATAATACTAAAACTGGGTTAATGACAACTTCACAATAAACACTGAGGCTAACGCTGAAGCTAACGTCACCGGTAGTGTAACGTTAAACAAACCAAGCTGTGGAGTCAGTTTGTTTACACTACCGGTGCTAACGCTAACGCTAGGCTAGGCTAAATTTCCCTGCACAAATAACATGATATTACAGAACGACAGTAACTGGTAACTGATGTTATCACATGTAATGTTGTGTTTTAGGATTAGGCAAACTTAACGTACCTGTCCAGCAGAAACTCCGCGACCATCTCATCTCTTTTTGTTGATGTTGACTCCAGTCTTGCCTCTTGCCGCATCAAGCTCTTTCTTTAAGGCAGCTTTTTGTGAAATAGTCTTCTTTGTCCTGATAATTTTCTCTGTGGGGGCAGCTGATGATGGAAGTGGCGGCTCGCCTTGGTCAGTCATTGTCAGGTCTCCGTTCCTTGCTCTCTCTCACCGCTCTACTGCGCTACCAGAGAGGCGCGCGACTTGCGCGCCGTGACAGCGGAGCAACTGGGAGGGAAGTGGCGACGGATGACAGACAGGAAGCTCGGCAAATCAATTTATTCGGACCGAATAAAATGATTGGTCGGACTTTTATCAGAAATATATGAGAATTAAATATTGATGAGTTTCAACGCCTAGTTGATTTCTTTTACATTTTATTGTGTTATACGCTTATTAGGAGCATTTTATGATTACAAAAAAAAAGCGTAAAAATGCCAGAAAGGTAAGAATTGCTTTAAATAAACTAAAGTTCACTCAAATAGTCTTTTTTAGTCCTATTTTCACCACGATAACAAACAATAAATCCGCCAATGCCGTCGTCCGTTTGTCCCAAAACAAAAAATATTCTGTTTGTTCCAAAAACAGGCGATCGATCGCGACTGGTACCAGTATCTCACCCAGTCTCAAGAGGAAGAGCAATCTGTCGGTCTATGTTCTTGCGTTCTTCTCCTGCTTGTTCAGCCGCAGGAGATGCCAGCACGGAGAGTCCCAATAATCTTCTTTCAGATTATTTTAATTCCCCCCCACAGTTCATTCAAAAGTCTCGTTTCTCATTACAGTTTCTTTCACATTTGAATAGACTATGGTTTAGTAAAAGGCAGCTGCAGAATCTCGCCTGACGCTCCACAATTCAACTCTGCCACGCCACAAGAATCCCTCCTCCCCTCGTCGACGCCACATCCTGTCTGACCTCGGCACAGACATATGCCTTAACTGGCACATACCCACATCCTTTTAATTTACAGTGGAACATTTAAGTTTCACAGCATTAAGGGGCAAAACAGACCTTAGTCTCTTATAAACCTTCTCATACAATCCCTTTTAAAATTGATTTGACACTTTTTTTCTTTAATGTGGCTCTGTCACACACTGAACACATTATATATTTTCAAATATTCATTGAGGGGTTTTTATTCTGTGACATTTACACTGAACAAAAATATAAAGGAAACACTTTTGTTTTTGCTCCCATTTTTCATGAGCTGTTCTCAAAGATCTAAGACTTTTTCTATGTACACAAAAGGCCTATTTCATCAAATATCTCAAATCTCGGACATGTCACCCATTGAGCATGTTTGGGATGCTCTGGATCGACGTATACGACAGCATGTTCCAGTTCCTGCCAATATCCAGCAACTTCGCACAGCCATTGAAGAGGAGTGGACCAACATTCCACAGGCCACAATCAACAACCTGATCAAATATGCGAAGGAGATGTGTTGCACTGTGTGAGGCAAATGATGGTCACACCAGATACTGACTGGTGATACTGGTTTTCTGACCCCCCAAACCATATTTTTTGGTTCAGTGTACTAACTAGCTACCTAGCTTGAAGCTCTTTACGAGATGCTAGTTTACAGTCGATTTAATGTTTGCTGATAACCACAATATAGCCCATCTGCACTCATTATTAAAGTTGTCACTTTAAAGTGTGTCAGTCTCCTGACTTTATTATTCAGTTGACTTTACTGTCTCACTGAACCTTAACATCAGCTAACTTTAGCGTGCTTGTTAGCCAGTTTTCCCTCCATTATCCTAGCTGCTATAGGCTATGTCTCCTCTGGTTCCCTCCCTCCCCCTCTCAGCTCGGCTCTCTCTGCCGATCTCTGTTACAGTTTAAAATTAATGTCTCTCCAGGCGGGAAATATTAATATTAATTATTATATGTTTCATACTATTTGCGTTAATACAACACTTTGTTTTATGTTCAAATTGTAGGTCAAACCATCTGTGCTTCCCTGATCCATCTACAAGACAGAGGAGAAGTCTTCAGACCACCACAGAGAGCGGAGAGGAGTGATATTTATTGCTTTTGCCAGATTTGAGAAACTTTTAATTATATGATTTTGGGCTGTGACAAACTGTTAAATACTTGTTTTTTAAAAACAACTTGAAGTGTAAATCCTTTTGCTTTTTGTTTTCAGCAATTTTCACATTTTACAATGGTTGCAGATGGCACAGGCTAGAGCACGTGATGTCATCGGTAGAGTGTAGTGCAGGTTAAAAATAACTCAAAATGTATCCAAACAAATTGCTCCTGAGCCCACAATTTTCACTCCACATACATAATTCATACATCAAAATGTAGGTAAACTTGTGCTGGTACTGCTAGCTGGGTTATTAAAGCAAAAAGGTTTACAGTTCTGCCACAAGAAGCTTAAATGCAACATGAACTTGATAACTGCCTCCATCTGCTCCTATGTTAAATTCTGACAGCAAAGTTCTAAACACACAAGATGTGAGCATTCTCTTCTATCGCCACCTTGGCCACATTTCTGGCATTTCTGCCATGAAAATTACATGTGTGTCTTCAGCAGACTCTCAGGTTTCTGCTGGTGTGGTAATTTTGCTGATATCAGTTACGGGTTTGGCCCTGCAGCAGAAAATTCAGAGCTAAAATCTCAAGAAAATAAACAGTTTCAACCAGGAGTCAAAGCCACACAGCTGATTGAGATGAGCTAATTAGTGCAGTAAGACACACATGAGTGTCTTTCTCTTCCTCTCTCTTCCTTCCTCCCTCTCTCTCTCTCTCTCTTGCTCTCTCTCTTCCTTCCTCCCTCTCTCTCTCTCTCTTGCTCTATCTCACTCATCAGCTCTTTTTTTCTCACTTTCAGCTTCGTCCTCTTCCTCACCTTCATCTTCCCCACTTTAAGATTCATCTTCCACACCCCCTGCTTCTTCTTCCACACTTTAAGCTTCACCTTCCACACCTCTTGCTTCTTCTTACTCACTTTAAGCTTCATCTTCCACAGCTGCTGCTTCTTCTTCCTCACTTTGAGCTAAATTCTGCCTAATCTTCCTCACCTTTTTAATCTTTTCCACAGCTTTCAGCAGTTTCACATTTCTGCATTTTCAACAATGTTTTGTATTTTTAACAGTGTTTTGCAATTGCATTTCAGCCTTCAGCATTCCACGCATTTTCTGCAGGAAATGCAATTTTTCTAGTTTGGATTGACCTTTTTGCCACTGAAGCCATGTGGTTTCTTAATGGACACATCCTCCATTTGGGCTGTTTCTCATGTCTCTTAAATTGCATCCATGCTTCACTTGCATCTTTCACTTGCCACTTAGTCCCTCCAGAGATGCATGGAGAGACGCGGATCACCGCTGGATCAGCTATCAGTCTGCTTTAATAGCTGTTTGTGTCTGCGCATGTGCACTGTATTTATTCTAATAAAACACACACTCTGAGATAGTGACTCAGAAAACAAATCAAATTGGCAGTTATTAATTGCATTTTATTTATTTTATGACGAGTTTTGCTTAATATTTCAGATAATCTCTCAGATAATCAAATACCAACTCATTATACCGACGTTGTTTATAGTTGGTTTCAAGGCACAGTAAGCAGTATGAAACTCCAGTGATGTTGTGAAGTTTCACGAGTCGATCTGCTGCAGCGTCCAATCACTAACTGATATCTAATAAGTCGGCCAGGAAAAGACTTCCGTGGAGGCTGCTCTCGTGTATCCTTGCTCATCGCTCCTCTGAATGCCCTCCTCGCTCCTCGGAGCAGCGACAAGAGCTTTGAGATGGTCGTCAATATGACGGCTACGGAACTACTACCGGTTCGAGCGAGGTGCGAGGAAATATCAAATCAGAGACATGAGAAGCAGCCTTGATCTTTGCCTGTCCTGAGACAGACACACCCTTTTCTCTCTCTCTCTCTCTCTCTCTCTCTCTCTCTCTCTCACAAACACACACTTACACATGTAAATAGTAGACTTAGTTACATGTTTCGTGTTTTACTCCTGCTTTTGTCTTTTTAAATAAATCATTGTGTGGAATAAAAATGCTGACTATTTAATGTTGCACAAGAATGAATACTGTCAACCTCTTCTGCGTTTGAACTCCAAATCCTTAAGTAAATTGGGTTATAGTTATTAAGTTATTATTAAGTGACTTATTAATCATAGTCCATATTGATAGTCTAGTATACTTTATGAGACTGAGATAATTGGATGGTTATTTTCTTGACTTTTTTTAAGTGGTGCCCCCTACAGAGGTGATTTAATTAGATTAAATCATATCTTTTATATGATTAATTATTTTTATTATTAATTAATTAATATAATTTAAAAAATAATATTTATTTATTTATTTTAAAAGCCATTTTAATACCTCCCTTTTCTTATGGAATCCGACATAGAGGCATAGTTCGGTCCAAACAACATTGAACACATTATATATATTTTCAATTATTTTTTATTGTATTTTTATTTTTTTACATTTGATTATTATTATTGTATTGACATGTATGTTTTTTTTTACCTACCTTAAATGATGAATCTACCTTAAATGATGAACTATAGAGCACCTGGAGAAAAATCAGATACACAATGACACATAGCTGTAGCAGTTTTTAGTTGTTTTTTTCCATGTTAAAGGATGGGAAGAAACCTGAGCACCAGGAGAAAACCCTTTCACAAGTTGTTATGGATTGGCCTTTTAAGGCTTCCTCGCCGACATCTTGTTGCACTGCTAGTGCCTTTTAATGGACCTGATTTGCAAACTGGGCAGGGGCTCATGGATGCGTTTTCCTGCAGGTATGTCTTTATTTACGGAGATGGGATCTGCTGCTGATCGGCCTTACTGTTACCCACGTAAGTTAATTGCAGCCTGTCCCGTTCCAAATGCCGTTTCATGCTGCGGGTTTCTTCAGTAGCATATCTACGCAAAGGTTCCCCTGTATCATTTGCAGCATAGGGGGAGCTCTTATGCCTAAGGGGGGCGATGCGTTCTCCTGCAGGCATGTCTTTATTTACGGAGATGGGCGGGAGACGGGTCTGCTGCTGATCGGCCTTACTGTTACCCACGTAAGTTAATTGCAGCCTGTCCCGTTCCAAATGCCGTTTCATGCTGCGGGTTTCTTCAGTAGCATATCTACGCAAAGGTTCCACTGTATCATTTGCAGGGTGCCTTTTAATGGACCTGTTTGGCAAACTGGGCAGGGGCTCATGGGTAACCTTGGATTGGTTGTCCAAATGAACAGGGGGGCCGTGTCGTGCAGCAGGTGTTTTCTTTGAGGAAATGGCACTGCGTTCTTTGTCAGTTAGTGCCGGCTTGTTTCCCTCTAAACGCTGCCTGATGCTGCGGGTCTCTTCAGTTGCAAATCTAAGCAAAGGTTCCCCAGTATCATTTGCAGTGTAGGGGGAGCTCTCATGCCTAGGGTGGACGGTGCGTTTTCCTGCAGGTATGTCTTTATTTATGGAGATGGGCGGGAGACGGGTCTGCTGCCGATCGGCCTTACTGTTACCCACGTAAGTTAATTGCAGCCTGTCCCGTTCCAAATCTCGTTTCATGCTGCGGGTTTCTTCAGTAGCATATCTACGCAAAGGTTCCCCTGTATCATTTGCAGCATAGGGGGAGCTCTTATGCCTAAGGGGGGCGATGCGTTCTCCTGCAGGTATGTCTTTATTTACGGAGATGGGCGGGAGACGGGTCTGCTGCCGATCGGCCTTACTGTTACCCACGTGAGTTAATTGCAGCCTGTTCCGTTCCAAATGCCGTTTCATGCTGCAGGTTTCTTCAGTGCCAAATCTAGACAAAGGTTCCACTGTGTCTGTAGTACAGTATAAGGATCCCTCCACCCCGGGCAAGGGGGCGGGGTTTTCTCGCAGGTGTTGGTTTTGTGGAAACAGGCGGCCGGCAGGTCTGCTTCAGATTGCTGTTTCTGTTTTCTGTGTACGTTAACTGCAGACTGTCCTGTTCCAAATGCCGTTTCATGCTACGGGTTTTGTCAGTAGCATATCTAGACAAAGGTACCCCTGTATCATTTGCAGAGTAGGGGGAGCTCTGATGCCCAGGTGGGGGGTTGCATTTTCCTGCAGGTGTTTGTTTTGTGGGAATGGGTGGGAGAGGGGCCTGGGCAGAATAGACCTCACTGTTCTCCTTAAAGGTTGGATGCAGCTTGTCCTGCTCCAAATCCAGCTCAGTGGACGGTGTTTTTTCAGTGGAATATCTGTGCAATAATTCCCGTGTTTCTTTTTTACAGTAAGGGGACCCAGTAACACCTGCAGTGACATGACCCCACCCTGGAATGACTTGCTTTTCCACAAAAGTGCCTCTGGCCTTCAGCATGGCAATTTGTTGACTGCCTGCAGCTTCAAGTTCACCCTTAACATAACCATGGAATTCTTCGTCATTCTCCGCAAAATGTTTGGCGATCTCTGCTTCAGCATTTTGTTCCTCCTTTTTCTGCTTTTTACAACGGGCACGTTTTTCAGCGATCAAGGAAGCATTTAGGTCTCGATACTTCTTGTTTTTTTCCTTGATCTTCTCAACCTTTTGTTTTTCTTCTTCGAGAATCAACCTGTCAGCCTCATTCTGGGCCTGAAGCCAGTCCAGGTCCCTCTGCTTCTCCTCTTTCTTTTTCTGCTCTTTCTCACGTATCTTTGTTTCTCTGTGAGCAGAAATCGACTTGAGCATTTCGGCCTTGTCCATCTCTTTATCCTTCTTGTTTTTCAATTCTGCATTTTGTTCAGATATTTTAGACAGTTGGGCCTCCTCCCACTGGGTTGTAGCGGCAGCCTGCTGCCTCTTTCTAACTGCCAATTTATCTGATGCAATTTCTCTTATTTCCTGCCTATTTTTGAATTGTTCTTCTTTGTAATGATTTCTTTCCTGCTCCTTTTTGTTTATGTCAAGCTGATCACGTATTCTTTTCAAATCTTCCAGCTTTGATTTTTGTGTCTCCTTTTCTCTGCAGAGGTTCTTCTTAGAGATTTCCTTCAGTCGATTGTCATGAAGAATTTGACTTACCTTTGCTGTTTCTTTGGCCTGATTTTGTTGCTCCTTAGAGTGCAATTCATCAAGGACCTGAAGCCTCTTTCTTTCTTCTTTCTCAGACTGTTTCTCTATCTGTCTCAGCTGTTCCTTCTCCTTTATTTTCTCATTGTTACAACTGATCTGGTTGTAAAGCCTCTCTTTCTGGAAAATGTTATTCTGCTCTTCTTTCAGAGCGCTTTGTTTGTCCAGTTGAAGCCTCATCTCTTCAGACTTCCCTCTTCTTTGGCCTTCAGCAATCTTTTTTTCACGCCTAAATTTCACCAATGCTTCATTCTCCTGGTGCACTTGGGTGAATTGAAGGTCACTGTTGAATTTTCTGCTTTTCGAGTCTCTTCTGTTCGATCTCCTCTGCAGCAAGCGAATTAAAATAGTCCTCCTTTTCTTGCTTCTGTGGCTTTATTTCTGCCTTCAAAATCTCAGGGTCAGGTTTCCGGTGTTTACTACTACTAAATATGCAATACTTGCGGGGCTGGTCTACACTTTCTCCACCCGTGCACTCATTTGCCTCAGACTGGTCTAACAAAAGCTGGAGTCTTGCCAAATCTGACATGGTCAAATTGTCTTTCTTTGGTCGAATCATTTTGTTGTAGTTTGTTGGTTGTAGTTTAGATTAGTAATGGATTGTCTTGTCTCGCACAGATGTGTTCTACGGGTCTGCTGCCGATCGGCCTTACTGTTACCCACGTGAGTTAATTGCAGCCTGTTCCGTTCCAAATGCCGTTTCATGCTGCAGGTTTCTTCAGTGCCAAATCTAGACAAAGGTTCCACTGTGTCTGTAGTACAGTATAAGGATCCCTCCACCCCGGCAAGGGGGCGGGGTTTTCTCGCAGGTGTTGGTTTTGTGGAAACAGGCGGCCGGCAGGTCTGCTTCAGATTGCTGTTTCTGTTTTCTGTGTACGTTAACTGCAGACTGTCCTGTTCCAAATGCCGTTTCATGCTACGGGTTTTGTCAGTAGCATATCTAGACAAAGGTACCCCTGTATCATTTGCAGAGTAGGGGGAGCTCTGATGCCCAGGTGGGGGGTTGCATTTTCCTGCAGGTGTTTGTTTTGTGGGAATGGGTGGGAGAGGGGCCTGGGCAGAATAGACCTCACTGTTCCCCTTAAAGGTTGGATGCAGCTTGTCCTGCTCCAAATCCAGCTCAGTGGACGGTGTTTTTTCAGTGGAATATCTGTGCAATAATTCCCGTGTTTCTTTTTTACAGTCAGGGGACCCAGTAACACCTGCAGTGACATGACCCCACCCTGGAATGACTTGCTTTTCCACAAAAGTGCCTCTGGCCTTCAGCATGGCAATTTGTTGACTGCCTGCAGCTTCAAGTTCACCCTTAACATAACCATGGAATTCTTCGTCATTCTCCGCAAAATGTTTGGCGATCTCTGCTTCAGCATTTTGTTCCTCCTTTTTCTGCTTTTCACAACGGGCACGTTTTTCAGCGATCAAGGAAGCATTTAGGTCTCGATACTTCTTGTTTTTTTCCTTGATCTTCTCAACCTTTTGTTTTTCTTCTTCGAGAATCAACCTGTCAGCCTCATTCTGGGCCTGAAGCCAGTCCAGGTCCCTCTGCTTCTCCTCTTTCTTTTTCTGCTCTTTCTCACGTATCTTTGTTTCTCTGTGAGCAGAAATCGACTTGAGCATTTCGGCCTTGTCCATCTCTTTATCCTTCTTGTTTTTCAATTCTGCATTTTGTTCAGATATTTTAGACAGTTGGGCCTCCTCCCACTGGGTTGTAGCGGCAGCCTGCTGCCTCTTTCTAACTGCCAATTTATCTGATGCAATTTCTATTATTTCCTGCCTATTTTTGAATTGTTCTTCTTTGTAATGATTTCTTTCCTGCTCCTTTTTGTTTATGTCAAGCTGATCACGTATTCTTTTCAAATCTTCCAGCTTTGATTTTTGTGTCTCCTTTTCTCTGCAGAGGTTCTTCTTAGAGATTTCCTTCAGTCGATTGTCATGAAGAATTTGACTTACCTTTGCTGTTTCTTTGGCCTGATTTTGTTGCTCCTTAGAGTGCAATTCATCAAGGACCTGAAGCCTCTTTCTTTCTTCTTTCTCAGACTGTTTCTCTATCTGTCTCAGCTGTTCCTTCTCCTTTATTTTCTCATTGTTACAACTGATCTGGTTGTAAAGCCTCTCTTTCTGGAAAATGTTATTCTGCTCTTCTTTCAGAGCGCTTTGTTTGTCCAGTTGAAGCCTCATCTCTTCAGACTTCCGTCTTCTTTGGCCTTCAGCAATCTTTTTTTCACGCCTAAATTTCACCAATGCTTCATTCTCCTGGTGCACTTGGGTGAATTGAAGGTCACTGTTGAATTTTCTGCTTTTCGAGTCTCTTCTGTTCGATCTCCTCTGCAGCAAGCGAATTAAAATAGTCCTCCTTTTCTTGCTTCTGTGGCTTTATTTCTGCCTTCAAAATCTCAGGGTCAGGTTTCCGGTGTTTACTACTACTAAATATGCAATACTTGCGGGGCTGGTCTACACTTTCTCCACCCGTGCACTCATTTGCCTCAGACTGGTCTAACAAAAGCTGGAGTCTTGCCAAATCTGACATGGTCAAATTGTCTTTCTTTGGTCGAATCATTTTGTTGTAGTTTGTTGGTTGTAGTTTAGATTAGTAATGGATTGTCTTGTCTCGCACAGATGTGTTCTACAATGGTCATAGCATGTGTTTATTTCGGGTGAGTGAACTCCGTACCTGTGTCATCACTGCGCTGCATGATTACAGTATTGCCGCCGTCTCTCCCTCTTGTCGGTTCAGGATCGCTGTATTAAAAACTCAGACGCAGTCTCCTTACTGAATAAATACAGACACGATCTGTCTGTATTTACATGCGTGTGACCGTAATTTATGCGGCTCTGCCTGAAAGAAATTTGTGTAGGAATCGATAAGCAAGTTCATCTAAATGATTCCTTCTGAATCAGTGTTAAGCATACAGTGCGTCAATGCATTATCATCACACTGTAAAAACTTATTGTGCAAAGATATCAAACATTAAATGACGATATTATTTACATGAAATTATATCGTAATCGTTTTTCTTTCAATTGGCACATAGATTTTAAAAGTGGCTGATAAAAAATCTGAGTGGCAGACATAAAAAAAAATACTTTCCTGCCACAGTGGCAGGCAGTGAAAAAAGTTTATTTCAGACTCTGATTATAACCATATCATATCAACATCAAACATGAGTTTAAAGCTACAATTTCCTCAAGAAACAAACATTTTATTCGGGACCCATTCAATTTCCCAGGGACCCACTCAAATCACCATCTCTGGGTCCAGAGGACTCACTGCATTGAAAGCCTATCAACATCACAGCCATCACAGCAGCTTCACTTACCTCCTTATAATATTTGGTGAAATATCCTTGATGTCAGACTTGATCAGGATTGTTTGTGTATACATAAATATTCATTGTACATCATATAGCAAGGATTTCATGTTCATAGTTTTGTCTACTTTTTTCTTTTGGTTTTGAATAGTGAGATCCTGTCACGCTGACCCCAACTATTCTGTTGACTGATCAAGACTGGGAAATGACCTTCACCAGTGGAGCTCCACACATTGTTAGAGAGGACGGCATCGAGGTGTGTCACAGCTCAGGAACTGACAAAGGTTTATCTCAGCCTTC
The DNA here is from genome assembly GCF_022749685.1 of Semicossyphus pulcher. NCBI lineage: Eukaryota > Metazoa > Chordata > Actinopteri > Labriformes > Labridae > Semicossyphus > Semicossyphus pulcher. The sequence continues at coordinate 1,693,191 of NW_027211697.1, forward strand.
TGCACATACTTTGTCTTCAACCTGGCATATCCAAGTCACCTTAAGGACACACTAATGTTCCTCCAAAGGTAGATTGTCTCCTCTATTGACTCCACCAGCCTCCTCCATCCCAGTGCTGCAAAAATCCCTTACATCCAATCACAACACTGTAATGTCGGTTTAACTGACTAAGCTGTTTAAATGTGTAAAAAAGCAACAATGTCGAGTAGACTATCAGAGAGATTTGTCAAAAATGTTCTGCATTAAGTGAAGAAGTAAACCTCTCTCTCTTTCATTTGATTGTCGCATGGGCAACATTACACTTCCATGTAAATGATGGCACTTTAAATCTTGCTAGAATGTAAAATTCATGTTTTAAGTACTCATTTATTATTTGAATTAATTTGTTTTCAGTTACAAAGGTTTTGACACCCAAAATTTCCTAAGGGAGAACCTCCAGACCCCCAACTTACAAACACACACTATGTTTCCCGACCAATGTTGAAGTATTTATTATCATTATAGTGAGGCCCGGCCCTAACCAATTTGGCGCCCTAGGCAAGATTTTAGGTGGCGCCCCCCTTGCATCGCAGTAAATTCCACTGCTAGTGTATATACTCACAAGAAACTGAATAGCTTTGTCTTGGACAATCTTTTATTTAAAGAAAGCAATTGCCCAATCAAAATACTTAGAATTAGAAAGAAAGAAATACAAAAAAATATGAAATGAACATATGAAATACAATATAAATAGCTTAGATAAAGTATAAGATTTAAATACCCATAAAATGAAAGGTGGAAACAAGTGATATAAAATAAATTATAAATACAATATAAATAAGGCACTGCACAAAATAAGAAACCAGTATTGACAAAAAATTACAAGGGTTTAAATAAAAAGGGGAACAAAAAGGGGATCTTACAAAGACCTCTAGTGGTGCTTTTTGGTGCTGCATTAACTTGAATGACTTAAAAACTACACCACCACCTCCTCAACCTCACATCACCTGCTACAGCTTTACTCTCCTGGTCTTTCTTGCAGCAAAGTCATCAACAACATCATCATATGACAACTGTTTTCAATCAATCAATCAATCAATCAAATTTTATTTGTATAGCGCCAAATCATAACCAGGGTTATCTCGAGACACTTTACAGAAAGAGCAGGTCTAGACCGACTCTTTGTTAAGTTATTTAAAGAGAGGCCCAACATCAATCCACCATGAGTAGCACTTAGCAATTCGGCACATTGGCAAGGAAAAACTTCCTTTTAACAGGCAGAAACCTCGAGCAGAACCAGACTCATGTTGAACAGCCATCTGCCTCGACTGGATGGGCCGAAAATGGGATAGAAGGAGATGCAGGATAGAGACAGGCAAAGAGAGCAACAACAACATATGTTCTTGTTACCACAACAACATATGTCCTTGTTACATGAACAACAACAGACACATACTTATGGTTACAATGCCAATAATAGTGGTAGACTAGGGTGAAGATTGGCTAAATAAATAAATAAATAAATAAATTAGCGAGAGAAGCAGAGTAATGATAAAGGCTGAGGTAATCGTAATTGTAACAGTTGAAGTCAACAGGTCTACTATTAGCATTAGCAGCAACAATAATGATACTATGGGGAAGGCTGATGTTAGTAGTTGTTGCAGTCGAGCAGGTCCACAGCAGCAGGTGGTCTGCAGCAACGATCCTCAGGAACCTTCAAGACAAGGGAGCACAAGAACTCCCGGGAAGATATGTGGTTAGTAATGTTAATGGGACCAGAAAATACAGAGTTAATGAGCTGCATTAATATGACAGATAGAGAGAGAGAGAGAGTCAGAGAGAGAGGAAGAGAGAGAGAGAGAGAGAGAGTCAGAGAGTCAGAGAGAGAGAGAGAGAGAGAAGCTTGGTGTGTCAGATCCCCCTGGCAGTCTAAACCTATAGCAGCATAACTATGGGCTAGTCCAAGCCTGAGCCAGCCCTAACTATAAGCTTTATCAAAGAGGAAAGTTTTAAGTCTACTCTTAAAAGAAGAGAGGGTGTCTGCCTCCCGGACCTTGACTGGTAGATTGTTCCAGAGGAGGGGGGCCTGGTAATTGAAGGCTCTACCTCCAACACTACTCTTAGAGACTTTAGGTACCACAAGCAGGCCTGCATCCTGGGAGCGCAATGTTCTAGAGGGGTAATATGGCACTATGAGCTCTTTAAGATATGATGGTGCCTGACCATTAAGAGCTTTGTAAGTAAGAAGAAGGATTTTAAATTCTATTCTAGATTTTACAGGAAGCCAGTGCAGAGAGGCTAATACAGGAGAGATGTGCTCTCTCTTCCTAGTTCCTAGTTTTGAGACCACGTGGTTTATGCTTATGATGGCAAGTCTGTTAAAATACACATGTTGACACCTTCGTCCGTCCTTTTGTTCAGGGAATGTGAAGCTGTTTTCAATGTGAAATGGACCTGTGTACCAACTCTGTTCGTACCTTATCAGTTAGAGGAGATGGCGAGTCAGCAGGGTCTATTGGAGCAGCAGAAGGAGCGCTTGATGCTGCTGCATCACTGCTGGGTTGTGCTGCTGAGGTGGAGGTGATAGGAGGAGCGCTTGATGTAGTAGATGGCCCAAGATTTGAAGGGGTGGGACTGAGAAATCACAACAGCGCATCTGAAGAGAGAAGAGGAGTATGTGACACCAGTCTACTAATAAACATATGATTCCAAGAATAAAATGAAATGAAATAATATCAATGAAAAACCTAACAGATACATGCATGATGTTCACTATACTGTACATGTATAATACACAATGTACTTTTTCTGATATGCAAATTATATTAGATTCAACTTTATTGTCATTACAGTGAAATGCTGATTAGCAGAACGCAAAGAAGCAGTAAACTGCAGTATAATATAGCATGTGGGTTATGCTATAACATTAATGATGTGCACTTTAACACTGATGTAAAGTTTAACACTATAAACACACTTTAGACAATATGAACTGTAACACAACAAACAGCTAGGCTTACAACTATAATATATAAAGGGGTGGAAAAGGAATAGCAAGCTGGGGAAACGTGAGCTAACCAGATGTCAATAAAAATGGAAAAAAATTTAACATTATAACACCTGCTGAATAGATCTAATATTTACACGTTTCCCTGAGGAAGGTAAGGTGGGAGTAGTTACATTACTATTTTCCATAACAGCTTAGGCCCTTCCATAACATTAACTGACGTTAAAACTAACAACTCAGCTGTTGCGCCGGCGACCTACTATTTGATTAGCAAACCATGTTATGCTAATGGTTAACAACGTTATCATCGTTCTGCAACAGACAAATAATGTCATGACATCATAATTACTGTAACGTTACGTTACCTCTGTCTTTGTCTCGTTTTTCCTCCTCTTCTTTTCTTTTTTTCCTCCCCTGGGCACCAGACAGTTTGGGACGTTTAGACATTTTGTCGAGCTTGGGGGTTACGTCAAAAAGCGACCATCCCCCCAGGTAGCAGGTAAAGTTCATTAGTCGGAGGAGGGGGGGCATCTTAGGAAAGTAACGTATCATCATTATTATTGTTATTATTACTATATAATAGGCTTTGCTATGCAGTTAAATTAATGTGGGTTTATTATTTTCATATTAACACATAATAATACCAACTAGTTTAAAGTTACACTTTTTTTCTTCCCCCATTTGTGGCGCCCCCTGGATTGACGGTGCCCTTAGCATTTGCCTATACTGCCTATGCCACGGGCCGGCCCTGCATAGCTGTAGCAGTTTTTATTTGTTTTTTTACATGTTAAAGGATGGGAAGAAACCTGAGCACCACACTCTAACAAATGATGCGCTTTGAATTTGAATTTGCATGGATATTTTTAAGTTATTTCAACTTAGCTAGTATTAAGTACATGCCACAAAACTTCTCTAGTTAGGCCAACTCAATTACTTTAGTATAAGCAACATGATTTGCCTTGTCCTCTACAAGCCTATTTAAGTTGAACCAACCTAATTTTAATTGTGTTAAAATTACTCCTTTTAGTTATTCTAACTTATTTCTTTTCCTTTCATTCTACTCAGAAATGTCCATGCAAATTGTTACCTTAATTTTTTTTAGTACAAGAACTTATTTATCTAAGTCAGAATAAATCACACATTGAAATTACAGTTTTATGATCCAACTGTTTATTCAAACACCAGTCAGCATCTTACAGTAACAGGACTGATTGTATATTGACATTTTAATAGTACACAAAAATGTAGCCTTCATAAAAATGTAGCCTTCAGGAAACTTACAACATAAAGCCCTGTAAAACTGTCTCAGAAAGATTGAAAATTTTTACAGTCTTGCTCTTGAGACTGATTAGAGTTCTGTAATATCCCCGTCACCATCCTGGTAGGTCAGAATCACTATAAATGTTTTAAGGGTTTGTTGTGGGAAAATTCCACATGTGAAAACCCTTACACAAGTTTTTATGGATTGGTCTTTTAAGGCTTCCTCGCCGATCTCTTGTTGCACTGCTGGTGCCTTTTAATGGACCTGATTGGCAAACTGGGCAGGGGCTCATGGGTAACCTTGGATTGGTTGTCCAAATGAACTGGGGGGCCGTGTCGTGCAGCAGGTGTTTTCTTCGATGAAATGGCACTGCGTTCTTTGTCAGTTAGTGCCGGCTTCTTTCCTTCTAAACGCTGCCTGATGCTGCGGGTCTCTTCAGTTGCAAATCTTAGCAAAGGCTCCCTAGTATCATTTGCAGTGTAGGGGGAGCGCAACTTCTCTCTGACAAAGATTGCATCGAGCCGAGTTTTCATTCACTTTAATAAAGTGAGCCCAAACCTTCGAGCGCTTGGCCCTCACCGACATGATTGAGAGTGAGCTAGCTGCGTCATCACCTGTCGACAGTGTCATAATTACGCGACAGTTGGGTAGACGTTCAAAAAAGTACCGATAACAGTACCGTTTGTCCAGAATCTTAACGGTACCCTGGTACCGACCCAATTAGGAACGGGTACCAAAAAGTACTGGTCCTCGGTATACATCCCTAACTGTTACTCACGTGAGTTAATTGCAGCCTGTTCCGTTCCAAATGCCGTTTCATGCTGCAGGTTTCTTCAGTGCCAAATCTAGACAAAGGTTCCACTGTGTCTGTAGTACAGTATAAGGATCCCTCCACCCCGGCAGGGGGGCGGGGTTTTCCTGCAGGTGTTGGTTTTGTGGAAACAGGCGGCCGGCAGGTCTGCTTCAGATTGCTGTTTCTGTTTTCTGTGTACGTTAACTGCAGACTGTCCTGTTCCAAATGCCGTTTCATGCTACGGGTTTTGTCAGTAGCATATCTAGACAAAGGTACCCCTGTATCATTTGCAGAGTAGGGGGAGCTCTGATGCCCAGGTGGGGGGTTGCGTTTTCCTGCAGGTGTTTGTTTTGTGGGAATGGGTGGGAGAGGGGCCTGGGCAGAATAGACCTCACTGTTCTCCTTAAAGGTTGGATGCAGCTTGTCCTGCTCCAAATCCAGCTCAGTGGACGGTGTTTTTTCAGTGGAATATCTGTGCAATAATTCCCGTGTTTCTTTTTTACAGTAAGGGGACCCAGTAACACCTGCAGTGACATGACCCCACCCTGGAATGACTTGCTTTTCCACAAAAGTGCCTCTGGCCTTCAGCATGGCAATTTGTTGACTGCCTGCAGCTTCAAGTTCACCCTTAACATAACCATGGAATTCTTCGTCATTCTCCGCAAAATGTTTGGCGATCTCTGCTTCAGCATTTTGTTCCTCCTTTTTCTGCTTTTTACAACGGGCACGTTTTTCAGCGATCAAGGAAGCATTTAGGTCTCGATACTTCTTGTTTTTTTCCATGATCTTCTCAACCTTTTGTTTTTCTTCTTCGAGAATCAACCTGTCAGCCTCATTCTGGGCCTGAAGCCAGTCCAGGTCCCTCTGCTTCTCCTCTTTCTTTTTCTGCTCTTTCTCACGTATCTTTGTTTCTCTGTGAGCAGAAATCGACTTGAGCATTTCGGCCTTGTCCATCTCTTTATCCTTCTTGTTTTTCAATTCTGCATTTTGTTCAGATATTTTAGACAGTTGGGCCTCCTCCCACTGGGTTGTAGCGGCAGCCTGCTGCCTCTTTCTAACTGCCAATTTATCTGATGCAATTTCTCTTATTTCCTGCCTATTTTTGAATTGTTCTTCTTTGTAATGATTTCTTTCCTGCTCCTTTTTGTTTATGTCAAGCTGATCACGTATTCTTTTCAAATCTTCCAGCTTTGATTTTTGTGTCTCCTTTTCTCTGCAGAGGTTCTTCTTAGAGATTTCCTTCAGTCGATTGTCATGAAGAATTTGACTTACCTTTGCTGTTTCTTTGGCCTGATTTTGTTGCTCCTTAGAGTGCAATTCATCAAGGACCTGAAGCCTCTTTCTTTCTTCTTTCTCAGACTGTTTCTCTATCTGTCTCAGCTGTTCCTTCTCCTTTATTTTCTCATTGTTACAACTGATCTGGTTGTAAAGCCTCTCTTTCTGGAAAATGTTATTCTGCTCTTCTTTCAGAGCGCTTTGTTTGTCCAGTTGAAGCCTCATCTCTTCAGACTTCCGTCTTCTTTGGCCTTCAGCAATCTTTTTTTCACGCCTAAATTTCACCAATGCTTCATTCTCCTGGTGCACTTGGGTGAATTGAAGGTCACTGTTGAATTTTCTGCTTTTCGAGTCTCTTCTGTTCGATCTCCTCTGCAGCAAGCGAATTAAAATAGTCCTCCTTTTCTTGCTTCTGTGGCTTTATTTCTGCCTTCAAAATCTCAGGGTCAGGTTTCCGGTGTTTACTACTACTAAATATGCAATACTTGCGGGGCTGGTCTACACTTTCTCCACCCGTGCACTCATTTGCCTCAGACTGGTCTAACAAAAGCTGGAGTCTTGCCAAATCTGACATGGTCAAATTGTCTTTCTTTGGTCGAATCATTTTGTTGTAGTTTGTTGGTTGTAGTTTAGATTAGTAATGGATTGTCTTGTCTCGCACAGATGTGTTCTACAATGGTCATAGCATGTGTTTATTTCGGGTGAGTGAACTCCGTACCTGTGTCATCACTGCGCTGCATGATTACAGTATTGCCGCCGTCTCTCCCTCTTGTCGGTTCAGGATCGCTGTATTAAAAACTCAGACGCAGTCTCCTTACTGAATAAATACAGACACGATCTGTCTGTATTTACATGCGTGTGACCGTAATTTATGCGGCTCTGCCTGAAAGAAATTTGTGTAGGAATCGATAAGCAAGTTCATCTAAATGATTCCTTCTGAATCAGTGTTAAGCATACAGTGCGTCAATGCATTATCATCACACTGTAAAAACTTATTGTGCAAAGATATCAAACATTAAATGACGATATTATTTACATGAAATTATATCGTAATCGTTTTTCTTTCAATTGGCACATAGATTTTAAAAGTGGCTGATAAAAAATCTGAGTGGCAGACATAAAAAAAAATACTTTCCTGCCACAGTGGCAGGCAGTGAAAAAAGTTTATTTCAGACTCTGATTATAACCATATCATATCAACATCAAACATGAGTTTAAAGCTACAATTTCCTCAAGAAACAAACATTTTATTCGGGACCCATTCAATTTCCCAGGGACCCACTCAAATCACCATCTCTGGGTCCAGAGGACTCACTGCATTGAAAGCCTATCAACATCACAGCCATCACAGCAGCTTCACTTACCTCCTTATAATATTTGGTGAAATATCCTTGATGTCAGACTTGATCAGGATTGTTTGTGTATACATAAATATTCATTGTACATCATATAGCAAGGATTTCATGTTCATAGTTTTGTCTACTTTTTTCTTTTGGTTTTGAATAGTGAGATCCTGTCACGCTGACCCCAACTATTCTGTTGACTGATCAAGACTGGGAAATGACCTTCACCAGTGGAGCTCCACACATTGTTAGAGAGGACGGCATCGAGGTGTGTCACAGCTCAGGAACTGACAAAGGTTTATCTCAGCCTTCTGCACATACTTTGTCTTCAACCTGGCATATCCAAGTCACCTTAAGGACACACTAATGTTCCTCCAAAGGTAGATTGTCTCCTCTATTGACTCCACCAGCCTCCTCCATCCCAGTGCTGCAAAAATCCCTTACATCCAATCACAACACTGTAATGTCGGTTTAACTGACTAAGCTGTTTAAATGTGTAAAAAAGCAACAATGTCGAGTAGACTATCAGAGAGATTTGTCAAAAATGTTCTGCATTAAGTGAAGAAGTAAACCTCTCTCTCTTTCATTTGATTGTCGCATGGGCAACATTACACTTCCATGTAAATGATGGCACTTTAAATCTTGCTAGAATGTAAAATTCATGTTTTAAGTACTCATTTATTATTTGAATTAATTTGTTTTCAGTTACAAAGGTTTTGACACCCAAAATTTCCTAAGGGAGAACCTCCAGACCCCCAACTTACAAACACACACTATGTTTCCCGACCAATGTTGAAGTATTTATTATCATTATAGTGAGGCCCGGCCCTAACCAATTTGGCGCCCTAGGCAAGATTTTAGGTGGCGCCCCCCTTGCATCGCAGTAAATTCCACTGCTAGTGTATATACTCACAAGAAACTGAATAGCTTTGTCTTGGACAATCTTTTATTTAAAGAAAGCAATTGCCCAATCAAAATACTTAGAATTAGAAAGAAAGAAATACAAAAAAATATGAAATGAACATATGAAATACAATATAAATAGCTTAGATAAAGTATAAGATTTAAATACCCATAAAATAAAAGGTGTAAACAAGTGATATAAAATAAATTATAAATACAATATAAATAAGGCACTGCACAAAATAAGAAACCAGTATTGACAAAAAATTACAAGGGTTTAAATAAAAAGGGGAACAAAAAGGGGATCTTACAAAGACCTCTAGTGGTGCTTTTTGGTACTGCATTAACTTGAATGACTTAAAAACTACACCACCACCTCCTCAACCTCACATCACCTGCTACAGCTTTACTCTCCTGGTCTTTCTTGCAGCAAAGTCATCAACAACATCATCATATGACAACTGTTTTGAGACCACGTGGTTTATGCTTATGATGGCAAGTCTGTTAAAATACACATGTTGACACCTTCGTCCGTCCTTTTGTTCAGGGAATGTGAAGCTGTTTTCAATGTGAAATGGACCTGTGTACCAACTCTGTTCGTACCTTATCAGTTAGAGGAGATGGCGAGTCAGCAGGGTCTATTGGAGCAGCAGAAGGAGCGCTTGATGCTGCTGCATCACTGCTGGGTTGTGCTGCTGAGGTGGAGGTGATAGGAGGAGCGCTACTGATGTAGTAGATGGCCCAAGATTTGAAGGGGTGGGACTGAGAAATCACAACAGCGCATCTGAAGAGAGAAGAGGAGTATGTGACACCAGTCTACTAATAAACATATGATTCCAAGAATAAAATGAAATGAAATAATATCAATGATGCATGATGTTCACTATACTGTACATGTATAATACACAATGTACTTTTTCTGATATGCAAATTATATTAGATTCAACTTTATTGTCATTACAGTGAAATGCTGATTAGCAGAACGCAAAGAAGCAGTAAACTGCAGTATAATATAGCATGTGGGTTATGCTATAACATTAATGATGTGCACTTTAACACTGATGTAAAGTTTAACACTATAAACACACTTTAGACAATATGAACTGTAACACAACAAACAGCTAGGCTTATAACTATAATATATAAAGGGGTGGAAAAGGAATAGCAAGCTGGGGAAACGTGAGCTAACCAGATGTCAATAAAAATGGAAAAAAATTTAACATTATAACACCTGCTGAATAGATCTAATATTTACACGTTTCCCTGAGGAAGGTAAGGTGGGAGTAGTTACATTACTATTTTCCATAACAGCTTAGGCCCTTCCATAACATTAACTGACGTTAAAACTAACAACTCAGCTGTTGCGCCGGCGACCTACTATTTGATTAGCAAACCATGTTATGCTAATGGTTAACAACGTTATCATCGTTCTGCAACAGACAAATAATGTCATGACATCATAATTACTGTAACGTTACGTTACCTCTGTCTTTGTCTCGTTTTTCCTCCTCTTCTTTTCTTTTTTTCCTCCCCTGGGCACCAGACAGTTTGGGACGTTTAGACATTTTGTCGAGCTTGGGGGTTACGTCAAAAAGCGACCATCCCCCCAGGTAGCAGGTAAAGTTCATTAGTCGGAGGAGGGGGGGCATCTTAGGAAAGTAACGTATCATCATTATTATTGTTATTATTACTATATAATAGGCTTTGCTATGCAGTTAAATTAATGTGGGTTTATTATTTTCATATTAACACATAATAATACCAACTAGTTTAAAGTTACACTTTTTTTCTTCCCCCATTTGTGGCGCCCCCTGGATTGACGGTGCCCTTAGCATTTGCCTATACTGCCTATGCCACGGGCCGGCCCTGCATAGCTGTAGCAGTTTTTATTTGTTTTTTTACATGTTAAAGGATGGGAAGAAACCTGAGCACCACACTCTAACAAATGATGCGCTTTGAATTGGAATTTGCATGGATATTTTTAAGTTATTTCAACTTAGCTAGTATTAAGTACATGCCACAAAACTTCTCTAGTTAGGCCAACTCAATTACTTTAGTATAAGCAACATGATTTGCCTTGTCCTCTACAAGCCTATTTAAGTTGAACCAACCTAATTTTAATTGTGTTAAAATTACTCCTTTTAGTTATTCTAACTTATTTCTTTTCCTTTCATTCTACTCAGAAATGTCCATGCAAATTGTTACCTTAATTTTTTTTAGTACAAGAACTTATTTATCTAAGTCAGAATAAATCACACATTGAAATTACAGTTTTATGATCCAACTGTTTATTCAAACACCAGTCAGCATCTTACAGTAACAGGACTGATTGTATATTGACATTTTAATAGTACACAAAAATGTAGCCTTCATAAAAATGTAGCCTTCAGGAAACTTACAACATAAAGCCCTGTAAAACTGTCTCAGAAAGATTGAAATTTTTTACAGTCTTGCTCTTGAGACTGATTAGAGTTCTGTAATATCCCCGTCACCATCCTGGTAGATCAGAATCACTATAAATGTTTTAAGGGTTTGTTGTGGGAAAATTCCACATGTGAAAACCCTTACACAAGTTTTTATGGATTGGCCTTTTAAGGCTTCCTCGCCGATCTCTTGTTGCACTGCTGGTGCCTTTTAATGGACCTGATTGGCAAACTGGGCAGGGGCTCATGGGTAACCTTGGATTGGTTGTCCAAATGAACTGGGGGGCCGTGTCGTGCAGCAGGTGTTTTCTTTGATGAAATGGCACTGCGTTCTTTGTCAGTTAGTGCCGGCTTCTTTCCTTCTAAACGCTGCCTGATGCTGCGGGTCTCTTCAGTTGCAAATCTTAGCAAAGGCTCCCTAGTATCATTTGCAGTGTAGGGGGAGCGCAACTTCTCTCTGACAAAGATTGCATCGAGCCGAGTTTTCATTCACTTTAATAAAGTGAGCCCAAACCTTCGAGCGCTTGGCCCTCGCCGACATGATTGAGAGTGAGCCAGCTGCGTCATCACCTGTCGACAGCGGCAGTGTCATAATTACGCGACAGTTGGGTAGACGTTCAAAAAAGTACCGATAACAGTACCGTTTGTCCAGAATCTTAACGGTACCCTGGTACCGACCCAATTAGGAACGGGTACCAAAAAGTACTGGTCCTCGGTATACATCCCTAACTGTTACTCACGTGAGTTAATTGCAGCCTGTTCCGTTCCAAATGCCGTTTCATGCTGCAGGTTTCTTCAGTGCCAAATCTAGACAAAGGTTCCACTGTGTCTGTAGTACAGTATAAGGATCCCTCCACCCCGGCAGGGGGGCGGGGTTTTCCTGCAGGTGTTGGTTTTGTGGAAACAGGCGGCCGGCAGGTCTGCTTCAGATTGCTGTTTCTGTTTTCTGTGTACGTTAACTGCAGACTGTCCTGTTCCAAATGCCGTTTCATGCTACGGGTTTTGCAGTAGCATATCTAGACAAAGGTACCCCTGTATCATTTGCAGAGTAGGGGGAGCTCTGATGCCCAGGTGGGGGGTTGCGTTTTCCTGCAGGTGTTTGTTTTGTGGGAATGGGTGGGAGAGGGGCCTGGGCAGAATAGACCTCACTGTTCTCCTTAAAGTTTGGATGCAGCTTGTCCTGCTCCAAATCCAGCTCAGTGGACGGTGTTTTTTCAGTGGAATATCTGCAATAATTCCCGTGTTTCTTTTTTACAGTAAGGGGACCCAGTAACACCTGCAGTGACATGACCCCACCCTGGAATGACTTGCTTTTCCACAAAAGTGCCTCTGGCCTTCAGCATGGCAATTTGTTGACTGCCTGCAGCTTCAAGTTCACCCTTAACATAACCATGGAATTCTTCGTCATTCTCCGCAAAATGTTTGGCGATCTCTGCTTCAGCATTTTGTTCCTCCTTTTTCTGCTTTTCACAACGGGCACGTTTTTCAGCGATCAAGGAAGCATTTAGGTCTTGATACTTCTTGTTTTTTTCCTTGATCTTCTCAACCTTTTGTTTTTCTTCTTCGAGAATCAACCTGTCAGCCTCATTCTGGGCCTGAAGCCAGTCCAGGTCCCTCTGCTTCTCCTCTTTCTTTTTCTGCTCTTTCTCACGTATCTTTGTTTCTCTGTGAGCAGAAATCGACTTGAGCATTTCGGCCTTGTCCATCTCTTTATCCTTCTTGTTTTCTTGTCTTCTTGGCAACATAGGCGCATGGGTAATTGAGTAATTTGCCGTTTGGTTACAAAGCACAATGCCAGATCCATGCAGTGTAGTTATGTTAGAGCTAGTTGGCAAACCTTAGCATGCTTGTAACGTTATGACAACCAAAATACCATTTGAGTATGTATGTCACTGTTAACTAATAACTAAATAACTTCGACACCTAACATGATACTAACTTAGTTATTAGGACAAACAGTGTTGATTTTGGACAACATGATAATGGTCAACATGATGCCAGTTGATGAACACGTCTCTTCAGTGAAAAGAAAACGGAGCTGGGGAGTTCTGAGATTGAGCATGCTCAGTTTCACGTGTCTTCGGCAAAAACCTCGGACGCGCGTTCATTCGTGCAAGTGTCCGCGCGAGCGTGTACAAGAAGGTTGACTTCGGTTCACTCAACGGCCTACATTTGTAACACTCAACCTTTTTATCTTGTCGATGTTAAACGCTCAAGGGTTCTTTTTTAGTAGAAAAGAAAACCTGTATCATTTTTAAACAGAAACATTTCAACAGGGAACAGAGGAAATGTCAATTTAAAATAAGTTTCACCCTCTTTTCTTTGTATTGTCACGCTGCTTAGGTGATCAAAGAAATGTGCGTCACTCAAAGACATTTACTTCACCCAGCTCATTACGGCAGATGAAAATTTAATTACAACAAAAATAACTCTCTAAATCAGTCCCATATTTATTCAAAACCAACTAAAAGTCTGAATCTAACGAAATATTAACTTAAAGCAATTCTTACCTTTCTGGCATGTCCCTCAGCACTTAGTTAAGATTTGAACAAGAACATCTCCGCCTCCCTTCAAAGTCCCACCCTCTTCCCCCTGCCTGACCTCTGACGCTCCCCTCCCTCCCTCCTCCTCCATGCGTCCCTGACGCGTGCGGTGAGAGAGTCAGAGTCAGAGGCACAGGTAAGTGAAAACTAACCAACAGTAATTAAATAATATTCAATTCTGCATGTGGTATAAAATAAAATTCCCTCCCTCGTAACGTTTAGTTACCTTTTCTAGTCTGACGAACTACCAACGTTACTATCGTAATTATAGCATTTCATCGCCTGTTTGTTTACAGTCAAACGCGTCGTTTTTCGGCAGAATTAATATTTTCTTGCTGTCACAACGTCTTACCTTGCCTGAATTGTCCCGGTAACGTTTGTCATTAAATTAGGAGCAGTAGAAGCAGTTTTGTTTACAGGTTAACTTTGTTGAGAACCTGTTTTGTCAGCTAACGGTAGCTAACGGTAGCTAACTTTAGCCCTCGTTCAGACGTTTAGCTTCAACATTTTTTTCTTTTAACTTTATGTTATATAGTCACAAAGTAAAAGGCTCTTTCTTTTTTTTTAAATTGTGGTGCTTCTTGGAGGAGAGTGTGGTTGGAGATCCCGACTACGTTCCGGATCTTCAGAGGCAGGGGTCGACAGCAGCAGCCTACAGCAGGAACCAGCACAGGAGGTGTAAGAGCCCCGAGAAGGGCAGGTCCTTCCAGGGGCTGCCAGGGTAGAAGCAGCAGGGCTGTGGGGTGATGCGGAGTGGGGAATCTGCTGAGGAGAGGCCCGGAACCAGCAGACAAGCTGCCCCAAGATCCACAACAAGAGCCAGTCGGAGGGCACGTGGACCTGCTGTACTCAGTCCTGACGATCTCATCCGAGTCCAGCAGTTCATATAGTTTTGTATTTTTTCTTATTCACGTTGTTCAATAAAACCTTGCATTGTATAATTGCCTTCGTCTTTTTACTCACATAAAGTAATGTTTATTATGCTTTACTTCCATTATGACCCTTTTTTCATATTCCCACTTCATCTGAATGAACTGCAGTGAATTACTAAAATCAATTTTTTTAGAAAAACATTTATTATTGTACACAGTTTATCTTTTTTTTTCTTACAGCTGTCTTCTATAAGAAATTAGTTATTTGGTCCCAATAAAAAAGCAAATAAATAACATAAGGCACTTGCAAGATTACTGTTTAGTAATGCAAACAAATCTTTCAGATGTAACATTCAGCTCTTCATGAGTTCCAGGGGTACCAAGTCTTGGCTGGTGCTGGATGTCCTCCATTACGGTGAGAGTGGTGTACCTTGACAAAGAGTAAAAAAAAAAATAGGAACGTGACACAGGATATAAATTGCATAAACTCAAACAGGCTAGATTTTATATAGATCTTAAGCTGCTTTGGCACAGAGTGATGTTATCACAATGTACAGTAAGTGGAGCAAGTGTATGTATCAACTTATTACAATTTAAAATTCCCTACTGGTAAATAGTACTTCTTCCCAAGGATGGAAAAAGTCACAAACATAGACAGATCGGTCTTATTTACACATATGTCAGCTAGCCAGCATTATCTATTAGCCGGAGAAGTCTTCTAGCAATGTGCTGAACTAGCTCTGGTTACTGTACAACCAACCAAGTCAAACGCAACCCCGGAGTTATAATACTAAAACTGGGTTAATGACAACTTCACAATAAACACTGAGGCTAACGCTGAAGCTAACGTCACCGGTAGTGTAACGTTAAACAAACCAAGCTGTGGAGTCAGTTTGTTTACACTACCGGTGCTAACGCTAACGCTAACGCTAACGCTAGGCTAGGCTAAATTTCCCTGCACAAATAACATAATATTACAGAACGACAGTAACTGGTAACTGATGTTATCACATGTAATGTTGTGTTTTAGGATTAGGCAAACTTAACGTACCTGTCCAGCAGAAACTCCGCGACCATCTCATCTCTTTTTGTTGATGTTGACTCCAGTCTTGCCTCTTGCCGCATCAAGCTCTTTCTTTAAGGCAGCTTTTTGTGAAATAGTCTTCTTTGTCCTGATAATTTTCTCTGTGGGGGCAGCTGATGATGGAAGTGGCGGCTCGCCTTGGTCAGTCATTGTCAGGTCTCCGTTCCTTGCTCTCTCTCACCGCTCTACTGCGCTACCAGAGAGGCGCGCGACTTGCGCGCCGTGACAGCGGAGCAACTGGGAGGGAAGTGGCGACGGATGACAGACAGGAAGCTCGGCAAATCAATTTATTCGGACCGAATAAAATGATTGGTCGGACTTTTATCAGAAATATATGAGAATTAAATATTGATGAGTTTCAACGCCTAGTTGATTTCTTTTACATTTTATTGTGTTATACGCTTATTAGGAGCATTTTATGATTACAAAAAAAAAGCGTAAAAATGCCAGAAAGGTAAGAATTGCTTTAAATAAACTAAAGTTCACTCAAATAGTCTTTTTTAGTCCTATTTTCACCACGATAACAAACAATAAATCCGCCAATGCCGTCGTCCGTTTGTCCCAAAACAAAAAATATTCTGTTTGTTCCAAAAATTCAAAAAATAATCCACCAAAAAGGCGATCGATCGCGACTGGTACCAGTATCTCACCCAGTCTCAAGAGGAAGAGCAATCTGTCGGTCTATGTTCTTGCGTTCTTCTCCTGCTTGTTCAGCCGCAGGAGATGCCAGCACGGAGAGTCCCAATAATCTTCTTTCAGATTATTTTAATTCCCCCCCACAGTTCATTCAAAAGTTTCGTTTCTCATTACAGTTTCTTTCACATTTGAATAGACTATGGTTTAGTAAAAGGCAGCTGCAGAATCTCGCCTGACGCTCCACAATTCAACTCTGCCACGCCACAAGAATCCCTCCTCCCCTCGTCGACGCCACATCCTGTCTGACCTCGGCACAGACATATGCCTTAACTGGCACATACCCACATCCTTTTAATTTACAGTGGAACATTTAAGTTTCACAGCATTAAGGGGCAAAACAGACCTTAGTCTCTTATAAACCTTCTAATACAATCCCTTTTAAAATTGATTTGACACTTTTTTTCTTTAATGTGGCTCTGTCACACACTGAACACATTATATATTTTCAAATATTCATTGAGGGGTTTTTATTCTGTGACATTTACACTGAACAAAAATATAAAGGAAACACTTTTGTTTTTGCTCCCATTTTTCATGAGCTGTTCTCAAAGATCTAAGACTTTTTCTATGTACACAAAAGGCCTATTTCATCAAATATCTCAAATCTCGGACATGTCACCCATTGAGCATGTTTGGGATGCTCTGGATCGACGTATACGACAGCATGTTCCAGTTCCTGCCAATATCCAGCAACTTCGCACAGCCATTGAAGAGGAGTGGACCAACATTCCACAGGCCACAATCAACAACCTGATCAAATATGCGAAGGAGATGTGTTGCACTGTGTGAGGCAAATGATGGTCACACCAGATACTGACTGGTGATACTGGTTTTCTGACCCCCCAAACCATATTTTTTGGTTCAGCCTCATTCTGGGCCTGAAGCCAGTCCAGGTCCCTCTGCTTCTCCTCTTTCTTTTTCTGCTCTTTCTCACGTATCTTTGTTTCTCTGTGAGCAGAAATCGACATGAGCATTTCGGCCTTGTCCATCTCTTTATCCTTCTTGTTTTCTTGTCTTCTTGGCAACATAGGCGCATGGGTAATTGAGTAATTTGCCGTTTGGTTACAAAGCACAATGCCAGATCCATGCAGTGTAGTTATGTTAGAGCTAGTTGGCAAACCTTAGCATGCTTGTAACGTTATGACAACCAAAATACTATTTGAGTATGTATGTCACTGTTAACTAATAACTAAATAACTTAGACACCTAACATGATACTAACTTAGTTATTAGGACAAACAGTGTTGATTTTTGACAACATGATAATGGTCAACATGATGCCAGTTGATGAACACGTCTCTTCAGTGAAAAGAAAACGGAGCTGGGGAGTTCTGAGATTGAGCATGCTCAGTTTCACGTGTCTTCGGCAAAAACCTCGGACGCGCGTTCATTCGTGCAAGTGTCCGCGCGAGCGTGTACAAGAAGGTTGACTTCGGTTCACTCAACGGCCTACATTTGTAACACTCAACCTTTTTATCTTGTCGATGTTAAAAGCTCAAGGGTTCTTTTTTAGTAGAAAAGAAAACCTGTATCATTTTTAAACAGAAACATTTCAACAGGGAACAGAGGAAATATCAATTTAAAATAAGTTTCACCCTCTTTTCTTTGTATTGTCACGCTGCTTAGGTGATCAAAGAAATGTGCGTCACTCAAAGACATTTACTTCACCCAGCTCATTACGGCAGATGAAAATTTAATTACAACAAAAATAACTCTCTAAATCAGTCCCATATTTATTCAAAACCAACTAAAAGTCTGAATCTAACGAAATATTAACTTAAAGCAATTCTTACCTTTCTGGCATGTCCCTCAGCACTTAGTTAAGATTTGAACAAGAACAACTCCGCCTCCCTTCAAAGTCCCACCCTCTTCCCCCTGCCTGACCTCTGACGCTCCCCTCCCTCCCTCCTCCTCCATGCGTCCCTGACGCGTGCGGTGAGAGAGTCAGAGTCAGAGGCACAGGTAAGTGAAAACTAACCAACAGTAATTAAATAATATTCAATTCTGCATGTGGTATAAAATAAAATTCCCTCCCTCGTAACGTTTAGTTACCTTTTCTAGTCTGACGAACTACCAACGTTACTATCGTAATTATAGCATTTCATCGCCTGTTTGTTTACAGTCAAACGCGTCGTTTTTCGGCAGAATTAATATTTTCTTGCTGTCACAACGTCTTACCTTGCCTGAATTGTCCCGGTAACGTTTGTCATTAAATTAGGAGCAGTAGAAGCAGTTTTGTTTACAGGTTAACTTTGTTGAGAACCTGTTTTGTCAGCTAACGGTAGCTAACGGTAGCTAACTTTAGCCCTCGTTCAGACGTTTAGCTTCAACATTTTTTTCTTTTAACTTTATGTTATATAGTCACAAAGTAAAAGGCTCTTTCTTTTTTTTTAAATTGTGGTGCTTCTTGGAGGAGAGTGTGGTTGGAGATCCCGACTACGTTCCGGATCTTCAGAGGCAGGGGTCGACAGCAGCAGCCTACAGCAGGAACCAGCACAGGAGGTGTAAGAGCCCCGAGAAGGGCAGGTCCTTCCAGGGGCTGCCAGGGTAGAAGCAGCAGGGCTGTGGGGTGATGCGGAGTGGGGAATCTGCTGAGGAGAGGCCCGGAACCAGCAGACAAGCTGCCCCAAGATCCACAACAAGAGCCAGTCGGAGGGCACGTGGACCTGCTGTACTCAGTCCTGACGATCTCATCCGAGTCCAGCAGTTCATATAGTTTTGTATTTTTTCTTGTTCACGTTGTTCAATAAAACCTTGCATTGTATAATTGCCTTCGTCTTTTTACTCACATAAAGTAATGTTTATTATGCTTTACTTCCATTATGACCCTTTTTTCATATTCCCACTTCATCTGAATGAACTGCAGTGAATTACTAAAATCAATTTTTTTAGAAAAACATTTATTATTGTACACAGTTTATCTTTTTTTTTCTTACAGCTGTCTTCTATAAGAAATTAGTTATTTGGTCCCAATAAAAAAGCAAATAAATAACATAAGGCACTTGCAAGATTACTGTTTAGTAATGCAAACAAATCTTTTAGATGTAACATTCAGCTCTTCATGAGTTCCAGGGGTACCAAGTCTTGGCTGGTGCTGGATGTCCTCCATTACGGTGAGAGTGGTGTACCTTGACAAAGAGTAAAAAAAAAAATAGAAACGTGACACAGGATATAAATTGCATAAACTCAAACAGGCTAGATTTTATATAGATCTTAGGCTGCTTTGGCACAGAGTGATGTTATCACAATGTACAGTAAGTGGAGCAAGTGTATGTATCAACTTATTACAATTTAAAATTCCCTACTGGTAAATAGTACTTCTTCCCAAGGATGGAAAAAGTCACAAACATAGACAGATCGGTCTTATTTACACATATGTCAGCTAGCCAGCATTATCTATTAGCCGGAGAAGTCTTCTAGCAATGTGCTGAACTAGCTCTGGTTACTGTACAACCAACCAAGTCAAACGCAACCCCGGAGTTATAATACTAAAACTGGGTTAATGACAACTTCACAATAAACACTGAGGCTAACGCTGAAGCTAACGTCACCGGTAGTGTAACGTTAAACAAACCAAGCTGTGGAGTCAGTTTGTTTACACTACCGGTGCTAACGCTAACGCTAACGCTAACGCTAGGCTAGGCTAAATTTCCCTGCACAAATAACATAATATTACAGAACGACAGTAACTGGTAACTGATGTTATCACATGTAATGTTGTGTTTTAGGATTAGGCAAACTTAACGTACCTGTCCAGCAGAAACTCCGCGACCATCTCATCTCTTTTTGTTGATGTTGACTCCAGTCTTGCCTCTTGCCGCATCAAGCTCTTTCTTTAAGGCAGCTTTTTGTGAAATAGTCTTCTTTGTCCTGATAATTTTCTCTGTGGGGGCAGCTGATGATGGAAGTGGCGGCTCGCCTTGGTCAGTCATTGTCAGGTCTCCGTTCCTTGCTCTCTCTCACCGCTCTACTGCGCTACCAGAGAGGCGCGCGACTTGCGCGCCGTGACAGCGGAGCAACTGGGAGGGAAGTGGCGACGGATGACAGACAGGAAGCTCGGCAAATCAATTTATTCGGACCGAATAAAATGATTGGTCGGACTTTTATCAGAAATATATGAGAATTAAATATTGATGAGTTTCAACGCCTAGTTGATTTCTTTTACATTTTATTGTGTTATACGCTTATTAGGAGCATTTTATGATTACAAAAAAAAAGCGTAAAAATGCCAGAAAGGTAAGAATTGCTTTAAATAAACTAAAGTTCACTCAAATAGTCTTTTTTAGTCCTATTTTCACCACGATAACAAACAATAAATCCGCCAATGCCGTCGTCCGTTTGTCCCAAAACAAAAAATATTCTGTTTGTTCCAAAAATTCAAAAAATAATCCACCAAAAAGGCGATCGATCGCGACTGGTACCAGTATCTCACCCAGTCTCAAGAGGAAGAGCAATCTGTCGGTCTATGTTCTTGCGTTCTTCTCCTGCTTGTTCAGCCGCAGGAGATGCCAGCACGGAGAGTCCCAATAATCTTCTTTCAGATTATTTTAATTCCCCCCCACAGTTCATTCAAAAGTCTCGTTTCTCATTACAGTTTCTTTCACATTTGAATAGACTATGGTTTAGTAAAAGGCAGCTGCAGAATCTCGCCTGACGCTCCACAATTCAACTCTGCCACGCCACAAGAATCCCTCCTCCCCTCGTCGACGCCACATCCTGTCTGACCTCGGCACAGACATATGCCTTAACTGGCACATACCCACATCCTTTTAATTTACAGTGGAACATTTAAGTTTCACAGCATTAAGGGGCAAAACAGACCTTAGTCTCTTATAAACCTTCTAATACAATCCCTTTTAAAATTGATTTGACACTTTTTTTCTTTAATGTGGCTCTGTCACACACTGAACACATTATATATTTTCAAATATTCATTGAGGGGTTTTTATTCTGTGACATTTACACTGAACAAAAATATAAAGGAAACACTTTTGTTTTTGCTCCCATTTTTCATGAGCTGTTCTCAAAGATCTAAGACTTTTTCTATGTACACAAAAGGCCTATTTCATCAAATATCTCAAATCTCGGACATGTCACCCATTGAGCATGTTTGGGATGCTCTGGATCGACGTATACGACAGCATGTTCCAGTTCCTGCCAATATCCAGCAACTTCGCACAGCCATTGAAGAGGAGTGGACCAACATTCCACAGGCCACAATCAACAACCTGATCAAATATGCGAAGGAGATGTGTTGCACTGTGTGAGGCAAATGATGGTCACACCAGATACTGACTGGTGATACTGGTTTTCTGACCCCCCAAACCATATTTTTTGGTTCAGTGTACTAACTAGCTACCTAGCTTGAAGCTCTTTACGAGATGCTAGGTTACAGTCGATTTAATGTTTGCTGATAACCACAATATAGCCCATCTGCACTCATTATTAAAGTTGTCACTTTAAAGTGTGTCAGTCTCCTGACTTTATTATTCAGTTGACTTTACTGTCTCACTGAACCTTAACATCAGCTAACTTTAGCGTGCTTGTTAGCCAGTTTTCCCTCCATTATCCTAGCTGCTATAGGCTATGTCTCCTCTGGTTCCCTCCCTCCCCCTCTCAGCTCGGCTCTCTCTGCCGATCTCTGTTACAGTTTAAAATTAATGTCTCTCCAGGCGGGAAATATTAATATTAATTATTATATGTTTCATACTATTTGCGTTAATACAACACTTTGTTTTATGTTCAAATTGTAGGTCAAACCATCTGTGCTTCCCTGATCCATCTACAAGACAGAGGAGAAGTCTTCAGACCACCACAGAGAGCGGAGAGGAGTGATATTTATTGCTTTTGCCAGATTTGAGAAACTTTTAATTATATGATTTTGGGCTGTGACAAACTGTTAAATACTTGTTTTTTAAAAACAACTTGAAGTGTAAATCCTTTTGCTTTTTGTTTTCAGCAATTTTCACATTTTACAATGGTTGCAGATGGCACAGGCTAGAGCACGTGATGTCATCGGTAGAGTGTAGTGCAGGTTAAAAATAACTCAAAATGTATCCAAACAAATTGCTCCTGAGCCCACAATTTTCACTCCACATACATAATTCATACATCAAAATGTAGGTAAACTTGTGCTGGTACTGCTAGCTGGGTTATTAAAGCAAAAAGGTTTACAGTTCTGCCACAAGAAGCTTAAATGCAACATGAACTTGATAACTGCCTCCATCTGCTCCTATGTTAAATTCTGACAGCAAAGTTCTAAACACACAAGATGTGAGCATTCTCTTCTATCGCCACCTTGGCCACATTTCTGGCATTTATGCCATGAAAATTACATGTGTGTCTTCAGCAGACTCTCAGGTTTCTGCTGGTGTGGTAATTTTGCTGATATCAGTTACGGGTTTGGCCCTGCAGCAGAAAATTCAGAGCTAAAATCTCAAGAAAATAAACAGTTTCAACCAGGAGTCAAAGCCACACAGCTGATTGAGATGAGCTAATTAGTGCAGTAAGACACACATGAGTGTCTTTCTCTTCCTCTCTCTCTATCTCTTACTCCCTCTTGCTCTCTCTCTTCCTTCCTCCCTCTCTCTCTCTCTCTCTTGCTCTCTCTCTTCCTTCCTCCCTCTCTCTCTCTCTCTTGCTCTCTCCCTCTCTCTGTCTTGCTCCCTCTTGCTCTATCTCACTCATCAGCTCTTTTTTTCTCACTTTCAGCTTCGTCCTCTTCCTCACCTTCATCTTCCCCACTTTAAGATTCATCTTCCACACCCCCTGCTTCTTCTTCCACACTTTAAGCTTCACCTTCCACACCTCTTGCTTCTTCTTACTCACTTTAAGCTTCATCTTCCACAGCTGCTGCTTCTTCTTCCTCACTTTGAGCTAAATTCTGCCTAATCTTCCTCACCTTTTTAATCTTTTCCACAGCTTTCAGCAGTTTCACATTTCTGCATTTTCAACAATGTTTTGTATTTTTAACAGTGTTTTGCAATTGCATTTCAGCCTTCAGCATTCCACGCATTTTCTGCAGGAAATGCAATTTTTCTAGTTTGGATTGACCTTTTTGCCACTGAAGCCATGTGGTTTCTTAATGGACACATCCTCCATTTGGGCTGTTTCTCATGTCTCTTAAATTGCATCCATGCTTCACTTGCATCTTTCACTTGCCACTTAGTCCCTCCAGAGATGCATGGAGAGACGCGGATCACCGCTGGATCAGCTATCAGTCTGCTTTAATAGCTGTTTGTGTCTGCGCATGTGCACTGTATTTATTCTAATAAAACACACACTCTGAGATAGTGACTCAGAAAACAAATCAAATTGGCAGTTATTAATTGCATTTTATTTATTTTATGACGAGTTTTGCTTAATATTTCAGATAATCTCTCAGATAATCAAATACCAACTCATTATACCGACGTTGTTTATAGTTGGTTTCAAGGCACAGTAAGCAGTATGAAACTCCAGTGATGTTGTGAAGTTTCACGAGTCGATCTGCTGCAGCGTCCAATCACTAACTGATATCTAATAAGTCGGCCAGGAAAAGACTTCCGTGGAGGCTGCTCTCGTGTATCCTTGCTCATCGCTCCTCTGAATGCCCTCCTCGCTCCTCGGAGCAGCGACAAGAGCTTTGAGATGGTCGTCAATATGACGGCTACGGAACTACTACCGGTTCGAGCGAGGTGCGAGGAAATATCAAATCAGAGACATGAGAAGCAGCCTTGATCTTTGCCTGTCCTGAGACAGACACACCCTTTTCTCTCTCTCTCTCTCTCTCTCTCTCTCTCTCTCTCTCTCTCACAAACACACACTTACACATGTAAATAGTAGACTTAGTTACATGTTTCGTGTTTTACTCCTGCTTTTGTCTTTTTAAATAAATCATTGTGTGGAATAAAAATGCTGACTATTTAATGTTGCACAAGAATGAATACTGTCAACCTCTTCTGCGTTTGAA
The DNA here is from genome assembly GCF_022749685.1 of Semicossyphus pulcher. Classification (NCBI taxonomy): domain Eukaryota; kingdom Metazoa; phylum Chordata; class Actinopteri; order Labriformes; family Labridae; genus Semicossyphus; species Semicossyphus pulcher. The sequence goes on from NW_027211697.1 coordinate 1,717,321, forward strand.
CTCCAAATCCTTAAGTAAATTGGGTTATAGTTATTAAGTTATTATTAAGTGACTTATTAATCAGAGTCCATATTGATAGTCTAGTATACTTTATGAGACTGAGATAATTGGATGGTTATTTTCTTGACTTTTTTTAAGTGGTGCCCCCTACAGAGGTGATTTAATTAGATTAAATCATATCTTTTATATGATTAATTATTTTTTTTATGAATTAATTAATATAATTTAAAAAATAATAATTATTTATTTATTTTAAAAGCCATTTTAATACCTCCCTTTTCTTATGGAATCCGACATAGAGGCATAGTTCGGTCCAAACAACATTGAACACATTATATATATTTTCAATTATTTTTTATTGTATTTTTATTTTTTTACATTTGATTATTATTATTGTATTGACATGTATGTTTTTTTTTACCTACCTTAAATGATGAATCTACCTTAAATGATGAACTATAGAGCACCTGGAGAAAAATCAGATACACAATGACACATAGCTGTAGCAGTTTTTAGTTGTTTTTTTCCATGTTAAAGGATGGGAAGAAACCTGAGCACCAGGAGAAAACCCTTTCACAAGTTGTTATGGATTGGCCTTTTAAGGCTTCCTCGCCGACATCTTGTTGCACTGCTAGTGCCTTTTAATGGACCTGATTTGCAAACTGGGCAGGGGCTCATGGATGCGTTTTCCTGCAGGTATGTCTTTATTTACGGAGATGGGATCTGCTGCTGATCGACCTTACTGTTACCCACGTAAGTTAATTGCAGCCTGTCCCGTTCCAAATGCCGTTTCATGCTGCGGGTTTCTTCAGTAGCATATCTACGCAAAGGTTCCCCTGTATCATTTGCAGGGTGCCTTTTAATGGACCTGTTTGGCAAACTGGGCAGGGGCTCATGGGTAACCTTGGATTGGTTGTCCAAATGAACAGGGGGGCCGTGTCGTGCAGCAGGTGTTTTCTTTGAGGAAATGGCACTGCGTTCTTTGTCAGTTAGTGCCGGCTTGTTTCCCTCTAAACGCTGCCTGATGCTGCGGGTCTCTTCAGTTGCAAATCTAAGCAAAGGTTCCCCAGTATCATTTGCAGTGTAGGGGGAGCTCTCATGCCTAGGGTGGACGGTGCGTTTTCCTGCAGGTATGTCTTTATTTATGGAGATGGGCGGGAGACGGGTCTGCTGCCGATCGGCCTTACTGTTACCCACGTAAGTTAATTGCAGCCTGTCCCGTTCCAAATCTCGTTTCATGCTGCGGGTTTCTTCAGTAGCATATCTACGCAAAGGTTCCCCTGTATCATTTGCAGCATAGGGGGAGCTCTTATGCCTAAGGGGGGCGATGCGTTCTCCTGCAGGTATGTCTTTATTTACGGAGATGGGCGGGAGACGGGTCTGCTGCCGATCGGCCTTACTGTTACCCACGTGAGTTAATTGCAGCCTGTTCCGTTCCAAATGCCGTTTCATGCTGCAGGTTTCTTCAGTGCCAAATCTAGACAAAGGTTCCACTGTGTCTGTAGTACAGTATAAGGATCCCTCCACCCCGGCAATGGGGCGGGGTTTTCTCGCAGGTGTTGGTTTTGTGGAAACAGGCGGCCGGCAGGTCTGCTTCAGATTGCTGTTTCTGTTTTCTGTGTACGTTAACTGCAGACTGTCCTGTTCCAAATGCCGTTTCATGCTACGGGTTTTGTCAGTAGCATATCTAGACAAAGGTACCCCTGTATCATTTGCAGAGTAGGGGGAGCTCTGATGCCCAGGTGGGGGGTTGCATTTTCCTGCAGGTGTTTGTTTTGTGGGAATGGGTGGGAGAGGGGCCTGGGCAGAATAGACCTCACTGTTCTCCTTAAAGGTTGGATGCAGCTTGTCCTGCTCCAAATCCAGCTCAGTGGACGGTGTTTTTTCAGTGGAATATCTGTGCAATAATTCCCGTGTTTTTTTTTTACAGTAAGGGGATCCAGTAACACCTGCAGTGACATGACCCCACCCTGGAATGACTTGCTTTTCCACAAAAGTGCCTCTGGCCTTCAGCATGGCAATTTGTTGACTGCCTGCAGCTTCAAGTTCACCCTTAACATAACCATGGAATTCTTCGTCATTCTCCGCAAAATGTTTGGCGATCTCTGCTTCAGCATTTTGTTCCTCCTTTTTCTGCTTTTTACAACGGGCACGTTTTTCAGCGATCAAGGAAGCATTTAGGTCTCGATACTTCTTGTTTTTTTCCATGATCTTCTCAACCTTTTGTTTTTCTTCTTCGAGAATCAACCTGTCAGCCTCATTCTGGGCCTGAAGCCAGTCCAGGTCCCTCTGCTTCTCCTCTTTCTTTTTCTGCTCTTTCTCACGTATCTTTGTTTCTCTGTGAGCAGAAATCGACTTGAGCATTTCGGCCTTGTCCATCTCTTTATCCTTCTTGTTTTTCAATTCTGCATTTTGTTCAGATATTTTAGACAGTTGGGCCTCCTCCCACTGGGTTGTAGCGGCAGCCTGCTGCCTCTTTCTAACTGCCAATTTATCTGATGCAATTTCTCTTATTTCCTGCCTATTTTTGAATTGTTCTTCTTTGTAATGATTTCTTTCCTGCTCCTTTTTGTTTATGTCAAGCTGATCACGTATTCTTTTCAAATCTTCCAGCTTTGATTTTTGTGTCTCCTTTTCTCTGCAGAGGTTCTTCTTAGAGATTTCCTTCAGTCGATTGTCATGAAGAATTTGACTTACCTTTGCTGTTTCTTTGGCCTGATTTTGTTGCTCCTTAGAGTGCAATTCATCAAGGACCTGAAGCCTCTTTCTTTCTTCTTTCTCAGACTGTTTCTCTATCTGTCTCAGCTGTTCCTTCTCCTTTATTTTCTCATTGTTACAACTGATCTGGTTGTAAAGCCTCTCTTTCTGGAAAATGTTATTCTGCTCTTCTTTCAGAGCGCTTTGTTTGTCCAGTTGAAGCCTCATCTCTTCAGACTTCCGTCTTCTTTGGCCTTCAGCAATCTTTTTTTCACGCCTAAATTTCACCAATGCTTCATTCTCCTGGTGCACTTGGGTGAATTGAAGGTCACTGTTGAATTTTCTGCTTTTCGAGTCTCTTCTGTTCGATCTCCTCTGCAGCAAGCGAATTAAAATAGTCCTCCTTTTCTTGCTTCTGTGGCTTTATTTCTGCCTTCAAAATCTCAGGGTCAGGTTTCCGGTGTTTACTACTACTAAATATGCAATACTTGCGGGGCTGGTCTACACTTTCTCCACCCGTGCACTCATTTGCCTCAGACTGGTCTAACAAAAGCTGGAGTCTTGCCAAATCTGACATGGTCAAATTGTCTTTCTTTGGTCGAATCATTTTGTTGTAGTTTGTTGGTTGTAGTTTAGATTAGTAATGGATTGTCTTGTCTCGCACAGATGTGTTCTACAATGGTCATAGCATGTGTTTATTTCGGGTGAGTGAACTCCGTACCTGTGTCATCACTGCGCTGCATGATTACAGTATTGCCGCCGTCTCTCCCTCTTGTCGGTTCAGGATCGCTGTATTAAAAACTCAGACGCAGTCTCCTTACTGAATAAATACAGACACGATCTGTCTGTATTTACATGCGTGTGACCGTAATTTATGCGGCTCTGCCTGAAAGAAATTTGTGTAGGAATCGATAAGCAAGTTCATCTAAATGATTCCTTCTGAATCAGTGTTAAGCATACAGTGCGTCAATGCATTATCATCACACTGTAAAAACTTATTGTGCAAAGATATCAAACATTAAATGACGATATTATTTACATGAAATTATATCGTAATCGTTTTTCTTTCAATTGGCACATAGATTTTAAAAGTGGCTGATAAAAAATCTGAGTGGCAGACATAAAAAAAAATACTTTCCTGCCACAGTGGCAGGCAGTGAAAAAAGTTTATTTCAGACTCTGATTATAACCATATCATATCAACATCAAACATGAGTTTAAAGCTACAATTTCCTCAAGAAACAAACATTTTATTCGGGACCCATTCAATTTCCCAGGGACCCACTCAAATCACCATCTCTGGGTCCAGAGGACTCACTGCATTGAAAGCCTATCAACATCACAGCCATCACAGCAGCTTCACTTACCTCCTTATAATATTTGGTGAAATATCCTTGATGTCAGACTTGATCAGGATTGTTTGTGTATACATAAATATTCATTGTACATCATATAGCAAGGATTTCATGTTCATAGTTTTGTCTACTTTTTTCTTTTGGTTTTGAATAGTGAGATCCTGTCACGCTGACCCCAACTATTCTGTTGACTGATCAAGACTGGGAAATGACCTTCACCAGTGGAGCTCCACACATTGTTAGAGAGGACGGCATCGAGGTGTGTCACAGCTCAGGAACTGACAAAGGTTTATCTCAGCCTTCTGCACATACTTTGTCTTCAACCTGGCATATCCAAGTCACCTTAAGGACACACTAATGTTCCTCCAAAGGTAGATTGTCTCCTCTATTGACTCCACCAGCCTCCTCCATCCCAGTGCTGCAAAAATCCCTTACATCCAATCACAACACTGTAATGTCGGTTTAACTGACTAAGCTGTTTAAATGTGTAAAAAAGCAACAATGTCGAGTAGACTATCAGAGAGATTTGTCAAAAATGTTCTGCATTAAGTGAAGAAGTAAACCTCTCTCTCTTTCATTTGATTGTCGCATGGGCAACATTACACTTCCATGTAAATGATGGCACTTTAAATCTTGCTAGAATGTAAAATTCATGTTTTAAGTACTCATTTATTATTTGAATTAATTTGTTTTCAGTTACAAAGGTTTTGACACCCAAAATTTCCTAAGGGAGAACCTCCAGACCCCCAACTTACAAACACACACTATGTTTCCCGACCAATGTTGAAGTATTTATTATCATTATAGTGAGGCCCGGCCCTAACCAATTTGGCGCCCTAGGCAAGATTTTAGGTGGCGCCCCCCTTGCATCGCAGTAAATTCCACTGCTAGTGTATATACTCACAAGAAACTGAATAGCTTTGTCTTGGACAATCTTTTATTTAAAGAAAGCAATTGCCCAATCAAAATACTTAGAATTAGAAAGAAAGAAATACAAAAAAATATGAAATGAACATATGAAATACAATATAAATAGCTTAGATAAAGTATAAGATTTAAATACCCATAAAATGAAAGGTGGAAACAAGTGATATAAAATAAATTATAAATACAATATAAATAAGGCACTGCACAAAATAAGAAACCAGTATTGACAAAAAATTACAAGGGTTTAAATAAAAAGGGGAACAAAAAGGGGATCTTACAAAGACCTCTAGTGGTGCTTTTTGGTGCTGCATTAACTTGAATGACTTAAAAACTACACCACCACCTCCTCAACCTCACATCACCTGCTACAGCTTTACTCTCCTGGTCTTTCTTGCAGCAAAGTCATCAACAACATCATCATATGACAACTGTTTTGAGACCACGTGGTTTATGCTTATGATGGCAAGTCTGTTAAAATACACATGTTGACACCTTCGTCCGTCCTTTTGTTCAGGGAATGTGAAGCTGTTTTCAATGTGAAATGGACCTGTGTACCAACTCTGTTCGTACCTTATCAGTTAGAGGAGATGGCGAGTCAGCAGGGTCTATTGGAGCAGCAGAAGGAGCGCTTGATGCTGCTGCATCACTGCTGGGTTGTGCTGCTGAGGTGGAGGTGATAGGAGGAGCGCTTGATGTAGTAGATGGCCCAAGATTTGAAGGGGTGGGACTGAGAAATCACAACAGCGCATCTGAAGAGAGAAGAGGAGTATGTGACACCAGTCTACTAATAAACATATGATTCCAAGAATAAAATGAAATGAAATAATATCAATGAAAAACCTAACAGATACATGCATGATGTTCACTATACTGTACATGTATAATACACAATGTACTTTTTCTGATATGCAAATTATATTAGATTCAACTTTATTGTCATTACAGTGAAATGCTGATTAGCAGAACGCAAAGAAGCAGTAAACTGCAGTATAATATAGCATGTGGGTTATGCTATAACATTAATGATGTGCACTTTAACACTGATGTAAAGTTTAACACTATAAACACACTTTAGACAATATGAACTGTAACACAACAAACAGCTAGGCTTACAACTATAATATATAAAGGGGTGGAAAAGGAATAGCAAGCTGGGGAAACGTGAGCTAACCAGATGTCAATAAAAATGGAAAAAAATTTAACATTATAACACCTGCTGAATAGATCTAATATTTACACGTTTCCCTGAGGAAGGTAAGGTGGGAGTAGTTACATTACTATTTTCCATAACAGCTTAGGCCCTTCCATAACATTAACTGACGTTAAAACTAACAACTCAGCTGTTGCGCCGGCGACCTACTATTTGATTAGCAAACCATGTTATGCTAATGGTTAACAACGTTATCATCGTTCTGCAACAGACAAATAATGTCATGACATCATAATTACTGTAACGTTACGTTACCTCTGTCTTTGTCTCGTTTTTCCTCCTCTTCTTTTCTTTTTTTCCTCCCCTGGGCACCAGACAGTTTGGGACGTTTAGACATTTTGTCGAGCTTGGGGGTTACGTCAAAAAGCGACCATCCCCCCAGGTAGCAGGTAAAGTTCATTAGTCGGAGGAGGGGGGGCATCTTAGGAAAGTAACGCATCATCATTATTATTGTTATTATTACTATATAATAGGCTTTGCTATGCAGTTAAATTAATGTGGGTTTATTATTTTCATATTAACACATAATAATACCAACTAGTTTAAAGTTACACTTTTTTTCTTCCCCCATTTGTGGCGCCCCCTGGATTGACGGTGCCCTTAGCATTTGCCTATACTGCCTATGCCACGGGCCGGCCCTGCATAGCTGTAGCAGTTTTTATTTGTTTTTTTTCATGTTAAAGGATAGGAAGAAACCTGAGCACCACACTCTAACAAATGATGCGCTTTGAATTTGAATGTGCATGGATATTTTTAAGTTATTTCAACTTAGCTAGTATTAAGTACATGCCACAAAACTTCTCTAGTTAGGCCAACTCAATTACTTTAGTATAAGCAACATGATTTGCCTTGTCCTCTACAAGCCTATTTAAGTTGAACCAACCTAATTTTAATTGTGTTAAAATTACTCCTTTTAGTTATTCTAACTTATTTCTTTTCCTTTCATTCTACTCAGAAATGTCCATGCAAATTGTTACCTTAATTTTTTTTAGTACAAGAACTTATTTATCTAAGTCAGAATAAATCACACATTGAAATTACAGTTTTATGATCCAACTGTTTATTCAAACACCAGTCAGCATCTTACAGTAACAGGACTGATTGTATATTGACATTTTAATAGTACACAAAAATGTAGCCTTCATAAAAATGTAGCCTTCAGGAAACTTACAACATAAAGCCCTGTAAAACTGTCTCAGAAAGATTGAAAATTTTTACAGTCTTGCTCTTGAGACTGATTAGAGTTCTGTAATATCCCCGTCACCATCCTGGTAGGTCAGAATCACTATAAATGTTTTAAGGGTTTGTTGTGGGAAAATTCCACATGTGAAAACCCTTACACAAGTTTTTAAGGATTGGCCTTTTAAGGCTTCCTCGCCGATCTCTTGTTGCACTGCTGGTGCCTTTTAATGGACCTGATTGGCAAACTGGGCAGGGGCTCATGGGTAACCTTGGATTGGTTGTCCAAATGAACTGGGGGGCCGTGTCGTGCAGCAGGTGTTTTCTTCGATGAAATGGCACTGCGTTCTTTGTCAGTTAGTGCCGGCTTCTTTCCTTCTAAACGCTGCCTGATGCTGCGGGTCTCTTCAGTTGCAAATCTTAGCAAAGGCTCCCTAGTATCATTTGCAGTGTAGGGGGAGCGCAACTTCTCTCTGACAAAGATTGCATCGAGCCGAGTTTTCATTCACTTTAATAAAGTGAGCCCAAACCTTCGAGCGCTTGGCCCTCACCGACATGATTGAGAGTGAGCCAGCTGCGTCATCACCTGTCGACAGTGTCATAATTACGCAACAGTTGGGTAGACGTTCAAAAAAGTACCGATAACAGTACCGTTTGTCCAGAATCTTAACGGTACCCTGGTACCGACCCAATTAGGAACGGGTACCAAAAAGTACTGGTCCTCGGTATACATCCCTAACTGTTACTCACGTGAGTTAATTGCAGCCTGTTCCGTTCCAAATGCCGTTTCATGCTGTAGGTTTCTTCAGTGCCAAATCTAGACAAAGGTTCCACTGTGTCTGTAGTACAGTATAAGGATCCCTCCACCCCGGCAGGGGGGCGTGGTTTTCCTGCAGGTGTTGGTTTTGTGGAAACAGGCGGCCGGCAGGTCTGCTTCAGATTGCTGTTTCTGTTTTCTGTGTACGTTAACTGCAGACTGTCCTGTTCCAAATGCCGTTTCATGCTACGGGTTTTGTCAGTAGCATATCTAGACAAAGGTACCCCTGTATCATTTGCAGAGTAGGGGGAGCTCTGATGCCCAGGTGGGGGGTTGCGTTTTCCTGCAGGTGTTTGTTTTGTGGGAATGGGTGGGAGAGGGGCCTGGGCAGAATAGACCTCACTGTTCTCCTTAAAGGTTGGATGCAGCTTGTCCTGCTCCAAATCCAGCTCAGTGGACGGTGTTTTTTCAGTGGAATATCTGTGCAATAATTCCCGTGTTTCTTTTTTACAGTAAGGGGACCCAGTAACACCTGCAGTGACATGACCCCACCCTGGAATGACTTGCTTTTCCACAAAAGTGCCTCTGGCCTTCAGCATGGCAATTTGTTGACTGCCTGCAGCTTCAAGTTCACCCTTAACATAACCATGGAATTCTTCGTCATTCTCCGCAAAATGTTTGGCGATCTCTGCTTCAGCATTTTGTTCCTCCTTTTTCTGCTTTTCACAACGGGCACGTTTTTCAGCGATCAAGGAAGCATTTAGGTCTCAAAGAAATGTGCATCACTCAAAGACATTTACTTCACCCAGCTCATTACGGCAGATGAAAATTTAATTACAACAAAAATAACTCTCTAAATCAGTCCCATATTTATTCAAAACCAACTAAAAGTCTGAATCTAACGAAATATTAACTTAAAGCAATTCTTACCTTTCTGGCATGTCCCTCAGCACTTAGTTAAGATTTGAACAAGAACAACTCCGCCTCCCTTCAAAGTCCCACCCTCTTCCCCCTGCCTGACCTCTGACGCTCCCCTCCCTCCCTCCTCCTCCATGCGTCCCTGACGCGTGCGGTGAGAGAGTCAGAGTCAGAGGCACAGGTAAGTGAAAACTAACCAACAGTAATTAAATAATATTCAATTCTGCATGTGGTATAAAATGAAATTCCCTCCCTCGTAACGTTTAGTTACCTTTTCTAGTCTGACGAACTACCAACGTTACTATCGTAATTATAGCATTTCATCGCCTGTTTGTTTACAGTCAAACGCGTCGTTTTTCGGCAGAATTAATATTTTCTTGCTGTCACAACGTCTTACCTTGCCTGAATTGTCCCGGTAACGTTTGTCATTAAATTAGGAGCAGTAGAAGCAGTTTTGTTTACAGGTTAACTTTGTTGAGAACCTGTTTTGTCAGCTAACGGTAGCTAACGGTAGCTAACTTTAGCCCTCGTTCAGACGTTTAGCTTCAACATTTTTTTCTTTTAACTTTATGTTATATAGTCACAAAGTAAAAGGCTCTTTCTTTTTTTTTAAATTGTGGTGCTTCTTGGAGGAGAGTGTGGTTGGAGATCCCGACTACGTTCCGGATCTTCAGAGGCAGGGGTCGACAGCAGCAGCCTACAGCAGGAACCAGCACAGGAGGTGTAAGAGCCCCGAGAAGGGCAGGTCCTTCCAGGGGCTGCCAGGGTAGAAGCAGCAGGGCTGTGGGGTGATGCGGAGTGGGGAATCTGCTGAGGAGAGGCCCGGAACCAGCAGACAAGCTGCCCCAAGATCCACAACAAGAGCCAGTCGGAGGGCACGTGGACCTGCTGTACTCAGTCCTGACGATCTCATCCGAGTCCAGCAGTTCATATAGTTTTGTATTTTTTCTTATTCACGTTGTTCAATAAAACCTTGCATTGTATAATTGCCTTCGTCTTTTTACTCACATAAAGTAATGTTTATTATGCTTTACTTCCATTATGACCCTTTTTTCATATTCTCACTTCATCTGAATGAACTGCAGTGAATTACTAAAATCAATTTTTTTAGAAAAACATTTATTATTGTACACAGTTTATCTTTTTTTTTCTTACAGCTGTCTTCTATAAGAAATTAGTTATTTGGTCCCAATAAAAAAGCAAATAAATAACATAAGGCACTTGCAAGATTACTGTTTAGTAATGCAAACAAATCTTTTAGATGTAACATTCAGCTCTTCATGAGTTCCAGGGGTACCAAGTCTTGGCTGGTGCTGGATGTCCTCCATTACGGTGAGAGTGGTGTACCTTGACAAAGAGTAAAAAAAAAAATAGAAACGTGACACAGGATATAAATTGCATAAACTCAAACAGGCTAGATTTTATATAGATCTTAGGCTGCTTTGGCACAGAGTGATGTTATCACAATGTACAGTAAGTGGAGCAAGTGTATGTATCAACTTATTACAATTTAAAATTCCCTACTGGTAAATAGTACTTCTTCCCAAGGATGGAAAAAGTCACAAACATAGACAGATCAGTCTTATTTACACATATGTCAGCTAGCCAGCATTATCTATTAGCCGGAGAAGTCTTCTAGCAATGTGCTGAACTAGCTCTGGTTACTGTACAACCAACCAAGTCAAACGCAACCCCGGAGTTATAATACTAAAACTGGGTTAATGACAACTTCACAATAAACACTGAGGCTAACGCTGAAGCTAACGTCACCGGTAGTGTAACGTTAAACAAACCAAGCTGTGGAGTCAGTTTGTTTACACTACCGGTGCTAACGCTAACGCTAGGCTAGGCTAAATTTCCCTGCACAAATAACATAATATTACAGAACGACAGTAACTGGTAACTGATGTTATCACATGTAATGTTGTGTTTTAGGATTAGGCAAACTTAACGTACCTGTCCAGCAGAAACTCCGCGACCATCTCATCTCTTTTTAGCTCCGGATGTAGCTGCATTAGCCTCCTCCATTGCTGGAAAGCAGAGCCGATGTTGACTCCAGTCTTGCCTCTTGCCGCATCAAGCTCTTTCTTTAAGGCAGCTTTTTGTGAAATAGTCTTCTTTGTCCTGATAATTTTCTCTGTGGGGGCAGCTGATGATGGAAGTGGCGGCTCGCCTTGGTCAGTCATTGTCAGGTCTCCGTTCCTTGCTCTCTCTCACCGCTCTACTGCGCTACCAGAGAGGCGCGCGACTTGCGCGCCGTGACAGCGGAGCAACTGGGAGGGAAGTGGCGACGGATGACAGACAGGAAGCTCGGCAAATCAATTTATTCGGACCGAATAAAATGATTGGTCGGACTTTTATCAGAAATATATGAGAATTAAATATTGATGAGTTTCAACGCCTAGTTGATTTCTTTTACATTTTATTGTGTTATACGCTTATTAGGAGCATTTTATGATTACAAAAAAAAAGCGTAAAAATGCCAGAAAGGTAAGAATTGCTTTAAATAAACTAAAGTTCACTCAAATAGTCTTTTTTAGTCCTATTTTCACCACGATAACAAACAATAAATCCGCCAATGCCGTCGTCCGTTTGTCCCAAAACAAAAAATATTCTGTTTGTTCCAAAAACTCAAAAAATAATCCACCAAAAAGGCGATCGATCGCGACTGGTACCAGTATCTCACCCAGTCTCAAGAGGAAGAGCAATCTGTCGGTCTATGTTCTTGCGTTCTTCTCCTGCTTGTTCAGCCGCAGGAGATGCCAGCACGGAGAGTCCCAATAATCTTCTTTCAGATTATTTTAATTCCCCCCCACAGTTCATTCAAAAGTCTCGTTTCTCATTACAGTTTCTTTCACATTTGAATAGACTATGGTTTAGTAAAAGGCAGCTGCAGAATCTCGCCTGACGCTCCACAATTCAACTCTGCCACGCCACAAGAATCCCTCCTCCCCTCGTCGACGCCACATCCTGTCTGACCTCGGCACAGACATATGCCTTAACTGGCACATACCCACATCCTTTTAATTTACAGTGGAACATTTAAGTTTCACAGCATTAAGGGGCAAAACAGACCTTAGTCTCTTATAAACCTTCTCATACAATCCCTTTTAAAATTGATTTGACACTTTTTTTCTTTAATGTGGCTCTGTCACACACTGAACACATTATATATTTTCAAATATTCATTGAGGGGTTTTTATTCTGTGACATTTACACTGAACAAAAATATAAAGGAAACACTTTTGTTTTTGCTCCCATTTTTCATGAGCTGTTCTCAAAGATCTAAGACTTTTTCTATGTACACAAAAGGCCTATTTCATCAAATATCTCAAATCTCGGACATGTCACCCATTGAGCATGTTTGGGATGCTCTGGATCGACGTATACGACAGCATGTTCCAGTTCCTGCCAATATCCAGCAACTTCGCACAGCCATTGAAGAGGAGTGGACCAACATTCCACAGGCCACAATCAGCAACCTGATCAAATATGCGAAGGAGATGTGTTGCACTGTGTGAGGCAAATGATGGTCACACCAGATACTGACTGGTGATACTGGTTTTCTGACCCCCCAAACCATATTTTTTGGTTCAGTGTACTAACTAGCTACCTAGCTTGAAGCTCTTTACGAGATGCTAGTTTACAGTCGATTTAATGTTTGCTGATAACCACAATATAGCCCATCTGCACTCATTATTAAAGTTGTCACTTTAAAGTGTGTCAGTCTCCTGACTTTATTATTCAGTTGACTTTACTGTCTCACTGAACCTTAACATCAGCTAACTTTAGCGTGCTTGTTAGCCAGTTTTCCCTCCATTATCCTAGCTGCTATAGGCTATGTCTCCTCTGGTTCCCTCCCTCCCCCTCTCAGCTCGGCTCTCTCTGCCGATCTCTGTTACAGTTTAAAATTAATGTCTCTCCAGGCGGGAAATATTAATATTAATTATTATATGTTTCATACTATTTGCGTTAATACAACACTTTGTTTTATGTTCAAATTGTAGGTCAAACCATCTGTGCTTCCCTGATCCATCTACAAGACAGAGGAGAAGTCTTCAGACCACCACAGAGAGCGGAGAGGAGTGATATTTATTGCTTTTGCCAGATTTGAGAAACTTTTAATTATATGATTTTGGGCTGTGACAAACTGTTAAATACTTGTTTTTTAAAAACAACTTGAAGTGTAAATCCTTTTGCTTTTTGTTTTCAGCAATTTTCACATTTTACAATGGTTGCAGATGGCACAGGCTAGAGCACGTGATGTCATCGGTAGAGTGTAGTGCAGGTTAAAAATAACTCAAAATGTATCCAAACAAATTGCTCCTGAGCCCACAATTTTCACTCCACATACATAATTCATACATCAAAATGTAGGTAAACTTGTGCTGGTACTGCTAGCTGGGTTATTAAAGCAAAAAGGTTTACAGTTCTGCCACAAGAAGCTTAAATGCAACATGAACTTGATAACTGCCTCCATCTGCTCCTATGTTAAATTCTGACAGCAAAGTTCTAAACACACAAGATGTGAGCATTCTCTTCTATCGCCACCTTGGCCACATTTCTGGCATTTCTGCCATGAAAATTACATGTGTGTCTTCAGCAGACTCTCAGGTTTCTGCTGGTGTGGTAATTTTGCTGATATCAGTTACGGGTTTGGCCCTGCAGCAGAAAATTCAGAGCTAAAATCTCAAGAAAATAAACAGTTTCAACCAGGAGTCAAAGCCACACAGCTGATTGAGATGAGCTAATTAGTGCAGTAAGACACACATGAGTGTCTTTCTCTTCCTCTCTCTCTTCCTTCCTCCCTCTCTCTCTCTCTCTCTTGCTCTCTCTCTTCCTTCCTCCCTCTCTCTCTCTCTCTTGCTCTATCTCACTCATCAGCTCTTTTTTTCTCACTTTCAGCTTCGTCCTCTTCCTCACCTTCATCTTCCCCACTTTAAGATTCATCTTCCACACCCCCTGCTTCTTCTTCCACACTTTAAGCTTCACCTTCCACACCTCTTGCTTCTTCTTACTCACTTTAAGCTTCATCTTCCACAGCTGCTGCTTCTTCTTCCTCACTTTGAGCTAAATTCTGCCTAATCTTCCTCACCTTTTTAATCTTTTCCACAGCTTTCAGCAGTTTCACATTTCTGCATTTTCAACAATGTTTTGTATTTTTAACAGTGTTTTGCAATTGCATTTCAGCCTTCAGCATTCCACGCATTTTCTGCAGGAAATGCAATTTTTCTAGTTTGGATTGACCTTTTTGCCACTGAAGCCATGTGGTTTCTTAATGGACACATCCTCCATTTGGGCTGTTTCTCATGTCTCTTAAATTGCATCCATGCTTCACTTGCATCTTTCACTTGCCACTTAGTCCCTCCAGAGATGCATGGAGAGACGCGGATCACCGCTGGATCAGCTATCAGTCTGCTTTAATAGCTGTTTGTGTCTGCGCATGTGCACTGTATTTATTCTAATAAAACACACACTCTGAGATAGTGACTCAGAAAACAAATCAAATTGGCAGTTATTAATTGCATTTTATTTATTTTATGACGAGTTTTGCTTAATATTTCAGATAATCTCTCAGATAATCAAATACCAACTCATTATACCGACGTTGTTTATAGTTGGTTTCAAGGCACAGTAAGCAGTATGAAACTCCAGTGATGTTGTGAAGTTTCACGAGTCGATCTGCCGCAGCGTCCAATCACTAACTGATATCTAATAAGTCGGCCAGGAAAAGACTTCCGTGGAGGCTGCTCTCGTGTATCCTTGCTCATCGCTCCTCTGAATGCCCTCCTCGCTCCTCGGAGCAGCGACAAGAGCTTTGAGATGGTCGTCAATATGACGGCTACGGAACTACTACCGGTTCGAGCGAGGTGCGAGGAAATATCAAATCAGAGACATGAGAAGCAGCCTTGATCTTTGCCTGTCCTGAGACAGACACACCCTTTTCTCTCTCTCTCTCTCTCTCTCTCTCTCTCTCTCTCTCTCTCACAAACACACACTTACACATGTAAATAGTAGACTTAGTTACATGTTTCGTGTTTTACTCCTGCTTTTGTCTTTTTAAATAAATCATTGTGTGGAATAAAAATGCTGACTATTTAATGTTGCACAAGAATGAATACTGTCAACCTCTTCTGCGTTTGAACTCCAAATCCTTAAGTAAATTGGGTTATAGTTATTAAGTTATTATTAAGTGACTTATTAATCAGAGTCCATATTGATAGTCTAGTATACTTTATGAGACTGAAATAATTGGATGGTTATTTTCTTGACTTTTTTTAAGTGGTGCCCCCTACAGAGGTGATTTAATTAGATTAAATCATATCTTTTATATGATTAATTATTTTTATTATGAATTAATTAATATAATTTAAAAAATAATAATTATTTATTTATTTTAAAAGCCATTTTAATACCTCCCTTTTCTTATGGAATCCGACATAGAGGCATAGTTCGGTCCAAACAACATTGAACACATTATATATATTTTCAATTATTTTTTATTGTATTTTTATTTTTTTACATTTGATTATTATTATTGTATTGACATGTATGTTTTTTTTTACCTACCTTAAATGATGAATCTACCTTAAATGATGAACTATAGAGCACCTGGAGAAAAATCAGATACACAATGACACATAGCTGTAGCAGTTTTTAGTTGTTTTTTTCCATGTTAAAGGATGGGAAGAAACCTGAGCACCAGGAGAAAACCCTTTCACAAGTTGTTATGGATTGGCCTTTTAAGGCTTCCTCGCCGACATCTTGTTGCACTGCTAGTGCCTTTTAATGGACCTGATTTGCAAACTGGGCAGGGGCTCATGGATGCGTTTTCCTGCAGGTATGTCTTTATTTACGGAGATGGGATCTGCTGCTGATCGGCCTTACTGTTACCCACGTAAGTTAATTGCAGCCTGTCCCGTTCCAAATGCCGTTTCATGCTGCGGGTTTCTTCAGTAGCATATCTACGCAAAGGTTCCCCTGTATCATTTGCAGGGTGCCTTTTAATGGACCTGTTTGGCAAACTGGGCAGGGGCTCATGGGTAACCTTGGATTGGTTGTCCAAATGAACAGGGGGGCCGTGTCGTGCAGCAGGTGTTTTCTTTGAGGAAATGGCACTGCGTTCTTTGTCAGTTAGTGCTGGCTTGTTTCCCTCTAAACGCTGCCTGATGCTGCGGGTCTCTTCAGTTGCAAATCTAAGCAAAGGTTCCCCAGTAACATTTGCAGTGTAGGGGGAGCTCTCATGCCTAGGGTGGACGGTGCGTTTTCCTGCAGGTATGTCTTTATTTATGGAGATGGGCGGGAGACGGGTCTGCTGCCGATCGGCCTTACTGTTACCCACGTAAGTTAATTGCAGCCTGTCCCGTTCCAAATCTCGTTTCATGCTGCGGGTTTCTTCAGTAGCATATCTACGCAAAGGTTCCCCTGTATCATTTGCAGCATAGGGGGAGCTCTTATGCCTAAGGGGGGCGATGCGTTCTCCTGCAGGCATGTCTTTATTTACGGAGATGGGCGGGAGACGGGTCTGCTGCCGATCGGCCTTACTGTTACCCACGTGAGTTAATTGCAGCCTGTTCCGTTCCAAATGCCGTTTCATGCTGCAGGTTTCTTCAGTGCCAAATCTAGACAAAGGTTCCACTGTGTCTGTAGTACAGTATAAGGATCCCTCCACCCCGGCAAGGGGGCGGGGTTTTCTCGCAGGTGTTGGTTTTGTGGAAACAGGCGGCCGGCAGGTCTGCTTCAGATTGCTGTTTCTGTTTTCTGTGTACGTTAACTGCAGACTGTCCTGTTCCAAATGCCGTTTCATGCTACGGGTTTTGTCAGTAGCATATCTAGACAAAGGTACCCCTGTATCATTTGCAGAGTAGGGGGAGCTCTGATGCCCAGGTGGGGGGTTGCATTTTCCTGCAGGTGTTTGTTTTGTGGGAATGGGTGGGAGAGGGGCCTGGGCAGAATAGACCTCACTGTTCTCCTTAAAGGTTGGATGCAGCTTGTCCTGCTCCAAATCCAGCTCAGTGGACAGTGTTTTTTCAGTGGAATATCTGTGCAATAATTCCCGTGTTTCTTTTTTACAGTAAGGGGACCCAGTAACACCTGCAGTGACATGACCCCACCCTGGAATGACTTGCTTTTCCACAAAAGTGCCTCTGGCCTTCAGCATGGCAATTTGTTGACTGCCTGCAGCTTCAAGTTCACCCTTAACATAACCATGGAATTCTTCGTCATTCTCCGCAAAATGTTTGGCGATCTCTGCTTCAGCATTTTGTTCCTCCTTTTTCTGCTTTTCACAACGGGCACGTTTTTCAGCGATCAAGGAAGCATTTAGGTCTCGATACTTCTTGTTTTTTTCCTTGATCTTCTCAACCTTTTGTTTTTCTTCTTCGAGAATCAACCTGTCAGCCTCATTCTGGGCCTGAAGCCAGTCCAGGTCCCTCTGCTTCTCCTCTTTCTTTTTCTGCTCTTTCTCACGTATCTTTGTTTCTCTGTGAGCAGAAATCGACTTGAGCATTTCGGCCTTGTCCATCTCTTTATCCTTCTTGTTTTTCAATTCTGCATTTTGTTCAGATATTTTAGACAGTTGGGCCTCCTCCCACTGGGTTGTAGCGGCAGCCTGCTGCCTCTTTCTAACTGCCAATTTATCTGATGCAATTTCTATTATTTCCTGCCTATTTTTGAATTGTTCTTCTTTGTAATGATTTCTTTCCTGCTCCTTTTTGTTTATGTCAAGCTGATCACGTATTCTTTTCAAATCTTCCAGCTTTGATTTTTGTGTCTCCTTTTCTCTGCAGAGGTTCTTCTTAGAGATTTCCTTCAGTCGATTGTCATGAAGAATTTGACTTACCTTTGCTGTTTCTTTGGCCTGATTTTGTTGCTCCTTAGAGTGCAATTCATCAAGGACCTGAAGCCTCTTTCTTTCTTCTTTCTCAGACTGTTTCTCTATCTGTCTCAGCTGTTCCTTCTCCTTTATTTTCTCATTGTTACAACTGATCTGGTTGTAAAGCCTCTCTTTCTGGAAAATGTTATTCTGCTCTTCTTTCAGAGCGCTTTGTTTGTCCAGTTGAAGCCTCATCTCTTCAGACTTCCGTCTTCTTTGGCCTTCAGCAATCTTTTTTTCACGCCTAAATTTCACCAATGCTTCATTCTCCTGGTGCACTTGGGTGAATTGAAGGTCACTGTTGAATTTTCTGCTTTTCGAGTCTCTTCTGTTCGATCTCCTCTGCAGCAAGCGAATTAAAATAGTCCTCCTTTTCTTGCTTCTGTGGCTTTATTTCTGCCTTCAAAATCTCAGGGTCAGGTTTCCGGTGTTTACTACTACTAAATATGCAATACTTGCGGGGCTGGTCTACACTTTCTCCACCCGTGCACTCATTTGCCTCAGACTGGTCTAACAAAAGCTGGAGTCTTGCCAAATCTGACATGGTCAAATTGTCTTTCTTTGGTCGAATCATTTTGTTGTAGTTTGTTGGTTGTAGTTTAGATTAGTAATGGATTGTCTTGTCTCGCACAGATGTGTTCTACAATGGTCATAGCATGTGTTTATTTCGGGTGAGTGAACTCCGTACCTGTGTCATCACTGCGCTGCATGATTACAGTATTGCCGCCGTCTCTCCCTCTTGTCGGTTCAGGATCGCTGTATTAAAAACTCAGACGCAGTCTCCTTACTGAATAAATACAGACACGATCTGTCTGTATTTACATGCGTGTGACCGTAATTTATGCGGCTCTGCCTGAAAGAAATTTGTGTAGGAATCGATAAGCAAGTTCATCTAAATGATTCCTTCTGAATCAGTGTTAAGCATACAGTGCGTCAATGCATTATCATCACACTGTAAAAACTTATTGTGCAAAGATATCAAACATTAAATGACGATATTATTTACATGAAATTATATCGTAATCATTTTTCTTTCAATTGGCACATAGATTTTAAAAGTGGCTGATAAAAAATCTGAGTGGCAGACATAAAAAAAAATACTTTCCTGCCACAGTGGCAGGCAGTGAAAAAAGTTTATTTCAGACTCTGATTATAACCATATCATATCAACATCAAACATGAGTTTAAAGCTACAATTTCCTCAAGAAACAAACATTTTATTCGGGACCCATTCAATTTCCCAGGGATCCACTCAAATCACCATCTCTGGGTCCAGAGGACTCACTGCACTGAAAGCCTATCAACATCACAGCCATCACAGCAGCTTCACTTACCTCCTTATAATATTTGGTGAAATATCCTTGATGTCAGACTTGATCAGGATTGTTTGTGTATACATAAATATTCATTGTACATCATATAGCAAGGATTTCATGTTCATAGTTTTGTCTACTTTTTTCTTTTGGTTTTGAATAGTGAGATCCTGTCACGCTGACCCCAACTATTCTGTTGACTGATCAAGACTGGGAAATGACCTTCACCAGTCGAGCTCCACACATTGTTAGAGAGGACGGCATCGAGGTGTGTCACAGCTCAGGAACTGACAAAGGTTTATCTCAGCCTTCTGCACATACTTTGTCTTCAACCTGGCATATCCAAGTCACCTTAAGGACACACTAATGTTCCTCCAAAGGTAGATTGTCTCCTCTATTGACTCCACCAGCCTCCTCCATCCCAGTGCTGCAAAAATCCCTTACATCCAATCACAACACTGTAATGTCGGTTTAACTGACTAAGCTGTTTAAATGTGTAAAAAAGCAACAATGTCGAGTAGACTATCAGAGAGATTTGTCAAAAATGTTCTGCATTAAGTGAAGAAGTAAACCTCTCTCTCTTTCATTTGATTGTCGCATGGGCAACATTACACTTCCATGTAAATGATGGCACTTTAAATCTTGCTAGAATGTAAAATTCATGTTTTAAGTACTCATTTATTATTTGAATTAATTTGTTTTCAGTTACAAAGGTTTTGACACCCAAAATTTCCTAAGGGAGAACCTCCAGACCCCCAACTTACAAACACACACTATGTTTCCCGACCAATGTTGAAGTATTTATTATCATTATAGTGAGGCCCGGCCCTAACCAATTTGGCGCCCTAGGCAAGATTTTAGGTGGCGCCCCCCTTGCATCGCAGTAAATTCCACTGCTAGTGTATATACTCACAAGAAACTGAATAGCTTTGTCTTGGACAATCTTTTATTTAAAGAAAGCAATTGCCCAATCAAAATACTTAGAATTAGAAATAAAGAAATACAAAAAAATATGAAATGAACATATGAAATACAATATAAATAGCTTAGATAAAGTATAAGATTTAAATACCCATAAAATAAAAGGTGTAAACAAGTGATATAAAATAAATTATAAATACAATATAAATAAGGCACTGCACAAAATAAGAAACCAGTATTGACAAAAAATTACAAGGGTTTAAATAAAAAGGGGAACAAAAAGGGGATCTTACAAAGACCTCTAGTGGTGCTTTTTGGTACTGCATTAACTTGAATGACTTAAAAACTACACCACCACCTCCTCAACCTCACATCACCTGCTACAGCTTTACTCTCCTGGTCTTTCTTGCAGCAAAGTCATCAACAACATCATCATATGACAACTGTTTTCAATCAATCAATCAATCAATCAAATTTTATTTGTATAGCGCCAAATCATAACCAGGGTTATCTCGAGACACTTTACAGAAAGAGCAGGTCTAGACCGACTCTTTGTTAAGTTATTTAAAGAGAGGCCCAACATCAATCCACCATGAGTAGCACTTAGCAATTCGGCACATTGGCAAGGAAAAACTTCCTTTTAACAGGCAGAAACCTCGAGCAGAACCAGACTCATGTTGAACAGCCATCTGCCTCGACTGGATGGGCCGAAAATGGGATAGAAGGAGATGCAGGATAGAGACAGGCAAAGAGAGCAACAACAACATATGTTCTTGTTACCACAACAACATATGTCCTTGTTACATGAACAACAACAGACACATACTTATGGTTACAATGCCAATAATAGTGGTAGACTAGGGTGAAGATTGGCTAAATAAATAAATAAATAAATAAATTAGCGAGAGAAGCAGAGTAATGATAAAGGCTGAGGTAATCGTAATTGTAACAGTTGAAGTCAACAGGTCTACTATTAGCATTAGCAGCAACAATAATGATACTATGGGGAAGGCTGATGTTAGTAGTTGTTGCAGTCGAGCAGGTCCACAGCAGCAGGTGGTCTGCAGCAACGATCCTCAGGAACCTTCAAGACAAGGGAGCACAAGAACTCCCGGGAAGATATGTGGTTAGTAATGTTAATGGGACCAGAAAATACAGAGTTAATGAGCTGCATTAATATGACAGATAGAGAGAGAGAGAGAGTCAGAGAGAGAGGAAGAGAGAGAGAGAGAGAGAGAGTCAGAGAGTCAGAGAGAGAGAGAGAAGCTTGGTGTGTCAGATCCCCCTGGCAGTCTAAACCTATAGCAGCATAACTATGGGCTAGTCCAAGCCTGAGCCAGCCCTAACTATAAGCTTTATCAAAGAGGAAAGTTTTAAGTCTACTCTTAAAAGAAGAGAGGGTGTCTGCCTCCCGGACCTTGACTGGTAGATTGTTCCAGAGGAGGGGGGCCTGGTAATTGAAGGCTCTACCTCCAACACTACTCTTAGAGAC
Organism: Semicossyphus pulcher; assembly: GCF_022749685.1. Lineage (NCBI taxonomy): Eukaryota > Metazoa > Chordata > Actinopteri > Labriformes > Labridae > Semicossyphus > Semicossyphus pulcher. Next base: position 1,738,965 of record NW_027211697.1, read on the forward strand.
TTTAGGTACCACAAGCAGGCCTGCATCCTGGGAGCGCAATGTTCTAGAGGGGTAATATGGCACTATGAGCTCTTTAAGATATGATGGTGCCTGACCATTAAGAGCTTTGTAAGTAAGAAGAAGGATTTTAAATTCTATTCTAGATTTTACAGGAAGCCAGTGCAGAGAGGCTAATACAGGAGAGATGTGCTCTCTCTTCCTAGTTCCTAGTTTTGAGACCACGTGGTTTATGCTTATGATGGCAAGTCTGTTAAAATACACATGTTGACACCTTCGTCCGTCCTTTTGTTCAGGGAATGTGAAGCTGTTTTCAATGTGAAATGGACCTGTGTACCAACTCTGTTTGTACCTTATCAGTTAGAGGAGATGGCGAGTCAGCAGGGTCTATTGGAGCAGCAGAAGGAGCGCTTGATGCTGCTGCATCACTGCTGGGTTGTGCTGCTGAGGTGGAGGTGATAGGAGGAGCGCTTGATGTAGTAGATGGCCCAAGATTTGAAGGGGTGGGACTGAGAAATCACAACAGCGCATCTGAAGAGAGAAGAGGAGTATGTGACACCAGTCTACTAATAAACATATGATTCCAAGAATAAAATGAAATGAAATAATATCAATGAAAAACCTAACAGATACATGCATGATGTTCACTATACTGTACATGTATAATACACAATGTACTTTTTCTGATATGCAAATTATATTAGATTCAACTTTATTGTCATTACAGTGAAATGCTGATTAGCAGAACGCAAAGAAGCAGTAAACTGCAGTATAATATAGCATGTGGGTTATGCTGTAACATTAATGATGTGCACTTTAACACTGATGTAAAGTTTAACACTATAAACACACTTTAGACAATATGAACTGTAACACAACAAACAGCTAGGCTTACAACTATAATATATAAAGGGGTGGAAAAGGAATAGCAAGCTGGGGAAACGTGAGCTAACCAGATGTCAATAAAAATGGAAAAAAATTTAACATTATAACACCTGCTGAATAGATCTAATATTTACACGTTTCCCTGAGGAAGGTAAGGTGGGAGTAGTTACATTACTATTTTCCATAACAGCTTAGGCCCTTCCATAACATTAACTGACGTTAAAACTAACAACTCAGCTGTTGCGCCGGCGACCTACTATTTGATTAGCAAACCATGTTATGCTAATGGTTAACAACGTTATCATCGTTCTGCAACAGACAAATAATGTCATGACATCATAATTACTGTAACGTTACGTTACCTCTGTCTTTGTCTCGTTTTTCCTCCTCTTCTTTTCTTTTTTTCCTCCCCTGGGCACCAGACAGTTTGGGACGTTTAGACATTTTGTCGAGCTTGGGGGTTACGTCAAAAAGCGACCATCCCCCCAGGTAGCAGGTAAAGTTCATTAGTCGGAGGAGGGGGGGCATCTTAGGAAAGTAACGTATCATCATTATTATTGTTATTATTACTATATAATAGGCTTTGCTATGCAGTTAAATTAATGTGGGTTTATTATTTTCATATTAACACATAATAATACCAACTAGTTTAAAGTTACACTTTTTTTCTTCCCCCATTTGTGGCGCCCCCTGGATTGACGGTGCCCTTAGCATTTGCCTATACTGCCTATGCCACGGGCCGGCCCTGCATAGCTGTAGCAGTTTTTATTTGTTTTTTTACATGTTAAAGGATAGGAAGAAACCTGAGCACCACACTCTAACAAATGATGCGCTTTGAATTTGAATTTGCATGGATATTTTTAAGTTATTTCAACTTAGCTAGTATTAAGTACATGCCACAAAACTTTTCTAGTTAGGCCAACTCAATTACTTTAGTATAAGCAACATGATTTGCCTTGTCCTCTACAAGCCTATTTAAGTTGAACAACCTAATTTTAATTGTGTTAAAATTACTCCTTTTAGTTATTCTAACTTATTTCTTTTCCTTTCATTCTACTCAGAAATGTCCATGCAAATTGTTACCTTAATTTTTTTTAGTACAAGAACTTATTTATCTAAGTCAGAATAAATCACACATTGAAATTACAGTTTTATGATCCAACTGTTTATTCAAACACCAGTCAGCATCTTACAGTAACAGGACTGATTGTATATTGACATTTTAATAGTACACAAAAATGTAGCCTTCATAAAAATGTAGCCTTCAGGAAACTTACAACATAAAGCCCTGTAAAACTGTCTCAGAAAGATTGAAAATTTTTACAGTCTTGCTCTTGAGACTGATTAGAGTTCTGTAATATCCCCGTCACCATCCTGGTAGGTCAGAATCACTATAAATGTTTTAAGGGTTTGTTGTGGGAAAATTCCACATGTGAAAACCCTTACACAAGTTTTTAAGGATTGGCCTTTTAAGGCTTCCTCGCCGATCTCTTGTTGCACTGCTGGTGCCTTTTAATGGACCTGATTGGCAAACTGGGCAGGGGCTCATGGGTAACCTTGGATTGGTTGTCCAAATGAACTGGGGGGCCGTGTCGTGCAGCAGGTGTTTTCTTCGATGAAATGGCACTGCGTTCTTTGTCAGTTAGTGCCGGCTTCTTTCCTTCTAAACGCTGCCTGATGCTGCGGGTCTCTTCAGTTGCAAATCTTAGCAAAGGCTCCCTAGTATCATTTGCAGTGTAGGGGGAGCGCAACTTCTCTCTGACAAAGATTGCATCGAGCCGAGTTTTCATTCACTTTAATAAAGTGAGCCCAAACCTTCGAGCACTTGGCCCTCGCCGACATGATTGAGAGTGAGCCAGCTGCGTCATCACCTGTCGACAGCGGCAGTGTCATAATTACGCGACAGTTGGGTAGACGTTCAAAAAAGTACCGATAACAGTACCGTTTGTCCAGAATCTTAACGGTACCCTGGTACCGACCCAATTAGGAACGGGTACCAAAAAGTACTGGTCCTCGGTATACATCCCTAACTGTTACTCACGTGAGTTAATTGCAGCCTGTTCCGTTCCAAATGCCGTTTCATGCTGCAGGTTTCTTCAGTGCCAAATCTAGACAAAGGTTCCACTGTGTCTGTAGTACAGTATAAGGATCCCTCCACCCCGGCAGGGGGGCGGGGTTTTCCTGCAGGTGTTGGTTTTGTGGAAACAGGCGGCCGGCAGGTCTGCTTCAGATTGCTGTTTCTGTTTTCTGTGTACGTTAACTGCAGACTGTCCTGTTCCAAATGCCGTTTCATGCTACGGGTTTTGTCAGTAGCATATCTAGACAAAGGTACCCCTGTATCATTTGCAGAGTAGGGGGAGCTCTGATGCCCAGGTGGGGGGTTGCGTTTTCCTGCAGGTGTTTGTTTTGTGGGAATGGGTGGGAGAGGGGCCTGGGCAGAATAGACCTCACTGTTCTCCTTAAAGGTTGGATGCAGCTTGTCCTGCTCCAAATCCAGCTCAGTGGACAGTGTTTTTTCAGTGGAATATCTGTGCAATAATTCCCGTGTTTCTTTTTTACAGTAAGGGGACCCAGTAACACCTGCAGTGACATGACCCCACCCTGGAATGACTTGCTTTTCCACAAAAGTGCCTCTGGCCTTCAGCATGGCAATTTGTTGACTGCCTGCAGCTTCAAGTTCACCCTTAACATAACCATGGAATTCTTCGTCATTCTCCGCAAAATGTTTGGCGATCTCTGCTTCAGCATTTTGTTCCTCCTTTTTCTGCTTTTCACAACGGGCACGTTTTTCAGCGATCAAGGAAGCATTTAGGTCTCGATACTTCTTGTTTTTTTCCTTGATCTTCTCAACCTTTTGTTTTTCTTCTTCGAGAATCAACCTGTCAGCCTCATTCTGGGCCTGAAGCCAGTCCAGGTCCCTCTGCTTCTCCTCTTTCTTTTTCTGCTCTTTCTCACGTATCTTTGTTTCTCTGTGAGCAGAAATCGACTTGAGCATTTCGGCCTTGTCCATCTCTTTATCCTTCTTGTTTTCTTGTCTTCTTGGCAACATAGGCGCATGGGTAATTGAGTAATTTGCCGTTTGGTTACAAAGCACAATGCCAGATCCATGCAGTGTAGTTATGTTAGAGCTAGTTGGCAAACCTTAGCATGCTTGTAACGTTATGACAACCAAAATACTATTTGAGTATGTATGTCACTGTTAACTAATAACTAAATAACTTAGACACCTAACATGATACTAACTTAGTTATTAGGACAAACAGTGTTGATTTTTGACAACATGATAATGGTCAACATGATGCCAGTTGATGAACACGTCTCTTCAGTGAAAAGAAAACGGAGCTGGGGAGTTCTGAGATTGAGCATGCTCAGTTTCACGTGTCTTCGGCAAAAACCTCGGACGCGCGTTCATTCGTGCAAGTGTCCGCGCGAGCGTGTACAAGAAGGTTGACTTCGGTTCACTCAACGGCCTACATTTGTAACACTCAACCTTTTTATCTTGTCGATGTTAAAAGCTCAAGGGTTCTTTTTTAGTAGAAAAGAAAACCTGTATCATTTTTAAACAGAAACATTTCAACAGGGAACAGAGGAAATATCAATTTAAAATAAGTTTCACCCTCTTTTCTTTGTATTGTCACGCTGCTTAGGTGATCAAAGAAATGTGCGTCACTCAAAGACATTTACTTCACCCAGCTCATTACGGCAGATGAAAATTTAATTACAACAAAAATAACTCTCTAAATCAGTCCCATATTTATTCAAAACCAACTAAAAGTCTGAATCTAACGAAATATTAACTTAAAGCAATTCTTACCTTTCTGGCATGTCCCTCAGCACTTAGTTAAGATTTGAACAAGAACATCTCCGCCTCCCTTCAAAGTCCCACCCTCTTCCCCCTGCCTGACCTCTGACGCTCCCCTCCCTCCCTCCTCCTCCATGCGTCCCTGACGCGTGCGGTGAGAGAGTCAGAGTCAGAGGCACAGGTAAGTGAAAACTAACCAACAGTAATTAAATAATATTCAATTCTGCATGTGGTATAAAATAAAATTCCCTCCCTCGTAACGTTTAGTTACCTTTTCTAGTCTGACGAACTACCAACGTTACTATCGTAATTATAGCATTTCATCGCCTGTTTGTTTACAGTCAAACGCGTCGTTTTTCGGCAGAATTAATATTTTCTTGCTGTCACAACGTCTTACCTTGCCTGAATTGTCCCGGTAACGTTTGTCATTAAATTAGGAGCAGTAGAAGCAGTTTTGTTTACAGGTTAACTTTGTTGAGAACCTGTTTTGTCAGCTAACGGTAGCTAACGGTAGCTAACTTTAGCCCTCGTTCAGACGTTTAGCTTCAACATTTTTTTCTTTTAACTTTATGTTATATAGTCACAAAGTAAAAGGCTCTTTCTTTTTTTTTAAATTGTGGTGCTTCTTGGAGGAGAGTGTGGTTGGAGATCCCGACTACGTTCCGGATCTTCAGAGGCAGGGGTCGACAGCAGCAGCCTACAGCAGGAACCAGCACAGGAGGTGTAAGAGCCCCGAGAAGGGCAGGTCCTTCCAGGGGCTGCCAGGGTAGAAGCAACAGGGCTGTGGGGTGATGCGGAGTGGGGAATCTGCTGAGGAGAGGCCCGGAACCAGCAGACAAGCTGCCCCAAGATCCACAACAAGAGCCAGTCGGCGGGCACGTGGACCTGCTGTACTCAGTCCTGACGATCTCATCCGAGTCCAGCAGTTCATATAGTTTTGTATTTTTTCTTATTCACGTTGTTCAATAAAACCTTGCATTGTATAATTGCCTTCGTCTTTTTACTCACATAAAGTAATGTTTATTATGCTTTACTTCCATTATGACCCTTTTTTCATATTCCCACTTCATCTGAATGAACTGCAGTGAATTACTAAATCAATTTTTTTAGAAAAACATTTATTATTGTACACAGTTTATCTTTTTTTTTCTTACAGCTGTCTTCTATAAGAAATTAGTTATTTGGTCCCAATAAAAAAGCAAATAAATAACATAAGGCACTTGCAAGATTACTGTTTAGTAATGCAAACAAATCTTTTAGATGTAACATTCAGCTCTTCATGAGTTCCAGGGGTACCAAGTCTTGGCTGGTGCTGGATGTCCTCCATTACGGTGAGAGTGGTGTACCTTGACAAAGAGTAAAAAAAAAAATAGAAACGTGACACAGGATATAAATTGCATAAACTCAAACAGGCTAGATTTTATATAGATCTTAGGCTGCTTTGGCACAGAGTGATGTTATCACAATGTACAGTAAGTGGAGCAAGTGTATGTATCAACTTGTTACAATTTAAAATTCCCTACTGGTAAATAGTACTTCTTCCCAAGGATGGAAAAAGTCACAAACATAGACAGATCGGTCTTATTTACACATATGTCAGCTAGCCAGCATTATCTATTAGCCGGAGAAGTCTTCTAGCAATGTGCTGAACTAGCTCTGGTTACTGTACAACCAACCAAGTCAAACGCAACCCCGGAGTTATAATACTAAAACTGGGTTAATGACAACTTCACAATAAACACTGAGGCTAACGCTGAAGCTAACGTCACCGGTAGTGTAACGTTAAACAAACCAAGCTGTGGAGTCAGTTTGTTTACACTACCGGTGCTAACGCTAACGCTAACGCTAGGCTAGGCTAAATTTCCCTGCACAAATAACATAATATTACAGAACGACAGTAACTTGTAACTGATGTTATCACATGTAATGTTGTGTTTTAGGATTAGGCAAACTTAACGTACCTGTCCAGCAGAAACTCCGCGACCATCTCATCTCTTTTTAGCTCCGGATGTAGCTGCATTAGCCTCCTCCATTGCTGGAAAGCAGAGCCGATGTTGACTCCAGTCTTGCCTCTTGCCGCATCAAGCTCTTTCTTTAAGGCAGCTTTTTGTGAAATAGTCTTCTTTGTCCTGATAATTTTCTCTGTGGGGGCAGCTGATGATGGAAGTGGCGGCTCGCCTTGGTCAGTCATTGTCAGGTCTCCGTTCCTTGCTCTCTCTCACCGCTCTACTGCGCTACCAGAGAGGCGCGCGACTTGCGCGCCGTGACAGCGGAGCAACTGGGAGGGAAGTGGCGACGGATGACAGACAGGAAGCTCGGCAAATCAATTTATTCGGACCGAATAAAATGATTGGTCGGACTTTTATCAGAAATATATGAGAATTAAATATTGATGAGTTTCAACGCCTAGTTGATTTCTTTTACATTTTATTGTGTTATACGCTTATTAGGAGCATTTTATGATTACAAAAAAAAAGCGTAAAAATGCCAGAAAGGTAAGAATTGCTTTAAATAAACTAAAGTTCACTCAAATAGTCTTTTTTAGTCCTATTTTCACCACGATAACAAACAATAAATCCGCCAATGCCGTCGTCCGTTTGTCCCAAAACAAAAAATATTCTGTTTGTTCCAAAAATTCAAAAAATAATCCACCAAAAAGGCGATCGATCGCGACTGGTACCAGTATCTCACCCAGTCTCAAGAGGAAGAGCAATCTGTCGGTCTATGTTCTTGCGTTCTTCTCCTGCTTGTTCAGCCGCAGGAGATGCCAGCACGGAGAGTCCCAATAATCTTCTTTCAGATTATTTTAATTCCCCCCCACAGTTCATTCAAAAGTCTCGTTTCTCATTACAGTTTCTTTCACATTTGAATAGACTATGGTTTAGTAAAAGGCAGCTGCAGAATCTCGCCTGACGCTCCACAATTCAACTCTGCCACGCCACAAGAATCCCTCCTCCCCTCGTCGACGCCACATCCTGTCTGACCTCGGCACAGACATATGCCTTAACTGGCACATACCCACATCCTTTTAATTTACAGTGGAACATTTAAGTTTCACAGCATTAAGGGGCAAAACAGACCTTAGTCTCTTATAAACCTTCTAATACAATCCCTTTTAAAATTGATTTGACACTTTTTTTCTTTAATGTGGCTCTGTCACACACTGAACACATTATATATTTTCAAATATTCATTGAGGGGTTTTTATTCTGTGACATTTACACTGAACAAAAATATAAAGGAAACACTTTTGTTTTTGCTCCCATTTTTCATGAGCTGTTCTCAAAGATCTAAGACTTTTTCTATGTACACAAAAGGCCTATTTCATCAAATATCTCAAATCTCGGACATGTCACCCATTGAGCATGTTTGGGATGCTCTGGATCGACGTATACGACAGCATGTTCCAGTTCCTGCCAATATCCAGCAACTTCGCACAGCCATTGAAGAGGAGTGGACCAACATTCCACAGGCCACAATCAACAACCTGATCAAATATGCGAAGGAGATGTGTTGCACTGTGTGAGGCAAATGATGGTCACACCAGATACTGACTGGTGATACTGGTTTTCTGACCCCCCAAACCATATTTTTTGGTTCAGTGTACTAACTAGCTACCTAGCTTGAAGCTCTTTACGAGATGCTAGGTTACAGTCGATTTAATGTTTGCTGATAACCACAATATAGCCCATCTGCACTCATTATTAAAGTTGTCATTTTAAAGTGTGTCAGTCTCCTGACTTTATTATTCAGTTGACTTTACTGTCTCACTGAACCTTAACATCAGCTAACTTTAGCGTGCTTGTTAGCCAGTTTTCCCTCCATTATCCTAGCTGCTATAGGCTATGTCTCCTCTGGTTCCCTCCCTCCCCCTCTCAGCTCGGCTCTCTCTGCCGATCTCTGTTACAGTTTAAAATTAATGTCTCTCCAGGCGGGAAATATTAATATTAATTATTATATGTTTCATACTATTTGCGTTAATACAACACTTTGTTTTATGTTCAAATTGTAGGTCAAACCATCTGTGCTTCCCTGATCCATCTACAAGACAGAGGAGAAGTCTTCAGACCACCACAGAGAGCGGAGAGGAGTGATATTTATTGCTTTTGCCAGATTTGAGAAACTTTTAATTATATGATTTTGGGCTGTGACAAACTGTTAAATACTTGTTTTTTAAAAACAACTTGAAGTGTAAATCCTTTTGCTTTTTGTTTTCAGCAATTTTCACATTTTACAATGGTTGCAGATGGCACAGGCTAGAGCACGTGATGTCATCGGTAGAGTGTAGTGCAGGTTAAAAATAACTCAAAATGTATCCAAACAAATTGCTCCTGAGCCCACAATTTTCACTCCACATACATAATTCATACATCAAAATGTAGGTAAACTTGTGCTGGTACTGCTAGCTGGGTTATTAAAGCAAAAAGGTTTACAGTTCTGCCACAAGAAGCTTAAATGCAACATGAACTTGATAACTGCCTCCATCTGCTCCTATGTTAAATTCTGACAGCAAAGTTCTAAACACACAAGATGTGAGCATTCTCTTCTATCGCCACCTTGGCCACATTTCTGGCATTTCTGCCATGAAAATTACATGTGTGTCTTCAGCAGACTCTCAGGTTTCTGCTGGTGTGGTAATTTTGCTGATATCAGTTACGGGTTTGGCCCTGCAGCAGAAAATTCAGAGCTAAAATCTCAAGAAAATAAACAGTTTCAACCAGGAGTCAAAGCCACACAGCTGATTGAGATGAGCTAATTAGTGCAGTAAGACACACATGAGTGTCTTTCTCTTCCTCTCTCTCTTCCTTCCTCCCTCTCTCTCTCTCTCTCTTGCTCTCTCTCTTCCTTCCTCCCTCTCTCTCTCTCTCTTGCTCTATCTCACTCATCAGCTCTTTTTTTCTCACTTTCAGCTTCGTCCTCTTCCTCACCTTCATCTTCCCCACTTTAAGATTCATCTTCCACACCCCCTGCTTCTTCTTCCACACTTTAAGCTTCACCTTCCACACCTCTTGCTTCTTCTTACTCACTTTAAGCTTCATCTTCCACAGCTGCTGCTTCTTCTTCCTCACTTTGAGCTAAATTCTGCCTAATCTTCCTCACCTTTTTAATCTTTTCCACAGCTTTCAGCAGTTTCACATTTCTGCATTTTCAACAATGTTTTGTATTTTTAACAGTGTTTTGCAATTGCATTTCAGCCTTCAGCATTCCACGCATTTTCTGCAGGAAATGCAATTTTTCTAGTTTGGATTGACCTTTTTGCCACTGAAGCCATGTGGTTTCTTAATGGACACATCCTCCATTTGGGCTGTTTCTCATGTCTCTTAAATTGCATCCATGCTTCACTTGCATCTTTCACTTGCCACTTAGTCCCTCCAGAGATGCATGGAGAGACGCGGATCACCGCTGGATCAGCTATCAGTCTGCTTTAATAGCTGTTTGTGTCTGCGCATGTGCACTGTATTTATTCTAATAAAACACACACTCTGAGATAGTGACTCAGAAAACAAATCAAATTGGCAGTTATTAATTGCATTTTATTTATTTTATGACGAGTTTTGCTTAATATTTCAGATAATCTCTCAGATAATCAAATACCAACTCATTATACCGACGTTGTTTATAGTTGGTTTCAAGGCACAGTAAGCAGTATGAAACTCCAGTGATGTTGTGAAGTTTCACGAGTCGATCTGCTGCAGCGTCCAATCACTAACTGATATCTAATAAGTCGGCCAGGAAAAGACTTCCGTGGAGGCTGCTCTCGTGTATCCTTGCTCATCGCTCCTCTGAATGCCCTCCTCGCTCCTCGGAGCAGCGACAAGAGCTTTGAGATGGTCGTCAATATGACGGCTACGGAACTACTACCGGTTCGAGCGAGGTGCGAGGAAATATCAAATCAGAGACATGAGAAGCAGCCTTGATCTTTGCCTGTCCTGAGACAGACACACCCTTTTCTCTCTCTCTCTCTCTCTCTCTCTCTCTCTCTCTCTCTCACAAACACACACTTACACATGTAAATAGTAGACTTAGTTACATGTTTCGTGTTTTACTCCTGCTTTTGTCTTTTTAAATAAATCATTGTGTGGAATAAAAATGCTGACTATTTAATGTTGCACAAGAATGAATACTGTCAACCTCTTCTGCGTTTGAACTCCAAATCCTTAAGTAAATTGGGTTATAGTTATTAAGTTATTATTAAGTGACTTATTAATCAGAGTCCATATTGATAGTCTAGTATACTTTATGAGACTGAGATAATTGGATGGTTATTTTCTTGACTTTTTTTAAGTGGTGCCCCCTACAGAGGTGATTTAATTAGATTAAATCATATCTTTTATATGATTAATTATTTTTATTATTAATTAATTAATATAATTTAAAAAATAATAATTATTTATTTATTTTAAAAGCCATTTTAATACCTCCCTTTTCTTATGGAATCCGACATAGAGGCATAGTTCGGTCCAAACAACATTGAACACATTATATATATTTTCAATTATTTTTTATTGTATTTTTATTTTTTTACATTTGATTATTATTATTGTATTGACATGTATGTTTTTTTTTACCTACCTTAAATGATGAATCTACCTTAAATGATGAACTATAGAGCACCTGAAGAAAAATCAGATACACAATGACACATAGCTGTAGCAGTTTTTAGTTGTTTTTTTCCATGTTTAAGGATGGGAAGAAACCTGAGCACCAGGAGAAAACCCTTTCACAAGTTGTTATGGATTGGCCTTTTAAGGCTTCCTCGCCGACATCTTGTTGCACTGCTAGTGCCTTTTAATGGACCTGATTTGCAAACTGGGCAGGGGCTCATGGATGCGTTTTCCTGCAGGTATGTCTTTATTTACGGAGATGGGATCTGCTGCTGATCGGCCTTACTGTTACCCACGTAAGTTAATTGCAGCCTGTCCCGTTCCAAATGCCGTTTCATGCTGCGGGTTTCTTCAGTAGCATATCTACGCAAAGGTTCCACTGTATCATTTGCAGGGTGCCTTTTAATGGACCTGTTTGGCAAACTGGGCAGGGGCTCATGGGTAACCTTGGATTGGTTGTCCAAATGAACAGGGGGGCCGTGTCGTGCAGCAGGTGTTTTCTTTGAGGAAATGGCACTGCGTTCTTTGTCAGTTAGTGCCGGCTTGTTTCCCTCTAAACGCTGCCTGATGCTGCGGGTCTCTTCAGTTGCAAATCTAAGCAAAGGTTCCCCAGTATCATTTGCAGTGTAGGGGGAGCTCTCATGCTTAGGGTGGACGGTGCGTTTTCCTGCAGGTATGTCTTTATTTATGGAGATGGGCGGGAGACGGGTCTGCTGCCGATCGGCCTTACTGTTACCCACGTAAGTTAATTGCAGCCTGTCCCGTTCCAAATCTCGTTTCATGCTGCGGGTTTCTTCAGTAGCATATCTACGCAAAGGTTCCCCTGTATCATTTGCAGCATAGGGGGAGCTCTTATGCCTAAGGGGGGCGATGCGTTCTCCTGCAGGTATGTCTTTATTTACGGAGATGGGCGGGAGACGGGTCTGCTGCCGATCGGCCTTACTGTTACCCACGTGAGTTAATTGCAGCCTGTTCCGTTCCAAATGCCGTTTCATGCTGCAGGTTTCTTCAGTGCCAAATCTAGACAAAGGTTCCACTGTGTCTGTAGTACAGTATAAGGATCCCTCCACCCCGGCAAGGGGGCGGGGTTTTCTCGCAGGTGTTGGTTTTGTGGAAACAGGCGGCCGGCAGGTCTGCTTCAGATTGCTGTTTCTGTTTTCTGTGTACGTTAACTGCAGACTGTCCTGTTCCAAATGCCGTTTCATGCTACGGGTTTTGTCAGTAGCATATCTAGACAAAGGTACCCCTGTATCATTTGCAGAGTAGGGGGAGCTCTGATGCCCAGGTGGGGGGTTGCATTTTCCTGCAGGTGTTTGTTTTGTGGGAATGGGTGGGAGAGGGGCCTGGGCAGAATAGACCTCACTGTTCTCCTTAAAGGTTGGATGCAGCTTGTCCTGCTCCAAATCCAGCTCAGTGGACGGTGTTTTTTCAGTGGAATATCTGTGCAATAATTCCCGTGTTTCTTTTTTACAGTAAGGGGATCCAGTAACACCTGCAGTGACATGACCCCACCCTGGAATGACTTGCTTTTCCACAAAAGTGCCTCTGGCCTTCAGCATGGCAATTTGTTGACTGCCTGCAGCTTCAAGTTCACCCTTAACATAACCATGGAATTCTTCGTCATTCTCCGCAAAATGTTTGGCGATCTCTGCTTCAGCATTTTGTTCCTCCTTTTTCTGCTTTTTACAACGGGCACGTTTTTCAGCGATCAAGGAAGCATTTAGGTCTCGATACTTCTTGTTTTTTTCCATGATCTTCTCAACCTTTTGTTTTTCTTCTTCGAGAATCAACCTGTCAGCCTCATTCTGGGCCTGAAGCCAGTCCAGGTCCCTCTGCTTCTCCTCTTTCTTTTTCTGCTCTTTCTCACGTATCTTTGTTTCTCTGTGAGCAGAAATCGACTTGAGCATTTCGGCCTTGTCCATCTCTTTATCCTTCTTGTTTTTCAATTCTGCATTTTGTTCAGATATTTTAGACAGTTGGGCCTCCTCCCACTGGGTTGTAGCGGCAGCCTGCTGCCTCTTTCTAACTGCCAATTTATCTGATGCAATTTCTATTATTTCCTGCCTATTTTTGAATTGTTCTTCTTTGTAATGATTTCTTTCCTGCTCCTTTTTGTTTATGTCAAGCTGATCACGTATTCTTTTCAAATCTTCCAGCTTTGATTTTTGTGTCTCCTTTTCTCTGCAGAGGTTCTTCTTAGAGATTTCCTTCAGTCGATTGTCATGAAGAATTTGACTTACCTTTGCTGTTTCTTTGGCCTGATTTTGTTGCTCCTTAGAGTGCAATTCATCAAGGACCTGAAGCCTCTTTCTTTCTTCTTTCTCAGACTGTTTCTCTATCTGTCTCAGCTGTTCCTTCTCCTTTATTTTCTCATTGTTACAACTGATCTGGTTGTAAAGCCTCTCTTTCTGGAAAATGTTATTCTGCTCTTCTTTCAGAGCGCTTTGTTTGTCCAGTTGAAGCCTCATCTCTTCAGACTTCCGTCTTCTTTGGCCTTCAGCAATCTTTTTTTCACGCCTAAATTTCACCAATGCTTCATTCTCCTGGTGCACTTGGGTGAATTGAAGGTCACTGTTGAATTTTCTGCTTTTCGAGTCTCTTCTGTTCGATCTCCTCTGCAGCAAGCGAATTAAAATAGTCCTCCTTTTCTTGCTTCTGTGGCTTTATTTCTGCCTTCAAAATCTCAGGGTCAGGTTTCCGGTGTTTACTACTACTAAATATGCAATACTTGCGGGGCTGGTCTACACTTTCTCCACCCGTGCACTCATTTGCCTCAGACTGGTCTAACAAAAGCTGGAGTCTTGCCAAATCTGACATGGTCAAATTGTCTTTCTTTGGTCGAATCATTTTGTTGTAGTTTGTTGGTTGTAGTTTAGATTAGTAATGGATTGTCTTGTCTCGCACAGATGTGTTCTACAATGGTCATAGCATGTGTTTATTTCGGGTGAGTGAACTCCGTACCTGTGTCATCACTGCGCTGCATGATTACAGTATTGCCGCCGTCTCTCCCTCTTGTCGGTTCAGGATCGCTGTATTAAAAACTCAGACGCAGTCTCCTTACTGAATAAATACAGACACGATCTGTCTGTATTTACATGCGTGTGACCGTAATTTATGCGGCTCTGCCTGAAAGAAATTTGTGTAGGAATCGATAAGCAAGTTCATCTAAATGATTCCTTCTGAATCAGTGTTAAGCATACAGTGCGTCAATGCATTATCATCACACTGTAAAAACTTATTGTGCAAAGATATCAAACATTAAATGACGATATTATTTACATGAAATTATATCGTAATCGTTTTTCTTTCAATTGGCACATAGATTTTAAAAGTGGCTGATAAAAAATCTGAGTGGCAGACATAAAAAAAAATACTTTCCTGCCACAGTGGCAGGCAGTGAAAAAAGTTTATTTCAGACTCTGATTATAACCATATCATATCAACATCAAACATGAGTTTAAAGCTACAATTTCCTCAAGAAACAAACATTTTATTCGGGACCCATTCAATTTCCCAGGGACCCACTCAAATCACCATCTCTGGGTCCAGAGGACTCACTGCATTGAAAGCCTATCAACATCACAGCCATCACAGCAGCTTCACTTACCTCCTTATAATATTTGGTGAAATATCCTTGATGTCAGACTTGATCAGGATTGTTTGTGTATACATAAATATTCATTGTACATCATATAGCAAGGATTTCATGTTCATAGTTTTGTCTACTTTTTTCTTTTGGTTTTGAATAGTGAGATCCTGTCACGCTGACCCCAACTATTCTGTTGACTGATCAAGACTGGGAAATGACCTTCACCAGTGGAGCTCCACACATTGTTAGAGAGGACGGCATCGAGGTGTGTCACAGCTCAGGAACTGACAAAGGTTTATCTCAGCCTTCTGCACATACTTTGTCTTCAACCTGGCATATCCAAGTCACCTTAAGGACACACTAATGTTCCTCCAAAGGTAGATTGTCTCCTCTATTGACTCCACCAGCCTCCTCCATCCCAGTGCTGCAAAAATCCCTTACATCCAATCACAACACTGTAATGTCGGTTTAACTGACTAAGCTGTTTAAATGTGTAAAAAAGCAACAATGTCGAGTAGACTATCAGAGAGATTTGTCAAAAATGTTCTGCATTAAGTGAAGAAGTAAACCTCTCTCTCTTTCATTTGATTGTCGCATGGGCAACATTACACTTCCATGTAAATGATGGCACTTTAAATCTTGCTAGAATGTAAAATTCATGTTTTAAGTACTCATTTATTATTTGAATTAATTTGTTTTCAGTTACAAAGGTTTTGACACCCAAAATTTCCTAAGGGAGAACCTCCAGACCCCCAACTTACAAACACACACTATGTTTCCCGACCAATGTTGAAGTATTTATTATCATTATAGTGAGGCCCGGCCCTAACCAATTTGGCGCCCTAGGCAAGATTTTAGGTGGCGCCCCCCTTGCATCGCAGTAAATTCCACTGCTAGTGTATATACTCACAAGAAACTGAATAGCTTTGTCTTGGACAATCTTTTATTTAAAGAAAGCAATTGCCCAATCAAAATACTTAGAATTAGAAAGAAAGAAATACAAAAAAATATGAAATGAACATATGAAATACAATATAAATAGCTTAGATAAAGTATAAGATTTAAATACCCATAAAATAAAAGGTGTAAACAAGTGATATAAAATAAATTATAAATACAATATAAATAAGGCACTGCACAAAATAAGAAACCAGTATTGACAAAAAATTACAAGGGTTTAAATAAAAAGGGGAACAAAAAGGGGATCTTACAAAGACCTCTAGTGGTGCTTTTTGGTACTGCATTAACTTGAATGACTTAAAAACTACACCACCACCTCCTCAACCTCACATCACCTGCTACAGCTTTACTCTCCTGGTCTTTCTTGCAGCAAAGTCATCAACAACATCATCATATGACAACTGTTTTGAGACCACGTGGTTTATGCTTATGATGGCAAGTCTGTTAAAATACACATGTTGACACCTTCGTCCGTCCTTTTGTTCAGGGAATGTGAAGCTGTTTTCAATGTGAAATGGACCTGTGTACCAACTCTGTTCGTACCTTATCAGTTAGAGGAGATGGCGAGTCAGCAGGGTCTATTGGAGCAGCAGAAGGAGCGCTTGATGCTGCTGCATCACTGCTGGGTTGTGCTGCTGAGGTGGAGGTGATAGGAGGAGCGCTTGATGTAGTAGATGGCCCAAGATTTGAAGGGGTGGGACTGAGAAATCACAACAGCGCATCTGAAGAGAGAAGAGGAGTATGTGACACCAGTCTACTAATAAACATATGATTCCAAGAATAAAATGAAATGAAATAATATCAATGATGCATGATGTTCACTATACTGTACATGTATAATACACAATGTACTTTTTCTGATATGCAAATTATATTAGATTCAACTTTATTGTCATTACAGTGAAATGCTGATTAGCAGAACGCAAAGAAGCAGTAAACTGCAGTATAATATAGCATGTGGGTTATGCTATAACATTAATGATGTGCACTTTAACACTGATGTAAAGTTTAACACTATAAACACACTTTAGACAATATGAACTGTAACACAACAAACAGCTAGGCTTACAACTATAATATATAAAGGGGTGGAAAAGGAATAGCAAGCTGGGGAAACGTGAGCTAACCAGATGTCAATAAAAATGGAAAAAAATTTAACATTATAACACCTGCTGAATAGATCTAATATTTACACGTTTCCCTGAGGAAGGTAAGGTGGGAGTAGTTACATTACTATTTTCCATAACAGCTTAGGCCCTTCCATAACATTAACTGACGTTAAAACTAACAACTCAGCTGTTGCGCCGGCGACCTACTATTTGATTAGCAAACCATGTTATGCTAATGGTTAACAACGTTATCATCGTTCTGCAACAGACAAATAATGTCATGACATCATAATTACTGTAACGTTACGTTACCTCTGTCTTTGTCTCGTTTTTCCTCCTCTTCTTTTCTTTTTTTCCTCCCCTGGGCACCAGACAGTTTGGGACGTTTAGACATTTTGTCGAGCTTGGGGGTTACGTCAAAAAGCGACCATCCCCCCAGGTAGCAGGTAAAGTTCATTAGTCGGAGGAGGGGGGGCATCTTAGGAAAGTAACGTATCATCATTATTATTGTTATTATTACTATATAATAGGCTTTGCTATGCAGTTAAATTAATGTGGGTTTATTATTTTCATATTAACACATAATAATACCAACTAGTTTAAAGTTACACTTTTTTTCTTCCCCCATTTGTGGCGCCCCCTGGATTGACGGTGCCCTTAGCATTTGCCTATACTGCCTATGCCACGGGCCGGCCCTGCATAGCTGTAGCAGTTTTTATTTGTTTTTTTACATGTTAAAGGATGGGAAGAAACCTGAGCACCACACTCTAACAAATGATGCGCTTTGAATTTGAATTTGCATGGATATTTTTAAGTTATTTCAACTTAGCTAGTATTAAGTACATGCCACAAAACTTCTCTAGTTAGGCCAACTCAATTACTTTAGTATAAGCAACATGATTTGCCTTGTCCTCTACAAGCCTATTTAAGTTGAACCAACCTAATTTTAATTGTGTTAAAATTACTCCTTTTAGTTATTCTAACTTATTTCTTTTCCTTTCATTCTACTCAGAAATGTCCATGCAAATTGTTACCTTAATTTTTTTTGGTACAAGAACTTATTTATCTAAGTCAGAATAAATCACACATTGAAATTACAGTTTTATGATCCAACTGTTTATTCAAACACCAGTCAGCATCTTACAGTAACAGGACTGATTGTATATTGACATTTTAATAGTACACAAAAATGTAGCCTTCATAAAAATGTAGCCTTCAGGAAACTTACAACATAAAGCCCTGTAAAACTGTCTCAGAAAGATTGAAAATTTTTACAGTCTTGCTCTTGAGACTGATTAGAGTTCTGTAATATCCCCGTCACCATCCTGGTAGGTCAGAATCACTATAAATGTTTTAAGGGTTTGTTGTGGGAAAATTCCACATGTGAAAACCCTTACACAAGTTTTTATGGATTGGCCTTTTAAGGCTTCCTCGCCGATCTCTTGTTGCACTGCTGGTGCCTTTTAATGGACCTGATTGGCAAACTGGGCAGGGGCTCATGGGTAACCTTGGATTGGTTGTCCAAATGAACTGGGGGGCCGTGTCGTGCAGCAGGTGTTTTCTTCGATGAAATGGCACTGCGTTCTTTGTCAGTTAGTGCCGGCTTCTTTCCTTCTAAACGCTGCCTGATGCTGCGGGTCTCTTCAGTTGCAAATCTTAGCAAAGGCTCCCTAGTATCATTTGCAGTGTAGGGGGAGCGCAACTTCTCTCTGACAAAGATTGCATCGAGCCGAGTTTTCATTCACTTTAATAAAGTGAGCCCAAACCTTCGAGCGCTTGGCCCTCACCGACATGATTGAGAGTGAGCCAGCTGCGTCATCACCTGTCGACAGTGTCATAATTACGCGACAGTTGGGTAGACGTTCAAAAAAGTACCGATAACAGTACCGTTTGTCCAGAATCTTAACGGTACCCTGGTACCGACCCAATTAGGAACGGGTACCAAAAAGTACTGGTCCTCGGTATACATCCCTAACTGTTACTCACGTGAGTTAATTGCAGCCTGTTCCGTTCCAAATGCCGTTTCATGCTGCAGGTTTCTTCAGTGCCAAATCTAGACAAAGGTTCCACTGTGTCTGTAGTACAGTATAAGGATCCCTCCACCCCGGCAGGGGGGCGGGGTTTTCCTGCAGGTGTTGGTTTTGTGGAAACAGGCGGCCGGCAGGTCTGCTTCAGATTGCTGTTTCTGTTTTCTGTGTACGTTAACTGCAGACTGTCCTGTTCCAAATGCCGTTTCATGCTACGGGTTTTGTCAGTAGCATATCTAGACAAAGGTACCCCTGTATCATTTGCAGAGTAGGGGGAGCTCTGATGCCCAGGTGGGGGGTTGCGTTTTCCTGCAGGTGTTTGTTTTGTGGGAATGGGTGGGAGAGGGGCCTGGGCAGAATAGACCTCACTGTTCTCCTTAAAGGTTGGATGCAGCTTGTCCTGCTCCAAATCCAGCTCAGTGGACGGTGTTTTTTCAGTGGAATATCTGTGCAATAATTCCCGTGTTTCTTTTTTACAGTAAGGGGACCCAGTAACACCTGCAGTGACATGACCCCACCCTGGAATGACTTGCTTTTCCACAAAAGTGCCTCTGGCCTTCAGCATGGCAATTTGTTGACTGCCTGCAGCTTCAAGTTCACCCTTAACATAACCATGGAATTCTTCGTCATTCTCCGCAAAATGTTTGGCGATCTCTGCTTCAGCATTTTGTTCCTCCTTTTTCTGCTTTTCACAACGGGCACGTTTTTCAGCGATCAAGGAAGCATTTAGGTCTTGATACTTCTTGTTTTTTTCCTTGATCTTCTCAACCTTTTGTTTTTCTTCTTCGAGAATCAACCTGTCAGCCTCATTCTGGGCCTGAAGCCAGTCCAGGTCCCTCTGCTTCTCCTCTTTCTTTTTCTGCTCTTTCTCACGTATCTTTGTTTCTCTGTGAGCAGAAATCGACTTGAGCATTTCGGCCTTGTCCATCTCTTTATCCTTCTTGTTTTCTTGTCTTCTTGGCAACATAGGCGCATGGGTAATTGAGTAATTTGCCGTTTGGTTACAAAGCACAATGCCAGATCCATGCAGTGTAGTTATGTTAGAGCTAGTTGGCAAACCTTAGCATGCTTGTAACGTTATGACAACCAAAATACCATTTGAGTATGTATGTCACTGTTAACTAATAACTAAATAACTTCGACACCTAACATGATACTAACTTAGTTATTAGGACAAACAGTGTTGATTTTGGACAACATGATAATGGTCAACATGATGCCAGTTGATGAACACGTCTCTTCAGTGAAAAGAAAACGGAGCTGGGGAGTTCTGAGATTGAGCATGCTCAGTTTCACGTGTCTTCGGCAAAAACCTCGGACGCGCGTTCATTCGTGCAAGTGTCCGCGCGAGCGTGTACAAGAAGGTTGACTTCGGTTCACTCAACGGCCTACATTTGTAACACTCAACCTTTTTATCTTGTCGATGTTAAACGCTCAAGGGTTCTTTTTTAGTAGAAAAGAAAACCTGTATCATTTTTAAACAGAAACATTTCAACAGGGAACAGAGGAAATGTCAATTTAAAATAAGTTTCACCCTCTTTTCTTTGTATTGTCACGCTGCTTAGGTGATCAAAGAAATGTGCGTCACTCAAAGACATTTACTTCACCCAGCTCATTACGGCAGATGAAAATTTAATTACAACAAAAATAACTCTCTAAATCAGTCCCATATTTATTCAAAACCAACTAAAAGTCTGAATCTAACGAAATATTAACTTAAAGCAATTCTTACCTTTCTGGCATGTCCCTCAGCACTTAGTTAAGATTTGAACAAGAACATCTCCGCCTCCCTTCAAAGTCCCACCCTCTTCCCCCTGCCTGACCTCTGACGCTCCCCTCCCTCCCTCCTCCTCCATGCGTCCCTGACGCGTGCGGTGAGAGAGTCAGAGTCAGAGGCACAGGTAAGTGAAAACTAACCAACAGTAATTAAATAATATTCAATTCTGCATGTGGTATAAAATGAAATTCCCTCCCTCGTAACGTTTAGTTACCTTTTCTAGTCTGACGAACTACCAACGTTACTATCGTAATTATAGCATTTCATCGCCTGTTTGTTTACAGTCAAACGCGTCGTTTTTCGGCAGAATTAATATTTTCTTGCTGTCACAACGTCTTACCTTGCCTGAATTGTCCCGGTAACGTTTGTCATTAAATTAGGAGCAGTAGAAGCAGTTTTGTTTACAGGTTAACTTTGTTGAGAACCTGTTTTGTCAGCTAACGGTAGCTAACGGTAGCTAACTTTAGCCCTCGTTCAGACGTTTAGCTTCAACATTTTTTTCTTTTAACTTTATGTTATATAGTCACAAAGTAAAAGGCTCTTTCTTTTTTTTTAAATTGTGGTGCTTCTTGGAGGAGAGTGTGGTTGGAGATCCCGACTACGTTCCGGATCTTCAGAGGCAGGGGTCGACAGCAGCAGCCTACAGCAGGAACCAGCACAGGAGGTGTAAGAGCCCCGAGAAGGGCAGGTCCTTCCAGGGGCTGCCAGGGTAGAAGCAGCAGGGCTGTGGGGTGATGCGGAGTGGGGAATCTGCTGAGGAGAGGCCCGGAACCAGCAGACAAGCTGCCCCAAGATCCACAACAAGAGCCAGTCGGAGGGCACGTGGACCTGCTGTACTCAGTCCTGACGATCTCATCCGAGTCCAGCAGTTCATATAGTTTTGTATTTTTTCTTATTCACGTTGTTCAATAAAACCTTGCATTGTATAATTGCCTTCGTCTTTTTACTCACATAAAGTAATGTTTATTATGCTTTACTTCCATTATGACCCTTTTTTCATATTCCCACTTCATCTGAATGAACTGCAGTGAATTACTAAAATCAATTTTTTTAGAAAAACATTTATTATTGTACACAGTTTATCTTTTTTTTTCTTACAGCTGTCTTCTATAAGAAATTAGTTATTTGGTCCCAATAAAAAAGCAAATAAATAACATAAGGCACTTGCAAGATTACTGTTTAGTAATGCAAACAAATCTTTTAGATGTAACATTCAGCTCTTCATGAGTTCCAGGGGTACCAAGTCTTGGCTGGTGCTGGATGTCCTACATTACGGTGAGAGTGGTGTACCTTGACAAAGAGTAAAAAAAAAATAGAAACGTGACACAGGATATAAATTGCATAAACTCAAACAGGCTAGATTTTATATAGATCTTAGGCTGCTTTGGCACAGAGTGATGTTATCACAATGTACAGTAAGTGGAGCAAGTGTATGTATCAACTTGTTACAATTTAAAATTCCCTACTGGTAAATAGTACTTCTTCCCAAGGATGGAAAAAGTCACAAACATAGACAGATCGGTCTTATTTACACATATGTCAGCTAGCCAGCATTATCTATTAGCCGGAGAAGTCTTCTAGCAATGTGCTGAACTAGCTCTGGTTACTGTACAACCAACCAAGTCAAACGCAACCCCGGAGTTATAATACTAAAACTGGGTTAATGACAACTTCACAATAAACACTGAGGCTAACGCTGAAGCTAACGTCACCGGTAGTGTAACGTTAAACAAACCAAGCTGTGGAGTCAGTTTGTTTACACTACCGGTGCTAACGCTAACGCTAACGCTAACGCTAGGCTAGGCTAAATTTCCCTGCACAAATAACATAATATTACAGAACGACAGTAACTTGTAACTGATGTTATCACATGTAATGTTGTGTTTTAGGATTAGGCAAACTTAACGTACCTGTCCAGCAGAAACTCCGCGACCATCTCATCTCTTTTTAGCTCCGGATGTAGCTGCATTAGCCTCCTCCATTGCTGGAAAGCAGAGCCGATGTTGACTCCAGTCTTGCCTCTTGCCGCATCAAGCTCTTTCTTTAAGGCAGCTTTTTGTGAAATAGTCTTCTTTGTCCTGATAATTTTCTCTGTGGGGGCAGCTGATGATGGAAGTGGCGGCTCGCCTTGGTCAGTCATTGTCAGGTCTCCGTTCCTTGCTCTCTCTCACCGCTCTACTGTGCTACCAGAGAGGCGCGCGACTTGCGCGCCGTGACAGCGGAGCAACTGGGAGGGAAGTGGCGACGGATGACAGACAGGAAGCTCGGCAAATCAATTTATTCGGACCGAATAAAATGATTGGTCGGACTTTTATCAGAAATATATGAGAATTAAATATTGATGAGTTTCAACGCCTAGTTGATTTCTTTTACATTTTATTGTGTTATACGCTTATTAGGAGCATTTTATGATTACAAAAAAAAAGCGTAAAAATGCCAGAAAGGTAAGAATTGCTTTAAATAAACTAAAGTTCACTCAAATAGTCTTTTTTAGTCCTATTTTCACCACGATAACAAACAATAAATCCGCCAATGCCGTCGTCCGTTTGTCCCAAAACAAAAAATATTCTGTTTGTTCCAAAAACTCAAAAAATAATCCACCAAAAAGGCGATCGATCGCGACTGGTACCAGTATCTCACCCAGTCTCAAGAGGAAGAGCAATCTGTCGGTCTATGTTCTTGCGTTCTTCTCCTGCTTGTTCAGCCGCAGGAGATGCCAGCACGGAGAGTCCCAATAATCTTCTTTCAGATTATTTTAATTCCCCCCCACAGTTCATTCAAAAGTCTCGTTTCTCATTACAGTTTCTTTCACATTTGAATAGACTATGGTTTAGTAAAAGGTAGCTGCAGAATCTCGCCTGACGCTCCACAATTCAACTCTGCCACGCCACAAGAATCCCTCCTCCCCTCGTCGACGCCACATCCTGTCTGACCTCGGCACAGACATATGCCTTAACTGGCACATACCCACATCCTTTTAATTTACAGTGGAACATTTAAGTTTCACAGCATTAAGGGGCAAAACAGACCTTAGTCTCTTATAAACCTTCTCATACAATCCCTTTTAAAATTGATTTGACACTTTTTTTCTTTAATGTGGCTCTGTCACACACTGAACACATTATATATTTTCAAATATTCATTGAGGGGTTTTTATTCTGTGACATTTACACTGAACAAAAATATAAAGGAAACACTTTTGTTTTTGCTCCCATTTTTCATGAGCTGTTCTCAAAGATCTAAGACTTTTTCTATGTACACAAAAGGCCTATTTCATCAAATATCTCAAATCTCGGACATGTCACCCATTGAGCATGTTTGGGATGCTCTGGATCGACGTATACGACAGCATGTTCCAGTTCCTGCCAATATCCAGCAACTTCGCACAGCCATTGAAGAGGAGTGGACCAACATTCCACAGGCCACAATCAACAACCTGATCAAATATGCGAAGGAGATGTGTTGCACTGTGTGAGGCAAATGATGGTCACACCAGATACTGACTGGTGATACTGGTTTTCTGACCCCCCAAACCATATTTTTTGGTTCAGTGTACTAACTAGCTACCTAGCTTGAAGCTCTTTACGAGATGCTAGTTTACAGTCGATTTAATGTTTGCTGATAACCACAATATAGCCCATCTGCACTCATTATTAAAGTTGTCACTTTAAAGTGTGTCAATCTCCTGACTTTATTATTCAGTTGACTTTACTGTCTCACTGAACCTTAACATCAGCTAACTTTAGCGTGCTTGTTAGCCAGTTTTCCCTCCATTATCCTAGCTGCTATAGGCTATGTCTCCTCTGGTTCCCTCCCTCCCCCTCTCAGCTCGGCTCTCTCTGCCGATCTCTGTTACAGTTTAAAATTAATGTCTCTCCAGGCGGGAAATATTAATATTAATTATTATATGTTTCATACTATTTGCGTTAATACAACACTTTGTTTTATGTTCAAATTGTAGGTCAAACCATCTGTGCTTCCCTGATCCATCTACAAGACAGAGGAGAAGTCTTCAGACCACCACAGAGAGCGGAGAGGAGTGATATTTATTGCTTTTGCCAGATTTGAGAAACTTTTAATTATATGATTTTGGGCTGTGACAAACTGTTAAATACTTGTTTTTTAAAAACAACTTGAAGTGTAAATCCTTTTGCTTTTTGTTTTCAGCAATTTTCACATTTTACAATGGTTGCAGATGGCACAGGCTAGAGCACGTGATGTCATCGGTAGAGTGTAGTGCAGGTTAAAAATAACTCAAAATGTATCCAAACAAATTGCTCCTGAGCCCACAATTTTCACTCCACATACATAATTCATACATCAAAATGTAGGTAAACTTGTGCTGGTACTGCTAGCTGGGTTATTAAAGCAAAAAGGTTTACAGTTCTGCCACAAGAAGCTTAAATGCAACATGAACTTGATAACTGCCTCCATCTGCTCCTATGTTAAATTCTGACAGCAAAGTTCTAAACACACAAGATGTGAGCATTCTCTTCTATCGCCACCTTGGCCACATTTCTGGCATTTATGCCATGAAAATTACATGTGTGTCTTCAGCAGACTCTCAGGTTTCTGCTGGTGTGGTAATTTTGCTGATATCAGTTACGGGTTTGGCCCTGCAGCAGAAAATTCAGAGCTAAAATCTCAAGAAAATAAACAGTTTCAACCAGGAGTCAAAGCCACACAGCTGATTGAGATGAGCTAATTAGTGCAGTAAGACACACATGAGTGTCTTTCTCTTCCTCTCTCTCTTCCTTCCTCCCTCTCTCTCTCTCTCTCTTGCTCTCTCTCTTCCTTCCTCCCTCTCTCTCTCTCTCTTGCTCTATCTCACTCATCAGCTCTTTTTTTCTCACTTTCAGCTTCGTCCTCTTCCTCACCTTCATCTTCCCCACTTTAAGATTCATCTTCCACACCCCCTGCTTCTTCTTCCACACTTTAAGCTTCACCTTCCACACCTCTTGCTTCTTCTTACTCACTTTAAGCTTCATCTTCCACAGCTGCTGCTTCTTCTTCCTCACTTTGAGCTAAATTCTGCCTAATCTTCCTCACCTTTTTAATCTTTTCCACAGCTTTCAGCAGTTTCACATTTCTGCATTTTCAACAATGTTTTGTATTTTTAACAGTGTTTTGCAATTGCATTTCAGCCTTCAGCATTCCACGCATTTTCTGCAGGAAATGCAATTTTTCTAGTTTGGATTGACCTTTTTGCCACTGAAGCCATGTGGTTTCTTAATGGACACATCCTCCATTTGGGCTGTTTCTCATGTCTCTTAAATTGCATCCATGCTTCACTTGCATCTTTCACTTGCCACTTAGTCCCTCCAGAGATGCATGGAGAGACGCGGATCACCGCTGGATCAGCTATCAGTCTGCTTTAATAGCTGTTTGTGTCTGCGCATGTGCACTGTATTTATTCTAATAAAACACACACTCTGAGATAGTGACTCAGAAAACAAATCAAATTGGCAGTTATTAATTGCATTTTATTTATTTTATGACGAGTTTTGCTTAATATTTCAGATAATCTCTCAGATAATCAAATACCAACTCATTATACCGACGTTGTTTATAGTTGGTTTCAAGGCACAGTAAGCAGTATGAAACTCCAGTGATGTTGTGAAGTTTCACGAGTCGATCTGCCGCAGCGTCCAATCACTAACTGATATCTAATAAGTCGGCCAGGAAAAGACTTCCGTGGAGGCTGCTCTCGTGTATCCTTGCTCATCGCTCCTCTGAATGCCCTCCTCGCTCCTCGGAGCAGCGACAAGAGCTTTGAGATGGTCGTCAATATGACGGCTACGGAACTACTACCGGTTCGAGCGAGGTGCGAGGAAATATCAAATCAGAGACATGAGAAGCAGCCTTGATCTTTGCCTGTCCTGAGACAGACACACCCTTTTCTCTCTCTCTCTCTCTCTCTCTCTCTCTCTCTCTCACAAACACACACTTACACATGTAAATAGTAGACTTAGTTACATGTTTCGTGTTTTACTCCTGCTTTTGTCTTTTTAAATAAATCATTGTGTGGAATAAAAATGCTGACTATTTAATGTTGCACAAGAATGAATACTGTCAACCTCTTCTGCGTTTGAACTCCAAATCCTTAAGTAAATTGGGTTATAGTTATTAAGTTATTATTAAGTGACTTATTAATCAGAGTCCATATTGATAGTCTAGTATACTTTATGAGACTGAAATAATTGGATGGTTATTTTCTTGACTTTTTTTAAGTGGTGCCCCCTACAGAGGTGATTTAATTAGATTAAATCATATCTTTTATATGATTAATTATTTTTATTATGAATTAATTAATATAATTTAAAAAATAATAATTATTTATTTATTTTAAAAGCCATTTTAATACCTCCCTTTTCTTATGGAATCCGACATAGAGGCATAGTTCGGTCCAAACAACATTGAACACATTATATATATTTTCAATTATTTTTTATTGTATTTTTATTTTTTTACATTTGATTATTATTATTGTATTGACATGTATGTTTTTTTTTACCTGCCTTAAATGATGAATCTACCTTAAATGATGAACTATAGAGCACCTGGAGAAAAATCAGATACACAATGACACATAGCTGTAGCAGTTTTTAGTTGTTTTTTTCCATGTTAAAGGATGGGAAGAAACCTGAGCACCAGGAGAAAACCCTTTCACAAGTTGTTATGGATTGGCCTTTTAAGGCTTCCTCGCCGACATCTTGTTGCACTGCTAGTGCCTTTTAATGGACCTGATTTGCAAACTGGGCAGGGGCTCATGGATGCGTTTTCCTGCAGGTATGTCTTTATTTACGGAGATGGGATCTGCTGCTGATCGGCCTTACTGTTACCCACGTAAGTTAATTGCAGCCTGTCCCGTTCCAAATGCCGTTTCATGCTGCGGGTTTCTTCAGTAGCATATCTACGCAAAGGTTCCCCTCTATCATTTGCAGGGTGCCTTTTAATGGACCTGTTTGGCAAACTGGGCAGGGGCTCATGGGTAACCTTGGATTGGTTGTCCAAATGAACAGGGGGGCCGTGTCGTGCAGCAGGTGTTTTCTTTGAGGAAATGGCACTGCGTTCTTTGTCAGTTAGTGCCGGCTTCTTTCCCTCTAAACGCTGCCTGATGCTGCGGGTCTCTTCAGTTGCAAATCTAAGCAAAGGTTCCCCAGTATCATTTGCAGTGTAGGGGGAGCTCTCATGCCTAGGGTGGACGGTGCGTTTTCCTGCAGGTATGTCTTTATTTATGGAGATGGGCGGGAGATGGGTCTGCTGCCGATCGGCCTTACTGTTACCCACGTAAGTTAATTGCAGCCTGTCCCGTTCCAAATCTCGTTTCATGCTGCGGGTTTCTTCAGTAGCATATCTACGCAAAGGTTCCCCTGTATCATTTGCAGCATAGGGGGAGCTCTTATGCCTAAGGGGGGCGATGCGTTCTCCTGCAGGCATGTCTTTATTTACGGAGATGGGCGGGAGACGGGTCTGCTGCCGATCGGCCTTACTGTTACCCACGTGAGTTAATTGCAGCCTGTTCCGTTCCAAATGCCGTTTCATGCTGCAGGTTTCTTCAGTGCCAAATCTAGACAAAGGTTCCACTGTGTCTGTAGTACAGTATAAGGATCCCTCCACCCCGGCAAGGGGGCGGGGTTTTCTCGCAGGTGTTGGTTTTGTGGAAACAGGCGGCCGGCAGGTCTGCTTCAGATTGCTGTTTCTGTTTTCTGTGTACGTTAACTGCAGACTGTCCTGTTCCAAATGCCGTTTCATGCTACGGGTTTTGTCAGTAGCATATCTAGACAAAGGTACCCCTGTATCATTTGCAGAGTAGGGGGAGCTCTGATGCCCAGGTGGGGGGTTGCATTTTCCTGCAGGTGTTTGTTTTGTGGGAATGGGTGGGAGAGGGGCCTGGGCAGAATAGACCTCACTGTTCTCCTTAAAGGTTGGATGCAGCTTGTCCTGCTCCAAATCCAGCTCAGTGGACGGTGTTTTTTCAGTGGAATATCTGTGCAATAATTCCCGTGTTTCTTTTTTACAGTAAGGGGACCCAGTAACACCTGCAGTGACATGACCCCACCCTGGAATGACTTGCTTTTCCACAAAAGTGCCTCTGGCCTTCAGCATGGCAATTTGTTGACTGCCTGCAGCTTCAAGTTCACCCTTAACATAACCATGGAATTCTTCGTCATTCTCCGCAAAATGTTTGGCGATCTCTGCTTCAGCATTTTGTTCCTCCTTTTTCTGCTTTTTACAACGGGCACGTTTTTCAGCGATCAAGGAAGCATTTAGGTCTCGATACTTCTTGTTTTTTTCCATGATCTTCTCAACCTTTTGTTTTTCTTCTTCGAGAATCAACCTGTCAGCCTCATTCTGGGCCTGAAGCCAGTCCAGGTCCCTCTGCTTCTCCTCTTTCTTTTTCTGCTCTTTCTCACGTATCTTTGTTTCTCTGTGAGCAGAAATCGACTTGAGCATTTCGGCCTTGTCCATCTCTTTATCCTTCTTGTTTTTCAATTCTGCATTTTGTTCAGATATTTTAGACAGTTGGGCCTCCTCCCACTGGGTTGTAGCGGCAGCCTGCTGCCTCTTTCCAACTGCCAATTTATCTGATGCAATTTCTATTATTTCCTGCCTATTTTTGAATTGTTCTTCTTTGTAATGATTTCTTTCCTGCTCCTTTTTGTTTATGTCAAGCTGATCACGTATTCTTTTCAAATCTTCCAGCTTTGATTTTTGTGTCTCCTTTTCTCTGCAGAGGTTCTTCTTAGAGATTTCCTTCAGTCGATTGTCATGAAGAATTTGACTTACCTTTGCTGTTTCTTTGGCCTGATTTTGTTGCTCCTTAGAGTGCAATTCATCAAGGACCTGAAGCCTCTTTCTTTCTTCTTTCTCAGACTGTTTCTCTATCTGTCTCAGCTGTTCCTTCTCCTTTATTTTCTCATTGTTACAACTGATCTGGTTGTAAAGCCTCTCTTTCTGGAAAATGTTATTCTGCTCTTCTTTCAGAGCGCTTTGTTTGTCCAGTTGAAGCCTCATCTCTTCAGACTTCCGTCTTCTTTGGCCTTCAGCAATCTTTTTTTCACGCCTAAATTTCACCAATGCTTCATTCTCCTGGTGCACTTGGGTGAATTGAAGGTCACTGTTGAATTTTCTGCTTTTCGAGTCTCTTCTGTTCGATCTCCTCTGCAGCAAGCGAATTAAAATAGTCCTCCTTTTCTTGCTTCTGTGGCTTTATTTCTGCCTTCAAAATCTCAGGGTCAGGTTTCCGGTGTTTACTACTACTAAATATGCAATACTTGCGGGGCTGGTCTACACTTTCTCCACCCGTGCACTCATTTGCCTCAGACTGGTCTAACAAAAGCTGGAGTCTTGCCAAATCTGACATGGTCAAATTGTCTTTCTTTGGTCGAATCATTTTGTTGTAGTTTGTTGGTTGTAGTTTAGATTAGTAATGGATTGTCTTGTCTCGCACAGATGTGTTCTACGGGTCTGCTGCCGATCGGCCTTACTGTTACCCACGTGAGTTAATTGCAGCCTGTTCCGTTCCAAATGCCGTTTCATGCTGCAGGTTTCTTCAGTGCCAAATCTAGACAAAGGTTCCACTGTGTCTGTAGTACAGTATAAGGATCCCTCCACCCCGGCAAGGGGGCGGGGTTTTCTCGCAGGTGTTGGTTT
The DNA here is from genome assembly GCF_022749685.1 of Semicossyphus pulcher. Lineage (NCBI taxonomy): Eukaryota > Metazoa > Chordata > Actinopteri > Labriformes > Labridae > Semicossyphus > Semicossyphus pulcher. Next base: position 1,769,373 of record NW_027211697.1, read on the forward strand.
TGTGGAAACAGGCGGCCGGCAGGTCTGCTTCAGATTGCTGTTTCTGTTTTCTGTGTACGTTAACTGCAGACTGTCCTGTTCCAAATGCCGTTTCATGCTACGGGTTTTGTCAGTAGCATATCTAGACAAAGGTACCCCTGTATCATTTGCAGAGTAGGGGGAGCTCTGATGCCCAGGTGGGGGGTTGCATTTTCCTGCAGGTGTTTGTTTTGTGGGAATGGGTGGGAGAGGGGCCTGGGCAGAATAGACCTCACTGTTCTCCTTAAAGGTTGGATGCAGCTTGTCCTGCTCCAAATCCAGCTCAGTGGACGGTGTTTTTTCAGTGGAATATCTGTGCAATAATTCCCGTGTTTCTTTTTTACAGTAAGGGGACCCAGTAACACCTGCAGTGACATGACCCCACCCTGGAATGACTTGCTTTTCCACAAAAGTGCCTCTGGCCTTCAGCATGGCAATTTGTTGACTGCCTGCAGCTTCAAGTTCACCCTTAACATAACCATGGAATTCTTCGTCATTCTCCGCAAAATGTTTGGCGATCTCTGCTTCAGCATTTTGTTCCTCCTTTTTCTGCTTTTTACAACGGGCACGTTTTTCAGCGATCAAGGAAGCATTTAGGTCTCGATACTTCTTGTTTTTTTCCATGATCTTCTCAACCTTTTGTTTTTCTTCTTCGAGAATCAACCTGTCAGCCTCATTCTGGGCCTGAAGCCAGTCCAGGTCCCTCTGCTTCTCCTCTTTCTTTTTCTGCTCTTTCTCACGTATCTTTGTTTCTCTGTGAGCAGAAATCGACTTGAGCATTTCGGCCTTGTCCATCTCTTTATCCTTCTTGTTTTTCAATTCTGCATTTTGTTCAGATATTTTAGACAGTTGGGCCTCCTCCCACTGGGTTGTAGCGGCAGCCTGCTGCCTCTTTCCAACTGCCAATTTATCTGATGCAATTTCTATTATTTCCTGCCTATTTTTGAATTGTTCTTCTTTGTAATGATTTCTTTCCTGCTCCTTTTTGTTTATGTCAAGCTGATCACGTATTCTTTTCAAATCTTCCAGCTTTGATTTTTGTGTCTCCTTTTCTCTGCAGAGGTTCTTCTTAGAGATTTCCTTCAGTCGATTGTCATGAAGAATTTGACTTACCTTTGCTGTTTCTTTGGCCTGATTTTGTTGCTCCTTAGAGTGCAATTCATCAAGGACCTGAAGCCTCTTTCTTTCTTCTTTCTCAGACTGTTTCTCTATCTGTCTCAGCTGTTCCTTCTCCTTTATTTTCTCATTGTTACAACTGATCTGGTTGTAAAGCCTCTCTTTCTGGAAAATGTTATTCTGCTCTTCTTTCAGAGCGCTTTGTTTGTCCAGTTGAAGCCTCATCTCTTCAGACTTCCGTCTTCTTTGGCCTTCAGCAATCTTTTTTTCACGCCTAAATTTCACCAATGCTTCATTCTCCTGGTGCACTTGGGTGAATTGAAGGTCACTGTTGAATTTTCTGCTTTTCGAGTCTCTTCTGTTCGATCTCCTCTGCAGCAAGCGAATTAAAATAGTCCTCCTTTTCTTGCTTCTGTGGCTTTATTTCTGCCTTCAAAATCTCAGGGTCAGGTTTCCGGTGTTTACTACTACTAAATATGCAATACTTGCGGGGCTGGTCTACACTTTCTCCACCCGTGCACTCATTTGCCTCAGACTGGTCTAACAAAAGCTGGAGTCTTGCCAAATCTGACATGGTCAAATTGTCTTTCTTTGGTCGAATCATTTTGTTGTAGTTTGTTGGTTGTAGTTTAGATTAGTAATGGATTGTCTTGTCTCGCACAGATGTGTTCTACGGGTCTGCTGCCGATCGGCCTTACTGTTACCCACGTGAGTTAATTGCAGCCTGTTCCGTTCCAAATGCCGTTTCATGCTGCAGGTTTCTTCAGTGCCAAATCTAGACAAAGGTTCCACTGTGTCTGTAGTACAGTATAAGGATCCCTCCACCCCGGCAAGGGGGCGGGGTTTTCTCGCAGGTGTTGGTTTTGTGGAAACAGGCGGCCGGCAGGTCTGCTTCAGATTGCTGTTTCTGTTTTCTGTGTACGTTAACTGCAGACTGTCCTGTTCCAAATGCCGTTTCATGCTACGGGTTTTGTCAGTAGCATATCTAGACAAAGGTACCCCTGTATCATTTGCAGAGTAGGGGGAGCTCTGATGCCCAGGTGGGGGGTTGCATTTTCCTGCAGGTGTTTGTTTTGTGGGAATGGGTGGGAGAGGGGCCTGGGCAGAATAGACCTCACTGTTCTCCTTAAAGGTTGGATGCAGCTTGTCCTGCTCCAAATCCAGCTCAGTGGACGGTGTTTTTTCAGTGGAATATCTGTGCAATAATTCCCGTGTTTCTTTTTTACAGTAAGGGGACCCAGTAACACCTGCAGTGACATGACCCCACCCTGGAATGACTTGCTTTTCCACAAAAGTGCCTCTGGCCTTCAGCATGGCAAATTGTTGACTGCCTGCAGCTTCAAGTTCACCCTTAACATAACCATGGAATTCTTCGTCATTCGCCGCAAAATGTTTGGCGATCTCTGCTTCAGCATTTTGTTCCTCCTTTTTCTGCTTTTTACAACGGGCACGTTTTTCAGCGATCAAGGAAGCATTTAGGTCTCGATACTTCTTGTTTTTTTCCATGATCTTCTCAACCTTTTGTTTTTCTTCTTCGAGAATCAACCTGTCAGCCTCATTCTGGGCCTGAAGCCAGTCCAGGTCCCTCTGCTTCTCCTCTTTCTTTTTCTGCTCTTTCTCACGTATCGTTGTTTCTCTGTGAGCAGAAATCGACTTGAGCATTTCGGCCTTGTCCATCTCTTTATCCTTCTTGTTTTTCAATTCTGCATTTTGTTCAGATATTTTAGACAGTTGGGCCTCCTCCCACTGGGTTGTAGCGGCAGCCTGCTGCCTCTGTCTAACTGCCAATTTATCTGATGCAATTTCTATTATTTCCTGCCTATTTTTGAATTGTTCTTCTTTGTAATGATTTCTTTCCTGCTCCTTTTTGTTTATGTCAAGCTGATCACGTATTCTTTTCAAATCTTCCAGCTTTGATTTTTGTGTCTCCTTTTCTCTGCAGAGGTTCTTCTTAGAGATTTCCTTCAGTCGATTGTCATGAAGAATTTGACTTACCTTTGCTGTTTCTTTGGCCTGATTTTGTTGCTCCTTAGAGTGCAATTCATCAAGGACCTGAAGCCTCTTTCTTTCTTCTTTCTCAGACTGTTTCTCTATCTGTCTCAGCTGTTCCTTCTCCTTTATTTTCTCATTGTTACAACTGATCTGGTTGTAAAGCCTCTCTTTCTGGAAAATGTTATTCTGCTCTTCTTTCAGAGCGCTTTGTTTGTCCAGTTGAAGCCTCATCTCTTCAGACTTCCGTCTTCTTTGGCCTTCAGCAATCTTTTTTTCACGCCTAAATTTCACCAATGCTTCATTCTCCTGGTGCACTTGGGTGAATTGAAGGTCACTGTTGAATTTTCTGCTTTTCGAGTCTCTTCTGTTCGATCTCCTCTGCAGCAAGCGAATTAAAATAGTCCTCCTTTTCTTGCTTCTGTGGCTTTATTTCTGCCTTCAAAATCTCAGGGTCAGGTTTCCGGTGTTTACTACTACTAAATATGCAATACTTGCGGGGCTGGTCTACACTTTCTCCACCCGTGCACTCATTTGCCTCAGACTGGTCTAACAAAAGCTGGAGTCTTGCCAAATCTGACATGGTCAAATTGTCTTTCTTTGGTCGAATCATTTTGTTGTAGTTTGTTGGTTGTAGTTTAGATTAGTAATGGATTGTCTTGTCTCGCACAGATGTGTTCTACGGGTCTGCTGCCGATCGGCCTTACTGTTACCCACGTGAGTTAATTGCAGCCTGTTCCGTTCCAAATGCCGTTTCATGCTGCAGGTTTCTTCAGTGCCAAATCTAGACAAAGGTTCCACTGTGTCTGTAGTACAGTATAAGGATCCCTCCACCCCGGCAAGGGGGCGGGGTTTTCTCGCAGGTGTTGGTTTTGTGGAAACAGGCGGCCGGCAGGTCTGCTTCAGATTGCTGTTTCTGTTTTCTGTGTACGTTAACTGCAGACTGTCCTGTTCCAAATGCCGTTTCATGCTACGGGTTTTGTCAGTAGCATATCTAGACAAAGGTACCCCTGTATCATTTGCAGAGTAGGGGGAGCTCTGATGCCCAGGTGGGGGGTTGCATTTTCCTGCAGGTGTTTGTTTTGTGGGAATGGGTGGGAGAGGGGCCTGGGCAGAATAGACCTCACTGTTCTCCTTAAAGGTTGGATGCAGCTTGTCCTGCTCCAAATCCAGCTCAGTGGACGGTGTTTTTTCAGTGGAATATCTGTGCAATAATTCCCGTGTTTCTTTTTTACAGTAAGGGGACCCAGTAACACCTGCAGTGACATGACCCCACCCTGGAATGACTTGCTTTTCCACAAAAGTGCCTCTGGCCTTCAGCATGGCAATTTGTTGACTGCCTGCAGCTTCAAGTTCACCCTTAACATAACCATGGAATTCTTCGTCATTCTCCGCAAAATGTTTGGCGATCTCTGCTTCAGCATTTTGTTCCTCCTTTTTCTGCTTTTTACAACGGGCACGTTTTTCAGCGATCAAGGAAGCATTTAGGTCTCGATACTTCTTGTTTTTTTCCATGATCTTCTCAACCTTTTGTTTTTCTTCTTCGAGAATCAACCTGTCAGCCTCATTCTGGGCCTGAAGCCAGTCCAGGTCCCTCTGCTTCTCCTCTTTCTTTTTCTGCTCTTTCTCACGTATCTTTGTTTCTCTGTGAGCAGAAATCGACTTGAGCATTTCGGCCTTGTCCATCTCTTTATCCTTCTTGTTTTTCAATTCTGCATTTTGTTCAGATATTTTAGACAGTTGGGCCTCCTCCCACTGGGTTGTAGCGGCAGCCTGCTGCCTCTTTCCAACTGCCAATTTATCTGATGCAATTTCTATTATTTCCTGCCTATTTTTGAATTGTTCTTCTTTGTAATGATTTCTTTCCTGCTCCTTTTTGTTTATGTCAAGCTGATCACGTATTCTTTTCAAATCTTCCAGCTTTGATTTTTGTGTCTCCTTTTCTCTGCAGAGGTTCTTCTTAGAGATTTCCTTCAGTCGATTGTCATGAAGAATTTGACTTACCTTTGCTGTTTCTTTGGCCTGATTTTGTTGCTCCTTAGAGTGCAATTCATCAAGGACCTGAAGCCTCTTTCTTTCTTCTTTCTCAGACTGTTTCTCTATCTGTCTCAGCTGTTCCTTCTCCTTTATTTTCTCATTGTTACAACTGATCTGGTTGTAAAGCCTCTCTTTCTGGAAAATGTTATTCTGCTCTTCTTTCAGAGCGCTTTGTTTGTCCAGTTGAAGCCTCATCTCTTCAGACTTCCGTCTTCTTTGGCCTTCAGCAATCTTTTTTTCACGCCTAAATTTCACCAATGCTTCATTCTCCTGGTGCACTTGGGTGAATTGAAGGTCACTGTTGAATTTTCTGCTTTTCGAGTCTCTTCTGTTCGATCTCCTCTGCAGCAAGCGAATTAAAATAGTCCTCCTTTTCTTGCTTCTGTGGCTTTATTTCTGCCTTCAAAATCTCAGGGTCAGGTTTCCGGTGTTTACTACTACTAAATATGCAATACTTGCGGGGCTGGTCTACACTTTCTCCACCCGTGCACTCATTTGCCTCAGACTGGTCTAACAAAAGCTGGAGTCTTGCCAAATCTGACATGGTCAAATTGTCTTTCTTTGGTCGAATCATTTTGTTGTAGTTTGTTTGTTGTAGTTTAGATTAGTAATGGATTGTCTTGTCTCGCACAGATGTGTTCTACGGGTCTGCTGCCGATCGGCCTTACTGTTACCCACGTGAGTTAATTGCAGCCTGTTCCGTTCCAAATGCCGTTTCATGCTGCAGGTTTCTTCAGTGCCAAATCTAGACAAAGGTTCCACTGTGTCTGTAGTACAGTATAAGGATCCCTCCACCCCGGCAAGGGGGCGGGGTTTTCTCGCAGGTGTTGGTTTTGTGGAAACAGGCGGCCGGCAGGTCTGCTTCAGATTGCTGTTTCTGTTTTCTGTGTACGTTAACTGCAGACTGTCCTGTTCCAAATGCCGTTTCATGCTACGGGTTTTGTCAGTAGCATATCTAGACAAAGGTACCCCTGTATCATTTGCAGAGTAGGGGGAGCTCTGATGCCCAGGTGGGGGGTTGCATTTTCCTGCAGGTGTTTGTTTTGTGGGAATGGGTGGGAGAGGGGCCTGGGCAGAATAGACCTCACTGTTCTCCTTAAAGGTTGGATGCAGCTTGTCCTGCTCCAAATCCAGCTCAGTGGACGGTGTTTTTTCAGTGGAATATCTGTGCAATAATTCCCGTGTTTCTTTTTTACAGTAAGGGGACCCAGTAACACCTGCAGTGACATGACCCCACCCTGGAATGACTTGCTTTTCCACAAAAGTGCCTCTGGCCTTCAGCATGGCAAATTGTTGACTGCCTGCAGCTTCAAGTTCACCCTTAACATAACCATGGAATTCTTCGTCATTCGCCGCAAAATGTTTGGCGATCTCTGCTTCAGCATTTTGTTCCTCCTTTTTCTGCTTTTTACAACGGGCACGTTTTTCAGCGATCAAGGAAGCATTTAGGTCTCGATACTTCTTGTTTTTTTCCATGATCTTCTCAACCTTTTCTATTTCTTCTTCGAGAATCAACCTGTCAGCCTCATTCTGGGCCTGAAGCCAGTCCAGGTCCCTCTGCTTCTCCTCTTTCTTTTTCTGCTCTTTCTCACGTATCTTTGTTTCTCTGTGAGCAGAAATCGACTTGAGCATTTCGGCCTTGTCCATCTCTTTATCCTTCTTGTTTTTCAATTCTGCATTTTGTTCAGATATTTTAGACAGTTGGGCCTCCTCCCACTGGGTTGTAGCGGCAGCCTGCTGCCTCTTTCTAACTGCCAATTTATCTGATGCAATTTCTCTTATTTCCTGCCTATTTTTGAATTGTTCTTCTTTGTAATGATTTCTTTCCTGCTCCTTTTTGTTTATGTCAAGCTGATCACGTATTCTTTTCAAATCTTCCAGCTTTGATTTTTGTGTCTCCTTTTCTCTGCAGAGGTTCTTCTTAGAGATTTCCTTCAGTCGATTGTCATGAAGAATTTGACTTACCTTTGCTGTTTCTTTGGCCTGATTTTGTTGCTCCTTAGAGTGCAATTCATCAAGGACCTGAAGCCTCTTTCTTTCTTCTTTCTCAGACTGTTTCTCTATCTGTCTCAGCTGTTCCTTCTCCTTTATTTTCTCATTGTTACAACTGATCTGGTTGTAAAGCCTCTCTTTCTGGAAAATGTTATTCTGCTCTTCTTTCAGAGCGCTTTTTTGTCCAGTTGAAGCCTCATCTCTTCAGACTTCCGTCTTCTTTGGCCTTCAGCAATCTTTTTTTCACGCCTAAATTTCACCAATGCTTCATTCTCCTGGTGCACTTGGGTGAATTGAAGGTCACTGTTGAATTTTCTGCTTTTCGAGTCTCTTCTGTTCGATCTCCTCTGCAGCAAGCGAATTAAAATAGTCCTCCTTTTCTTGCTTCTGTGGCTTTATTTCTGCCTTCAAAATCTCAGGGTCAGGTTTCCGGTGTTTACTACTACTAAATATGCAATACTTGCGGGGCTGGTCTACACTTTCTCCACCCGTGCACTCATTTGCCTCAGACTGGTCTAACAAAAGCTGGAGTCTTGCCAAATCTGACATGGTCAAATTGTCTTTCTTTGGTCGAATCATTTTGTTGTAGTTTGTTGGTTGTAGTTTAGATTAGTAATGGATTGTCTTGTCTCGCACAGATGTGTTCTACAATGGTCATAGCATGTGTTTATTTCGGGTGAGTGAACTCCGTACCTGTGTCATCACTGCGCTGCATGATTACAGTATTGCCGCCGTCTCTCCCTCTTGTCGGTTCAGGATCGCTGTATTAAAAACTCAGACGCAGTCTCCTTACTGAATAAATACAGACACGATCTGTCTGTATTTACATGCGTGTGACCGTAATTTATGCGGCTCTGCCTGAAAGAAATTTGTGTAGGAATCGATAAGCAAGTTCATCTAAATGATTCCTTCTGAATCAGTGTTAAGCATACAGTGCGTCAATGCATTATCATCACACTGTAAAAACTTATTGTGCAAAGATATCAAACATTAAATGACGATATTATTTACATGAAATTATATCGTAATCGTTTTTCTTTCAATTGGCACATAGATTTTAAAAGTGGCTGATAAAAAATCTGAGTGGCAGACATAAAAAAAAATACTTTCCTGCCACAGTGGCAGGCAGTGAAAAAAGTTTATTTCAGACTCTGATTATAACCATATCATATCAACATCAAACATGAGTTTAAAGCTACAATTTCCTCAAGAAACAAACATTTTATTCGGGACCCATTCAATTTCCCAGGGACCCACTCAAATCACCATCTCTGGGTCCAGAGGACTCACTGCATTGAAAGCCTATCAACATCACAGCCATCACAGCAGCTTCACTTACCTCCTTATAATATTTGGTGAAATATCCTTGATGTCAGACTTGATCAGGATTGTTTGTGTATACATAAATATTCATTGTACATCATATAGCAAGGATTTCATGTTCATAGTTTTGTCTACTTTTTTCTTTTGGTTTTGAATAGTGAGATCCTGTCACGCTGACCCCAACTATTCTGTTGACTGATCAAGACTGGGAAATGACCTTCACCAGTGGAGCTCCACACATTGTTAGAGAGGACGGCATCGAGGTGTGTCACAGCTCAGGAACTGACAAAGGTTTATCTCAGCCTTCTGCACATACTTTGTCTTCAACCTGGCATATCCAAGTCACCTTAAGGACACACTAATGTTCCTCCAAAGGTAGATTGTCTCCTCTATTGACTCCACCAGCCTCCTCCATCCCAGTGCTGCAAAAATCCCTTACATCCAATCACAACACTGTAATGTCGGTTTAACTGACTAAGCTGTTTAAATGTGTAAAAAAGCAACAATGTCGAGTAGACTATCAGAGAGATTTGTCAAAAATCTTCTGCATTAAGTGAAGAAGTAAACCTCTCTCTCTTTCATTTGATTGTCGCATGGGCAACATTACACTTCCATGTAAATGATGGCACTTTAAATCTTGCTAGAATGTAAAATTCATGTTTTAAGTACTCATTTATTATTTGAATTAATTTGTTTTCAGTTACAAAGGTTTTGACACCCAAAATTTCCTAAGGGAGAACCTCCAGACCCCCAACTTACAAACACACACTATGTTTCCCGACCAATGTTGAAGTATTTATTATCATTATAGTGAGGCCCGGCCCTAACCAATTTGGCGCCCTAGGCAAGATTTTAGGTGGCGCCCCCCTTGCATCGCAGTAAATTCCACTGCTAGTGTATATACTCACAAGAAACTGAATAGCTTTGTCTTGGACAATCTTTTATTTAAAGAAAGCAATTGCCCAATCAAAATACTTAGAATTAGAAAGAAAGAAATACAAAAAAATATGAAATGAACATATGAAATACAATATAAATAGCTTAGATAAAGTATAAGATTTAAATACCCATAAAATAAAAGGTGTAAACAAGTGATATAAAATAAATTATAAATACAATATAAATAAGGCACTGCACAAAATAAGAAACCAGTATTGACAAAAAATTACAAGGGTTTAAATAAAAAGGGGAACAAAAAGGGGATCTTACAAAGACCTCTAGTGGTGCTTTTTGGTACTGCATTAACTTGAATGACTTAAAAACTACACCACCACCTCCTCAACCTCACATCACCTGCTACAGCTTTACTCTCCTGGTCTTTCTTGCAGCAAAGTCATCAACAACATCATCATATGACAACTGTTTTGAGACCACGTGGTTTATGCTTATGATGGCAAGTCTGTTAAAATACACATGTTGACACCTTCGTCCGTCCTTTTGTTCAGGGAATGTGAAGCTGTTTTCAATGTGAAATGGACCTGTGTACCAACTCTGTTCGTACCTTATCAGTTAGAGGAGATGGCGAGTCAGCAGGGTCTATTGGAGCAGCAGAAGGAGCGCTTGATGCTGCTGCATCACTGCTGGGTTGTGCTGCTGAGGTGGAGGTGATAGGAGGAGCGCTACTGATGTAGTAGATGGCCCAAGATTTGAAGGGGTGGGACTGAGAAATCACAACAGCGCATCTGAAGAGAGAAGAGGAGTATGTGACACCAGTCTACTAATAAACATATGATTCCAAGAATAAAATGAAATGAAATAATATCAATGATGCATGATGTTCACTATACTGTACATGTATAATACACAATGTACTTTTTCTGATATGCAAATTATATTAGATTCAACTTTATTGTCATTACAGTGAAATGCTGATTAGCAGAACGCAAAGAAGCAGTAAACTGCAGTATAATATAGCATGTGGGTTATGCTATAACATTAATGATGTGCACTTTAACACTGATGTAAAGTTTAACACTATAAACACACTTTAGACAATATGAACTGTAACACAACAAACAGCTAGGCTTATAACTATAATATATAAAGGGGTGGAAAAGGAATAGCAAGCTGGGGAAACGTGAGCTAACCAGATGTCAATAAAAATGGAAAAAAATTTAACATTATAACACCTGCTGAATAGATCTAATATTTACACGTTTCCCTGAGGAAGGTAAGGTGGGAGTAGTTACATTACTATTTTCCATAACAGCTTAGGCCCTTCCATAACATTAACTGACGTTAAAACTAACAACTCAGCTGTTGCGCCGGCGACCTACTATTTGATTAGCAAACCATGTTATGCTAATGGTTAACAACGTTATCATCGTTCTGCAACAGACAAATAATGTCATGACATCATAATTACTGTAACGTTACGTTACCTCTGTCTTTGTCTCGTTTTTCCTCCTCTTCTTTTCTTTTTTTCCTCCCCTGGGCACCAGACAGTTTGGGACGTTTAGACATTTTGTCGAGCTTGGGGGTTACGTCAAAAAGCGACCATCCCCCCAGGTAGCAGGTAAAGTTCATTAGTCGGAGGAGGGGGGGCATCTTAGGAAAGTAACGTATCATCATTATTATTGTTATTATTACTATATAATAGGCTTTGCTATGCAGTTAAATTAATGTGGGTTTATTATTTTCATATTAACACATAATAATACCAACTAGTTTAAAGTTACACTTTTTTTCTTCCCCCATTTGTGGCGCCCCCTGGATTGACGGTGCCCTTAGCATTTGCCTATACTGCCTATGCCACGGGCCGGCCCTGCATAGCTGTAGCAGTTTTTATTTGTTTTTTTACATGTTAAAGGATGGGAAGAAACCTGAGCACCACACTCTAACAAATGATGCGCTTTGAATTGGAATTTGCATGGATATTTTTAAGTTATTTCAACTTAGCTAGTATTAAGTACATGCCACAAAACTTCTCTAGTTAGGCCAACTCAATTACTTTAGTATAAGCAACATGATTTGCCTTGTCCTCTACAAGCCTATTTAAGTTGAACCAACCTAATTTTAATTGTGTTAAAATTACTCCTTTTAGTTATTCTAACTTATTTCTTTTCCTTTCATTCTACTCAGAAATGTCCATGCAAATTGTTACCTTAATTTTTTTTAGTACAAGAACTTATTTATCTAAGTCAGAATAAATCACACATTGAAATTACAGTTTTATGATCCAACTGTTTATTCAAACACCAGTCAGCATCTTACAGTAACAGGACTGATTGTATATTGACATTTTAATAGTACACAAAAATGTAGCCTTCATAAAAATGTAGCCTTCAGGAAACTTACAACATAAAGCCCTGTAAAACTGTCTCAGAAAGATTGAAATTTTTTACAGTCTTGCTCTTGAGACTGATTAGAGTTCTGTAATATCCCCGTCACCATCCTGGTAGATCAGAATCACTATAAATGTTTTAAGGGTTTGTTGTGGGAAAATTCCACATGTGAAAACCCTTACACAAGTTTTTATGGATTGGCCTTTTAAGGCTTCCTCGCCGATCTCTTGTTGCACTGCTGGTGCCTTTTAATGGACCTGATTGGCAAACTGGGCAGGGGCTCATGGGTAACCTTGGATTGGTTGTCCAAATGAACTGGGGGGCCGTGTCGTGCAGCAGGTGTTTTCTTTGATGAAATGGCACTGCGTTCTTTGTCAGTTAGTGCCGGCTTCTTTCCTTCTAAACGCTGCCTGATGCTGCGGGTCTCTTCAGTTGCAAATCTTAGCAAAGGCTCCCTAGTATCATTTGCAGTGTAGGGGGAGCGCAACTTCTCTCTGACAAAGATTGCATCGAGCCGAGTTTTCATTCACTTTAATAAAGTGAGCCCAAACCTTCGAGCGCTTGGCCCTCGCCGACATGATTGAGAGTGAGCCAGCTGCGTCATCACCTGTCGACAGCGGCAGTGTCATAATTACGCGACAGTTGGGTAGACGTTCAAAAAAGTACCGATAACAGTACCGTTTGTCCAGAATCTTAACGGTACCCTGGTACCGACCCAATTAGGAACGGGTACCAAAAAGTACTGGTCCTCGGTATACATCCCTAACTGTTACTCACGTGAGTTAATTGCAGCCTGTTCCGTTCCAAATGCCGTTTCATGCTGCAGGTTTCTTCAGTGCCAAATCTAGACAAAGGTTCCACTGTGTCTGTAGTACAGTATAAGGATCCCTCCACCCCGGCAGGGGGGCGGGGTTTTCCTGCAGGTGTTGGTTTTGTGGAAACAGGCGGCCGGCAGGTCTGCTTCAGATTGCTGTTTCTGTTTTCTGTGTACGTTAACTGCAGACTGTCCTGTTCCAAATGCCGTTTCATGCTACGGGTTTTGCAGTAGCATATCTAGACAAAGGTACCCCTGTATCATTTGCAGAGTAGGGGGAGCTCTGATGCCCAGGTGGGGGGTTGCGTTTTCCTGCAGGTGTTTGTTTTGTGGGAATGGGTGGGAGAGGGGCCTGGGCAGAATAGACCTCACTGTTCTCCTTAAAGTTTGGATGCAGCTTGTCCTGCTCCAAATCCAGCTCAGTGGACGGTGTTTTTTCAGTGGAATATCTGCAATAATTCCCGTGTTTCTTTTTTACAGTAAGGGGACCCAGTAACACCTGCAGTGACATGACCCCACCCTGGAATGACTTGCTTTTCCACAAAAGTGCCTCTGGCCTTCAGCATGGCAATTTGTTGACTGCCTGCAGCTTCAAGTTCACCCTTAACATAACCATGGAATTCTTCGTCATTCTCCGCAAAATGTTTGGCGATCTCTGCTTCAGCATTTTGTTCCTCCTTTTTCTGCTTTTCACAACGGGCACGTTTTTCAGCGATCAAGGAAGCATTTAGGTCTTGATACTTCTTGTTTTTTTCCTTGATCTTCTCAACCTTTTGTTTTTCTTCTTCGAGAATCAACCTGTCAGCCTCATTCTGGGCCTGAAGCCAGTCCAGGTCCCTCTGCTTCTCCTCTTTCTTTTTCTGCTCTTTCTCACGTATCTTTGTTTCTCTGTGAGCAGAAATCGACTTGAGCATTTCGGCCTTGTCCATCTCTTTATCCTTCTTGTTTTCTTGTCTTCTTGGCAACATAGGCGCATGGGTAATTGAGTAATTTGCCGTTTGGTTACAAAGCACAATGCCAGATCCATGCAGTGTAGTTATGTTAGAGCTAGTTGGCAAACCTTAGCATGCTTGTAACGTTATGACAACCAAAATACCATTTGAGTATGTATGTCACTGTTAACTAATAACTAAATAACTTCGACACCTAACATGATACTAACTTAGTTATTAGGACAAACAGTGTTGATTTTGGACAACATGATAATGGTCAACATGATGCCAGTTGATGAACACGTCTCTTCAGTGAAAAGAAAACGGAGCTGGGGAGTTCTGAGATTGAGCATGCTCAGTTTCACGTGTCTTCGGCAAAAACCTCGGACGCGCGTTCATTCGTGCAAGTGTCCGCGCGAGCGTGTACAAGAAGGTTGACTTCGGTTCACTCAACGGCCTACATTTGTAACACTCAACCTTTTTATCTTGTCGATGTTAAACGCTCAAGGGTTCTTTTTTAGTAGAAAAGAAAACCTGTATCATTTTTAAACAGAAACATTTCAACAGGGAACAGAGGAAATGTCAATTTAAAATAAGTTTCACCCTCTTTTCTTTGTATTGTCACGCTGCTTAGGTGATCAAAGAAATGTGCGTCACTCAAAGACATTTACTTCACCCAGCTCATTACGGCAGATGAAAATTTAATTACAACAAAAATAACTCTCTAAATCAGTCCCATATTTATTCAAAACCAACTAAAAGTCTGAATCTAACGAAATATTAACTTAAAGCAATTCTTACCTTTCTGGCATGTCCCTCAGCACTTAGTTAAGATTTGAACAAGAACATCTCCGCCTCCCTTCAAAGTCCCACCCTCTTCCCCCTGCCTGACCTCTGACGCTCCCCTCCCTCCCTCCTCCTCCATGCGTCCCTGACGCGTGCGGTGAGAGAGTCAGAGTCAGAGGCACAGGTAAGTGAAAACTAACCAACAGTAATTAAATAATATTCAATTCTGCATGTGGTATAAAATAAAATTCCCTCCCTCGTAACGTTTAGTTACCTTTTCTAGTCTGACGAACTACCAACGTTACTATCGTAATTATAGCATTTCATCGCCTGTTTGTTTACAGTCAAACGCGTCGTTTTTCGGCAGAATTAATATTTTCTTGCTGTCACAACGTCTTACCTTGCCTGAATTGTCCCGGTAACGTTTGTCATTAAATTAGGAGCAGTAGAAGCAGTTTTGTTTACAGGTTAACTTTGTTGAGAACCTGTTTTGTCAGCTAACGGTAGCTAACGGTAGCTAACTTTAGCCCTCGTTCAGACGTTTAGCTTCAACATTTTTTTCTTTTAACTTTATGTTATATAGTCACAAAGTAAAAGGCTCTTTCTTTTTTTTTAAATTGTGGTGCTTCTTGGAGGAGAGTGTGGTTGGAGATCCCGACTACGTTCCGGATCTTCAGAGGCAGGGGTCGACAGCAGCAGCCTACAGCAGGAACCAGCACAGGAGGTGTAAGAGCCCCGAGAAGGGCAGGTCCTTCCAGGGGCTGCCAGGGTAGAAGCAGCAGGGCTGTGGGGTGATGCGGAGTGGGGAATCTGCTGAGGAGAGGCCCGGAACCAGCAGACAAGCTGCCCCAAGATCCACAACAAGAGCCAGTCGGAGGGCACGTGGACCTGCTGTACTCAGTCCTGACGATCTCATCCGAGTCCAGCAGTTCATATAGTTTTGTATTTTTTCTTATTCACGTTGTTCAATAAAACCTTGCATTGTATAATTGCCTTCGTCTTTTTACTCACATAAAGTAATGTTTATTATGCTTTACTTCCATTATGACCCTTTTTTCATATTCCCACTTCATCTGAATGAACTGCAGTGAATTACTAAAATCAATTTTTTTAGAAAAACATTTATTATTGTACACAGTTTATCTTTTTTTTTCTTACAGCTGTCTTCTATAAGAAATTAGTTATTTGGTCCCAATAAAAAAGCAAATAAATAACATAAGGCACTTGCAAGATTACTGTTTAGTAATGCAAACAAATCTTTCAGATGTAACATTCAGCTCTTCATGAGTTCCAGGGGTACCAAGTCTTGGCTGGTGCTGGATGTCCTCCATTACGGTGAGAGTGGTGTACCTTGACAAAGAGTAAAAAAAAAAATAGGAACGTGACACAGGATATAAATTGCATAAACTCAAACAGGCTAGATTTTATATAGATCTTAAGCTGCTTTGGCACAGAGTGATGTTATCACAATGTACAGTAAGTGGAGCAAGTGTATGTATCAACTTATTACAATTTAAAATTCCCTACTGGTAAATAGTACTTCTTCCCAAGGATGGAAAAAGTCACAAACATAGACAGATCGGTCTTATTTACACATATGTCAGCTAGCCAGCATTATCTATTAGCCGGAGAAGTCTTCTAGCAATGTGCTGAACTAGCTCTGGTTACTGTACAACCAACCAAGTCAAACGCAACCCCGGAGTTATAATACTAAAACTGGGTTAATGACAACTTCACAATAAACACTGAGGCTAACGCTGAAGCTAACGTCACCGGTAGTGTAACGTTAAACAAACCAAGCTGTGGAGTCAGTTTGTTTACACTACCGGTGCTAACGCTAACGCTAACGCTAACGCTAGGCTAGGCTAAATTTCCCTGCACAAATAACATAATATTACAGAACGACAGTAACTGGTAACTGATGTTATCACATGTAATGTTGTGTTTTAGGATTAGGCAAACTTAACGTACCTGTCCAGCAGAAACTCCGCGACCATCTCATCTCTTTTTGTTGATGTTGACTCCAGTCTTGCCTCTTGCCGCATCAAGCTCTTTCTTTAAGGCAGCTTTTTGTGAAATAGTCTTCTTTGTCCTGATAATTTTCTCTGTGGGGGCAGCTGATGATGGAAGTGGCGGCTCGCCTTGGTCAGTCATTGTCAGGTCTCCGTTCCTTGCTCTCTCTCACCGCTCTACTGCGCTACCAGAGAGGCGCGCGACTTGCGCGCCGTGACAGCGGAGCAACTGGGAGGGAAGTGGCGACGGATGACAGACAGGAAGCTCGGCAAATCAATTTATTCGGACCGAATAAAATGATTGGTCGGACTTTTATCAGAAATATATGAGAATTAAATATTGATGAGTTTCAACGCCTAGTTGATTTCTTTTACATTTTATTGTGTTATACGCTTATTAGGAGCATTTTATGATTACAAAAAAAAAGCGTAAAAATGCCAGAAAGGTAAGAATTGCTTTAAATAAACTAAAGTTCACTCAAATAGTCTTTTTTAGTCCTATTTTCACCACGATAACAAACAATAAATCCGCCAATGCCGTCGTCCGTTTGTCCCAAAACAAAAAATATTCTGTTTGTTCCAAAAATTCAAAAAATAATCCACCAAAAAGGCGATCGATCGCGACTGGTACCAGTATCTCACCCAGTCTCAAGAGGAAGAGCAATCTGTCGGTCTATGTTCTTGCGTTCTTCTCCTGCTTGTTCAGCCGCAGGAGATGCCAGCACGGAGAGTCCCAATAATCTTCTTTCAGATTATTTTAATTCCCCCCCACAGTTCATTCAAAAGTTTCGTTTCTCATTACAGTTTCTTTCACATTTGAATAGACTATGGTTTAGTAAAAGGCAGCTGCAGAATCTCGCCTGACGCTCCACAATTCAACTCTGCCACGCCACAAGAATCCCTCCTCCCCTCGTCGACGCCACATCCTGTCTGACCTCGGCACAGACATATGCCTTAACTGGCACATACCCACATCCTTTTAATTTACAGTGGAACATTTAAGTTTCACAGCATTAAGGGGCAAAACAGACCTTAGTCTCTTATAAACCTTCTAATACAATCCCTTTTAAAATTGATTTGACACTTTTTTTCTTTAATGTGGCTCTGTCACACACTGAACACATTATATATTTTCAAATATTCATTGAGGGGTTTTTATTCTGTGACATTTACACTGAACAAAAATATAAAGGAAACACTTTTGTTTTTGCTCCCATTTTTCATGAGCTGTTCTCAAAGATCTAAGACTTTTTCTATGTACACAAAAGGCCTATTTCATCAAATATCTCAAATCTCGGACATGTCACCCATTGAGCATGTTTGGGATGCTCTGGATCGACGTATACGACAGCATGTTCCAGTTCCTGCCAATATCCAGCAACTTCGCACAGCCATTGAAGAGGAGTGGACCAACATTCCACAGGCCACAATCAACAACCTGATCAAATATGCGAAGGAGATGTGTTGCACTGTGTGAGGCAAATGATGGTCACACCAGATACTGACTGGTGATACTGGTTTTCTGACCCCCCAAACCATATTTTTTGGTTCAGCCTCATTCTGGGCCTGAAGCCAGTCCAGGTCCCTCTGCTTCTCCTCTTTCTTTTTCTGCTCTTTCTCACGTATCTTTGTTTCTCTGTGAGCAGAAATCGACATGAGCATTTCGGCCTTGTCCATCTCTTTATCCTTCTTGTTTTCTTGTCTTCTTGGCAACATAGGCGCATGGGTAATTGAGTAATTTGCCGTTTGGTTACAAAGCACAATGCCAGATCCATGCAGTGTAGTTATGTTAGAGCTAGTTGGCAAACCTTAGCATGCTTGTAACGTTATGACAACCAAAATACTATTTGAGTATGTATGTCACTGTTAACTAATAACTAAATAACTTAGACACCTAACATGATACTAACTTAGTTATTAGGACAAACAGTGTTGATTTTTGACAACATGATAATGGTCAACATGATGCCAGTTGATGAACACGTCTCTTCAGTGAAAAGAAAACGGAGCTGGGGAGTTCTGAGATTGAGCATGCTCAGTTTCACGTGTCTTCGGCAAAAACCTCGGACGCGCGTTCATTCGTGCAAGTGTCCGCGCGAGCGTGTACAAGAAGGTTGACTTCGGTTCACTCAACGGCCTACATTTGTAACACTCAACCTTTTTATCTTGTCGATGTTAAAAGCTCAAGGGTTCTTTTTTAGTAGAAAAGAAAACCTGTATCATTTTTAAACAGAAACATTTCAACAGGGAACAGAGGAAATATCAATTTAAAATAAGTTTCACCCTCTTTTCTTTGTATTGTCACGCTGCTTAGGTGATCAAAGAAATGTGCGTCACTCAAAGACATTTACTTCACCCAGCTCATTACGGCAGATGAAAATTTAATTACAACAAAAATAACTCTCTAAATCAGTCCCATATTTATTCAAAACCAACTAAAAGTCTGAATCTAACGAAATATTAACTTAAAGCAATTCTTACCTTTCTGGCATGTCCCTCAGCACTTAGTTAAGATTTGAACAAGAACAACTCCGCCTCCCTTCAAAGTCCCACCCTCTTCCCCCTGCCTGACCTCTGACGCTCCCCTCCCTCCCTCCTCCTCCATGCGTCCCTGACGCGTGCGGTGAGAGAGTCAGAGTCAGAGGCACAGGTAAGTGAAAACTAACCAACAGTAATTAAATAATATTCAATTCTGCATGTGGTATAAAATAAAATTCCCTCCCTCGTAACGTTTAGTTACCTTTTCTAGTCTGACGAACTACCAACGTTACTATCGTAATTATAGCATTTCATCGCCTGTTTGTTTACAGTCAAACGCGTCGTTTTTCGGCAGAATTAATATTTTCTTGCTGTCACAACGTCTTACCTTGCCTGAATTGTCCCGGTAACGTTTGTCATTAAATTAGGAGCAGTAGAAGCAGTTTTGTTTACAGGTTAACTTTGTTGAGAACCTGTTTTGTCAGCTAACGGTAGCTAACGGTAGCTAACTTTAGCCCTCGTTCAGACGTTTAGCTTCAACATTTTTTTCTTTTAACTTTATGTTATATAGTCACAAAGTAAAAGGCTCTTTCTTTTTTTTTAAATTGTGGTGCTTCTTGGAGGAGAGTGTGGTTGGAGATCCCGACTACGTTCCGGATCTTCAGAGGCAGGGGTCGACAGCAGCAGCCTACAGCAGGAACCAGCACAGGAGGTGTAAGAGCCCCGAGAAGGGCAGGTCCTTCCAGGGGCTGCCAGGGTAGAAGCAGCAGGGCTGTGGGGTGATGCGGAGTGGGGAATCTGCTGAGGAGAGGCCCGGAACCAGCAGACAAGCTGCCCCAAGATCCACAACAAGAGCCAGTCGGAGGGCACGTGGACCTGCTGTACTCAGTCCTGACGATCTCATCCGAGTCCAGCAGTTCATATAGTTTTGTATTTTTTCTTGTTCACGTTGTTCAATAAAACCTTGCATTGTATAATTGCCTTCGTCTTTTTACTCACATAAAGTAATGTTTATTATGCTTTACTTCCATTATGACCCTTTTTTCATATTCCCACTTCATCTGAATGAACTGCAGTGAATTACTAAAATCAATTTTTTTAGAAAAACATTTATTATTGTACACAGTTTATCTTTTTTTTTCTTACAGCTGTCTTCTATAAGAAATTAGTTATTTGGTCCCAATAAAAAAGCAAATAAATAACATAAGGCACTTGCAAGATTACTGTTTAGTAATGCAAACAAATCTTTTAGATGTAACATTCAGCTCTTCATGAGTTCCAGGGGTACCAAGTCTTGGCTGGTGCTGGATGTCCTCCATTACGGTGAGAGTGGTGTACCTTGACAAAGAGTAAAAAAAAAAATAGAAACGTGACACAGGATATAAATTGCATAAACTCAAACAGGCTAGATTTTATATAGATCTTAGGCTGCTTTGGCACAGAGTGATGTTATCACAATGTACAGTAAGTGGAGCAAGTGTATGTATCAACTTATTACAATTTAAAATTCCCTACTGGTAAATAGTACTTCTTCCCAAGGATGGAAAAAGTCACAAACATAGACAGATCGGTCTTATTTACACATATGTCAGCTAGCCAGCATTATCTATTAGCCGGAGAAGTCTTCTAGCAATGTGCTGAACTAGCTCTGGTTACTGTACAACCAACCAAGTCAAACGCAACCCCGGAGTTATAATACTAAAACTGGGTTAATGACAACTTCACAATAAACACTGAGGCTAACGCTGAAGCTAACGTCACCGGTAGTGTAACGTTAAACAAACCAAGCTGTGGAGTCAGTTTGTTTACACTACCGGTGCTAACGCTAACGCTAACGCTAACGCTAGGCTAGGCTAAATTTCCCTGCACAAATAACATAATATTACAGAACGACAGTAACTGGTAACTGATGTTATCACATGTAATGTTGTGTTTTAGGATTAGGCAAACTTAACGTACCTGTCCAGCAGAAACTCCGCGACCATCTCATCTCTTTTTGTTGATGTTGACTCCAGTCTTGCCTCTTGCCGCATCAAGCTCTTTCTTTAAGGCAGCTTTTTGTGAAATAGTCTTCTTTGTCCTGATAATTTTCTCTGTGGGGGCAGCTGATGATGGAAGTGGCGGCTCGCCTTGGTCAGTCATTGTCAGGTCTCCGTTCCTTGCTCTCTCTCACCGCTCTACTGCGCTACCAGAGAGGCGCGCGACTTGCGCGCCGTGACAGCGGAGCAACTGGGAGGGAAGTGGCGACGGATGACAGACAGGAAGCTCGGCAAATCAATTTATTCGGACCGAATAAAATGATTGGTCGGACTTTTATCAGAAATATATGAGAATTAAATATTGATGAGTTTCAACGCCTAGTTGATTTCTTTTACATTTTATTGTGTTATACGCTTATTAGGAGCATTTTATGATTACAAAAAAAAAGCGTAAAAATGCCAGAAAGGTAAGAATTGCTTTAAATAAACTAAAGTTCACTCAAATAGTCTTTTTTAGTCCTATTTTCACCACGATAACAAACAATAAATCCGCCAATGCCGTCGTCCGTTTGTCCCAAAACAAAAAATATTCTGTTTGTTCCAAAAATTCAAAAAATAATCCACCAAAAAGGCGATCGATCGCGACTGGTACCAGTATCTCACCCAGTCTCAAGAGGAAGAGCAATCTGTCGGTCTATGTTCTTGCGTTCTTCTCCTGCTTGTTCAGCCGCAGGAGATGCCAGCACGGAGAGTCCCAATAATCTTCTTTCAGATTATTTTAATTCCCCCCCACAGTTCATTCAAAAGTCTCGTTTCTCATTACAGTTTCTTTCACATTTGAATAGACTATGGTTTAGTAAAAGGCAGCTGCAGAATCTCGCCTGACGCTCCACAATTCAACTCTGCCACGCCACAAGAATCCCTCCTCCCCTCGTCGACGCCACATCCTGTCTGACCTCGGCACAGACATATGCCTTAACTGGCACATACCCACATCCTTTTAATTTACAGTGGAACATTTAAGTTTCACAGCATTAAGGGGCAAAACAGACCTTAGTCTCTTATAAACCTTCTAATACAATCCCTTTTAAAATTGATTTGACACTTTTTTTCTTTAATGTGGCTCTGTCACACACTGAACACATTATATATTTTCAAATATTCATTGAGGGGTTTTTATTCTGTGACATTTACACTGAACAAAAATATAAAGGAAACACTTTTGTTTTTGCTCCCATTTTTCATGAGCTGTTCTCAAAGATCTAAGACTTTTTCTATGTACACAAAAGGCCTATTTCATCAAATATCTCAAATCTCGGACATGTCACCCATTGAGCATGTTTGGGATGCTCTGGATCGACGTATACGACAGCATGTTCCAGTTCCTGCCAATATCCAGCAACTTCGCACAGCCATTGAAGAGGAGTGGACCAACATTCCACAGGCCACAATCAACAACCTGATCAAATATGCGAAGGAGATGTGTTGCACTGTGTGAGGCAAATGATGGTCACACCAGATACTGACTGGTGATACTGGTTTTCTGACCCCCCAAACCATATTTTTTGGTTCAGTGTACTAACTAGCTACCTAGCTTGAAGCTCTTTACGAGATGCTAGGTTACAGTCGATTTAATGTTTGCTGATAACCACAATATAGCCCATCTGCACTCATTATTAAAGTTGTCACTTTAAAGTGTGTCAGTCTCCTGACTTTATTATTCAGTTGACTTTACTGTCTCACTGAACCTTAACATCAGCTAACTTTAGCGTGCTTGTTAGCCAGTTTTCCCTCCATTATCCTAGCTGCTATAGGCTATGTCTCCTCTGGTTCCCTCCCTCCCCCTCTCAGCTCGGCTCTCTCTGCCGATCTCTGTTACAGTTTAAAATTAATGTCTCTCCAGGCGGGAAATATTAATATTAATTATTATATGTTTCATACTATTTGCGTTAATACAACACTTTGTTTTATGTTCAAATTGTAGGTCAAACCATCTGTGCTTCCCTGATCCATCTACAAGACAGAGGAGAAGTCTTCAGACTACCACAGAGAGCGGAGAGGAGTGATATTTATTGCTTTTGCCAGATTTGAGAAACTTTTAATTATATGATTTTGGGCTGTGACAAACTGTTAAATACTTGTTTTTTAAAAACAACTTGAAGTGTAAATCCTTTTGCTTTTTGTTTTCAGCAATTTTCACATTTTACAATGGTTGCAGATGGCACAGGCTAGAGCACGTGATGTCATCGGTAGAGTGTAGTGCAGGTTAAAAATAACTCAAAATGTATCCAAACAAATTGCTCCTGAGCCCACAATTTTCACTCCACATACATAATTCATACATCAAAATGTAGGTAAACTTGTGCTGGTACTGCTAGCTGGGTTATTAAAGCAAAAAGGTTTACAGTTCTGCCACAAGAAGCTTAAATGCAACATGAACTTGATAACTGCCTCCATCTGCTCCTATGTTAAATTCTGACAGCAAAGTTCTAAACACACAAGATGTGAGCATTCTCTTCTATCGCCACCTTGGCCACATTTCTGGCATTTATGCCATGAAAATTACATGTGTGTCTTCAGCAGACTCTCAGGTTTCTGCTGGTGTGGTAATTTTGCTGATATCAGTTACGGGTTTGGCCCTGCAGCAGAAAATTCAGAGCTAAAATCTCAAGAAAATAAACAGTTTCAACCAGGAGTCAAAGCCACACAGCTGATTGAGATGAGCTAATTAGTGCAGTAAGACACACATGAGTGTCTTTCTCTTCCTCTCTCTCTATCTCTTACTCCCTCTTGCTCTCTCTCTTCCTTCCTCCCTCTCTCTCTCTCTCTCTTGCTCTCTCTCTTCCTTCCTCCCTCTCTCTCTCTCTCTTGCTCTCTCCCTCTCTCTGTCTTGCTCCCTCTTGCTCTATCTCACTCATCAGCTCTTTTTTTCTCACTTTCAGCTTCGTCCTCTTCCTCACCTTCATCTTCCCCACTTTAAGATTCATCTTCCACACCCCCTGCTTCTTCTTCCACACTTTAAGCTTCACCTTCCACACCTCTTGCTTCTTCTTACTCACTTTAAGCTTCATCTTCCACAGCTGCTGCTTCTTCTTCCTCACTTTGAGCTAAATTCTGCCTAATCTTCCTCACCTTTTTAATCTTTTCCACAGCTTTCAGCAGTTTCACATTTCTGCATTTTCAACAATGTTTTGTATTTTTAACAGTGTTTTGCAATTGCATTTCAGCCTTCAGCATTCCACGCATTTTCTGCAGGAAATGCAATTTTTCTAGTTTGGATTGACCTTTTTGCCACTGAAGCCATGTGGTTTCTTAATGGACACATCCTCCATTTGGGCTGTTTCTCATGTCTCTTAAATTGCATCCATGCTTCACTTGCATCTTTCACTTGCCACTTAGTCCCTCCAGAGATGCATGGAGAGACGCGGATCACCGCTGGATCAGCTATCAGTCTGCTTTAATAGCTGTTTGTGTCTGCGCATGTGCACTGTATTTATTCTAATAAAACACACACTCTGAGATAGTGACTCAGAAAACAAATCAAATTGGCAGTTATTAATTGCATTTTATTTATTTTATGACGAGTTTTGCTTAATATTTCAGATAATCTCTCAGATAATCAAATACCAACTCATTATACCGACGTTGTTTATAGTTGGTTTCAAGGCACAGTAAGCAGTATGAAACTCCAGTGATGTTGTGAAGTTTCACGAGTCGATCTGCTGCAGCGTCCAATCACTAACTGATATCTAATAAGTCGGCCAGGAAAAGACTTCCGTGGAGGCTGCTCTCGTGTATCCTTGCTCATCGCTCCTCTGAATGCCCTCCTCGCTCCTCGGAGCAGCGACAAGAGCTTTGAGATGGTCGTCAATATGACGGCTACGGAACTACTACCGGTTCGAGCGAGGTGCGAGGAAATATCAAATCAGAGACATGAGAAGCAGCCTTGATCTTTGCCTGTCCTGAGACAGACACACCCTTTTCTCTCTCTCTCTCTCTCTCTCTCTCTCTCTCTCTCTCTCTCACAAACACACACTTACACATGTAAATAGTAGACTTAGTTACATGTTTCGTGTTTTACTCCTGCTTTTGTCTTTTTAAATAAATCATTGTGTGGAATAAAAATGCTGACTATTTAATGTTGCACAAGAATGAATACTGTCAACCTCTTCTGCGTTTGAACTCCAAATCCTTAAGTAAATTGGGTTATAGTTATTAAGTTATTATTAAGTGACTTATTAATCAGAGTCCATATTGATAGTCTAGTATACTTTATGAGACTGAGATAATTGGATGGTTATTTTCTTGACTTTTTTTAAGTGGTGCCCCCTACAGAGGTGATTTAATTAGATTAAATCATATCTTTTATATGATTAATTATTTTTTTTATGAATTAATTAATATAATTTAAAAAATAATAATTATTTATTTATTTTAAAAGCCATTTTAATACCTCCCTTTTCTTATGGAATCCGACATAGAGGCATAGTTCGGTCCAAACAACATTGAACACATTATATATATTTTCAATTATTTTTTATTGTATTTTTATTTTTTTACATTTGATTATTATTATTGTATTGACATGTATGTTTTTTTTTACCTACCTTAAATGATGAATCTACCTTAAATGATGAACTATAGAGCACCTGGAGAAAAATCAGATACACAATGACACATAGCTGTAGCAGTTTTTAGTTGTTTTTTTCCATGTTAAAGGATGGGAAGAAACCTGAGCACCAGGAGAAAACCCTTTCACAAGTTGTTATGGATTGGCCTTTTAAGGCTTCCTCGCCGACATCTTGTTGCACTGCTAGTGCCTTTTAATGGACCTGATTTGCAAACTGGGCAGGGGCTCATGGATGCGTTTTCCTGCAGGTATGTCTTTATTTACGGAGATGGGATCTGCTGCTGATCGGCCTTACTGTTACCCACGTAAGTTAATTGCAGCCTGTCCCGTTCCAAATGCCGTTTCATGCTGCGGGTTTCTTCAGTAGCATATCTACGCAAAGGTTCCCCTGTATCATTTGCAGGGTGCCTTTTAATGGACCTGTTTGGCAAACTGGGCAGGGGCTCATGGGTAACCTTGGATTGGTTGTCCAAATGAACAGGGGGGCCGTGTCGTGCAGCAGGTGTTTTCTTTGAGGAAATGGCACTGCGTTCTTTGTCAGTTAGTGCCGGCTTGTTTCCCTCTAAACGCTGCCTGATGCTGCGGGTCTCTTCAGTTGCAAATCTAAGCAAAGGTTCCCCAGTATCATTTGCAGTGTAGGGGGAGCTCTCATGCCTAGGGTGGACGGTGCGTTTTCCTGCAGGTATGTCTTTATTTATGGAGATGGGCGGGAGACGGGTCTGCTGCCGATCGGCCTTACTGTTACCCACGTAAGTTAATTGCAGCCTGTCCCGTTCCAAATCTCGTTTCATGCTGCGGGTTTCTTCAGTAGCATATCTACGCAAAGGTTCCCCTGTATCATTTGCAGCATAGGGGGAGCTCTTATGCCTAAGGGGGGCGATGCGTTCTCCTGCAGGTATGTCTTTATTTACGGAGATGGGCGGGAGACGGGTCTGCTGCCGATCGGCCTTACTGTTACCCACGTGAGTTAATTGCAGCCTGTTCCGTTCCAAATGCCGTTTCATGCTGCAGGTTTCTTCAGTGCCAAATCTAGACAAAGGTTCCACTGTGTCTGTAGTACAGTATAAGGATCCCTCCACCCCGGCAATGGGGCGGGGTTTTCTCGCAGGTGTTGGTTTTGTGGAAACAGGCGGCCGGCAGGTCTGCTTCAGATTGCTGTTTCTGTTTTCTGTGTACGTTAACTGCAGACTGTCCTGTTCCAAATGCCGTTTCATGCTACGGGTTTTGTCCGTAGCATATCTAGACAAAGGTACCCCTGTATCATTTGCAGAGTAGGGGGAGCTCTGATGCCCAGGTGGGGGGTTGCATTTTCCTGCAGGTGTTTGTTTTGTGGGAATGGGTGGGAGAGGGGCCTGGGCAGAATAGACCTCACTGTTCTCCTTAAAGGTTGGATGCAGCTTGTCCTGCTCCAAATCCAGCTCAGTGGACGGTGTTTTTTCAGTGGAATATCTGTGCAATAATTCCCGTGTTTTTTTTTTACAGTAAGGGGATCCAGTAACACCTGCAGTGACATGACCCCACCCTGGAATGACTTGCTTTTCCACAAAAGTGCCTCTGGCCTTCAGCATGGCAATTTGTTGACTGCCTGCAGCTTCAAGTTCACCCTTAACATAACCATGGAATTCTTCGTCATTCTCCGCAAAATGTTTGGCGATCTCTGCTTCAGCATTTTGTTCCTCCTTTTTCTGCTTTTTACAACGGGCACGTTTTTCAGCGATCAAGGAAGCATTTAGGTCTCGATACTTCTTGTTTTTTTCCATGATCTTCTCAACCTTTTGTTTTTCTTCTTCGAGAATCAACCTGTCAGCCTCATTCTGGGCCTGAAGCCAGTCCAGGTCCCTCTGCTTCTCCTCTTTCTTTTTCTGCTCTTTCTCACGTATCTTTGTTTCTCTGTGAGCAGAAATCGACTTGAGCATTTCGGCCTTGTCCATCTCTTTATCCTTCTTGTTTTTCAATTCTGCATTTTGTTCAGATATTTTAGACAGTTGGGCCTCCTCCCACTGGGTTGTAGCGGCAGCCTGCTGCCTCTTTCTAACTGCCAATTTATCTGATGCAATTTCTCTTATTTCCTGCCTATTTTTGAATTGTTCTTCTTTGTAATGATTTCTTTCCTGCTCCTTTTTGTTTATGTCAAGCTGATCACGTATTCTTTTCAAATCTTCCAGCTTTGATTTTTGTGTCTCCTTTTCTCTGCAGAGGTTCTTCTTAGAGATTTCCTTCAGTCGATTGTCATGAAGAATTTGACTTACCTTTGCTGTTTCTTTGGCCTGATTTTGTTGCTCCTTAGAGTGCAATTCATCAAGGACCTGAAGCCTCTTTCTTTCTTCTTTCTCAGACTGTTTCTCTATCTGTCTCAGCTGTTCCTTCTCCTTTATTTTCTCATTGTTACAACTGATCTGGTTGTAAAGCCTCTCTTTCTGGAAAATGTTATTCTGCTCTTCTTTCAGAGCGCTTTGTTTGTCCAGTTGAAGCCTCATCTCTTCAGACTTCCGTCTTCTTTGGCCTTCAGCAATCTTTTTTTCACGCCTAAATTTCACCAATGCTTCATTCTCCTGGTGCACTTGGGTGAATTGAAGGTCACTGTTGAATTTTCTGCTTTTCGAGTCTCTTCTGTTCGATCTCCTCTGCAGCAAGCGAATTAAAATAGTCCTCCTTTTCTTGCTTCTGTGGCTTTATTTCTGCCTTCAAAATCTCAGGGTCAGGTTTCCGGTGTTTACTACTACTAAATATGCAATACTTGCGGGGCTGGTCTACACTTTCTCCACCCGTGCACTCATTTGCCTCAGACTGGTCTAACAAAAGCTGGAGTCTTGCCAAATCTGACATGGTCAAATTGTCTTTCTTTGGTCGAATCATTTTGTTGTAGTTTGTTGGTTGTAGTTTAGATTAGTAATGGATTGTCTTGTCTCGCACAGATGTGTTCTACAATGGTCATAGCATGTGTTTATTTCGGGTGAGTGAACTCCGTACCTGTGTCATCACTGCGCTGCATGATTACAGTATTGCCGCCGTCTCTCCCTCTTGTCGGTTCAGGATCGCTGTATTAAAAACTCAGACGCAGTCTCCTTACTGAATAAATACAGACACGATCTGTCTGTATTTACATGCGTGTGACCGTAATTTATGCGGCTCTGCCTGAAAGAAATTTGTGTAGGAATCGATAAGCAAGTTCATCTAAATGATTCCTTCTGAATCAGTGTTAAGCATACAGTGCGTCAATGCATTATCATCACACTGTAAAAACTTATTGTGCAAAGATATCAAACATTAAATGACGATATTATTTACATGAAATTATATCGTAATCGTTTTTCTTTCAATTGGCACATAGATTTTAAAAGTGGCTGATAAAAAATCTGAGTGGCAGACATAAAAAAAAATACTTTCCTGCCACAGTGGCAGGCAGTGAAAAAAGTTTATTTCAGACTCTGATTATAACCATATCATATCAACATCAAACATGAGTTTAAAGCTACAATTTCCTCAAGAAACAAACATTTTATTCGGGACCCATTCAATTTCCCAGGGACCCACTCAAATCACCATCTCTGGGTCCAGAGGACTCACTGCATTGAAAGCCTATCAACATCACAGCCATCACAGCAGCTTCACTTACCTCCTTATAATATTTGGTGAAATATCCTTGATGTCAGACTTGATCAGGATTGTTTGTGTATACATAAATATTCATTGTACATCATATAGCAAGGATTTCATGTTCATAGTTTTGTCTACTTTTTTCTTTTGGTTTTGAATAGTGAGATCCTGTCACGCTGACCCCAACTATTCTGTTGACTGATCAAGACTGGGAAATGACCTTCACCAGTGGAGCTCCACACATTGTTAGAGAGGACGGCATCGAGGTGTGTCACAGCTCAGGAACTGACAAAGGTTTATCTCAGCCTTCTGCACATACTTTGTCTTCAACCTGGCATATCCAAGTCACCTTAAGGACACACTAATGTTCCTCCAAAGGTAGATTGTCTCCTCTATTGACTCCACCAGCCTCCTCCATCCCAGTGCTGCAAAAATCCCTTACATCCAATCACAACACTGTAATGTCGGTTTAACTGACTAAGCTGTTTAAATGTGTAAAAAAGCAACAATGTCGAGTAGACTATCAGAGAGATTTGTCAAAAATGTTCTGCATTAAGTGAAGAAGTAAACCTCTCTCTCTTTCATTTGATTGTCGCATGGGCAACATTACACTTCCATGTAAATGATGGCACTTTAAATCTTGCTAGAATGTAAAATTCATGTTTTAAGTACTCATTTATTATTTGAATTAATTTGTTTTCAGTTACAAAGGTTTTGACACCCAAAATTTCCTAAGGGAGAACCTCCAGACCCCCAACTTACAAACACACACTATGTTTCCCGACCAATGTTGAAGTATTTATTATCATTATAGTGAGGCCCGGCCCTAACCAATTTGGCGCCCTAGGCAAGATTTTAGGTGGCGCCCCCCTTGCATCGCAGTAAATTCCACTGCTAGTGTATATACTCACAAGAAACTGAATAGCTTTGTCTTGGACAATCTTTTATTTAAAGAAAGCAATTGCCCAATCAAAATACTTAGAATTAGAAAGAAAGAAATACAAAAAAATATGAAATGAACATATGAAATACAATATAAATAGCTTAGATAAAGTATAAGATTTAAATACCCATAAAATGAAAGGTGGAAACAAGTGATATAAAATAAATTATAAATACAATATAAATAAGGCACTGCACAAAATAAGAAACCAGTATTGACAAAAAATTACAAGGGTTTAAATAAAAAGGGGAACAAAAAGGGGATCTTACAAAGACCTCTAGTGGTGCTTTTTGGTGCTGCATTAACTTGAATGACTTAAAAACTACACCACCACCTCCTCAACCTCACATCACCTGCTACAGCTTTACTCTCCTGGTCTTTCTTGCAGCAAAGTCATCAACAACATCATCATATGACAACTGTTTTGAGACCACGTGGTTTATGCTTATGATGGCAAGTCTGTTAAAATACACATGTTGACACCTTCGTCCGTCCTTTTGTTCAGGGAATGTGAAGCTGTTTTCAATGTGAAATGGACCTGTGTACCAACTCTGTTCGTACCTTATCAGTTAGAGGAGATGGCGAGTCAGCAGGGTCTATTGGAGCAGCAGAAGGAGCGCTTGATGCTGCTGCATCACTGCTGGGTTGTGCTGCTGAGGTGGAGGTGATAGGAGGAGCGCTTGATGTAGTAGATGGCC